>NC_090833.1:74765000-75431250 GCF_028021215.1 Eschrichtius robustus
TAAAGCTATTAGAGGAAAGTTTATGCTTTTAAATACTTATATTAGAAATGAGAAAAGTTGAAGATTAATTATCTAAATTTATATCTCAAGCAGAGAAAGAAGTGCAACGTTGACACAAAGAAAAAAAGAAAGAGGGGGTAATAAAGATAATAACAGGATCATACGAGCTGGTCCTCTGAAAATGATTAATAAATCTGGTAAACCCTAAGAAAGAATAATCAAGGGGAAGGTGGAGAAAACACAAATTATCAATATGAGGAATAAATTAGCACTGACCCTACAGTCACTAAAAGGAAAGTAAGAGGATAATATGACCAACTTTTGACACCTGTATGGAAGAATTTAGATAAAATGGAAACATCTCCTCGAAAAATTAAACTTACCAAAACTGACACAAGAATAAATAAAAAATCTAACAGTCACTATACTTGCTTTTAAAAAACAAAGACTTGGTAAGAAACCACTCACAAGAGAATCTCCGTGTCCAGGTGGCTTTACTGGTGAGTGCTATCAAATATTTTAAGAATTACTGGTCTTACACAAAAATTTTCAGGCAATATTAAAGGAAGAAAAATTTCCCAATTCATTTTATGAGACCAGTATAACCTCGATACCAAAACCTAACAAAAATATCAAAAGAACAAAAATGTACAGACCACTGTCCCACAAGAATACAAACATAATAATTGTCAGCAAAATATTAGGAATTTGGATCCAGTGCTATAGAAAAAGATAAAATATTATTGCCAAGTGTATTAATCAGGGTTCTCCAGATAAACAGGACCAATAGTATAATAGTGTGTGTATGTAAATATATATTTAAGATTTATTAAATATCTGTTAAAAGAAACTGTTCTTAAAAATACACTGGTTTCATGTTCTTGGATTGGAAGAATCAACATTGTGAAAATGACTATACTACCCAAAGCAATCTACAGATTCAATGCAATCCCTATCAAACTACCAATGGCATTTTTCACAGAACTGGAGCAAAAATTTCACAGTTTGTATGGAACACAAAAGACCCCGAATAGCCAAAGCAATCTTGAAAAAGGAAAACGGAGCTGGAGGAATCAGGCTCCCTGACTTCAGACTATACTACAAAGCTACAGTAATCAAGACAGTATGGTACTGGCACAAAAATAGAAATATAGATCAATGGAACAGGATAGAAAGCTCAGAGATAAACCCACGCACATATGGTCACCTTATCCTTGATAAAGGAGGCAAGAATATACAATGGAGAAAAGACAGCCTCTTCAATAAGTGGTGCTGGGAAAACTGGACAGCTACATGTAAAAGAATGAAATTAGAACACTCCCTAACACCATACACAAAAATAAACTCAAAATGGATTAAAGACCTAAATGTAGGGCCAGATACTATAAAACTCTTAGAGGAAAACAGAGGCAGAGCAATCCTTGACATAAATCACAGCAAGATCCTTTTTGACCCACCTCCTAGAGAAATGGAAATAAAACCAAAAATAAACAAATGGGACCTAATGAAACTTAAAAGCTTTTGCACAGCAAAGGAAACCAGAAACAAGATGAAAAGACAACGCTCAGAATGGGAGAAAATATTTGCAAATGAAGCAAACGACAAAGGATTAACCTCCAAAATTTACAAGCAGCTCATGCAGCTCAATATCAAAAAAACAAACAACCCAATCCAAAAATAGGCAGAAGACATAAATAGACATTTCTCCAAAGAAGATGTACAGGTTGCCAACAAACACATAAAAGAATGCTCAACATCACTAATCATTAGAGAAATGCAAATCAAAACTACTATGAGGTATCACCTCACACCAGTTAGAATGGGCAACATCAAAAAATCTACAAACAATAAATGCTGGAGAAGGTGTGGAGAAAAGGGAACCCTCTTGCACTGTTAGTGGGAATGTAAATTGATACAGACACTACAGAGAACTAGAGGTTATCCTTAAAAATCTAAAAATAGTATGGAGGTTCCTGAAAAAACTAAAAATAGAACTACCATATGACCCAGCAATCCCACTACTGGGCATATACCCTGAGGAAACCATAGTTCAAAAAGAGTCATGTACCACAATATTCACTGCAGCTCTATTTACAATAGCCAGGACATGGGAGCAACCTAAGTGTCCATCGACAGATGAATGGATAAAGAAGATGTGACACATATATACAATGGAATATTACTCAGCCGTAAAAAGAAACGAAATGGAGTTATTTGTAGTGAGGTGGATGGAGTTAGAGTCTGTCATACAGAGTGAAGTAAGTCAGAAAGAGAAAAACAAATACCGTATGCTAACACATATATATGAAATCTAAACAAAACAAAACAAAACAAAAATAGTTCTGAAGAGCCTAGGGGCAGGACAGGAATAAAGATGCAGACATAGAGAATGGACTTGAGGACACGGGGAGGGGGAAGGGTAAGCTGGGATGAAGTGAGAGAGTGGTATGGACATATATACACTAACAAATGTAAAATAGATAGCTAGTGGGAAGCAGTGCATAGCACAGAGAGATCAGCTCAGTGCTTTGTGTCCACCTAGAGGGGTGGGACAGGGAGGGTGGGAGGGATGGAGACGCAAGAGGGAGGAGATATGGGGATATATGTATATGTATAGCTGATTGACTCTGTTATACAGCAGAAACTAACACACAGTTGTAAAGCAATTATACTCCAATAAAGAAGTTAAAAAAAAACCTAATATTAAAAAAATAATAATAATGTAAAATAAATAAATAAATAATGATTCTACAAAAGAGCTTAGTCCCAAAAAAAAAAAAAAAATACACTGTTTTCAGGAAGATTTTATAATGAAAATTATAATATACAGAACTGATCAAAACCAAAATCACTAAATATCTCTCTTGCAGAAAGTAGATAAAGTTATAATAAAAGGGAGCTACATAGCATTAAATACATACATTAGGAAAGAAGGAAAGCTGAAAATTAATAAGCTAAGCATCCTACTCAAGTAGGTAGAAGAAGTCAACAGGATCCATACAAGTAAAACATTGGAAATTTATATACCAGCAACAACCAATTAGAAAGTGCAATGTTTAAAAATATTATTCAGAATAGCAAGAAAAAGTAAGACATACACACAATCGAGATATTTGAAAGTACAAATTTATTGAAGGACAAAAGGAAAAGGGAATTGCCTTATCATATAACAAGTAAGACATATTATTTAAAAATATGTACAGTATATTGAAATTTAAGTACCCAGTGTGCCCTTTTTCAGACCGCTATTTAGTTTAGTGAGCTGAGCAATGAAAATTTAAGCTCAAATATTTTATTCCCCCTCCGAAAGTCACTACAGAGCCCCAAAATGAACTAAGTGGCTCTCAATGTTCGAACAGCATCTTTGCCTACTCTCATCTCTACACTTGTGCCCCTCTTTTGAATATCTGAGTTTATGTGTTTACCTTCTCCATTTGACCATGAGTTCTCCACGGGAGAAACGGTGTCATATTCAGCAGCATATAAGCTCGATGTCTACCGCGGTGCCTCCATTGTGGAAAGTACTCAGTAAGTGTTAATTTGTTGAGGATGTTACAACTTGCAGATGTTATAAGTTCTGATGAAAAGAAAAATGGTGTAGGATTTAGAGAAGCTGTGTTCTAGTCCCAAATCCACCATTAAATACCTGGGTGGTTTTAAGATATCTATACTTCTCTGAACCTCAGCATCTTTATTCATAATGTGGAGGTGAAGAGTTCTTGACTTACCAACTTCAAGTGATACTTAAAATAAATATTAAATATAAAGACAACTGAGATCTTACAAAGCATTACATAGATAAGATAGATTATAACAACTGAACAGTTTTCCATCAGCCTGTAAGTTACATGGCCAAAAATTTATGAAACATAGGCAATACTCCCAATGCACTAGCTAGTCTAAACTTTTCTCAACTGCGTTTGAGAAACAGATTGTACTTTCCAAACAAGACTACACCAATATATATATATATATATATATATATATATATATATATATATATATATATATATATATATATCCCATCCCACATGCTCTTAAATATGATGTTGACACGCTTTCATGGAGAGGTTCCCTTGGACTTGGGACTTTTATAACTATATTAACCAGAAGGACGTGACAGAAGTGATCCTGTGTAACTTCCAAAGGCCATAAACATCAATATGTCACTCAAGACACGTTCCCTTAAAATCCAGCCTCCTTGTTCTAAGGAAGGTGAAGTCACATGTTCAGCCTACCTAGCCTCTCAGCCAAAAGCCAACATCAGCTACTGGACATGTGAGCAAATGGGCTTTCAGATGATTTCAGCCCCAGTCTTCAAATATTCCATCTGAGGCTAGAACACTGTGGAGCAGAGATATCCCCATGGAGCGCAATCTGAAATCCAAACCCTCAGGAAACAAGAGAGATAATAAATATTTTTTTAAGCTACCCAGTTTTGGGGTCATTACACAATAGATCACTGATACAACTTGATTACCGCAAATACTTCTAAACACATCATGAGATACAGCCGCTTCTGCTTCCTCTCCTATCAGCATGTGTGACATCTTTAGCAGGACTCACAAGGCAGAGGTGACAGGTTTCAATAGAGAAGATACCTAAGATAGGAATTGTAATTTCTAAAGAATGCTTGCAATCGGAGTTTTTGACTTGGGTGGGAATGGGGCAGAGAAGGACGAGCTAATGAGAAACTAACTTAGAAAATACCAAGCTGATAATACATCTTCAAGCCAGCCTTCCCATGGCAACTTTTTGTTCGAACACAGGCATGAAATATTTAGAACTGCTAGAACTCCACTAGGAAGGCTTTTATCCCTGCAAAAGAGTTTGTAGCCAGAAGCTGCCTGCTGGCACTGCATGCAGGAATGCACCATTTGTTCAATGCCAGAGTTTACTCTTTGAATGACTGACACACTCCAACCCATCTCCAAAGGCTCCTTTGCCTTTATGACTGACACCTCCCAGGAAAGAGGGGTTGTAATTGCCTCTTATTTAGGAACTGGAGGCTGTTGGAGGGTTTTTGCTTTGGAGTGCCAGAGACCTTCCACTCCACAAGCATCATAGACTCTGTGGAAGGAACATTTCAACTCAGCAGGAGAGAAAAGGCAAGAGAAATAAAGAAATTTGGGGGGCTGATGTGTTTCTGTCCAGTGTCCCAGTGTTGTCATTTCATTTTGCCCATTTATAAGGACTTGTTTGAAATCTGCCACAATAGATTTTATGACACATTTATTTAAAAGAAACCCCTGGTATGTTCTTTTCCCACCTACATCCCCCTCAGAGAATATCAAGAATGGAAAACCAGCAATGACACACTCTGCCCAAGCATAAGCTCTGCTGCTGAAAGAAACCCATGTACTCCTCATTTCCAAGGAAGGGAGGTGAAGGCACGTGGAGCGTGTGACATAGTCTGAAACGATCTGAGTCAAAGAGGTTGCCAACATAGGTGGCTTCCTCAGATGAGTCAGAAATGTCCCTAAGTGGCAGGAAAATTGGAGATTCTGTCTGATGAGAGTATGGATTTTCATAGAGCAAAATTTTATATGTAAATTGGATTCACCTTGTCCTGACAAGGATGGACAATATTATAGATCAATGATTCCCAAACTTTCTATAAGAAATTGTTATTATTATTACTTTATGATTAGTAAGAGATATATATTATAAGACTATGAGTTGTATAATTCCATTCAAAAACACCACTTTGATATTTCTGTAGACCAGTGTCATATTACCATGGGATAAATATATGCTGCACATTAGGCATTTTGAAATATTGAGGACAGATTGTAGATACCTATTACTACTTCCTTATTCTGTGAAAAATCCAGGTAAAGAGCAATCAATCTAGGAGAGTCCTAGGAGATGTTAGAAGAAGCAAGATGTCAGGGTCCACCTTGGACCTCCTGAATAGAGTCTACATTTCAACTAGATGCCCTGGTGATGTTTGAGGGAGGTTTCTCAACAGCAGCATAATTGGCATTTTTGCCAGATATTTTTTTGTATTGGGAGGGAGAGGGCTATCCTGTGCATTATAGTGTGTTTAGAAGCATCCCTGGCCTCTACCCACTATATACCAGTAGCTACCCTCTCATCCCACCCCACTGCCATCCCCCATCTCTCTACACCCACCCTTGCCACCATCTTGACAACAAAAAGTATCTCCAGACATTGCCAAACATCACCTGCAGGGGTTATAAGTCAACCTCAGTTGAGAGCCACTGATCTATATAAAACAATTTTGTCCTCAGTTATATGTTGTCCATGTAGTTTTAGACTGGTAATCTTATGTCTTCAGTACTGGGTTGTAAATGCCACATTTCTTTTCTCTACATCTTCTGTGCTGACTACCATAGTGGTTGCCTGTAGCAGTAGCCATCCTTATACTGTTCTCTTCTCCCCTATTCCACGCGCTCTTGATCTTTGAGATCATCCCCCAGCTAAACTACCTGCCTAAAAGCTTTTGTTTAAAGCTCTGCTTTCAAGAAAACCCAAGCTCAGTCACTCCTATAAAATCTAGAAGAATTTAGGTACTATATTTAATAAATATGTGTCAACTGACATACATAAAGCAAATATCATTCACTCTAAAGAATTCGAGTTCATTGAGGGCAGTGGTAGCATTTTTTGCATATCTGTCTCTCCATTAACCATGAAAATAACTACCATGTGAGTTGCTCAATAAATAATTATCAACTAAATTAATATAAAATGTTTTAACTTTTATCTCCTTCTGCTTAAATAATACCTTTGCTGCATTGCTGCCATTGCTACTTCAATTTTGTAAGCCAGTAGTTTGGAAAGAACAATGTTTAAAGTCCTTTCTTTGAAATAAGATAGGTAATTACTTCCTTGCCATTAGATGTGAAACAGCAAGCAAAAGCATGAGAAAATTCTAAGTTGGGCACATGAGGGAAGTTTTGTCTGGGTTTTCCCAAGCCATAATTCTCATCACCTTTTCCTTTCAAGAGGAGAGACTGAAGGAGGACTTACTTCTGAATTAATTTTCATCTGAATTAATTTTCCAGGTATGAAAATATAGCTGTTCCCTAATATTTCTGGAATTCATCTTGAGATTTTTCTTGCTGTGCTTGTCTGCCATGATCACAATTACCCTTCTGTTTTGATTATCAGAACTCTTATAATGGAGAGAAACAAAGCCCCCAATATTCTGGTTTTACAGTATTCACATGGTTAATATCAAGAAAGGGACCCCAAGGAAAAGGAGTATAGTGCAATGCCATTCGTTTAAATTTTAAAAAGATGCATTGTACATAAAATGTATAGAAATCATATAATAACTATAAACCTGTGACTGTAAGTTATTGAGCAACAGAATTCTGATAAATATTTTCTTACATTTTGCTTATCATAGCTCCCCAATAAGGAATTTCAGTTAACTAATAAGGATAAACATTGAAAAAGGAGTTTTAAAATGATATTTTTATTGTTGGTTAACATCGTTCTTTGGGAGTAGTGTTATGTTACTTTACGATATTTGTTTGAGGAGAGCGGTCCAGGAGAGGTATTTATCATAAGTTACCTATGTTCTAGCTACCAATGTAATGTTGGTACAAGATGGTGAGGCAGCTGACAAACATTGATTCTATTTAAAAGGATGGCTTCAGCCATTTCCCTTATTGCACTTTATCCACAGAAGCATTCTGTCACAGCAGTGAAGGTTCCCCTACCTTAGCAAGTAACTGATCACAGTGATTTGTAAAAACTGACTTTAAGCTCCAGCTCAGTGGGGCTGTATCTCAGGAAAGGTTCTTGGGAGATGTAAGGTTAAACTGATGGATCACTTGAACTACAGTGTGATGGTGTTCAATATCGTTATTAATATCCCAAGGACAGCGAAGGAGCCTGGAAAGTAAGAAGGCAAAATGGGCGAATTGAAGATCCAGTCCAGATCAAGAAGCAGCATGGGGCCTCAGAAAGAACGCAACTGTGGGTAGTTGGGCAAAAAGGTCCCCCACAAAAAGCAGGTTCAGATAACTCTCAATAGAAGGAGTTGTTTTTATATGCAGTCCATCATGTGTGTCCATAATCTGGTTATAGGTTAGTAGGGATGCTTCACCAGTCCCTCGTTAAAATTCAGAAAAAATTAGACCCACGTATGGAGTTTTTAATAGAGATGAGTTTATTCACTTCAGAGGACTGTTGTATCTTATGTTACAATTATACCTTTCTTACTTTTTTGGTTGGTTATATTAGGGTAAGTATATTCTAATATTCTCTCCTTTCTACTATAACTAACCTGAAATTTCTGTGCTTAAGATGATAAAAGTTTATTCTGCAGTCTCATCACAGTTTATGGTCATTCAGGGAAAGAGAAAACGAGTTTATGATTATGTGCCAGTCCTCAAATTTCTTTTTAAATTTGACTAATGCATGAAATCTCAAAGTATGGGAAACATACTTCTTAAAAAATGTTACATATATCAAGTTTTTCAAGCTGCAATGTTAATTCTATTCTTAAATTCAAATGAATCCTATACCTTCACATAATACCTTCCAGCTCTTTCCTGCTTTTTTCTTTCCAGCCTAGTTCTTGAATTTTCCCTATAGACAAAAGAAGTCCATAGGTCAAGGAACAGGAAAGACTAAAAAATTGTGACAAGGAGCCAATCCATTGCTTTGCACATTTCTACCCTACTCTATTATTTGTACATGTTAATGAACTTTCCTGGATCAGAAAATAAGCACCCTGGTGGAGAATTCAATGAAGATGTGAACTCATTAAGTAACAGAGGACTGAAGAGCAAATAAAAAGGCAAGAATAATGAGAAAGCAGTGGGAAGAAGAAGAACGTATGAGAATGGTACTGCTTGAATCAATAGATTCTCAGCTTAAGTACTTGCTCCTTTCAGCTCTAACTAGCACATCCAAAATACATGCAGGTTAAATGGAAAAGTCTGTCCACAGTGTGCCTATTTTCTTTTTATGGAACTGGCAGCCTAAGTTAAAGCCTGTTGTAGTAAGGATGCCTGACTCAGTGTTCTAGCACCAAAGTGTGAAAGTAAATGCACCTGTGCGCTAGCAGCCAGCATCTCTCTCCTTCCTCTTGCCATTTTTTTTTTTTTTTCTGTAAATCAACTCTCTTCCTTAATAGAAGAAAACACCATAGATATATATGTGGTATTATCATTGGGTGCTGAATTTTTGTATGCTCATGACAAGACACTAACATTATTGGACCACCAAATATAGACCAAACAGTGCTTGAGGGAACTTGGAAAGGTATTATCTGCATTTTAAACATAAGGAAAGAAAGTCTTAGACATGTTATTTCGATTGAAACTATGGGCCTAACACAGCAAGGACTTAATTAAATCAGGAAATTTACAAAATTGTTGCATTTGGATCACTTAGCTACAAGAGGCCTTGGTAATATCACATGCTGTATGGAGCACTGGAAGTGATGTGCCCACCTGAGGCACCAGATTTTTACTATTATCATTTGAGCATGCTCTCTCATTCACTCTCACTCTCTTTCTCATTTGGAGGTCCGTTCAATCCAAATAATGACCTATACTAACACAGAGAAGGCTTTATTAACTCTAACATTCGCAAGGACATCAAAAAGAACGAGAATGCATGAAATAATACTCTGGAGAGAGAACAATGCACGCGGTTACCGTTGTTAGTTTCAGAACAGTAATATGTAACAAATTATAAATTGAATATAATATAGCTTTTACATTGACTTCTGTATTAGTTACGAACTACTTCAGCTGCTGGAATGGAAAGACCAAAATGATACTGGCTTAAAGAAGACAGAAGTTTATTTCTGTCTCACTAAAATGTAGGTAGGTGGACTTCTATCTTGCTGCTCTGCCATCCTCAGCACCTGGCTCCCACTCGTGGTCCAGCATGGCTGCTCCAGCTCCCACTATCACATACCCATTCCGGTCTGGGAGGGGAAGTCAAACCCCATCCTTTTCAAACACAACAGGAAACTAGCACATATCACTTCCAATAATAACCCACTGGCCAGAACTTAGTCACATGGTCTCATAAACCTTCCAAGAAGGCTGGGAAATGCAGTCTTTAATCAGATGACTCTATGCCCAGCTAATATCCTATTACTAAGGGAGAATGGCTCTTCTGCTCCAACTGAAAAAAAAAAATGATGAAGATCCTTAGCAGGTATTGCTAAGGGAATTGGTTTCTGGTTTGATGGAATCGTAGCTCTGTTGTGCCATTGGTTTAAAAGCTGGGCATTAAAATGTCACTTCCTAATATTTCTTCATTTGATGGTTGCATAAAATACCCTTTTGTCAGCAAATACCCAAAATTCAGTCTTTAAATTGCTATCTGTGTCCTTAGGGAGGGTTATATGGGAATGTCCTCTACATGTTTCTGCTGTGTTTTCTGTTCTCAGTACTCTGAGAACTTCTGTTGCCCTTTAGGAACAGGAAATGTTAGTAGCTTTTCAAAGAAATGCAGTACACATATTGGATCTGACCTGAGAAGACTCACCTCTTGCATAAAAGTCACAAGGGTTTTAATACTACTGTCAACCAGTCCCTCTGAATGCAGTTTTCAAACATTCCAACTCTCTGGCGTGCAATAAAAGTACTATTTATAAATTTTATCACAAGCTATAGAAATGTAGTAATTAGAGAAAGAATGCAGGACTGGGATAAAAGGATCAGAGCTCTAAGTTGACTCTGCTCTTAATAATCTGTGTTGCCTGTAACAAGTCACTTAACTTCCCTGCAAACCAGTTCTCTCTTTTATTAAACAGAAATATATTAGATGTTCTTCCTGCCTTGTAGACTTATCATGAACCTAAATACGTTTTACTCACTGAGTTAGTTGAGAGAATAATTGTTCCCAAGAAGGAAAACAGTTCGCCATTTCTGTTATTGGCAACAAAAGTAGTAGGGTGTGGACACTCCATAATCACTCATGCCAACAGGTCAGAAAATAGGTGAAATTAGAATATGGTCAGAAGAACATGCATTCTGTGTTTTGGACTTTATTTTTAGAGCAGTTTTAGGTTCACAGCAAAATTGAGTGGATAATACAGAAAGTCACCATATACCACTCGCCCACACCTCCTCCACCTCCAGCCCCGAGATGCATAACCTCCCCCACCATCAACATTTCACAACAGAGTGGTATGTTTATTACAAGTAATGAGCCTACATTGACACATCGTGATCACTGACAGTCCACAGTTTACATTAGGGTTCATTCTTGGTGTTGTACAGTCTGTGTGTTCGGACAAATGCATAATGACATGTATCTACCATTAAAGTATCAAACAGAGTAGTTTCGCTGCCCTAAAAATCCTCTGTGAGGGGCTTCCCTGGTGGCGCAGTGGTTGAGAATCTGCCTGCTAATGCAGGGGACACGGGTTCGAGCCCTGGTCTGGGAAGATCCCACATGCCGCGGAGCAACTGGGCCCGTGAGCCACAATTACTGAGCCTGCGCGTCTGGAGCCTGTGCTCCACAACAGGAGAGGCCGCGATGGTGAGAGGCCCGCGCACCGCGATGAAGAGTGGCCCCCGCTTGCCGCAACTAGAGAAGGCCCTCGCACAGAAAAAACGAAGACCCAACACAGCCAAAAATAAAATAAATAAATAAATTAATTAATTAAAGTTAATGGGTTAATAAAAAAAATAAAGTCTTTAAAAAAAAATTGTTAGACCTGCCGGAAGAATCTGACAAAAAAAAAAAAAAAAAAAAAATCCTCTGTGCTCAGCCTATTCATCTCTCCCTCCCCCATAACCCCTGGCAACCACTGATCTTCTTACTGTCTCCATAGTTTTGCCTTTTCAAAAATGTCTTATAGCTGGAATTATATAATATGTAGCCTTTTCATTGGCTTCTTTCACTAAAGCAACATGCATTGTTCCCTCTATATCTCTTCCTCCCTGGGTAGCTCATTTCTTTTTAGCACTGAATAATATTCCATTGAATGAATATGACACAGCTTATTCAGTTCATTTATCCACTGAAGGACATTTGGTTGATTCCAAGTTTTGGCCATTATGAATAAAGCTGCTCTAAACATCTGTGTGCAGGTTTTTTTTTTCTTTTTTTGTGGACATGTTTTCAACTCATTTGAGCAAATACCAAGGAGTGAGATCACTGGATCATACGGTAAGAATATGTTTAGTTTTGTAAGAAACTGCCAAACTGTCTTCCAAAGTGGCTGTACCATTTTGTATTCCCACCAGAAATGAATGAGAGTTCTTGTTGCTCCACATGTTCATCAACAGTTGGTGTTGTCAGTGTTTTGGATTTTGCCATTCGAATGGATGTGTAGTGGTATCTTATTGCTGTTTTAATTTGCAGTTTCCTGAGGCAATATGGTGTTGAGCAGCTTCTCAAATGCTTATTTATCATCTGTACATCTCTTTTGTTGAGGTGTCTGCTTAGATCCTTTGCCCATTTTTTAATCAGGTGATTTGTTTTCTTACTGTTGAGCTTTAAGTGTTCTTGTATATTTTAGATAACAGCTCTTTACCAGTTATGATTTTGCAAGTATTTTCTTCCAGTCTGTGGCTCTCTTATTAATTTCTTGACAGTATCTTTCACATAACAGAAGTTTTTAATTATAATGAAGTCCAAATTATTATTTCTTCCATGGATTGTGCCTTTGATGGTCTATCCAAAAAGTCATCAATAAACCCCAAGTCATCTAGATTTTCTCCAATGTTATTTTCTAGGAGTTTAATATATTATTGCATTTTACATTTAGGTCTATGATCCATTTTGAGTTAATTTTTGTGAAGGGTGTAAACTCTGTCGAGATTCATTTTTTTTGCATGTGGATGTAACTCAGGCAAAGCCAAATGGAAGAGATGCATAGGACAAGTTATGGGGATGGAATGTGGTATGGAGCTTCCAGGACCTCTTCAATGTATACCGCCCTCTCAGCACCTCAGTGTGCTCAATCCAGAAGTTCGTTCTACATTTTTTTTACTCTTTTTAAATTGTCCATCTTTCCTCGCCTAATCCCAATAGAATGTAAGCTTCAAGAGGGCAAGGATTTTTGCCTGTTTTGTTCACAGTTGTATACCCAGTGCCTGTCACATATTTTAAAAGTCAACAAAAACTAGTTTAATTAGTTTTAAACCTATAAAAACAGCAATAGGAGATAATAGACAGGTCAGGCTCAGAGCATCAATGCAACACTTAGAACTATTTCTTAGACCATGGTCAGGGTCAGCTATCCCTGGAGAAAGAGAAAGAAGTTAAAATATTGGTATAAGAACGTAAAATAAGGATGAGAAAAAGAAAGCATAAAGAAGAAAAGAGGAAAACTTACTATAAACCAGAAGCATTACATATATGATGTGTTTTATTATTCTCAGCAACACTATGAAGTGAATATTCTTATTTTTGTCATGGAACAACTTTGGCAAAACATGTTAGGTAACTGTCCAATATCCTACAGTTAGTAGGATTTCAATTCTAGTGGTAACTATTTAACTCCAGGCTTGATTTATTCTGAAAGCCAAAGAAGTTGAAAAGAGAGAGAAAGGAGACAGGATGAGCTCCTTTCATAGAAAGTGAGGTTATGGGAAGTCCCTAAAGGAAAAATGAAGGGAGGAGGGACGAGGTTATGCCATTAAAGTAAATGAAGGGAAAGTAAAGGGCTTCAACAAACACAGCATAGGAGGCAATTAAGCAAAACCACAAGAAACAGAAATAAAGGACTAGGGGTAGAAGAGGTGGAAAAATATTTATAAATGAGGAAAGAGCAAAAAGGGGAAATTTAACCTCAATATGCATGAGTTAAACATCCCTGAAATAAGCACATATGACAGTAACTTCAGGACATGGAAGACCAAAGTAATTCCTTGGGAATTAAAGATAAGCATTTTAGAAAAAGGAGAGAAAATTGATATATTACTATTATTATGTATTCTTGGAAACAGAGGTAGGATGTAAACAAGTGACATGTAGATGGTTTCCTGGAAAAGTCTATAAAATGTGCTTATACAAATGGGAGGGCTCATCTCCACGACATAAAGCCTTCGGGTATTAGGTTAGTGTGGCAATGACCTTCTCCAGCAGCGGGCATCACTTCTGCATCCCTGAGGTCCTCATGGTTTTGTTTCTGACAGTGACTTACTGTCTGACTTTGGAGTAAGACAGACCTAGTTTTAATCCTAATCCATCATTTCTTTAATTTGTGTGTTTTCAGGCAAGTCTCAGAGTCCTCAACCTGGGTTCTACCACAATTAAGTGAGATAGTATATGTCGTTCTGTCATGTGCTCAATAAACAGTAGCTATTACTATTAACAGCCTCATGTTGGAACTACAACAACTTAATTTTTCAAATGAAGAACCTGAGGGGAGAGATAGCTGTGTTTGAGGTTTGTTGATTTGTGAAATGAAAGGATCCCAGAAGACATAGACCTACAAATCACATGAGCCTGGTCATTCAGAATATCCAAATGTCCCTCCCAAAAAGTGGAATAGGTACTGAATAGGTCTGAATGTTCCTTAAAAAATGAAAGTGAACTCTGTATTTAAATGGGAACCTGAACTCTCCTTGCCCCACCCCACGCTATATCAAGCCTATTCTAAAAATAGCCTGAGCACACTGATTGCAAATCAGAACTTCTATTAGAAAATTCCAGCTTCTCCCAGAGGCTCTGCTTAACTGCATTAAGGGTTGCAAATATATTTTCCTACTAAGTCTATAATCTAGCAGTTCACTGACATTTACAGTCTGAACTTTCTCATTTCCTCTTGGTCTTTGGGGGAGTAGAGAGGTGTAGAAACATGCTGTTTGGTTTAAAATTTTGGCAGCGAGGTGATATACACTGATCTTTCTCCCTTCCTTGGATTTTTTCCACTTAGTTTATTCACAGCCCTGTGGGAGCTCCGCGATTAAATGGACCAAATCCTCTCTTCCTTGTCACCCATTTTAAGAAGTCCCTTGTGCTGAGGTGCTTAGGATGGAACGTTAACTCTTTCAGGTCTCCAGGGGATACTCTGGAGAACTAAGACGTTAAATACAATGAGGAAAAAAAAAGGTTGTGAAACTTTCTGCTTACTTTGAAAGGCAAAGTTTTCTTGTAAATATCTCTTTTAGAAGAAGAAAACATTTTTTTATTACCACCCCCATAATCTCATCATGTGTTTCTAACTAGAACACAGTCTGCAGAATTTGGGGGATTTTAAATTTTATCTTATCAAAAAACCCTGCAGACAACTTCCAGATTTATCTTGTTAACATGGAACTACTGTCATATGTCTGCTCTCTGTCCGTGTAAATTCCTCCAAAGACCTTTCAAAGTTTGATTCCAATTTATCTTTGGGCGCTCAACTCCCACTAACACTCTACACAAGTCCTATATCATTGTCTTGAATGAGCTGGAAGTGATAGGGACATAGGGTGCAAGAAGAGAGCATCACTTTTTTCCCGCCACTCCACCATTAAAAATTCAGCCAACAGTTCTTTCTCTAATTCTTGTTGAAAAATCTCAGGCAGGTCTCATAGCTCACTTAGTCATTTGTGGATAATAAAGGATTCTCTAGTTTCCTTCAATCTCAAGAACAGGTGTATTTTATAATTAAAAGTGTCATCCACAGTGATAATCAAAACTTCCATCCAGCCCCTCCAATCAACCTAAAGTTTCTCTTCCCTCTCCAGGGCACGTGGGCTTCAGGCTCAGAACCTACAGCGAGGGAAGGGCAGTGTGGACAATTCTGTTCTCTCTATCTTCTCCCATTGCTAAGTAGCCATGGCTTCTGACTATATTGGGGCTGAGAGAGTAGGTAAGGTGTTCACAGAGGAGAACTCAGCTCAGTCTTACATGGGTGGTGTTGATTAGGTTCCCTTTGAAGGTGATGAAGGCACAAGGCCTGGTTCTTTCCCTTGCAGGAGCTCTACAGGCATTTGAGGAGAACCCATGACAGAAGGCCTACTCTTGCTGGCTATCTAAGACCCCAACCCTCAGACTCTGGGATTCAGGCAGTCCATCCCATCCAGAATCTCTATAAGAGTCCTTTGCTCCATCAGACAGTTCTCTTAGGCAAGGTCCTTTTTAAAATAACCACTGGCCATCTCACCTACCTACTTAGCCCATGGAAATCTCACCCATATTACTCACACACAGGCAGCACAAGTCCAGTTGGCACCCAAAGCGGCCTCTTTATTTTTGCTCTGCTCCCTCAAGCTGAAACCATGGGAGACATACATCAGGGCAATCATGTGGCCTCCCTGAAGCACCTCTAACTTACCTGGATCTGAAAGAGATCATTTCCCCTTTTGTCTCTGATAGAGTAGGTGTGAGAAATGCAAAGCTCAAAGACAATTACAAGGGAGAAAACTCTTCCTCGCTCAACTATTTTTTTTCTCCAAGTCTCTGATCATACTCTTTGAGAACTGGTTCCTGACAGAATAGCTTTCTTAATTTCTTAGCACCTCCTGTATATGTCCATGGCAACTCCACTTAGAATGTTGGTGACTTGGTCCCTATTTGAAATGTTCTAGGCTTTTGAGTCTCAACCAAAGAGATCAAAGAGTCCCATTTGAATATCCTGCTGTACTAGGCCACCTGGAGGTTGCTCAGCACATTCTCTATTTTCCTTTCTTCTTTCTTTGATTATTTTGTCAACTTAAACTCTTTAAACTCATTCCCAAAGATATATCTCAAAAGGGCTTTTCAGACCACATTCTCTCTCTACTAACAAATTGAGGACAGCTCTTTTTTAGAAACTCTTACACCCTTTCTGTGGTATTCATACTCTCCCTCAGAGTCCAGTGTTTTCTCGGAATCTATCGATTTATGAAGTTGTTTTATCTTCTTATGAATCATAAGCTTCTTGAAGAAAAAAATTGTTTCTTCACATTTATCTTTGTAAACCCTGCAGTTCACTAAGCCATGTACTGGAAACCTTTTTTTTTAGTTTCTAAAAAGTCCAACTACTGTAAGACCTAGCATTAGATCCCACAATTTCACTCCTAGAGAAACGAAGACATATGTGTGCACAAAAAGTTGCACATGAGTATTCAGAGCAACATTATTCTTAAGAGCCAAAAACTGGAAACAACCCAAATGCTCATCAGCTTGTGAATGAATAGACAGCCAAAGTGTAGCATATCCATGCAATAAAATGCTATTCAACAATAAAAAGAAACAAAGCATTGATATATGTTCTGATATGTACAACACAGATGAACCTCACAAACGTTATGCTGAGTAAAGGAACCCAGGCCCACAAAAGATGACACACTGTATGATCCCATTTATATTAAATGTTCAGAAAAGCCAAACCTATAGAGATATAAAGTAGATTAGTGGCTGCATGTGCTGGGGTGGGAATGGGGATTAACTGTAAATGGGCATGAGGGATCTTACAGGAGTGCTAAAGAAATGTTACATAACTCAGTAAATTTACTAAAAATCATTGAATTGTGCACTTAAACTGAGTGAATTTTATGATATGTAAATTATGCCTCAATAAAAGTTTTTAAAAACCTGCTTGCTCAGTGGAATTTGGGTTTTTTCTTTGATGTCAGCTTCTTGTAGGTGTTAATACTGCTGAAGCCTTGAACAGTTCAAAATAGGAGAGAACAGGCCCTCTGGGCCTATGCCTTGTTCACAGAGTCATAAACAAACATATTGCTTCCATAACAAAAGCCAGGATTCTTGAAATTTCACGCGAGGTCAGACCAAAGTTAGATTGAGTGCAGCTGTAATGCACCAATGGTTTTCCGGCAGTGAAAAGAGCTGATGGGCTCCCCAAGTGCCTAGCTTAATAATAAAAAGTGACTTGGGTACTGAGCATTAAAATTTCCTCATAACCTGAAAATCTCATCTTCGTGGGATTTTAAATCCTAAATTGGATCATTGTAGACAAGCAATTTAGAAATCAATCAGCTTCATGAGTATAAAATGACAAATGTGGGATCAATGTTTCCCTCTAGGTATTTAAAATAAAATCATTCTTTAAGAATGGTCTATACTTTAGCCACTGGTAACTATATATATTTCATGTAAAAGAATAGATACAATTCATTCATTACTAGAGATGAGATTTGGAAGTTCCACCTAAGACTTGACATTTTTTAACATACATAATACTTCTAATTATTTTAACTTATATTTTAAAACAACTTTGTCTATTTCCATTGTTAGGCTATCATCTAGAGGAATCCATCTAAATGAATATGAGTAAATTGTGATTTGGTCTTCAAGGAATTTTCTCTAAGCATCTATTCATGAGCTCAGATTACAAGGGTAGTGGTTGTACTTCAAAATTCCCAGCACTTAAATCATTTGATTAATAGTAACAAACATACCATAAGAACTATTAATATTCAAAAGCATATATGCAAACGAATAACTGACTAGTTTATTGTAACAACTACAAATACTGTCCATTGAGTAGTAATGAAATATTGATACTTAACACTGATAAAATGTATCAAAATCCTCAAACATCTACAGCCTTTTCACTTTATGACCAGTTATACAAAGCTCACAGTGACTGGTAGGTTTAGGCTTAGAGGGTTTTGCACCTCTAGAAGGCATCAGGATTTAAACTCAGACTCGGTCAATACCAGAAAAGAGGAAGGCATATCAAGAATATCTAACAGGAAATAATCTTCCTATTTAGCTATGCTAAGGACAAGGAAACAACAGCCAACAACCAATCCACCCAGACATCAACTCACTTCATCTGCAAACTATTTATTGTCAACTGTGTACCTGGTACTGTACTAAGCATGGTGACAGAACAGCCACTGTCTTCATGTTCCCTTCCTGCAGTGAAGGGAACACAATGATAAATAAAAATAATCACAAGTGAAAAGGCTATAAAGAAAACAAGCCATATACTAAGCATAATGAGGGCAAGTGGTGGCAGTCATGGTGGTGGACACTGATTTTACATGGTACACTCAGTGCCACCATTGGAATAGTGGCAATTGGGGTGTGTCTGGGCAGGAGGGGGATGGGAAGAGTTCTCCAGGCAGAGAAGGTGTGAGGCAGCAAGTAGCTTGGCATGTTCAAAGAACTTAAACTAAAACTCTGCTAGAGAAAATAGTGAGGGGATGAGTGAAACAACTTAGATTGAAGAGACAGAGGTAGAACTTGAAGAGTTTATGAAGAATTTAGATTGTATTCTAAGTCAAGGATCATATGTCTTTATGTCTCTAATGTCATCACATCCATGAGACCTTCCCTGATGGCCCTACAGTATCCCCTGTTATATTGATTTATTTTGAACCATAGCACTTAACACCCTTTGGTACATTCTATATTTCTTTTTATATCTTCTATTTTTCTTCTCCTCCCTCTATGAGTTTTATGATTTTAACTGGTTTTGCTGTTGCTTTGTTTTGTTTTTTACTGCTCTGTCTTCAGGACCTGGAACAGTGTCTGACATAAAGTGGATCCTCAGGCATTATTTGCTGAATAAATGAATGAATATTAAAGATACTTTGAGATATCCAGGTCTCCAGCCAAATAATCGGTCAAATGTGCAACTATATTTCCTATAGTAGCTGGGCATTCTTATTATTGAAGTACATTATGTGTATTTTCACGAGTATTTCGTGTTTGAGTATTTTATCTTTAACTCAGTATTCCAATTAGATAAATTATACTGGACATTTAAATTTCAAGCATATATCCAATTTTTATTGAATGAAACAATTATGTAATAAGTCATCAATTACTGAAATATTGGCTCACAAATTAGTAATAATAAACTCCTGATTTTCTATCAACAACATTTTAGCCAAATGCATATCATTTTGAAAAACTGGAGGGATTTCTTGACAAGGAAGATAAGTATATTCTGTTTAGTACCAAATATGACTTCTATGATTACAAAGCAACAATCTTTTTAGATCTGCATAACACAACTAGGGGTACCTCACATGGCCACTTTGCTACATTTTGGCTCTTTAGCATTCAGCATTAAAGAGTTCCTTACACTTTTTTTTTTTTTTTTTAGAACTTTTTTTTTTTTTTTAATTTATTTTTATTTATGGCTGTGTTGGGTCTTTGTTTCTATGCGAGGGCTTTCTCTAGTTGTGGCAAGCGGGGGCCACTCCTCATCGCGGTGCGCGGGCCTCTCACTATCGCGGCCTCTCTTGTTGCGGAGCACAGGCTCCAGACGCACAGGCTCAGTAATTGTGGCTCACGGGCCCAGTTGCTCCGCGGCATGTGGGATCCTCCCAGACCAGGGCTCGAACCCGTGTCCCCTGCACTGGCAGGCAGACTCTCAACCACTGCGCCACCAGGGAAGCCCCTCCTTACACTTTTTAAAACATGTATATTTATACACACAGAGACACTTAGGGACACACCCCTGAATCTGGTATTCATTCTGTTTGGCAGGATAACAGAGGAAAGAAAAGTTCAAAGTATTAGCACAGGCATATAAAACACTTTTGGCATTTGGCTGTCCTTAAATATTCAGTTTAGGTAACCCACTATCCCTGCATGGAATATCATCCTTTATTGATTACTTGGAAGAGTATTCTGGAGAATAGATAAATGATTTACCACATTGGCCTCAGCTTGCCTCAATAAATCATCAATCCAAAAACACAAATGAGAAGAAGCAGTCCATTTAAAACAGATTGACTTGCTCCAGATTTGGGACATTCATTTGACAGGTGGAGAAATTGCAGAGGTGTTAGGGATCTGGCCAATAGATTGTGAAGCCAATCAAAAGCAAAATTGAGTGAAAACATAGTCCAATAAAGTCTTTCTACACCCCAGTATTTCTCAATCATATTCTCCAAGTCTACAAGTTTTCCATTATTAAAAATTTTCTCTTGAGAATCTGAAGTTTTATTATATTAACGTGTTTAAAAATTATGCATTTATAATAACCACAAAAAAGTTTTGTCTTCATAACTGGTAAAATAATGCAACATCAGAGCAATTGACAGATGTAAAGCAATCAAAGAACCCTTCTCAGGATCCACGAAATTTCAAGTTTGGGCAACATTACAGGATATCACTCTGCTCTCTCCATTTACTCACAAGTTGACCAGTATGTGTCTTTAATCATTCCATGCCGTGTGTCTTGTCCCACTGACCCCAGCTTATATTCCCCATGCATAGAGCTTTTCCTACTGCCTCTTTTTTTCTTTAACAGATACACTGAGCAGGGTCTTGGCATATAAGCTCACAAAAGGACATGCTGAAGGGAACTAAAGCCCAGTGGCAGATCTGTAAAATCTTTACCACTCAACTCAATAAGAACTATATTCTTCCTACCATGTGCAAAGTACTTCCACAGGTACAGAAAAGCTTATGATATGATAAAAATTAACAAGGTCTCAGACATGAATGAAGGCACCTATAGCCTAGAAGGGGAAACAGACAAAAAGAGCTCTAATATGACACTGGCTGCAATATGTGTTGTAACTGGAATTGCAGCTCAGATGTTATAAATTGGATCTAGTTAATATCTAAAAATGTTTAGTGTGGATTTCTTTTCCCTATTTGTAATCTCTTTTTAAGATTCGTAAGTGATATCAGATACCTATAATAGAGAAGATTTCAAATATTTACATCTTAAACTTCTATATTAAGAAGTTATTTTCCCGAGGAAACTTACACAAGCCTCTTAGATAGCCTCATCCACCAGAGGGCAGACAGCAGAAGCAAGAAGAATTACAATCCTGCCTGTGGGACAAAAACCACATTCACAGAAAGATAGACAAGATGAAAAGGCAGAGGGCTATGTACCAGATGAAGGAACAAGATAAAACCTCAGAAAAACAACTAAATGAAATGGAGATAGGCAACCTTCCAGAAAAAGAATTCAGAATAATGATAGTGAAGATGATCCAGGACTCGGAAAAAGAATGGAGGCAAAGATGGAGAAGATGCAAGAAATGTTCAACAAAGACATAGGAGAATTAAAGAACAAACAAACAGAGATGAACTATACAATAACTGAAATGAAAACTACACTAGAAGGAATCAAGAGCAGAATGACTGAGGCAGAAGAACGGATAAGTGACCTGGAAGACAGAATGGTGGAATTCACTGCTGCGGAACAGAATAAAGAAAAAAGAATGAAAAGAAATGAAGACAGCCTAAGAGACCTCTGGGACAACATTAAATGCAACAACATTCACATTATAGGGGTACCAGAAGGAGAAGAGAGAGAGAAAGGACCAGAGAAAATATTTGAAGATATTAGAGTCGAAAAATTCCCTAACATGGGAAAGGAAATAGCCACCCAAGTCCAGGAATCGCAGTGAGTCCCATACAAGATAAACCCAAGGAGAAACACACCGAGACATATAGTAATCAAACTGGCAAAAATTAAAGACAAAGAAAAATTATTAAAAGCAGCAAGGGAAAAATGAAAAATAACATACAAGGGAACTCCCATAAGGTTAACAGCTGATTTCTCAGCAGAAACTCTACAAGCCAGAAAGGAGTGGCATGATATACTTAAAGTGATGAAAGGGAAGAACCTACAACCAAGATTACTCTACCCGGCAAGGATCACATTCAGATTCTATGGAAAAATCAAAAGCTTTACAGACAAGCAAAAGCTAAGAGAATTCAGCACCACCAAAGCAGCTCTACAACAAATGCTAAAGGAACTTCTCTAAGTGGGAAACACAAGAGAAGAAAAGGACCTACAAAAACAAACCCAAAACAATTAAGAAAATGGTCATAGGAACATACATAACGATAATTACCTTAAACATGAATGGATTAAATGTTCCAACCAAAAGACACAGGCTTGCTGAATGGATACAAAAACAAGACCCATATATATGCTGTCTACAAGAGACCCATTTCAGACCTAGGGACACATACAGACTGAAACTGAGGGGATGGAAAAAGATATTCCATGCAAATGGAAAGCAAAAGTAAGCTGCAGTAACAATACTCATAGCAGATAAAATAGACTTTAAAATAAAGAATGTTACAAGAGACAAGGAAGGACACTACATAATGATCAAGGGATCAATCCAAGAAGAAGATATAACAATTATAAATATATATGCACCCAACATAGGAGCACCTCAATACATAAGGCAACTGCTAACAGCTATAAAAGAGGAAATCGACAGTAACACAATAATAGTGGGGGATTTTAACACCTCATTTACACCAATAGACAGATCATCCAAAATGAAAATAAATAAGGAAACAGAAGCTTTAAATGACACAAAGACCAGATAGATTTAACTGATATTTATAGGACATTCCATCCAAAACCAGCAGATTACACTTTCTTCTCAAGTGCACACAGAACATTCTCCAGGATAGATCACATCTTGGGTCACAAATCAAGCCTCAGTAAATTTAAGAAAATTGAAACCATATCAAGCATCTTTTCTGACCACAACACTATGAGATTAGAAATGAATTACAGGGAAAAAAACGTAAAAACCACAAACACATGGAGGCTAAACAATATGCTATTAAATAACCAAGAGATCACTGAAGATATCAAAGAGGAAATCAAAAAATACCTAGAGACAAATGAAAATGAAAACATGACCATCCAAAACCTATGGGATGCAGCAAAAGCAGTTATAAGAGGGAAGTTTATAGCTGTACAAGCCTACCTAAAGAAACAAGAAAAACCTCAAGTAAACAATCTAACCTTACACCTAAAGGAACTAGAGAAAGAAGAACAAACAAAACCCAAAGTTAGCAGAAGGAAAGAAATCATAAAGATCAGAGCAGAAATAAATGAAATAGAAACAAAGAAAACAATAGCAAAGGTCAATAAAACTAAAAACTGGTTCTTTCAGAAGATAAACAAAACTGATAAACCATTAGCCAGATGCATCAAGAAAAAGAGGGAGAGGACTCAAATCAATAAAATTAGAAATGAAGAAAGAGAAGTTACAACAGATACCACAGAAATACAAAGCATCCTAAGAGACTACTACAAGCATCTCTATGCCAATAAAATGGACAACCTGGAAGAAATAGACAAATTCTTAGATAGGTATAACCTTCCAAGACTGAACCAGGAAGAAATAGACAACATGAACAGACCAATCACAAGTAATGAAATTGAAACTGTGATTTAAATCTTCCAACAAACAAAAGACAAGGACCGGATAGCTTCACAGGTGAATTCTATCAAACATTTAGAGAAGAGCTAAAACCCATCCTTCTCAAACTCTTCCAAAAAACTGCAGAGGAAGGAACACTCCCAAACTCATTCTATGAGGCCACCATCACCCTGATACCAAAACCAGACGAAGACACTACAAAAAAAGAAAATGACAGACCAATATCACTGATGAATATAGATGCAAAAATCCACAACAAAATACTAGCAAACAGAATCCAACAACACATTAAAAGGATCATACACCACGATCAAGTGGGATTTATCCCAGGGATGCAAGGATTCTTCAATATACGCAAATCAATCAATGTGATACACCATATTAACAAATTGAAGAATAAAAACCATATGATCATCTCAATAGATGCAGAAAAAAATTTTGACAAAATTCAACACCCATTTATGATAAAAACTCTCTAGAAAGTGGGCATAGAGGGAACCTACCTCAACATAATCAAGGCCATATATGACAAATCCACAGCAAACATCATTCTCAATGGTGAAAAACTGAAAGCATTTCCTCTAAGATCAGGAACGAGACAAGGATGTCCACTCTCACCACTATTATTCAACATAGTTTTGGAAGTCCTAGCCACGGCAATCAGAGAAGACAAAGAAATAAAAGGAATACAAATTGGAAAAGAAGAATTAAAACTGTCACTGTTTGCAGATGACATGATAGTATACATAAAGCATCCTAAAAATGCCACCAGAAAACTACTAGAGCTAATCAATGAATTTGGTAAAGTTGCAGGATACAAAATTAATGCACAGAAATCTCTTGCATTCCTATACACTAATGATGAAAAATCTGAAAGAGAAATTCAGGAAACACTCCCATTTACCGCTGCAACAAAAGGAATAAAATACCTAGGAATAAACCTACCTAGGGAGACAAAAGACCTGTATGCAGAAAACTATAAGATACAGATGAAAGAAATTAAAGATGATACCAACAGATGGTGAGATATACCATGTTCTTGGATTGGAAGAATCAATATTGTGAAAATGACTATACTACCCAAGGCAATCTACAGATTCAATGCAATCCCTATCAAATTACCAATGGCAGTTTTTACGGAACTAGAACAAAAAATCTTAAAATTTGTATGGAGACACAAAAGACCCCAAATAGCCAAAGCAGTCTTGAGGGAAAAAAACGGAGCTGGAGGAATCAGACTCCCTGACTTCAGACTCTACTACAAAGCTACAGTAATCAAGACAATATGGTACTGGCACAAAAACAGAAGCATAGATCAATGGAACAAGATAGAAAGCACAGAGATAAACCCACGCACCAATAGTCAACTAATCTATGACAAAGGAGGCAAAGATATACAATGGAGAAAAGACAGTCTCTTCAATAAGTGGTGCTGGGAAAACTGAACAGCTACATGTAAAAGAATGAAATTAGAACACTCCCTAACACCATACACAAAAATAAACTCAAAATGGATTAAAGACCTAAACATAAGGCCAGATACTATAAAACTCTTAGAGGAAAACATAGGAAGAACACTTTTTGACATAAATCACAGCAAGATCTTTTTTGATCCACATACTAGAGTAATGGAAATAAAAACAAAAATAAACAAATGGGACCTAATGAAACTTCAAAGCTTTTGCACAACAAAGGAAACCATAAACAAGATGAAAAGACAACCCTCAGAAAGGGAGAAAATATTTGCAAATGAATCAACAGACAAAGGATTAATCTCCAAAATATATAAACAGCTCATGCAGCTCAATATTAAAGAAACAAACAACCCAATCCAAACATGGGCAGAAGACCTAAATAGACATTTCTCCAAAGACATACAGATGGCCAAGAAGCACATGAAAAGCTGCTCAACATCACTAATTATTAGAGAAATGCAAATCAAAACTACAATGAGGTATCACCTCACACCAGTTAGAATGGGCATCATCAGAAAATCTACAAACAACAAATGCTGGAGAGGGTGTGGAGAAAAGGGAACCTTCTTGCACTGTTGGTGGGAATGTAAATTGATACAGCCACTATGGAGAACAGTACGGAGGGTCCTTAAAAACCTAAAAATAGAATTACCATATGATCCAGCAATCCCACTACTGGGCATATACCCAGAGAAAACCATAATTCAAAAAGACACATGCACCCCAATGTTCATTGCAGCACTATTTACAATAACCAGGTCATGGAAGCAACCTAAATGCCTGTCGACAGACGAATGGATGAAGAAGTGGTGGTACATAAATACAATGGAATATTACTCAGCCATAAAAAGGAATGAAATTGAGTCAGTTGTTGAGACATGGATGGATCTAGAGACTGTCACACAGAGTGAAGTAAGTCAGAAAGAGAAAAACAAATATCGTATATTAACGCATGTATGTGGAACCTAGAAAAATAGTACAGATGAACCGGTTTGCAGGGCAGAAGTTGAGACACAGATGTAGAGAACAAACGTATGGACACCTAGGGGGGAAAGCTGAGGGGGGGTGCGCATGGTGGTGTGCTGAATTGGGAGACTGGGATTAACATGTATACACTGATGTGTATAAAATTGATGACTAATAAGAACCTGCTGTATGAAAAAATAAAATAAAATTCAAAAAAATCAAAAAAAAAATGATGGTGAAATAAAATTTTAGACATACAAAAGCTGAAAGGACTCATCACCAGCAGATCCATACTATAGGAA
Organism: Eschrichtius robustus; assembly: GCF_028021215.1. Taxonomy (NCBI): domain Eukaryota; kingdom Metazoa; phylum Chordata; class Mammalia; order Artiodactyla; family Eschrichtiidae; genus Eschrichtius; species Eschrichtius robustus. The sequence goes on from NC_090833.1 coordinate 74,791,752, forward strand.
ATGTTAAAGGACATTCTTCAGGCAGAAGAAAGATGACACTAGATGGAAATCTGCATCTACACAGGGGATTGAGGATCACTGGAATTGTTAACTAAATGGATAAAAATACAATATTTTTTTCTTATTAATCAGTTTTAAAGGATAATTGACTGTTTAAACAAAAATAACAACAACTGATTATGAAGTTTTAAACTTATATAAAAGTAAAATGCCTGGCAATAATAACATAAAAGGCTCTGAGTGGAGAAATGGAAGTATACTACAGTATTGTAAAATTTATGTGAGGATACCATTTGGAGGTAGACTATGATAAGTTGAAGATGTATACTGTAAACCCTGAAAAAACCATTTTAACAAACAAATAACCACAACTAATAAGCCAGCAAAGGAGATAGAATGGGCTAATAATAAATATGTACTGAAGTTTTAATCCAAAAGAAGGTAGAAGAAGAGGGAAAGGAAATAAAGAACAGATGGGAAAAACTGAAAAAAAAAAATAACAAGATGATAACACTCAACCCCAACCATATGTTAACAGTCACATTGACTGTAAATGGTTAAGACACTCTCAATCAAAAAGCAGAGATTGGGGCATTCCCTGGTGGTCCAGTGGTTAGGACTCCACACTCTCACTGCCAAGGACCTGGGTTCAATCCCTGGTCAGGGAACTTAAAAAAAAAAAAAAAAAAAGAAGAAGTTATTTTTCCAAAGGTAACCATGTCTGAAACATGTTAGGTAGACTATGAAACAGCATTTGGGATTATAACGCCAAACCTGGAAGTTGATTTTAACTTTAAGGATAATCAATGAATGGATAGCTTGAATAAGTTCTAGGTTCTAGGTTTCAGGGATTAACAGAAAGGAGGTACTAGGGACTGAACACAAGTTGATTACATCTCAGAGGAAGATGCGCTTGGCTATCAGTCAGTTTAGTTTGTGCAAAACGCTGGAGAATTCATGGTATCGCTTCCTGATTTCCTGGAAATATCTGTTATTCAGAAGACCCACAGGGCTCTCTTCCCTCTGGAATGTTGCAGGACGCAGCCCGTACTGAGCCTGCTGTTCTTCTGACAAGATCATTGCTGCTTTGTAACGAGGCAGTGTGCTTACACAGGGAAGGGAATGGAGTGTCAGGGCAAGACTGCAGAAATGATGTGCGTAGAACAACATGAGTTCTCAGCTGAAGATCACTTCTTGTTGTTCTTACTGAAGACTCACCAAGACTGAAACAAAGCTTGAGTAATAACACAGTAGGAATCAAGAGTTCACCCTTAATGCATTCTGTTAAGAAAATATAAATTCAGAACTTGTTAACCATACTCATTTTAGGTAATTGACAAGAAGGAGTAGCTTAGCCAGTGAGGTTCGTAATTGGAAGAAAAATCAGTTAAAAATTCAGCCCCCTCTTTGTTTTTATACTGTGGTTTTCAAATTTGTATAAGACATTTATCACTAAACCTTTACATTTAATGAATACCATTATATAGATAAAATTAATTTCATACATCAAGGATGCAATAATGAAGAGCTACATTTCAAACACGACTTTGAATTTACCTAAGGTAAATCCATTATTTTATCCTCCAATTACTACATAATTGACTTTTTAGCCATGGTATAATTGATATCCACATAAAAGACTTTCCATTAACCAATTTTGGAAATAAAGGTACTGTAATACTTCTATACAAGATTTGATTTTTCTTACTTAAAGGCCTTTTCAGCTGCAAAAACGCCTTTGCTTTCAAAGCACCTCTGTTTCATGAACTGTGACAAAGCAAAAGGTTTTTATGTGAACATTCTCTTGGTTAACTTTCGCCTGACACTGGCTTCAATGATTATCCCGCTGAAAAATTACATCAAATGTTTGCATTTGAGAAGTCACTTTTCCCCCACAGATTCTAGGGGAGAGTGGGAGGAATTTGCAGCTGGGAATTGAAGGATAGAGTAGGACTCACTGAGAATACTCAGGATATTATCAGTAGAAATAGGAAATTGCTTTTGAACATTATTACAGACTTCCTGCAGATTCTTGAATCATCAGGAACACAAACTAAGGGGGGGGCTGTCAGTTGTGATTATGATTCTGGTTATCACTGCCAGTTAGAAATAAGTACTTTCACATTTCTTTTTATACAATTGAGAATAGAGTTTATTTTTAAATGTTGGAAAAGGTGGCTTACAATCAACCCACACAGTCTAATCTTGATGAATCTTAATCAAGTTCTTCTCTCAAGACAGTGTGGGCTTTCCAAGTCTTTTGGTGACTGCTTCAAGAGTCATTGTCCTAAAGAAAGACAGGGATGGGGGCGAATAAAGGATCTGTATGCTGCAGTGGTGGCATCTGACTTTAAAATGAGGGCAATTTCTTAAGAGTGACCACAACCAGAAAGCAGAGGCTGGTGAGCTCTGAACCTACATTACAAAGCAGGGGGAGATATCTTCCTGCCCTGGCATGGCGTGGGTGTCACCAGGAGAAATATGCAAGGCTGTTTTCTAAGTTCTCACTGAAAAGATAGATACCTGGCTCTCCTGTTCTAAGCAAGAGCTCAAACTGAAAAGGAAAACACTTCAGCTCTCATATTAAATTTGAGTTATGGTGCTATAGAGGAGCTGATATTTCCAGGAAGAGTTATAACAGCAGCAAAAAGGGCCATTTGCTTCCAACTTTGAAAGAGTGACGGCCCACCAGGGTCTCGGTACAGCCCACCTAGCTGCAGCTCTCAGCTTTTTGCACAAAATAGCAGCTTCTTGCTATTCTGTGTCACTTCACAAAAAAAGTACAGTCTCGAAGAGGTTTCTTGGTGTAACATTAGCAGTTAATCAGATAATTGCTGAACCGCTTGCCAATAGCCTGCAGCCATTCGCTGTTCTGAATAATAAGTGGATTATTAATTTCTTCATCCTGGCCCTGAGCCCCTGCTCCTGCTCCCTTTGCTGCCTCTTACACCCCCGCTGTGTCAGCAGCCCTGCTCACAAGCTTGTGCTTTCTACCCTTCACATAAACCAAGATGCAAATTGTTACTTGTAGACCCCACAGGTAAATCCTTCTAGCATTTACAATGCAGAGATTGTGGGCTCTCTCTTTTTTTTCTTTAGAAAGTCCACTTGCAATTGTTGCCAGGTTATCCGAACCAGACCACAATGGAAGAGTGCAGCTGATGCTGTTCATTTCTACAAAAATCATGTTTGTTTGGCACAAAACAGACAGCCTGATGCTTGTAGAGTCTTTTGCTGCAGGAAGTTGGATTTCTTATTCTACCCATGAGCACCTTAATTGAACACCTATTAATTAAAAGCATTGCCATAGATACTTCAGAAGAAGCAAAGTAAGATACAGGTTCTGTGTACCACCGGTAATCCTGTCCTATAGATGGAAGAGATCCCTACATAATAACTACAATATAAGCGACAATGAGAAATGCAAAAGAGAAGTAAAAAACTGTGCTACAAGAAACTCTGAGGGGGGTTCCCTGGTGGCACAGTGGTTAAGAATCCGCCTGCCAATGCAGGGGACACGGGTTCGAGCCCTGCTCTGGGAAGATCCCACATGCCGCGGAGCAACTAAGCCCGTGCACCACACCACTGAGCCTGCCCTCTAGAGCCCGTAAGCCACAACTACTGAGCCCATGTACCACAACTGCTGAAACCCACAGGCCTAGAGCCCATGCTCCGCAACAAGAGAAGCCACCGCAATGAGAAGCCCGTGCACCGCAACGAAGAGTAGCCCCTGCTCTCCGCAACTAGAGAAAGCCCGTGCACAGCAACAAAGACCCAACACAGCCAAAAATAAATATAATAAATTAAATTAAAAAAAAAAAAGGAAACTCTGAGAAGGGAGAACGGAACATCTTGCTGAGACACTCAGCAAAAGCATCATGCAGGAGAGGGTTGTATTTCCAGCCAGCAGAGAAGTAGCCTGGGATGGAAAGATGAGAAAGATACTCTTGGAAGACGGGAGAACTGGTATAAACCAAAACCTTCCCAGGTTCACTCGTTCATTGGGTTCATTGTATGTACCAGGCACTGTGCTGATCTCTGGAGATACAAAGACAAGTAAGTCACAGTCACAGCCTCATGCAGGAGACAGACAAATTAATTACTATAAGACCATGTGATATAGGGCAAAAAAATAGGCTCAAGGCAGGGAACATTTTTGACTGGAGCATGGGAAGGAAGAGACGATAAGCATGGAAAGATAGGTTAGTGCCAGAGTAAAGAGCCACAAATCCTAGGGTAATGAACTAATGACTCAGGAGCTAAATGTGGAACTGGGGATTAGAAAAAGGCAGGGTAGAGTCATGAAATATTTCACAGGGAGAATCAGTGGGAAGGGAGGGTGAAGGAAAAGAAACCAAAAGTACTCTAAGTTATCACTGAAGTTTCTTCAACATAGCTTTCACAAAATTAAGCTCTAAAGTAAGCTCTTTAAAAATATTAGAATTAGATTAAGGTTGTCCAAATTTAGCAAAAGGGGATCAGGAAGACATGGGCTAATTCTTATATGAAAAATGATACCAGGAATCAAGCAATTAACTCGCAGGCATGTACAGCTAGAAAATAGCCTAGAAATCACTTAAACTACCTTCCTCATATTCCAGCTGAGGGTATAAACTCAAGAAAGGGTAAATGGCTTTTTCAGAGTCATACATTTAAGAATGCTGACACTAGATCTAGAAGGGTTTTTTCTGAGTTCTGATTCAAGGTGCACCGAAGCCATGGTTCCATTGTGCAATTTCGGTCTACACAACACTGGCAACCAAGACTTCTGCACCCAAAATGCTGCTCTGGCTTCCTTGGCTGTCATCCTAACAAGCTGGCGTCCATCCATCTGGTCTCCTTGTCTCTGGCCTTAACCCACTTCACAAGGCTGCTGGAATGATCTTTCTGAACATTTATCTGATCATGCATTCCCTTTGGAAAGCCCTTGAGTAGGCCTTATTTTACACCGACTCAGGTTCAAATGGCCTGGCCGACTCCTAGCCCTCACGATCACATCCCCTCCCAGCACTTTTCTTCACTGCACCAGCACCTCCCGCCTTCATGCTCCTGATCCAGCCAGAGAGTGTAACGAACATCCCAGGATGTGACTTGATGCCTTTGCTGACACTGTTCCCTCTGCTTGGACTGTCTTTCACAAATAAGAAACAAATGGGTGCAGTCAAGTGTTAGAGGTGCCATGAGAAAGAGCTGTACAGAATATGGCAGGATGCAAAAGAGGGAGTCATTTCTTCCATTTGTCATGGTCAGGAAATTTCCATATAAAGTGTTTCCTTTGAGCAGAGTCTTAATGATGAGTAAGTGTTTGACAGACAGATAAAACGGGATTTAGGGTTTATAGCTGCTTTTGCACTACAAACAGCAGTGTAGTTGTGACAGAGACTCTAGCCTGCAAAACCACAAACATTTACCATCTGCCCCTTTACAGAAAATCTCTGCCAATTTCTTTCTAGGCTATGAGCCCTCTGGGGTCAGAGACAAATTCTTTTCTACAGTTTTGTTCTTAGAACTTAGCATTTAATAGATACTCAGCAAATGTTAGTTGAGTAAATGAATAAGAAAAGGTAAATATGTTACATATTTTCTAGGAAAGAAGGCAAGGAGGCAAATGAAAAAGTTTAGAGAAAGCCTCTTCAAAGGTGTTTATATTAAAAATTTTTTTATATCAGCTTGGTCAGTTTTTGATTAATATGAAACCATCTCAAATATCCACAATAGTTCCTTCTGCCCCTGGCTCTGTATAGCTGAGGTTCTGCTTCTCAGGGTTAACATTTCATTTTTATGGAAGGACTCAAGTGCAATGGTTCAATGAAGGTGAGGAAGAAAGTTCCCAAGTATGGCAAACTTTTTGTATCCATTTTGACAGCCAGCAGTGAGTAAGAAGAGTCGAAATCTCTCTAGGATCAGGGACCCAGGGGAAGCCACCCACATCATGGGTGACACACTCTGCCTACATACCTGTTCATTTGTCAGAATGTCCCTAATGCAGTGGTCAGCACTGTATAGCCTGGAGCACGAATTTATCAAAAGGAAATTGGTTCCTAAATGTAAAATTCAATACATCAAACTCCACCAGGCAGACCAGAGAGAGACAGAAAGTAGGTTTAATATTGCATTTGGCCATCAGAGCTCCTATCCATCCACCATTATTTACCCAAAGGCCTGCAGGGCAGCAGAAGTGACGAGCAAAACTTTATTCCCCTGATGAATTTTTCAGGGCCACTCGTAACATTGGAGCTTTCAAGACGAGAAATGATTATATTTGACTGGTCCTCAAAGAATCTCATCACAGAACAGGCCACATCTAGGGGCAAGACAGAGCTGGAAGGGACTTTCAACGTAGACTTCAGCCATTCAGTCACCAAAATGTATTGGAACAGAGGTTTGAGTTAGGCATTCCCAGGTATAAAAGAAAATACAGGGCATCGTTCCTTGTTCTTCGGTAACTCACAGGGGAAATGCAGTAAGAGAAATAGTGGGAAATTATTCATCCTAAGAATGAGTACAAATGGAAATTGAGTGGAAGGACCCTTGTTATCAGAGCTCGGGGGGGTGGGGGCAGAGTTATTAAGAAAATTCTCCATGAAGGAGCCAGAGTTTAAAGGGTCTGAAAATGGCATGAGTTGGCAGAGAAGGATGCTAGAAGGCAACTAGAAATTGATGAACCTGGTCTGAAATCCATGGCAGGGAGTAATGAGAGATGAAAGTGGTGAGAGGCGGGCAGGCAGTTAACTCCCGCAGGCCTTGAAGCATGTGCTGAGAAGCACGGGTTTCATAGTAAGAACGTCTTATGGTTAGAGCAGTGTTGCTTTGCAAATCGTTTTCACATGCATTATTTCCTCTCAGTAACCTTGTTTCTCTAGATTGAAATCCTCCATTACCCCTTCATCCTCTCTGCTTCACCTTGTCCTCAACACATCACCCAGCTAACCTTTAAACATATGCTGAAATGAGACTTCTTCTGGGGAAGATTTCCTTGACTCCCAGACTAGATCTGATCTCCATTTTCCCCTCAAGTTGTTCTCAGAATACCCTGTGAAATTCCTAATGAAGGCAACCCAGAGACCATATAGTTGCTCCGTTCCCCAAAATTTCAAGGGCTCAGGCCCCCTGCAGTCTTTTGCTCCACTATCCCGAGGAAGTTTTCCTCATTCTCACGATCCAAGATGCAGCTCTGACCAACACCCACATTCCAATCAGCAGAAACAGAGGAAGGGACAAAAACAAGGGACAAAGTATACCCATCAGGTGCTCCTAGGGAAGGTTGCTGGAAAGTGCCCCATGGTATTTTCACATTTATCCTATTGATCAGAACTTAGTTACATGGCCTCCTTCACTGAAAAAAAAAGTTGGTAAATGCCTTCTTCATTAAGAATAATATATGGATACAATGGAATATTAATCAGCCATAAAAAAGATTGAAATAATGCCATTTGTAGCAACATGGATGGACCTAGAGATTATCATACTAAGTGAAGTAAGCCAGACAAAGACAAATATCAGATGATATCACTTATATGTGGAATCTAAAAAAAAGTTTTAATGATATAAATGAACTTATATACAAAACAGAAATAGACCCACAGACATAGAAAAAGAACTTACGGTTACCAAAGTGGAAAGAAGGGAGAGAGGGATAAATTAGGGGTTCGGGATTAACATATACACACTACTATATATAAAATAGATAACTAACAAGGACCTTCTGTAAAGCACAGGGAACTATACTCAATATTTTGTAATAACCTATAAGGGAAAAGAATCTAGAAAAATAGATATATACGTATGTACCACTAAGTCACTTTACTGTACACCTGAAACTAACACAATATTAGAAATCAACTATACTTCAATAAAAAAAAAGAGTAGTATATGGACAGCTACAAAATTATATTACTGTGGAATATAAGGAAAACAAACGTTACAGGACAACTAGCAGTCTCTTACACAAGTCCAACACTTGACAGGGAAATTCACTGTAAGTCTATATTCCTAGATTATTTGATTGGTCTGTTAGCTTCATTGGATAATGCACACTGTCAGAGCAAGAGCTGAATCTAGTTTGCTCACTAAGTTATCCTCAACACCTGGTGCGATGCTTGGTGCTACATACAAGATAGCTGCCAAAAAAAAAAGTTTGCTGAATGAATGTTGACGACAGTAGGTTTAAATATGCCAATTTCACAGAAAAACAATACTGAAAACCTGTTCTTCAGGTTGTGTGAGAAGTACTGGATATAAAAGGATGAATAAAATAAGGTCATTTTGTGGTGGGGAAAGAAAAGCTTTCGCTTTTAACTTAGTGTTAGCTTTCAGACACCACACTACCTCTCCAAATTATACATGATTGATCAGGCTTAAAGTATGACCCTCCCAACGATTTCTGTATCTGAATAAGAGAAATTACCATATGACAAAGGAATGCTTTTCTGAGGTTGGGAAATAGTGGTGAGTGCAGATTAGGGAGATGAGACCAACCCCTAGAATCCTTCGAGTCTCACAAATAAAATCACAGGTTTAAGTGGTCCCATAAAAGACATCAAATCCGATTTCTCCCAAAGTTGAGTGAGCAGGAGAATTACCTGGGGAAGTTTTTAAATCGCCCCTCACCCTCTGGGCCCTAAGGCCTAGTGAATCATTATCTTCCAACATGATGCTGAGTAAGATTTTTCCAAAGATGCCCAAGTTACTGTTGTTCATAGTTAAACTTCAAAATGCAAAAATAATTCACCACATCTCTCCCACTCCAATTCCATACTTAAATTCACAATTAAACCAGTTCTAACATTTCATGGCTTGCTTCATGGCAAGCATCCAAAATGGAGAGGAAACCCACTACTTCCTCCTTCTGCAGAATCCTAAGGGAAATTCAGCATATCAACGGGGCATTGTGGCTAAAATGGATGGATACAGGCCTTGGTGCTTACACACCGGAGTTCAGCCTAGTTTTTCAGTTATTGGACATGAATCCGTGGAAAAACTTTATATATTTTCCAAGCTTCAGTTTTCCCATTTTCTCATCTGTAAAATGAGAATCATCAAAGCACAAACTCAATAGGTTTTTTGTTTTGTTTTGTTTTGTTTTTTTTGGTAATAAAATGAAATATGTAAGCACTTAGAACAAATTGTAGATATTATTTCTTCCAGCTTTTTTAGGGCAACTGTACCTACTGTCAATTATGTTTTTATAAGAGTTAACCGAAATATTCTAAAAGATTTGTAAAACCCTCATAAGGAACCAATATAAACAATTTGAAAAATACAAGGAATTTTTATTATCATGCAAATGAGGAAATACACGTTTGACTTGTTTGGACCCATTTATTTTACCTTTATATTAATGTCAAATATCTGACATCTATGCATATTTGTGGACTTTTCACCAAATTATAAAAAACGTTTTTCTTCACTAATTTGCCTATGGAAAAGTGGTGACTTTTAAAAGTTAGACAATGCAATTATTTCTTATCAAGATTTCTTATCTTATTATTTCTTATCTTATTATTTCTTATCTTATAAGACCACATTGGCAAACTCTACGAATTAGGAAGCCTTCTATGTTTGTGTGAGTCTAAATTCATCCACATCCAGGATCGACTATCCCTTCTTAATTTTCTCAGTTTCCTGCTATCAACCAAAGATGGGTCAGTACTAGTGACCACTTATTTAAAAAAAAAAAAAAATCCTCGAGTACCTTAGAACATAATTGCAAGAGGACAGGTTATACCCTGCAAGCTGAGGGAGTATCTATTATTCTTGGGGAATACAGCCAAAGAAAAATTTGAGACGTTATTGGGCACCAAATGAAATAAAAGAACAGAGCTTCAAGATAGCACCTGTCAGAAGGGAGAAAACAGCAGAGGGCATCTTTCACAACTCCTGAAAGGACTGAGGGATGATAGTACAGGAAGATTAAATAGGGTCTTGCACAGTGATATCCCTAGAGATCTTAGGCTTTTTATTTTTCCAGACCTAAAACTTGTCCGAATTTTGAGTAAACCACAAAAGCAATTGTCATGGAGAACATTTGCAGCTGCTCCAGCAATTATTTTAAGGTGAGGGAAGCTGGCAGGCAGAGGGAGTCAGGGAAATGAATCAGGATGGAGGATATAAAACACGTGAAAGAGGAAGAGCTGCGACTTTTGAGGCAGTTCCGCCTCTGTGTTTACATGTATATAGAAAACTATTTATGGGATTGTCGTAATGTGTGTTTTAACCATTTTAATGCGTGACTGTGCTGCTACTGAGAATACTGGGAAGAAAATGATAGACCAGTTTCCAAGACAGACTCCAGGTTTAACTCCCTCAGAATTTTTCCAATGGCTCATAGGTGAAATTTTTGTACAGGGGATGTCTAAATAACTAACAACCTCTAAGCCTTAAAAGAAAAAATCAGAATTTAAAAATAATGACAGTGGAAGCAATTGAAAGGGATGCACAGAGACTCTTTACTGAGTTCTTCACATCACTGTTCCGAGACTATCATCATAGACCAAGGAGAGTTAAATAAATCTCCCCACTGTTGTGATGGACATCATTTGTGTTATAAACATTTGGCAAAGCAGAAGCTAGTCATTTCATCATGACATTAATTTACCTATCCAGATGGGATTACACACTGTGGGATGCCGCTAGCAGCTAACTTATCTCCAAATATTACAAGCAAGATGTTTCCCCGTCTCTTGATGTTTACTAACCTTTCATGGCTTTCACTTCCAACATAAATTCCTATTAAAATTGGTAGCTGAGTTTGGGCTTATTTTAGGTCGGGAATGGAGTTGCCTTTAAAAATAAAAACATTCTTCAAGGACATTTATATTATAGTTGGCTTTACAACAAGGGAAATAATATGATGAATGGCTAACACTACAACCTGATCAGCATTTTAATGTGTGAATCAGATCAAGGCCAAAATAGTACATAGTTCAACAGCAGGATATCTTAACTACTTCTATATTCATCTAACATGTATCTACTGAAAGCCCACCTTAGATCAGTCACTGGCAGAGATATTGAATGAGAAAGCCCTGATCACTTTCATCATGTCACTTAGTCTATTAGGGGAAACAGAGAGTAAACAATTACAAGAGAAGCCTGTGTTTATTTTAACACAAGAGCAACTTTTAGTGAGATATAGCTGGCATTCAATAAACTGCACATAATTAAAGTACATCATTTGATAAGTTTTGACATATGTATACATTAATGAAAACATCACCACACCTGAAAGAGTGAATATATCCATAACCCCTTAAGGTTTTCTCGTGTGATACCCCTTTGTAATCTTTCCCTCCCAGCCCTCCCCACACGCCTCCTTCCCTGGCAACCACTGATCTGGTCTCTGTCACATAGGTAAGTTTACATTGTCTAGAGTTTTATATAAATGAGGTCACACAGTATATATTCTTATTTATCTAGCCTCTTTCACTCAGCATAATTATTTTAAGAATCATCCATGTTGTTGTGTGTACATACTGTTTGTTCCTTTTATTGCTGAGTAGTACTCCATTGTATGACTACATCACAATTTGTTCTTCCATTCATCTACGATAGATATTTGGGTTGTGTCCAGTTGTGGCTATTAAAAGTAAAGCTTCAGTGAAAAAGCCTGGATTTTCATTATACCTGAGCTGTAAGTGGATGTGAGATGGTTGTACTATGGAATAAGCCTTGCACTCCAGATAAGAGGTTTGAGGGTTTTGTTCTTTAACATTTTCCTTGTTGTTGGCAGTTACAGGAATAAGCTGATCTAAAGACAGAAAGAGGTTTTAATAGATACTTTAGGAAGCCCTTCCAGAAGTCCATATTCAGAGAAAGTACGTACATGCTACACAGGCCTTGTTATCAAGCTTCTGTTACTTGGGGAGAATGAATGTTTGTCCATGTGTATTTACTTCTGTCTTGAGTACAAGGCACCCATTAGCTTTGTCTAGGATGATGTTACCAGAAACCAGGGACTGCGGCTCATACATGGCTACATCCTCAGCCTCCATTACAGTATCTGTCATATAGATTCACTCTGTAAATATTAGTGGAAGAAAGGAAGAGGGTGGAAAGGAAGAAGGAGTCAAAGGAAGGAGAGAAAGGGTAAATAAATAATGGACAAATTGATAAAAGTTGATATATACGAAATGAACATATTCATCTAAATGATTAATTTTGGTTGGAAGCATTGATAAAATGAGACAGATGCTACAAATACTTGCATAACACTGAAAAATTTTAAGGATGATTTCTATGCTTTGGAAATAGAAGAAAAACACCATGGGCAAAATGGCCTCTTTGGTGGAATAACACTTTGTTCACACTTCTGTTAGTACTTTTCTCTCTTCACTTTGTAGTAAATAAAATACCTTAATAGAATCTCACTATGCAGTGAGCTTGGAAATGTCAAGTTCTGATGTATCCTCAGTTAGTAGAATCGTGCCTGTTGATATTCAACAGCAGTCCACGTTAAGCTAATTATTACAGATAACCAAGGATTCAATCTTCAATACTCCAGAGGAAGCCACTTAAAAGTCACTGATCTTCCTCTCTTTCCTCAAAACAAGCAATACCCTGTGACAGAACTTCTCCCTGTACTTCTCGAATTCCCTATATTTGTTCATAATGTTCTTTCTGTCTGGAATGCCCTTCCAAACCTCCATACACATCTGCATTAGAAATCACATCCAACTTTCAAAACCCACTGAAAAGCTACTTCCTGAAGGAATCTCTAATCTGATTGATTGATAAAAGATCTCTTTCTCTATGTACCCACACTACTTTATTTTCTTTCTCCTTCTCTGGTGCTTATGTACTATTATTAGTTGTGATTTGTTTTATCTCTTTTATTAGACTGTAATATTCTTAACAGAAAGGATCTGTTTTACTCATCTCTACTTTCTGTAGTGGCTTTCAAAATGACTTGTAAATAGTAGAGGCTTAATAAATACTTGCTGGATGAATAAACAGGTCAGTGAATAAAAGAATGTAAACTTTCTAATATTTACAATACATGAACGGTTAGAAGGAATACACTTCCCAATATATCTCACTCATTGTTTCTACTGTAATGTGAGAAAGCCCCATATTTGCTAAGGGTAAATCCCATTAAAATAAAAATGTCATTTTAATACAAGTCTGTAAGTCACTAACTCTTTGATTGTAATTAATTTATTCATGTAATTAACCAATTCCTTAGGAGGATCCTGAAAGAATAAACATGGGAAGGGATTCAAGGCAGAAGAAGCCTAGTACATCTATAAAGACAAACAATGGGAATCTCCGGCAAAAAATATACATATATATTTTAAGTCCTGGAAGTAGAATTTTATGGGACAGCCAGAAAAAGAGTATGAAAGGAAAAAGGTAAAAAGAATAATGCTAAAAGTAGCACAGCCAAGGTTATAATTATGTCTAGGTTTAGCCTGACATAAGCAAAAACCTGGACTCAATTTTATAATCTTGCATATTTGGTGCAGAGGGGTAAATATGTCCCTATCTTCTTATTTTGAAACAGGGATACAAATTTCTGCTTTTGAATATGATGAAGTAATTTGCCACAGACAAATGCTCCAATGAGGACAACTAGAAAAGGCAGGTAAAGAACAAGAATTATGGTATTAAACCATGAAATGTGAAAACAAGAAAGAATAGGGGAAATAACATTTCTAAGGCCAAAATTTCTGAGATCGGAAAGGTAAATTCTAAGGATTTAAACCTTCAGAGGTGAGCTGAATATGTGAAGCTGCTTTTTCCTTGGGACCATTTACCAATTCTAGGCATAATCTAGGGGTTTGGAATTCAGATTTTGTCCTGCCCACGGCCACTGCAGAAGGACCAAGAAACCAGTAGAGATTTGGTGACTGCATAGGTCTAGAGTGGCAAAATTGGAGACTTCAGGTGTCTCAAACACACTTCCAGTCTCCCCCTTAAGACATTTGTCAAATTATGAAACTACACATAACTTGAGACTAAAGAACTAAGCTGAAAATCCCTGAGAAGGAAAACAGAAATTTCTGTCTCAACATAGCTCAGTATTTGATTAGATTAAGGTGATGACTGGCTCCCTCTCTACTACCCTGCCTAGTGAAAGAAAAGACAAATCATCCCTGGTGAGAAAGAGTATCATCTGGAGCCTCTGCAGATTTTAAAGTACCCAATATGCAATAAAAAATTACCAGGCATGTGAAGAGACAGGAACATACAATCAATAACAAAAAGGAAATAAAAACAAACAGCAGAAGCCAACCCACAGATAATCCTGGTAGAGAAGGTAACAGGAAAGGACTTCAGAATGGTTATGATTAATTTGTTCAAGAAATAGTCGAAAAGATAAGTAGAATAAATTAAAGGACAAAGAATTTCAAGGGACTTCCCTGGTGATGCAGTGGTTATGAATCCGCCTGCCAATGCAGGGGACACGGGTTCAAGTCCTGGTCAGGGAATATCCCACATGCCGCAGAATAAGCCTGTGCGTCACAACTACTGAGCCTGCGAGCCACAACTACTGAAGCCCATGCGCCTAGAGCCCGTGCTCCGCAACAAGAGAAGCCACTGCTTGCCGCAACTAGAGAAAGCCCGCGTTCAGCAACGAAGACCCAACACAGCCATAAATAAATAAATAAATAAATAAATAAATAAATAAATAAATAAATAAATAAATAAATAAATAAATAAATTTATTTAAAAAAAAAAAAAGAATTTCAAAAGAGAAGTAATTTTTTTAAATACTCAAATGGACACTCCAGAACTGAAAAATACAATAACTGAAATAAAGAATTCAACGAATGTGTCTAATAGCATACTGAGAGAAACAGAAGACAAGAAGTATGAACTGAAAGGTTAATAGAAAATGTGTAAGTGAAGCTTAGACATAAAAGAAAGAAAAATTCAGAAAATATAAATGATATCACTGGAATCCTAGAAGGAGAGGAGAGAGAGAACATAGGAATAAAGTGATATATGAACAAATAATGGCCCAGATTTTTCCAAAATTGATAAAAAGACTCCAACCCACAGATTCAAGAAATTCAGTAGAGCTTAAGCAGAATTTTTTAAAATGCCATCTAGGCACATCACAGTCAAACTACTAAAAACCAAAACAAACAGAAAATCTTTAAGACAGCCAGACCTTTGTTACCTTGAAAGGAGCAAAAATAAGTCTGGCAACTTACTTCTCAAAGGAAATGGTATAATACAAAAGACAGCAAAATCAACATCTCTACAATGCAAAATAGGAAATTACTGCCAATATAGAATTTTATGCCTAGCAAAATAACTTTTCAAAGTTTATAATGAAACAAATACATTATCAAAGAAAAAAGAAACAGAGAATTCATCACTGGTAGATCTGACATACAAGAAGTACTAAAAGGAGTTTTTCAGCTAGAAGAAAAATGATCCCAAACGGAAACATGGAAATGAAAGGAATTAAGAGAATGAAAACTTTAAATATGTATATAAATATAAATTAATATTCAACATATAATAGTACCAATGTTTACATTTAAAAGGTAGGTTGAATTAAAATATATTTAAAAAGTAGAAGGATAAATGGAGCTAGAGGGTGGTAAGTTTCCAGTACTATCAGGGCATTGAGAAGAAATAATATGCATTGAACCATAACAAGTCATAAATACTTTCAGTAATCTCTAGGGTAACCACTTAAAAACGATACTGGTAATTACATTAAACAAAAAAGATCATATACTTAAAATAAAACTAAGATTGTCATATTGGATTTAAAAAACAGTCTCCATAATAGAGACACACTTAAATATTAGTACACAGAAAGGCTGAGAGTAAAAGTATAGAAAAAAATGGGCCATGGAAATATTAACCAAAATAAAGCTAATATAACAACACCAATGTTAGACAAAGTATATCTGAAGGCAAGAAACATTACTGGAGATTTTTAAAGTATTTTTTAAAAAGGATAAGTGGGTCAATCACAAGAAAAATAGCATAGTCCTAAATACGCATGCACCCAATAACAGAGTTGTAAATATATTTTTTAAATTGTCAAAGTATAAAGAATAAACAAATAAATAAATCCACATCATATTAGCAGACCTTAAAACATTTCTCTCCGTCTTCCCTGGTGGCGCGGTGGTTGAAAGTCTGCCTGCCAATGCAGGGGACACGGGTTCGGGCCCTGGTCTGGGAAGATCCCACATGCCGCGGAGCAACTAGGCCCGTGAGCCACAGCTGCTGAGCCTGCGCGTCTGGAGCCTGTGCTCCGCAACAAGAGAGGCCGCGATGGTGAGAGGCCCGCGCACCGCGATGAAGAGTGGCCCCCGCTCGCCGCAACTAGAGAAAGCCCTCGCACAGAAGCGAAGACCCAGCACAGCCAAAAATAAATTAATTAAAAAACAATGTTAATCTCATTACACACTCAAAAATCTTCCCTCAAAGCAAAGCTGTTTAGTAATACTAAATGTTTATTGCAGTATGCCCTCTAAATAAAAAAAAAAAACATTTCTCTCAACAGGTGTTAAGAGAAGTAAACAATACATGCAAAAGACAGGTGAACAGATAAATTGGGTATAACTATTCCATGGAGTACTACTCAGCAATAAAAAAATTATCGATATACAAAACAATCTGAATGAATAGCAGAATTATTATTATACTGACTGAAAGAAGGTAGATGAAAATGAGCATATACTGTATGATTCCACTTCTATAAAATTCTAGAAAATTCAAATAATCTGTAGTGAAAGAATGCAGATCAGTGGTTGCCTGGGAACAAGAGGAGGGAAGGGAGAAGCAGGAAAAACAGCTATGGTGATAGTTTCGTGAATGTATAAATATACCAAAACTTATGAAATTGTACACTTTAAATATGTACACTTTACATTGTCATATGTCAATTATACCTCAATAAAGCTGTTTAAAAAGTCACACGATTAACACATGGACCCAAATGGTACGTATAAGCAGAGAGAAGACTTTGCACACAACAGTAGAATTCACATCCCACTCAAGTGCCCATGGAATATTTGCCAAAATTAACCACATAGCAGCCTTAAAGAAAGCCTCCACAATGTTCAAATGGTTGAAATTACTCAGAATATATTCTCTGATCACAGTGAAATTAGCTAGACTAACAAAAAGATGACTAGAAAACCCTAGTTCCCTGAAACTTAGCCAATACTTCTCTATATAATGGGTGAAAGAATAAATAACAATGGAAAGTAGAAAGTAGTTTGAACTGAATAGCCATGAAGATTGGACAGATCAATATTTGGGGGAATGCAGCTAAAGAGTGCTTAGAGGAAAATGTATGGCTTTAAAATCTGTAGAGTAGAAAAGAAGAGAGCCTGAAACATAACCTAAGAAAATATCACACCTAAAGAAAGTACAAAAAAGAAGATTAAGGGCAAAAATAAATGAACAGGAAATATCAGTACAATAATCAACAAAATCAAAAGATAATATTTTAAAGATTTTTTAAGAATTGATAAACCTTTAACAAGATTGATTGAAAAGAGAAAAAAATCAAGCTTCTTTTCTGATTGCAAATAAGGGAAAACAAATAAACAAAATCCGAAAAAATAAAATTCCATGAAAGTCAAGCCTCAGTATTGCACGAATACATGCGAGTTTCACATTTTTAATTAAATTTATCTCTAATGCAGTGAACTTTACGTTTACATTATAGTTTTCTTAAAACGTATGGCAGCAATTCTCTTTTCAGATGCCTCTTTACGTCTTTGGATTTTTTCTCAATTGAGCCATTTAGAAATATGTATGAATGCCTAAAATTAAATAATTTCTAAATATGGCTATATGATGTATGTAATATATAGATAAGAACTCTTTATTATGAAACTTATAGTTATTTAAATTATGTTAATTTAATATTATCATCCAATAATCTTTCTTTTAAATCTTTGACAACATTATCATAGAACAACAATAACAAGAAAGGCAAGGTGTGTGATTAATGTTACGTAGAAGCCTTGCTCAAGATAATAAATACACTGCCCTGAATTTTTGGAAAAAATTAAAAATAAAAAGTTACTTAGGGATCAGCTGATTTTTATGGCTTTAATTGTCATACTACCATAGACTAGACAGTAGTCTCTTGAAGTCATATCTACATATACCTCACATCAAAAAGTTCTTAAAACCTACATTTTCTTTGGACTTGTCCATAGTTAAGATTTTCATTTTAATAGAATGTCCAATTAGACATGCAAACCCTGATAGATATGGGAGCAGAGAAACAGAGGCTAGGCTCACAAGAGAGGCCAGAAGAGCTCCAATAAATGACCATTCAATGAAGACTGAAAGCTTTCTGTTTACTGCAACAATTTTAAGTAAATCCTTAGTCTCTCAGGTCAGTGGTTTGAAGACGATAGAAAGAAAATTTAAGTCAAATTCTCACTGAGAAAATATTTTACATACAGGGCTTATATGATATTAAAGCACGCTCAGTGCACTGAAACCCATTTTATATAAGCACGGATGCAAGAAGGGAAGCAATTCTAGAGGAAAACACAATAACAACCACAAGCATGGCATTAAATTCTACCACTGGTTTATATGGTAGAAATTCATACCAGCTGCTGTTACCTGACTGATTTTTCATATTCACTATCCAGTGATGATATTCACATCATTGTGTATGTATATATATATAAATAAATATATATTTGTAATTATTTTGATGAAAATTTTTGCATGACTTTCATGATCCTCTACTTGCCTCCCTTTTTCTCTCCAAAATTATACAAATCAATGTTAATTTTAATGGCACAAAGTTCACTATTTTAGACGGTGCTTTTATCAGTGATAATGTGACCTTCTGAGGGATGTGTGTTGGAAAAGGGCAGAAAACCCTCATGAAAACAGCTCCTTAGAATTTTAATTCGTAAATGCATTTCTATTTTTATAATACGATCCTCACATATTTTAGTTAAAACCTATTACTACTTAAAAATAGTTCACAGCTCTGTTTTTCTTTCTTTCATTGAACTCCTTATGAAAATAATGACCTCTATATTTATAGAATTTTTCAGTTAGGAAATTCCAACTATTTAACTACTATTATATCATGATTATGGCAGAGCAATAAAAATTTGATTATTTAACTTGTAGACTCACAGAATCACAAGATAATCTTGTCAATCACTCAGTTTAGGATTTAAAACCTTCCATAGAATCCTTTTCAAGTGCTGAAATGGTTTTGATAAAAGAACCCTAAATAGTGGAATTGGCACTAGAAAGGTAGTACATCATAATATACTAATAATGCATTTTCCTATTATAATCTTTTTTATGGTTTTCACACATATGCCTTTCTCATTGGCTACCCTTGATACAAAATGAATCTATTCCATCTTTCTCATTATAGCCCTTAAAATATTTAAGCATCGTTATCATTGTCCCCTGGTTGTCTCCTCATTATCAGGTTTTCCCCATAATTACTCATCTGACATAGCTTGAGTTTTCTCTCCGTTCTGCTCAACCATCTCCATTGGTCTCCATCTTTCATAAACTGCATTTTCCACTATATGACCCAATACTCCCAGCCGTATTAACAAGTTCTAAGTAGAGCAGGACTCATGGCCCTTCCTCTGGGTTCCAGGGCAGCAGGAGAATGTTCATGTTCCTGGAGTTGTAATCACATCCTTGACTGACATTGAATTGAGTTTGGGGAAATCCCCTAACATTTTAAATTTATTGCCGTGAAGTCCATCTCCTCTCTGTAATTACATCACTATGTTTTTAAATATAAGTACAGGATTCTAGATTTACCCCAGTTATTTATTTAATACAGATATACTTATTACTCAAGAACACCCAACTCATGAGAGGAAAAATTTGAAAACTGCCACATTCGTTCTCCATTACATATGATGATCACACCATCCTCTTTTTCATAGACAAAATAAAGTGGAAAAAGAGTAGAAAACATCTAACAATTGAATATAGATCTTCCACTACAGGAGAAAATGGAGGGAGGGAATGTGTTATTCATATTCTTTCTCTTCTTCCTTAATTTGCCGAACAAATAACAATTCTCTGCTTCATTTTACCTGTATAGACACAGCTTGAACAAGAATTCTCATTTAAGGGAATGAAACTGTCAATAGAATTGTTTCTTGATCAACCGCCATTCATTCGGTCGTTGTAGAGCAATGGACCAGGCACTGTATTACATCTTGCTTTGCTTTAGCTGAGAGCACACAACCCAAGTTTTCCATCATTTATATTGAGTGCAGTAATTGCTTTTGCTTTTTATTCTTTTTTGTCACATCTCATTTTTCAACTTTACTAATAAAATATGAAGAAAGCCATAGAATGCTACAAATGTGATCTTTTAGTTATACCATTTTATTAATAGCACTTAAGTTTGGCTGTTAAACTATTAACATATAATTAAAAAGCTGCAATATTGCATTAGCAGAGTAAATGCATTCCAGTGAATAATAATAAACCATTCACAATTTACTAAGAGCTCAATTTAGCCCAAATTATATTGTTAACAATATGCCTGGTTTACTCACATGAAATTTAAAAAACCGTTCTCCAGAATTAACATAAAACACCTTATGCTGTTTATGTACACTATAATTCATAGATGGAATAGGCAATAGAAATTGCCAAAATTAACATTTAAGCCAGTCTCTTCAGAACAGCTATCAGCGTATCAGCCTTATAAAATGTATGCTCATCTCTCTTCTTTTACCTGTATGTCTCCATTTGTACTTGGGTTGTATTTACAGTGATGAAGTAAAATCTGTCATGTTGACCCTAAGTATATATGGTGTTTCACAGGCTCAATGGTGCATCCATAAAATTAACAGAGTTTTATTGTATTATTATCAATAATTGTCTTCAAGAGGGAAAGACCTCTAACAAACCTTCTGTTCTTTACAGAAATCTCTCTACAGCATTCCCAGATAATAATCATAAGAAATAACTAACATTATTTGTGTTGTTACTATATATCACTTTACATCTATGAACATCCATAAGGATTTATGAGGTAGGTACTGAGAGTCAGAGAGTAACTTCCCCACAATCTCCCAGCTAGTGTCAGACAGAGCCAGGAAGAGCATCCAGACTCTCTAGTGTCAGATTTCCTGTGCTTATCCTTTACACTTGACAGCCTTTCAGTCTCTGAGGTTAGGCACAGCCTTTCAGTAACTGCTTAAGCAATTCTGAAGAAGGGACCCTCATTTTCCCTCTAGGCCACCCACAGTATTTTGGACATCTCCAGTTTAAGAAGTCCTTCCTTATATTGAATCTGTATAACTGATACTTATACCTCTTTGTCCTGGCTCAATTCCTTGGAGGAGCACAGAATACATAAGCCAAATGCCTCTTTCCATGACAGACATGGAAGTATATGAAAAAGGCAATCATATTTCTTTTAAACCTCCCTTTTATCTAAATGAAATACTTCCTTGTTCCTTCAACTATTTTTCATATGACATAATCTGTAGAAAATATTCCGATTGCTCTCCCCTCACTACAATTGTTTGTCAACAACCATTTAAGTGGGGGCATCAGTTATGAGCTGACCTTGAGAGATTTTCCTGTGACTCTACTCTTCCTTGTCCTGAATGGTAGACCAGAGGACTTAGCACTTCTGATTGAATGTTGATTCTTCTGACTTTTCGAAAGCAAACCAGCAGGTCCATGACATGCATACTATAATGAGGATATGATACGTATTTTATAGGCTGCTTCAATTAAATGAGATCATGAAGATACAATGTGTGGCTCAAATTACAGCACATGCACTTTAGTAGTAAGCTACTTCCCTAATGAGTCAGCCTAGCTAGCTGCTTGGTCTTCCTACATCAGTGATTCTCATTTTAGATCTGGGAACCCAGGAAGTTCAGGCCAACTCCTTCATGGATGGCAATAGTCAACTGTAGTATGGAACATACCAGGCCCCAAGGCATTTTACTGTCTCATCTTGACCTTGAAATCAAGAAAGTTCTCTAGATTATGGAATCACTGTTCTCTAGCTCATGCTTGAATAATTTATTGTTTTATCTTTATATAAATGAGAGACTATGTATTTAGCTTTAGCAAATTGTATCTTTCAGTATAGTTTAGCTGTAACCTCTGAATCCTTGCTTGGTTATCCAGGAATTAGCTCTCCCTCTCAGAGCAGTGTTATCCTCAGATTTCATAAGCATGCAACCTTTATCATTTTCAGGGCTTGATAGAAAGGGAAGAAGCGGGACCAATCTCACGGTACTGGCTATGCCCCTAAAGCAGCAGCTGGGCCCAGGAAAGTCACTCCAGCGAGGAACAGCTTCGTAAGGGAAATGAGAAAGAGCAACAGTGCCAGTACAGGATTTCGAGATCTATAGGAGATCCAACACCCTATTAGGCCACTATAGAGTCTATCACCCTAGCCTATTTTCTGTCTTTGGCATCTGTAAAGAGATCAGATTTCAAAAATCAGTAACCCCAGAAGAATATACAAGTCTCATCAAGATGACCTTACTGGGGCTTCCCTGGTGGTGCAGTGGTTGAGAATCTGCCTGCCAATGCAGGGGACACGGGTTCGAGCCTTGATCTGGGAGGATCCCACATGCCGCAGAGCGACTAGGCCCGTGAGCCACAACTACTGAGCCTGCGCGTCTGGAGCCTGTGCTCCACAACAAGAGAGGCCGCGATAATGAGAGGCCCACGCCCCGCGATGAAGAGCGGCCCCCACTTGCCACAACTAGAGAAAGCCCTCACACAGAAACGAAGACCCAACACAGCCATAAATAAATAAATAAATAAACCCAAAGTTTAAAAAAAAAAAAAAAAGATGACCTTACTGAAAGGTTAATTATGCTCCCAAATAATGGATCTAATAATGGCCCCAGTTATTAAATGTTTATTATGGTCCAGTCCCTTTTATGTGAGTGACTTCTTTTAATCCTCCCAAAAATCCTCTAAGGCAGATATTATTACTACGGCTATTTTACAGAAGAGGAAACTAAGCTACTTGCCCAGGACCCCATAGATGCAAAGAGCATTCTCAGGACCCATAACCAACAATCTGTCTCCAGAGTCTATACTCTAGGACATCCACCAGACTGTTGGTCCATCTTTTAATACAGGAGGCAATTTCTAGCCTCCATATTTTTCTAACAACAATTACAACCACAGTTTTATTCTGATTTATTTTTGCCACCTAACATTTCTAGAGCATTTTCTTCAACTCTGTGACCTGGGAAGCCCATTACCATCTTGAGTCTCTGAATATTTCTTCTTTCTCAAGTTTAATACCTTACATTTTTCTTTATTGAAACCAACCTTGTTCATTCATCAGTGGGCTAAGTATGTATCATGTTCTCAGCATTGTGCTAAAAGGTTGGGTAGAATTTCTAAATAGGAAAGCTGTTTTGATTTGTTAACAAAGATCCTAATTATACATTCAATGGGGAGGATAACATATCTAAACAAAGTTGTCTTCAACGAATTGTGAAATTATACATCTGGTCTCTACGTAAAAGAGAAGAGCCTAACTCAAAAATATATACACATATTCGTATGTTTAAAGTCACTCTTTCTGCATATAGAAATAAAATGGATCAAGAAAACCTCAGGTTTCCTGCAAGGAAACTCTCCTGTAATTGTCTTTGAAACACTCTCTTATAATTTAAAGAGCATTGCAAAGTTTCACAAAGGGAAAGAGCAAATCTAAATAAGTGAATTCTGCAATACTTTTGTAGATTTGGTGGCACAGCTCCATCCCAATCCCCTCAACCATCAAACAAATAAATAAAAACAAGATTATATAGGAAACTTTGCCTAGCAAACACTTTCAGAAAGAATTGTCTCACCCAGACCACCCACCCTTGTCACTAGTCATGGCTGTTTCCACTATACTTCAGGGACTTTACTGTTGAATCAAATATTCCCTAATCACCCAAACTTCTATCGTTCAGCCTCAAATGCATGAGGTTATTGGCAGCCAGAGAATCATCCAGAGCCTCACATTGCTGCCTAATGCTCCCCAGGCTCTTGTGATGCAGCTGCAAGAGAGAGAGCCGAACGCCAAACCCAGAGCCCAGATTGCCTTGCCTGCACTCTGCCAGCATCAGAGCAGCCCTGGCTCCCCATGGGTGCTCCTGGAGAAATTCCCCAGAAATGGAAAAATAAAACACACAACAACTGCTATCCCTGCCCATTTTTCATAGGGATGCATTAATTTCAAGGTTTACAGAGATGTATGCATAGAGAGAAGGGGAGGTCAAAAGGGAAGAAAGGGAGTTGGCATCAGCCAACTTTTAGCTTCTTCCCCTAAAGTTTGTAGCAGAGCAATGAACCGTACCTCTCCATGACCAACTGTGTAAAGCACAGTTTGAACTTACCCTCTTTCTAGGCTGAAGGGGTGGTGTCCCTGCTCAGTGTTGAGATGGTTCCATCAGAGTTTGGGTTTGTTTGGGGTCCTCTGTTCCGTCCTCTACCCCTGAGTTAGCTGGAGGTCCAGCTCAGATTCTGAAGACATTGAAGTGTCCTTCTTGAAGTGTAAACATAATTTCTAGTCAACCCACCACCGGTTTTCCAGTGCATAGGACTGAGTTGTGGCTGGTTTCTACATCTGCTCAGAAAAAAAGAAAGAAAAGAGGTGAGCAACTACTGCCCCACTTCATCAGTGAAATTTTTGTTCATCATATTTTAGCCAAGATGACTTTCTACATGGAAGAGCAATCAAATAATCACAAATGTTTATATGAGTATCTACTAAGTGCCAGACATATAACTAAATACTTTCCATTCATTGCTTGGTCAATCCTACAACCACCCAGTGAGGTAAGTGCTACCATGAGTCTCACATTTCCGATAAAGAAACAGACTCAGAGATGGTAAGGATTTCTTTAAGGTCACACAGTAATTAAGTGAACAGACCAGAATTTGAGCTAGACCTCAGTAATGGCAGAGCGATATAACTTGAAATAAAAACGCCCTCAGTTTCCTACTTAATGGGGTAAATGCTTAGGTAATTTAAATACAAATTGAATAGGCTTTCAAATGAAAACTTTTAACATATTTTTGACTTATACATAGCATAGAAAGAAACTACATAGGGTACAAAAAGGATTTGTAGGACTACATTTTAGGAAGTATTTTTCCTTTGGCAATTTCTCAAACCTAACTTGCTCTAATGATATATTACACCCTGTTTATTATCTACAAAGAGCATAAATAGTTAGAGAAATGTTTTTGACCCCTACCAAAAGCTAATATGACCTTGTTTCCAAACCAGAAACCTTCGTCTGGACTTTGAATACTGATTTGGAAACAAGTTTTTAAAAGAATTAGCTCAAAGCAGCAGGTTTGTAGCTCATATGACATGAGATGATCAATGACCACATTAGCTGCTAATCTAAGGCATAAAACATGCATGAGTATTAGCATGGAAATCTAACACGTTCCCACGTTCCCACCCCAGGTGGCACTGGATTTCTAATCTGTTGTTCCATCTAATAGGAATAAACTTAAATGGTTTATTTAGAGCTTCATTTACAAAGTTAATAATTAGGGTGATTTACTCAAAAGGCAGGGGAGGGGGAGGAGGAAGGAAGACAGCTGAGTGGGGGGTGAAATGGGAAAAAGGAAAAAAAAGTAATCTTGAAAAAGCGAAACAACATCTTAGGATAATTTCGCCTCAAAAGACACCTCCCACTCTGATGGTAGGGAATCAGGGTTAAAAAAAAGCATGACCTCAAGGAGCTGAGTCTTGGTTGGGGACCAACAAATAAATCCTGTTATTTGTTATAGGATATTAGGCAAGTTGTTTAATCTCTCAGACAAACGTTTCTACATCTCTAAAATGGGAATGATAATACCTGCTTGGCATGGAATAAAAAAGATAACAAAAGCAAAGCGGTGAATACAATACCTGACACGGGGGAAGTACTCAATTTCTATTGATTCCACCCGTGAATGGATTCACTAGAAAGTGCTAAGATACAAACGTGGTCCCCTCCTCCTGCTTCTGCAATGCCAGGGTCCGACCTAGTCACAGATTTTGACATGGCACTTTTACCTTCACCCGGTGCTGGTATAATAATTGGATGAGTTTAATTTGATACCATGCAGAATATTGGGCAAATGAGCTTCAGCTAATTAAAACAAACAGCTATCCTGTCTGTCACCCACCTCTCAGGTGACCCATGTTTCTCTATGTATCATTTACGTGATCCAGCTCCAAGCTTACCCTTAACTTTTTAAGGGCCCAGGGCAAGAGTCCAAATGGAAACCCATATACCTAAATATTTAATACTTATAAAACAGTTAACAAAATTTAAATAAAATAGTTCCTATCCTCTTACCTAAACAAAAGTACCTTAATAATGACCTAGAAGGCTAGATTCAAATTCATAACTCTTGGACCCCGTGGGGTTCGGTGCCAGGACACGGAGCTTGGGAAGAGCCAGCTCTTCCTCCTTTACTCCCCACCCTGGCTCTGTCCTCCACTGGGTGGCAACTTGCATGCATGTGGGCACTCCAATTCTCACATCCAAACTCCGTCTCTGTCCCCACCCTCACAAACAGCTACCCCAAGACCACATTTCAAGCCCACTCGTGAGCCCACCAACAGCTTGGTTGTGCCTCCCCCAAGAGAAAACTCCTCAGAAAGAGACCCATGTGGGCCTTGGAAGCAGGCTCAGGACTACTTAGGCTGGAAATTCCAGTGTCCTGAATATCCAAAGATTTGTCCAGAAGTGGGGGAGGCAGGCTCCAGGTGGGCGTGAAGACATCAGGTGGTTCTGAGGACACACGGCACTGTAGAGAAAGAGAGGCGGGGCCAGAGGAGAGCTGAAGAAGAGGCAGCTGAGGCACAGAGCCCTGGGCAAGGGTCCCTTTCCCGTAGCTCAGTAAAACCTGCTTGTTCGGTAGAGTGACTTTATCTCCTCCTCATCCCAGTTGCCATCCTGAAGGGCAGGTGTTAATATCTTCCCTGCGGGGGAGCTGGATACTCCCCTTAAAGTAGCTCCAGAGCAGACGGTCCTTCTGCAAAGGACAGTGTGGCCATTACTATTAACCCTTGTAATTTGACTTTCTACCTTAAATCAGTCTTGCTAATTAGCAGGTTCCACCTTCTTGGCAATCAGCTAGACTGGTAAATAATCAAGAGACAGGACAAGCTAATTAACCTTCAATTTCCTTCACAGGAATCTATGGAGAACATTTTTCATACATAATGTACTTCAGGGCTTGTGTTTTCACAGAAAGAATTGTTCGAAGGTGTTTTCATGCCCATCCTTGTGATATAGAAACGCGGTCTGCCTCACCTGTCTAATCATCCTTGGTACCCTTAGTATCACTGAAAGGGTTTCTGGGCCGTGGAGAGAATTTCTGCAAGCTGTATGAAGGCCATAACGCTCACTTTTAGAGGGTTGTAAATAGAGCGTACAAGCTACTAACTGCAGCCTGTTATAGACTCATGTTGCTGCCCTAACAGAAAAGAAAGGGAGCTCACCACACCTGCCCCAACCAGACTAAGGCTCTGCAGAAAGACTGGACATTCAGGGATATGTAGCAACACCTTTGGTTATGACCACATTACTCCATGAATTGGTCCTTGCCTGGTTTCCCCATTCCCACTCACCCATCACTTCTTACCTGCCTCTCAAGGGCTTTCCACCACCAAGGTTCTCAAAGCACATTGTAATCACCTGGAGAGCTTTAAAAATCAGCTCCAGAGATTCTATTTAATTGGTGCAGCCTGGGCAAGGGGAGTTTCAAGAGCTCTCCAGGCGACTCTAATGTGTTTGAGTGTCAGCACTCCACCACGGCAGCCCCAATCTGCTGGCCCTTTCCCGAACATATCCAGGACTCTCACCCTCCTGTGCCCTTTCCTTTTGCTTCAGTGTCCCTCTCCTACCTGGAAAACTTCTCATCCTATGAGACTCAGTCAGAGGAAGCTCTGTCCCGAACACTCAGGTCTCCCCATTTGGAGATCCCAGATCACCTCCCATATCCCTTCAATAGAGCTAACAGGGGCCATGTAATTTATGATCCCAAACAACACACTGTTGAATGTAAAAGAAAACACTACTAATAATTATGCTGGGTAACAGGTGTCAACTGGGACTATCCCAGGCCAACTGGAACATCAGATCCCCCTACTTACAGCCCCTATGATATCAATCAGTAATTGCATATCTGCCTGCCTGTCTCCTACTCTTGCTGTGAAAGCCATTAAAGCAGGGATAGTACTTCCTCATCTCTCTAACCTCAGTACCCAGCACAGATTAGACGTTGAACTGATGCTTCCTTAAGAAGCCCTCTATTTTATAACGATTAAATGCATGGGCTCTGTTACCAAAGAATATGCGTTCAAATTCCAGCTCTGCCACTTATTAGCTGTGTGACTGGACTATTGTGCTTTAATGACTCTGAAATGGAGTTAATAATGGAATGAATGTACTTAACAGGATTGTTTAAAGGTTTAAATGAGTTGATATACGTAAAGCA
The DNA here is from genome assembly GCF_028021215.1 of Eschrichtius robustus. NCBI lineage: Eukaryota > Metazoa > Chordata > Mammalia > Artiodactyla > Eschrichtiidae > Eschrichtius > Eschrichtius robustus. Next base: position 74,820,192 of record NC_090833.1, read on the forward strand.
CCCAGAGAATAGTATTTAAACATAGGAAGCACTGTATAAGTGTTTTTTATTATTTGTAAAAAGAACGGATAAACCAACTGAATAAGCTCCAAGTGCCTCTTTTCTATGGAACTCCTCCAAATGATCACGCCCATAGTGAACGTTCATGATAACAGCTATCCTTCACTGATGAATCACCACGTTCCAGGTGCCATTACGTGCTTTGCATACATTATCCCATTTACCCTTCATCACAACCCCTATCAGGAAACTATATTATTACACCAAGTTTACAGATAAGGAAAGTGAGGCCCCAAAATGAAGAGGATATCCACAGTCACTGGATTTTATCTTTCTATAAGAAAAAAGCAACTAAAATCCATTCGCACTGTGAGTTTCCTGTGATTCCTTTGAGAAATAAAAGGGCTTTTCTGAAGTCCCTGTAATCACACAACGTACCCAGTTTTTGAAGAAATGGAGAGTGCAAAGGCAATTGCCCTGTAATATGTACTTTGGAAGGAGCTCTTGTTTGCTGCTTTTTGAAGTGTTTTAACAATTCACGAACTAACATTATCACGAAGATAATATGTACAAAGCAGTATTGGGGGTACTCTGAGGACACCCAAAATTAAAAATCTTCCTCTAACCTCCAAGGAGTTCAAAATCTAGTTGAGAACATAGAGAAAACATTCAATAACACTACAGGATTTAAATAGCAGTAATACAAGGGAGATTCCCAGAGCAACGTGATGAATTTCCCAGGAAGTGGTAGTTTGCACCTGCCATAGGAGGTCAGGAAAGTAAGGACTTCTGAAGAAAAGAGACTGAGAGTTGTATCTTTAAACATCGCTTCAACAAACTTTCACCGACACCCATCACCTGTCACTCTGCAGCACACTGGAACTGTGGAGATTAGAAAAACAAGAGTGGTGTGCTCAAGGAGCTAAAAGCCCAGAAAGGGAATCAGACATGTGGACAGATAGCTCAAGTGGCATGAGAATAGTTATGGCAGAGAAGCTATTCTCTGTCTGATTTACTGTGGAGCCCAGAGAAGGGCATTCACCCAACCTAGTCTGGGCCAAGTTGTCAGGAGCAAGATGGTGGAAGGCGTTCCAGAAAAGAGATTGCCCAAACTGGTTCTTAAAGAATAAATAAGAGTTACCAAGGGGAAAAAAAAAAAAAGGAAGGAAAGGCTCCAAGAGCAGGGCAAATGCATGGGAAAGGGGTGGGGGAGTACGTGTTAAATAAAAAGATATAAAGACTGAGAAACTGAAACAAAAAACAATCAAAATTTTAGGAGATGAGAGTTGGGAAAGCTGGGATCATAATAGGGAGACAAAAGGACATATTTAGATAGAAGGCTGGAAAGGGAAATGATCATTTTTTGGCGTTTATATTGTTCAACAGAATTCCAGATAATAAAGGTATTGTATATTTATCAATGAGCTTCTTGAAGAAAGGCACACAGCATGTTGTACACTACTTGAATGTGCCTGGAAACGAAAAAAATACTCAGAATGTTTGCGCTGTGAAAAATATATGTGCCCTGGCACACACGGGCGTGCACACACGAACCGAAAAACATTTGCCAAAGCACAACCTAATCCTAGTTCATATTCATAAGCAGTCTCAAAATGAACAGTTGTTTTTGTTTGTTAATTTGTTAAAAAGTTGTTAATGCAGTCTTCCTCCTAGTCTCTGCCTGTGATAGGAGCAAGTTGACGCAGCCCCTGGGGAAATACGAAGGGCCTAAAGGGAAAATAAAACAATACCACTTTTTGACCCGGAACTGAACTTATAAAGCACACTTGCCAGAAGGGAGATTTGGACAACATTTATTTGTCTAGTTTCATTAAAAAGTACACATAGCCTATTACTAGAGAGGAAAATATACCCCTAAAGAAGTCATAAACTTTGACAGGAAATATCATGAAAATACTGATTATATTGCATATGCATGTATATATACTGTATACATATGTAAAGATATATAATATATACTTTAACCTTCCCATTATCTATGAACGGGTCAATGAAATAATTGATTATGAGGCAGTGAAGCAGAGTGATTAGTCAGACTGCCTGGCCTTCAGTCTTTGCTCCTCAGCGTACAAGCTGTATGAGCATTTTTCCTATGATCGTAAGCAACTTAACCTCTCCAAGCCTCAGTGACTTCTTCATCTATAAAAGCAAAATAATAATAGAACCCAACACGTGTGATTAAATGATGACCCTCTTATGAGGATTAAATGATGTAATTCATACAAAAGTGCTTAGCACAGTGGCTGGCATATCATAAGTACTCAAGAGTGGTCTCAGAACTGTTAAACTTATACCAGAAATTATTCCAAAACATAGAAAGTAGGAGACATTTTGAAAGCATTAAAGTGATTAGATGAGGCTGACTAGTCTTTTTGAGGCCAGCTATAAATTCACTCACATAAGAAACTTCTTTTGTAAAGGATCATCCAGTGCTTAAAACGGAGGATCATTTTTCATATTGCCCTCCATATATTCCTGTCACTTTGACTTGCCTCATTTATATAAATGAGCCTTAAAAAAAATACCCTGAATCTAATCACTCCTGGAGTCTGAAAAACCATCACAATGGAAATGGTTTCCTCTATAAATTGTTTATAAAATGTAGGATCCCAGCTGACAGACTTGCTGAGAAGTAAGACAATGATACAGTCACAGGTTTGAGTAAAATGCCTATGGTCAAGAATAAGTTGAACAATACGGGATTAATCTGAAAAACGCAACTAAGTTGCAATTTATTTTTTAATACTTCAAGCTTTTCCCTTGGACTTATCCATCACCCTGCTCACCTTCTCTCCCATCCTCCTCTCTCCCCTCATTTATACCTTACTCCCGGGGAATCCTTTTAAGAGGGAAACTTCACCAAGATTCTGTATTGCTTGTAATGCCTAATGCATACACAAGTAGAAAAGGACATATCTAAAACCTGAGTATAAAAGCAGTCATTCCAGAGCTTGTAATATTTGGAGCGAGACTGTAAATGGTGGAAATTTCAAAGAGGAAAAAACCCCCTCGTGGTCAGACTCAAGAAATAATTTAAACCACCAAAAACTTTGATGTGAAACCTTTGTGTTTTGCACATTACAAATGTAAAATATGGATCTTTCAAGCAGGAGAAGCACAGGAATTGGGTAATATAGTCAAAGGAACTCACATTTCCATATCTAACTTTTTTCGTGTCCTGGAAAGAGAGAATTAACTCTTCTGTTGTGCAAATCCACCTACTCAGAGGCCTATGATTAAGATGGTAAGGAGCTCAGGTCATCAAGCACAGAGAAGTGCCCAAAAAAAAAAAAAAAAAAAAAAATCTAAAACCTAAGGTGAATTATCACTCTTTTAAGCTGTGATTAAGTTTAAAAATAAAACCATCAATGGCTTTTGTTCTACAGTTGAAACCAGAAGTTTACTTTCCCCCCCACTGTCTTCACTTTTGCCTTCAAATAAGATCTTGCAGATCTAAAAGTCTCTTTTGTGGCTTAGGTTTATTAAACCTTGATATGATTCCTCCAGGGTTGAAGATCCTCCTACTAAACTGCTTACCAAGGGTTTACAGATTGAAATGGTTCTCAGAGGAATTTTTTTCTGCCCAGTTAGTTCTGTTACTGCTGTTTCTGAAGTCAGAGATTATTGAGATAAAACCGATTAGAAAAACCAAGCCTCTCTAACTTCCAATACCAAATAGGTCAGAAAAGCAGGAATCAGAGAGCCTGGAGTGCTCCCACTTTTATATGATTAAAAGACTTCCTCTGGTAAGTGAAAGCTGTGTTTACTCAATACCAGTTTTCAGAAAGCAATGTCTCAAGCATATTTTCTTTCCTTCCACACGCAACACTCAGAGCACAAATTCTTGATCAAATTCTGGGTTAAACTGGTCTGTGCCACATCATTTATGGACTCAACTGCAAAACGACTTCTTATGGACTTCACATGGCATATCATGGCAACTATACAATTTAGCAAGAGAGTTAACAAAAAATAAAGACACCGTCTAACACGATTAAGGAAATAAAGAAATAAAATCCCCACGCTCTTTTCTGAGCCTCAAGTTTTATAATGCCTGAAAACTTTGAATACCAATTCAGCCTTAGATTCCTTTCCTAGGTCAGTGATGTTGTCCAAATATTTCTTCCCATTTTTTCCTAGTCATAGAAAACATAAAATTTTATGTATGAAACTCCCAATTTCAAGTGGGCCATTGTCTTAAAGTTCTACATTAACTGATTAAAGCTCAGAAGATATTTCCCGTGGAAACTGTAGCTGTGGAATTCTGAGACAAGTCCACATATGATTATACCCATATTGTAAGAACCCTGTATCTAACCTCTGTAACAGATGGCTGAATCCCTAGCGTTTAAACACCTTTACTGACAGCACTCACGGCTCCTAAGGCAGTCCATTTCTTTTGCGGGACATCTCCCTTGGTACATTAGCTAAAATCTACTCACATTCAGCTACGATCTTCCTCTACCTACCACCTGGCAGATCCTCCCATCGTGACTCAGGGAGCCATCCTGCTACTTTTGTCTCCACTTCTCCCCTGTAAACATGCCCAATTCCTTGAATTATTTCTCCTAATGTGGATTCCAGCCCCCATGCCCCCAGATATGCTCCATTTCATTTTTAACGTCATTAAATGAATGAATTTAATGTGATGTGCACAGCTGGAGAGAATGACTGTGTGTGGCCAGCACAGTAGGACACTGATTACCATGGCCTGCACGGTGCAGTTTTATTTTGTTTTACTGAATACTAAGTCATTGAAGGACACAAACAGCTGTTGATGGAACTTTTGGGGGTTAAAGCAGAGCCTCACTGTTTACGATATGTGGCAGAATGCCTAGTGAGGCAAACTGTTTTTTTAAAACCAGAGAGGTGAGAACTGAAAATGCCAGCCACTTCTATATCTAGAAATAGAGCCAGCAAATGACCTCCAAATAAATCCTTATTTTCTGGAAGAATCATTTGGATGGCATTCGTTGCAAAATTGTAAGGCAAATTGTGCCCATCACTATGGAGAAAAGTATAAAAGAATCTTTGTCTCCATAGCTTGGCCAAGTCTGTTTCTCCCAACATCCCCTGGAGTTCCAAGCTCTGGTGCAGAGCAGGGAAAGAGCAAGTTGCATAAAGAACTGGGGGAAGAGCACTTGCCCCCCACCCCAGGACACACATGGGCTCTAAAGAGGAGACGGTGGATAAACCCAACTGTCAGTTTAGAAGCCCCAGTCAAGTTACCATGGAAATCCCTTGGCTAAGAGCCAAGAGACCCAATACCAGCAGAATAGGTTCATCACCTCTTTAAGAACGACTAACATCATTAGCTGGATCAGAATATTTAGCCATTGCAACGTCACTGACATAACCATCAGAAACAATTCTTCCTCAAAGGGACTTAAGCCTTTACTAGCATAGAGTTAAGAGCTCAGGGTGAAGGCAGGCAAATCTAGCTTTGTAACCTGGCTCTGCCATTTCCCAGCTCTGTGACCATAAACTTTTTTTAGCTGTCTTGTTCTTCCATCTGTATGGTGAAAAAGTAACATCATCTATCTCCTAAGGTTGCTATGAAAGTTTGGAGAAAATAATAGGTTCATAGATTTAACATATTCTACAGGATCTGATAAAAATATATGTTTTAGCTCTTGTATATCTTTTATACACTTTTATTGTACAATATAGTACATATAGAGAAAGTACACATAAATGCACAGCTAAATAAATTATTTTAAGCTCTTCTAGGACAGAATCATGTCTGATTCATCTATGGATTATCCCCAATCCCTGCATCTTATTCATAGGATCTAAGTGAATGAATAAACCTAAATATATCTTGCTTGCACAAACTGGATACTTCTGAAATAGAACCTCTCAATTATCCTAAACTATGTAATGGTCATCTTGGCAGAAATAAGAAGTAGGCTATAATCCCAAATACCAATTGTGATTTGCATTAACAAGTTCCTCTAGAACTTGTATGATAAGCAATTGCATACCTACAGAAATAACCATGAGTATTAGGATATAACAAATGAAAGCTTGGATACCCCAGGTTGCAGTTTCAATATTGATCTGCATATTTCATTCAGTATTAGCACATGTGACTCAAATTGTGTAGCCATCTCTCTCATTAAAATTCATACACTCCCTCTGGAATTCATGGCAGCCATCTGGCCAAATATTTGCTTCTTACATTTGAAACTCAATTGCACTGAAGTCATTGAATCTCTCAATCAATTACAAAGGATCTGAGCTCTTAGGGTTTACATTGATTGGCCACCATTTTCCTAATGGAGTCATAACCTCTGTAATTACCTATTTGACAGGAGAGGTGCCTGCTTTCTGAAGGCTATATATCCTAGCTCTTCATTTACCTAAAATGTTAGTTGGCAGCCCTCATAAGAGCCTCAGCTACAAAATGTGATTACAGCTAATGCAAGTGTAACAGAATGATGTTCTCATCTCATCTCCACTTATTGCCTATGGTGGTCACATATTATCCTTTCGCATGGATTGCACTTTTGAAGTAACTTCAATGTACATTTTTATGTTATAATTCATTAACAGCCAAAATGTACGCATTTGCAAACACCTTCCTATGTATAGTCATACTAAAAAAATGCTGTTTAGTTCAAAAAGCTAACATCTCTTTTTCCAAATACAGAAAAACTTCTGACTCTCAGAACATGAAGCATATTTGACCACGGCTCTTTAATGGGCACAAGGAAAACAATTAAGAACCCCTTCCTAAATATATTGCAAGAAGTAGAAAGAAAACAGCTGTTAGATTCAGACACAATTCAGATTCCAATGTCAATTAAACCACAGATTACCTGCATGGCATAAGTTAAATTTTTTCATCCCTCTGAGCCTGTCTTTTCATTTCTAACATTGAGATATTAGTATCACTTTATTTTAATAATGATAATATTGTTATAATAGTTTATTATAATCGTTTTGAAGGGTTAAAATAAGAAAAATAGAGCTCCTAGTACCTAGGAAATTAGACATTTGTATTAGTCAGGTTTTGCTTAAAAAAGGAAGCTATAACTATCTTGAAATCTCAGTGGTTTGCGAGAGCAAACATTTGCTTCTTGTTCAGGAATCTTCATGTTGTCTGTGGCTCTGTTGAATGGGTTTGAGCTTAGCTGTCCAGTTCAAGTGCACTTGGCTCCCATGTGTAGTTTGGATTCAGATTTGCTCCATAAATCTCTCTATCTGAGATTCAGGATGAAAGAACAATGCACGTCTCGGGCATGCTCTTCTCACTGTGGATAGCAGAAGTATGAGAAAGCTGGAGGAAATTTGCTCATACCTCACACACTATCACTCCTGCACACTTTTAATTGGCCACAGTGAGTCACATGGGCAACCCCCAAAGTCAGTGTGGCAGGCAAGTGTGTTCCGTCCACAGGGAATCCATCCCCAGGACAGGAAGAAAGGAACAACTCTGAATGAACGCTCACTACCACACAATTCATTCATAGTAGTCATTGTAATTAGCTATTGTATTGATAGGACATTGTGATGCTTCTATCTCTGAAAACATCCTGAGGTCTGATGGAGGAAGTAATTGAGAGGATGTGACTGCTGGATGACCAATGAACTGGACACAGGCAATCTGAGCCTCCTCTCCTTCTCCCCTGTCCTTGGAATATACATTCTGCCCATCATTCTATAGCCAGAGCCATTACGCTGATGCAGCTTCCAGGGACTGAACCCTGTTAAGGCCTCTATATAAAATTTTAAGATTCTGGTGGGCAGGTGCAGAGATCTACCTGTCTTGCGGCCACCCAAGACAAGCCTCATATGTAAGTTTCTTTGCTTATTAAGACCATTACCTACCAATCTGAAGTGGTCCACCTCTTTCTTCCATCTCTCCTTGCCCTCTGGGTACCAGGGCCAGTTTCAGATTTTACCCAAGGAATGCCCAAGAGTGTGAACCAACAAGATCTCATAGCAAATTATAGAAATATTTTCCCAATTACCTCCAAGAGATCAAGACTTCTTCTGAGAAAGCTTTTACTAGATGATGTGAGTGCCTTATCTTAAGCTACTATGGTTTTTCATTCAACAGGCAGTAAATGAAGGAAGCAGCGTTATACTACTTAATACTTTCCCAAGTACTCTTTAAAAAATAAAGTGGACACATGTTTTATTTTGACATTGCACCTATAATAAACTGTACATGAATAAATATTAACGAAAACAGTACATACAGTATTTGGCCCTACTTGCTATTTATAAACCACAACAACCCTGTTAAAGCAGGCAAAGTAATACTTCCTAAAATACATTAAGGTCTTCTTCATGAATTTAGGAGTTAGAAGTCTTTGACCATTGGCCATCCTCTCCTCCCTGCTCAGGGGCTGCCCTCCACTATTATATAGTCTCTGGTCACGTATTCTAAATAGAACTTAACTTTTATTCCGCCTTCTTCTATTCAGACTTTTACTTCTGGTTAAAATATGGTTATCATTAGTTTTAATACCCTTCTGAAAATTACCTTTCTGCCAACTCTTGTAGTCTCTTTAAGACTACTTTAGTGCCTTCTTTTTTCCAGTTTAAATTATTTGCTCTGTCCAGATATCTAAGTTCCTGAGGCTTTTCTTTCCCTCTGATCTTTTGAGGCACTCTGTACTGCCTTACTAGTGAGATGTCTATGACAGCTTGGTTTTCTACCCTCCTATCTAACTACACCAAGAGCAAAGAATTGGGGAGCCATATTAGAATTCTGCCTACCACAACAGTTTAAAAAATCATTTATAGAGATAATGTAGCATAATGTGTTTTTTAACCACTATAGATTTATAGTTTTGCAATTGGAAAGGACCTTAATGTTCATCCAGACCAACCTTCAAACCAATGCAGAAGCTTTTCTATAGATCAGAGGTCATCCAGTTTCTGCTTCAACATTTATACTGATGAGAAGGCTCACTTGTTTATGAACCAGGACATTTAAAATTTAAAGCTCTGTACTTAATATAAAAAATGCTACTAAATCTATATTTCTGTAACTTTTCATTTAGTTCTTCTCTCTAGAAAAATTTTGAACAAAAGATAATCTTTTAACATAAAAGTTTTTTAAACTTAAATATCAGCCACTGTTCTTCCTCAGAAGAGGGATAATTTAAGTGAGCTCTTCTCCAGACTAAATATTCTACTTTTCATATGATGTCATTTCCATATCTTTCACCATCTTGGTCACCCACCTGTGAATTTACTCCCAGTTATTAAAAAAAACTCTTAAAAACATGGTTCTTACACCTTGACCAAGTATATTATATCAGGAATATTAATTCAGAGTATAAATCAGAGTAGCTCAACATTAGGAAATGTGTAAATGCAATGCACAATGCAAAAAAGCTAAATAAAAGAAATCACATGATTATTTCAATAGATTCAAAAAATATATTTGATAACTTTTACCCTTTTAATAAATACATGAGAAATAGAATAATTTATCTTTAATTGTTAGAGAGGCTCTTTTCCTAAAACAAAACCAACTCTGTGATAAAATATCTACATTAATTAAAAAATTATTTTTTATCAAAGAATATACATCCCACCATTCACTTTTAAAATGAATAATTTTAAATTAAGTATAAAATAAGTATGTTACTATTCTGCAGTGTTACTTGAAGAGTTCTGGGAAATTAAGTAAGGATGAAAACTAGTATTATCAAGTTAAGTATTAGAAATTTAAAAAATAATTATTTTTGAAATTATTGTAACATACCTAAAATTATTATAAAACTGCTAAGATTTTTGAGATAGTAAGAAATATATAAATGTATGAATGTAAAATAATTACACCAAAAAATTATACTTGGTGTGCTGGTACAGCCAGAAATTAAACAAAAATTTTTTAGAAGGTGTTTCATTCAGAATAGCAAAAGTTAAAAAAAAAAAAAAAGAAAGAAAGAAAAGAAAAGAAATAATTAAAGAGGTATGAATAACCCAGTTTAAGAAAAAGACAGAATAAAGGAAGTTTAAGACAAAGACAGAGAGAGAAGTAGAGAGAAACATGTAGATAAGTGTGCTTATTACAAAAAAGGAGAACTAAATGTTGCAATCATGTCTAATCTAGTTAATTTGTAGGGTTAATGGAACTCAGTTAAAATCTGATAAAGACTTTTGTCTGTGTGTGTGTGTGAAACTTAGCCAAATGATTCTGAAATTTACTTTGAAAAATAAACAAGGAAAATAGCATGTAATATACTAAAATAACATCACCAGTGTGTAGGGGGAAAGGAAGGACTACCATAGCAGGTAATAGAATGTGTTATACAGAAACAATAAATAAAACTCCATGTCACTACTATTGAAATGGATATATTCTACAGTGGATTAGAGGAGAGAAAGATTAGAATTAGCCCAAAAATATATAAGAACATTCTATATTACAATTACACTTTTGAAAATAAGTAGAAAATGATTATTTTAAATATGAACTGAACTTTTGGGTTAGCAATATGAAAAAGAACAAAGTCATCCGTATTTTTCTCTGAAAAGTAAAGTATCTCATACAGAGTAAAAATTTAAATATAAAAAAGTCAAATCATGGTAAAATTAGCACAATACAATGTGCTTTATCAGATCTCAGAAGAGATGATCATTTTCTCTGCATTACAACAGAAGAAATTGCAAAAGGAATAACTAGAAAGCAACCCACCCCCCACTCAAAAAAAGAAATTATATGCAAGAAGATGTCCTGGAAACATTAACTATGGAATTAAAACACTGGAAATAAAATATATGTGTGAGAACAGGGTATTGTTAAGTAAATTATTTTATTTTAATATTTTAGAAGAGTATGCAAGTACTTATAAATGATGATCATTAAAGCTAGGTAAATTTATTGGGAATGTTTATGATATAATGTTAAATGAAAATATGATAAAATTGTACAACTTTTGATAATCAGGTACACTTAATTTAGTACAAGAAGCAATACCTTAAATCATCTGATTAATAACATGTATGGGTTTGTCTATAGGAAACAGACAAATGGTTAAATCTTACTGAGTCCTAATGTCACATTAATAAAATGGGGTTACTTCCTATCATTGTGAAGATTCCATGAGATAGCATAATTAAAGAGATTTGGCTCATAGTCATTGTTCTAATTAAGGAAACTATAGTATTTACCTTTCAAAAAGTTCCTGAAAATTGTGAAACTACTATTTTATACTACCTCAAAAAGTTGGAAGTGATACAACATTCAACTATCATCTAAGGAAATGAATGCTAGGTGATCATAAATCCTTCACTCTGTACCTTGCCTTCTAGTCAGAGTGCTTCAAATTTCCTAGCAATCAACCCAAAAAAATTAAAGCAGTTATAAAAATTCAGAAATTTAGCAGTTATAAAAGTCCCTAAGTTTGGGCAAAGGGTCAAAAACTTACCCCTTCTATGTGAGGGTCTGATTTTTGGTTCACTTCCTTGTTGTTTCCTTGGAAATGAACAAAGATCATACGTGTTAACTATGTTATTGGGCAACATTGATTATGACCAAAAAAAATGCGAGATAAATTGAATCTAACCTGAGAGAACAGTAAATCCCTGATATGATGCCAAACTTTGGGCTTCTCTGAATGTGGTGACCCTGGTCTGTCCTCTGTGGGGAATCTAGAAGCCATGCCTATGGAGATGTCACAAGAGATCCTGGCTCCTCTCAGGCATAAGGATTTTAAGCCAAGGCAGCAGTTCAATGTGGATTTCACTTCCTTGTAAGGGAGTTGACCATGGGTAGCTGTGTAGACTGCTGTATAGACTGCTGCAAGGACTCCAGCTGTGGTTTTATCCTACATCCTCTGATTAGACTAATGTCAAGGGTAGCTTATGAAAGTCTGGTGAGTCTGAATGTCTAGTTAAGAGCCTTGATCATGATGGCAGAGTAGGAAGATCCTGAGCTCTCCTCCCACAGACACACCAAAACTACAACTACATATAAAACAACTATCTCTATAAAACCCTGAAGATTAGCAGAAAATATTTTCTAGAACCAAGGATATAAAGAAAAGGCCACACTGAGATGGGTAAGAGGGGCAGAGTCACAGTCTAATCAGAACAGCACCCCCCAACTTGCAGTGACCCACAAGCAGGAGCGATATCACAACCACCGAGGTCCCTCCTGAGGAGCAAGAGGTCCAAGGCCCACATGTGGCTCCCCAGCCCAGGGGACCTGTACTGAGAACATGAGCCCCCATAATGTCTGTCTCTGAAAAACAGAGGGACTTATGTTCAAGAGGGCCAGAGGGCTATGGGAAACCAGATTCCACTCTTGAAAGTCTCATGTGTAAACTCACTCACTCCAAGTCCCAGTACAAGGCAGCAGTTTGACACCTAGGCCTTACATGAAGGAGATTCACTGACTAATTTCCCCTAGAGGGGAAGGGATCTGGCGGAACTTTCTACAGGGACAGTAGCACTGGTGGGTACCATTTTTTAAAACTTTCCTTCCACCTAGCTGGCCCAATGCTGGCAGGTACCATTTCTGTCACTCTCCATCACCCTAGCTAACACTGTGCACCCCACCCAAGCATTTCCCTGTGGACCAGCCTCCAGCCAAGCTGCCTGCCCCAGGCGACACCTCCAAAGTGGCTCTCACTCTGGGGGACCAGACTGGCACACCAGCATGCCCAGAGCAGTCTTGGCCAAGTCTCACAGCCAGTCATGCTGGGAATCACCCCTGTACATCAGCACACCTGCAGTAGTCATGGCCAGGCCTTGTAGATATCTGGGCCAGAAGCCAGGCCAACCAGCATGCACATAGCAATCACAGCCAAACCACAACAGGAGGACACATGCAGCCCACACAAGGTATATCCCTGGAGATCCTGGCTCTGGAGACCAAGGAGGAGTGTATCACTGGGCCCAGAGGACAACTTCTACACAAACTCATTCTTTCAAAACTGGGAGATGTGGCTGATAAACCTAATACATAGAGTTAGGTAAAATGAAGAGACAAATACCTTCCAAATGAAAGAACAAGACAAAACCTAAGAAAAAGAACTAAACAAAATGGAGATCAGCAATTTACCAGATAAAGAGTTCAAAGTTATAGTTATAAAGATACTAACCAAACTTGGAGGAAGAATGGATGAACTCAGTGAGAACTCCAACAAAGAGATAGAAAATATAAAAAGAACCAAGCAGAACTGGAAAATACAATAACTGAAATAATAAAATACACTAGAGGTAATCAACAGCAAAGTAGAGGATGCAGAAAAATGGATCAGCAATCTTGAAGGCAGGGTAGTGGAAATCACAGAATTGGAATAGTAAAAAAAGAAAAATAATTTTTAGAAATGAGGATAGTTTAAGGGACCTCTGGAACAACACTGTTTCCTAACATTCACATTATAGGGATCCTAGAAGGAGAAGAGAGAAAGAAAGGGACAGAAAAGGTATTTGAAGAAATAATGACTGAAAACTTTCATAACTTGGTGAAGGAAACAGATATACAAGTCCAGGAATCACAGAGAGTCCCCAAAAGATGAAGATACTAAGACACATGATAATAAAAAGGTCAAAAGTTAAAGAGAGAATCTTAAAAATAATAAGAGAAAAACACCTAATTATATACAAGAAAATATCCATAAGACTTCCAGCCAATTTTTAGCAGAAACTTTATAGGCCAGAAGGAACTGACAAAATATATTCAAAGTACTGAAAGGAAAAAACGTACAACCAAGAATACTCTACCCATCAAGGTTATCATTCAGAATTGAAAGAGAGATAAAGAGTTTTCCCAGACAGGCAAAAGCTAAAGGAGTTCATTACCACTAAACCATCCTTAAAAGAAATGTTAAAGGGATTTCTTTAAATGGAAAGGAAAGGCAATAACTAGAAACAAAAAAATGATAAAGAAAGAATCTCACTGGTAAAGGCAAACAAATAGTAAAGGTAGTGGATCAACCACGTATAAAGCTAGTATGAAGTTTAAAAGACAAAAGTAGTAATGTTATCTATGCCAAAAATAACTAGTTAAGCAATACACAAAATATGTAAAATATGGCATTAGAAACATAAACATGGTAGCCCAGAGGAGTAAAATATAGTGCTTTTAGAATGCACCCAAACTTGAGCAACCACCAACTTAAAATAGACTGCTATATATATGTGTCATAATATATGAACCACATGTCAACCACAAACCAAAAACCTATAACAGATACACAAAAATAAGTAAATAAATAAAGAGAAAGGAACACAAATACAACACTAAAGAAAGTCATCAAATCATGAGAGAAGAGAACGAAAGGAAAAAAGAACAGAGAACTGTAAAAATAAACAGAAAACAATTAACAAAATGGCAATAAGTACATACCTATCAATAATAACTTTAAATGTAAATGGAGTAAATGCTCCAATCAAAAGACATAGAGTGGCTGAATGGATACAAAAACAAGACGAATATATATGCTGCCTACAAGAGGTTCACTTCAGATCTAAAGACACACACGGACTGAAAAGGAAGGGATGGGAAAATATATTCCATGCAAATGAAAAGGAAAAGAAATTGGGGATAGCAATACTTATATCAGACAAAATAGACCTTAAAGGCTGTTACAAGAGACAAAGAAAAGCATTACTTAACAATAAAGGAATAAATCTATCAAGAGCATATAACACTTGTAATTATCTATGCACCCAACATAGGAGCATATAAATACATAAAGAAAATATTAACAAACATAAAGGGAGATATCGACAGAAATACAATAACAGTAGGGGACTTTAATACCCCACTTACATCAATGGATAGATCATCTAGAAAGAAAATCAGTAAGGAACTATTGACCTTAAACAACATATTAGATAAGATAAACAAATATACATAAAACATTCTACCCCTAAACAGCAGAATACACATTCCTTTCAAGTACACATGGAACATTCTCCAGTAGAGATCACATACTAGGCCACAAAATAAGTCTCAATAAGTTTAAGAGGATTGAAATCATACCAAGCATCATTTCTGACCAGAGTGGCATAAAACTAGAAATCAATTACATGAAGAAAAAAAACACAAACAAGTGGAGGTTAACAACAGGTGACTGAACAACCAATGGGTCAACAAAGAAATCAAAGAGGAAATAAAAAAAATACCTTGAGACAAATGAAAATGGAAACACAATGCTCCAACATCTATGGGATGCAGCAAAAGCAGTTTTAAGAAAGAAGTTTGTAACAATACAGTCCTACCTTAGTAAACAACAAAAATCTTAAAAAATGTAACCTTACATCTGAAGGAACCAGAGAAAGAATAAACAAAGCCCAAAGTTAACAGAATGAAAGAATTAATAAAGATCAGAGTATAAATAAATAAAATAGAAACTAAAAGAACAATAGAAAAGGTAAATGAAACTAAGAGCTGGTTCTTTGAAACAATAAACAAAATTGATATCCAGACTCACTGAGAAAAAAAGAGACAGCTTAAATAAATAAAATCAGAAATGAAAGATAAGTTACAACCAATACCACAGAATACAAAGGATCATAAGAAATTACTATGAACAGTTAGATGCCAACATATTTGAGAAACTAGAAGAAATGAATAAATATCTAGAAACATACAATATTCCAAGACAGAATCAGGAAGAAATAGAAAATCTGAACATACTGATGCTTAGCAATAAAATTGAATTAATAATCAAAAAACTCCAAACAAACAAAAGTACAGGATCAGATGGCTTCACAGGTGAATTCTACCAAACACTTAAAGAAGAGTTAATACCTATCCTTCTCAAACTATTCCAAAAATTGAAGAGGAAGAAATGCTTCCAAACTCAATCTATAAGGTCAGCATCACCAGATAAAGACTACAAAAAAAAAAAAGAAAAGAAAATTACAAGCCAATATCCCTGATAAACACTGACACAAAAATCCTCAACAAAATATTTGTAAACTGAATTCAACAATACATTAAAAGGATATTACACAATGATCAAGTTGGATTTATTCCAGGGATGCAAGGATGGTTCAATATCCACAATTCAATCAACATGATACATGACATTAACAAAACAGAGGACAAAAATTATATGATTATCTCGAGATGCAGAAAAAGCATACAACCAATTCAATATCCATTTATGATAAAAAAAACTTTCTACAAAATGGGTATAGAGGGAACATACCTCAACATAATAAAGGGCATATATGAAAAATCTACAGGTAACACCATACTCAATGGTGAAAAGCTGAAAGTTTTTCATCTAAGATGAGGAACAAGACAAGGATGCCCAGTATTGTCACTTTTATTCAACTTAGTGTTGGAAGTCCTAGTCACAACAATCAGACAAGAAAAAGAGATAAAAGGCATCTAGATTGGAAAAAGAGAAGTAAAACTGTCACTATTTGCAGATGACATGATACTATATGTAGAACACCCTGAAGATTCCACCAAAAACCAAAAGCTTAAACAATAACTAATAAATGTGTTCAGTAAAGTTGTAGGATATAAAATCAATATACAGAAATCTACTGCATTTCTATACACTAATCACAAACTATCAGAAAAAAGAAGTTGAGAAAACAGTCCCATTTGAAATTTCATCAAAAAGAATAAAATACCTAGGAATAAATTTAACCAAAGAGGTGAAAGATCTGTACTCAGAAAAATATAAGATAATGCTGAAAGAAATCAAAGAGAGCATGAATAAATGGAAAAATATACCTTGCTCATGAATTAGAAGATTTAATATTGTTAAAATGTCCATACTACCGAAAGCAAAAGCATACAGATTCAATGCAATTCCTATCAAAATACCAATGGCATTTTTTATAGAACTGGAACAAATGATCTTAAAATTTGTATAGAACCACAAAAGACCCCAAAAGGCCAAAGCAATCTTTAAACAGATGAACAAAGCTAGAGGTATCTTGCTCCTTGATTTCAGACTACATGACAAATTTATAGTGATCAAAACAGTATGATTTTGGCACAAAACAGACACACAGATTAACTGAACAGAATAGAAAGTCCAGAAATAAACCCATGCTTATATGGTCAATTAATTTACAGTGAAGGAGCCAAGAACATACAGTGGGGAAATGACAGTCTCTTCAACAAATGGTATTGGGAAAACTGAACAGGTACATGCCAAAGAATGAAACAGAACTTCTTTCTTACATCATATACAAAAATAAACTCAAAATGGATTAAAGAACTAAATGTAAGACCTGAAACCGTAGAACTCCTGGAAGAAAATTTAGGCACTACACTCTTTGACATCAGTCTTAGCAACACTTTTTGGTTCTGTCTCCTCAGGCAAAGGCAACAAAAGCAAAAATAAGCAAATGAGACGACATCAATTTTGCACAGTGAAGGAAACAAGCAACAAAACAAAAAGGCAACCTACTGAATGGGAGAAGATATTTGCAAATCATATACCAATTAAGGTGTTACTATTGAAAACATACGAAGAATTCACACAACTCAACATCAAAAAATAAACAACCCAATTAAAAAATGGGCAAAGGACTCAAATGGACATTTTTCCAAGGGAGACATACGTATGGCAAACAGACACATGAAAAGGTGCTCAACATCACTAATAACCAGGGAAATGCAAATTAAAACCACCATATTACCTCACACTGTCAGAATGGCTGTTATCAAAAAGACAGGAAATAGCAAGTATTGGTGAGGATGTGGAAACAAGGGAGCGCTTGTGAACTGTTGGTGTGGCCACCATGAAAACAAGTATGAAGACTCCTCAAAAAAATAAAATTGAACTACCATACAACCCAGCAACGTCACTGCTGGGTATTTATCCAAAGAAAACAAAAACACTAATTTGAAAAGATATCTGCAACCCTATGCTCATCACAGCATTATTTATAATAGTCAAGATATGGATGCAATCTAAGTGTCCATCGATAAATGAATGAATAAAGAAGATGTGGTATATATATGCAATGGAATATTACTCAGCCATAAAAAAGAATGAAATCTTGCCATTTACGACAACATGGATGGACCTGGAGGTATTATGCTAAGTGAAATAAATCAGACAAAGACAAACACCATTTGATTTCACGTATATGTGGGATCTAAAAATTAAAACAAACAAATGAATATAACAAAACAGAAACTGACTCACAGATATAGAGAACAAACCGGTGGTCGCCAGAGGAGTAGAAGGTGGGGAGTTGGGCAGAGGGAATTAAGAGGTACAAACTCTAATTATAAAATAAATAAGTCACAGGTATATAATATACAGCATAGGAAGTACAGTCAACAATACTGCAATAACTTTGTATGATGACAGATGATTTCTAAGCTTATCATGTTGATTACAATATTCATAATGTATGTGAATGTTGAAGGACTATGTTGTACACCTGAAACTAATACAATATTGTATGTCAACTATACTTCAATTAAAAAAATAAAATAAAAATGAATGTCTAGTTAAATCTAAGACAATTCCTGGCGGGTGTTGCAGTAAAAAAAAGAAGAATCACATCTATCCTTGGAATTGAGATAGAATGTTTTCTACAAGTTTTTTTTTAAGTGTCAGGTGTTATTTTATAGATAACTTGTGTTTTGAATCATATAAGAAACAGATGGCAAAAATAATTCATAGAGCTGGGGCATTAGGGGCAAGATTAAGAAACTTCTTGGGGGAAATTTCATGTGGAAAATTTCCAGGTACAGGTTATTGACAACTCTGATAGGCTTCTGAGACACTCAGTATATGCCACATCTAAAACCCTGAGGACATCACGTAAGACTGCATAGCTGGGGCCCATTACATGGCTATAGTACTCTGGGAAAGCACTGTGACAGCACAAATAGCTGTTCATGGTGGCTTTTTTGCGACAGCCTTAGATAGACTGTTTGGGCTTTATCCATTTTTGTATAAAAGGCCAGCATATGTGAGTCAAGTTTCTCTCAAGAGTAAGCAGGACTAAGACTCAGCGGGCGGTTGAACTAAAAAACCCACTAGCTACTATTTATCAAATCCTTCCTAGTGTGGTATCCTTTGGCACATAAATAATTAATACATCATTATCATGACAATAATTTCTACTCTTGTATAGTTCTGTCAGCATCTCAGCTACCCCTGGAGGAGAGAGAATTTGACCTGGGACTTTAAAGAAGGATAAGGTTTCAATAGTTTAATTTGCAAAGGAACAGGAATATCCAGGACAACTTTGAGCAAACAGAAATAACCTAAAGCAGCAGTCCCCAGCCTTTTAGGCATCAGGGACTGGTTTCTTGGAAGACAATTTTTCCACCGACGGGGAGGGGGAAGGGGGTGATTCGGGCGGTAATGAGAACAATGGGGAGTGATGCGGAGCAGCTCACCTCCTGCTGTGTGGCCCGGTTCCTAACAGGCCACAGATTGGTACCGGTCCAGGGCCAGGGGTTGGGGACCCCTGGCCCAAAGGGACTACTGTGTAGTGTGGGGAGGAAAATGGGAGATGAGGCTAAAATGAAAGTTGCAAAAAAGGATTTCAAAAGTTTTTCAGCAAAGTGAAAACAAAAAAACAGAATTTATTACTTACTCTTAAAGCAATGGGAATGAATGGGGGAAAAGAGGGAGGAAAATTAATGCAGCCTGTTTTTCAGTAGCTGTAGAGGATATTTCACTGGGTTTATATTAAGCATGTTGTATACTTCAAATATTTTGTTAAGATTATCAATCAGGTTTTCCTAATCCTTTTCTTGATTCCAACTGAGACCTATGAGATTTAGAATCAAATTGCCTGAGTTTGAAACCTGTCTTCACCACTTACAGGCTGTATAACCTCAAGCAAGTTATTTAAGCTCCCTGGGCCTTGGTGAGCACATCTAGATGCCAGAGGCAGTAAGAATACCTACCTTATCAGGTTATAAATACACAGTGAGTTAACGATTATAAAGGCCAGCAGAGTGTCTGGCATCTAGGAGTATTTGATAAATAGTAGCTAGTGTTAAATGACAGATAGATGCCAATTAAATGCAGTTTTAATCATTTTGGCCCAGCTTTACAGCTTATTACCATCTCTGCATCTTTGGAGCATATTAACTATCTCTTCCATATTTGTGTCTCATTGGGTCTTATGTGACATGCTTCTTAAAGATCTCCTCCCATGTTAGTACCAATTCACTAACAAAAACAAATTGGGCACAGTTTTTCCACCAGACATAAGTTCCATTTGTCTATACCATATTATTCCACATTATCCACAAAAATATCACAACATTCTTTGTCAAATGCTTTGCAAATTAAAATGATTATGAATATTCAGCAGACTGTTGTATTATTTATACATCAGAAAATAAATTTCTGTGGTGTGACTTGTTCTAATAAACCCTCAGTGATGTCTGGAGATCAGTGTTTTCTCTTTTTAAGTCTTCCCAAATCTCTTAATACTCTGAGAATTTTAATAGAAAACAGTTAAAATCCATCACTCTGTATTTCTACTATCCATATTCCTCAGAGCAGAGCTACATTTATATTCTATACAATACTCTTACTCAGAAATCTGTGGTGATTTTTTCTATACTAAATATAGAGGCAACTGTAGAAACCTTGAAGGGATTAGATTTAACTCATCATTAAAATAGGTGTGCTAAGAGGGTTAATTCCAGTAGGCCTGGAACTGGTCTGATCTGTTTTTCTGAAACACATGCATGGCACTGACATCTGGTCAAGGCATGAAGTGCAGTTTTTAATAGTGTGGTTTTGGAACAAGTTTTGGGGGCCATCTGTACCAGCCCATCAGCACTGTTTATTAATTAGAGCAAGACTGATGGTTTGCATGCAGTTTCGGTGAGACCCAGAGGACTCTGCCATTGGGTCTGGTCATATAGCAATAATGTACCTATGTACCCAACAGGAGTATAAGCCACACTTGAGACGCCATCTTGGGCTTTCTGGTTCTGAGGCTTTCCACGCACACATAATTTGTTCCTGATCTGAGAAGGAAGGCACATCTGATATGGCCCTGCAGAGGAAGGAGAATAGGGGCCAACTTCCGGCTTCATCAAACCATTTGCTATGAAGCAGTCCCTGGCTCCAATGAATATCCTTACTGCTATTCTAACACAATATGCTGTTGCTATTGTGTGTCCTTTTCTGAAAATAAACTGTAGGTTCAGAAGTATTACCATTTGGGGTCTTATGAGTCCACCATCTGAACAATAGGCAAAATAAAGTACACCATCATTTTTTAGTTACACAATTTTATATGCTTCTATTTATATTCCTGAAGTAATCTCATTTCTATTACTTTTATACATGAGCTCATCAGTTATGAAATATACCTATTGGAATCAAGCATAATACAAGAAAAAAATATAAGATAAAATAATATTGATGCAGCCCCGATCTGGACTGCAGCCCACTGCAATGGTGAATTTGGAAGCAAGTGATCTCACTTATATGAAAATTGTTAAGTTGAGAATAATCAGGATCAGTGGTCTAAGGGGAAATCCTTACAGGGAGAATGGTCCATGGTAATAGAAGAGGGTGACAAAAGATAAACACACAATTCTCCAACATAAGAGGGCGGTATACACAGAATTAGGCTCAAGTTCTGGAGCTACCATCCATACTTTTTATATGGCCTCAGGCCAAGTAGTTCTGAGAATTTGATATAATCTGAGGAGAAGTGTTTATATTTTGCTCAACTTCAGTTAGCAATTTCAATTCCAGCATTAGGAATTATGAATCTTATTTTCTTTTCTTCCATGGCACATATTACTAGTTGTAATTATCTTGATTACTTGTTTCACTTATACTCACTTATATTGGTTTTTTCCACTAAAATGGAAGCTCTTTGACGGCAGAGAACTTCTGTATCATGCTTCCTAATGTATCCCTAGTGCCTAAAGCTTAACACACCATAGATGATAAAAAAAAGTTTAAAATTTTTCATTTACTAGGTGTTAACTATATTCTAGGCTTTGTTATAAGTCTTTTGCATATATTAATTCATTAAATACATGCCACATCATATAATGTAGCTACAATCTCAAATATTACACATGAGGAAAGCAAGGCACAGAGGGGTTAAGTAAATTGCTCAAGGCCACACAGCTAATAAATGGCAGAGCCACTTGAGCTCAGATAGCCTGACTCCAGTAGCCAGGCTCTTGGAAACTCCTCAAAAGTGAACAGCTAAATATTCAGATCATCTTAGAAAATCACTTATTAATCATTGCTAAATAGTTCAGTGTTTAAATGAAGATTTTATTTTTTACCTTTCATCTAAGCTTTTTTCTTAAAGTGTTAGGAATACAAATATAAAGGCCTAAATTGTATCAAGGCAAGCAACTCCTTTCTAAAGGAAATCAGATCAAGAATCCCTTGTATCTTCAGAAGCATCGTAGTAGTTCCAATGTCATCTCTGAGAAGAATTTATTTGTGTCACACAAACAGAAGCAGGTGCCCCGATGCAGGTGTTGTCATGTTTGTGGAGCTTTAATGAGGATGCGAGAGTTTGTTGGGAATGAGAATAGCAAAAATGAGGTGTTTCTTTCCCTCCATCTCCAGCTTATCTGAGGGAAAAAAGGGACACATCACAGCACTACGTAGGATGGAAGCAAACAACAAACTGTTTCTTCTAAGTTAAAAATTTCCATAATTGCGAGAGCCCCTACTAGTAGAGGCAAGCAGAGAATGGCAATGGGAAATATAAGAGGTAAAGTACTAATTCTAGAGAGAGGCCCAGAATGCCCCAGGAAGACTTGGATTTGTCTCTACTGTATTGGAAAGGCTTATTTTGCTCAGAGAGAATGGCATGTCTCTGTAATTTATTTTTCCAGTTCAATTTAATTTTAAATTTGAAATATAACTATTAAAAAAACCATTACCAATCATCCCTAACTACCCTACAGTATAGGTCATACCAGACCTATAATTGATTTTCTGCTTCTCAAATTCTTACACCAAAAGGCAAATTTATATGGAGTTGAGGAAAGGACTAGGCATATTCATATCACAAATAAGATTCTCTAGGAACAAAGTAAAGTGGGTTCCACTCACTTTTTGGTGACTTTATAGTTTTTTTTTATTTTTGTAATAAGAATGAAACTATTTATCATCAATGTCTTGGGAAAGAAAAGGAGAGGAAACTCTAAATAACTATGACTCTGTGAGTTTCTCCTTGTACTGCTCCAAAATAAAAATGAATAATAAAATATTTAACATGAAAATTAAAGACATATTTAGGGCCCCAAATTAGATATATAGTACAGTGAACAAGAAATGGAATAGAAACTCATAATGATGAGCAGGGATGGAGCCAAGAGCCTGCTGAGCTCCAGGTCTGCAAGCAGACAAAAGTAACTATACATTTAATTCCTACACTGCTGCACAGCAACAGGGAAAAACAGAACACTTTTCTTTATATGAAATAGAGATAGAATCACTAACTGAACTGAGGGCTAGAGCAAGCTTCCCTCCTGAAGAAGAAGGCTGACTAAAAGTTCCAAGTGCTTTTAGAACTAAATGTGGTTGAAAACCACTGTGTTAAAACACACACACACACATACATGAACAGATACAAAGAATAACAGAGCCAAGTTGCTTTCTGGTCCAGGGGCTGCATCTTCCTTAAGATTAAAATTGAAACACAATAGGCGCCTGAGCCATTAATATGAGACTGAGGGATTGGAAAACTAGGTGGATGCAAGTATCTGCCTGCTAGATAAGGGAAGAAAAAAGTTTAAAAAATACTCAGAACATGTAGAAAGATAACCACAAACTTAACAATAAATGAGATAAATTTAGCCCCAATAAAATGGAAATAATGGAAAACTCTCAGAAAAACCTTGACATAAAATAGGCTTAATGTCTTCAAATAAAGAATATGATCTATAAAAATTACAAAAATTGTAAGCTAAAAACAGGCAGATGTTAATGAAGAATAGAGAGAGATGAAAATGAGACCATTAGAAGTCCTACTATAAATACGGATATTTTTAAAACTTAATAAGGAAAATAAAATCTAGATACTATACATGAAGCAGTATAATATCACTTCAAGGTAGACTGAAAAGTTTAGTATGTATATTTTGAACCCAAAAGCAAATACTTAAATTAAGAATTATAACAAATGAGCCAAAAAGATAGGTAAAATGAAACTATAAATAATATTCAATTAATCCAAAGAAGGCAGTGAAAGAGAAAAAGGGAACTAAAAAATAGGTGAGACAAAGAGAAAACAAATAGCCAGTTGGTAGACCTACAAATTGACATTAAATGTAAATGGTCTATTGATGGACATTTAGGTTGCCTAAATGTCCAATGACAGAGGAATGGATAAAGATGATGTGGTACATACATACAATGGAATATTACTCTGCCATAAAAAAAGAACAAAATAATGCCATTTGCAGCAACATGGATGGACCTAGAGATTGTCATAACAATTGAAGTAAGACAGAGAAAAACAAATATCATATGATATCGCTTATATGTGAAATCTAAAAAAAATGGTACAAATGAACTTACATACAAAACAGAAATACAGTCATGGATGCAGAGAACAAACTTATGGTTACCAGGGGGGAAAAGAGGGGATGGATAAACTGGGAGATTGGGATTGACATATACACACTGCTATATATTAATATAAAATACATAACAAATAAGGACCTACTGTATAGCACAGGGAACTCTGCTCAGTACTCTGTAATGACCTATATGGGAAAAGAATCTAAAAGAGTGTATATATGTATATTTATAACTGATTCATTTTGCTGTACACCTGAAACTAAACAACATTGTAAATCAACTATACTCCAATAACATTTTTTTTTAAATGTAAATGGTCTAAACACCTCAAGTAAGACAGAGACTGTCAGATTGAATAGAAAAACAAGACCAATATTGGTGCCAACAGTAACAATGCAAACAAGAAGAATCTCTGAATAATTATACTCTGTGAAAGAAGCCATTCAAACTAGACTATATAATGTATAATAACATTTATATAAAATTCTGAAAAATACAAGCTAACCTATAGTGACAGTAGATCAGTAGTTGTCAGGGTACAAGGCAGGGAAATCCAGGAGGGGATGATTCCAGAGGGGCACAAGGAAATTCTGGGTCACTTTCTTGACTGAGGTAAGGATTTCAGAGATCTTTGCAAATGGTATATTTTAAATATATGCAGTTTACTTTTTATGCATTTTGCCTCATTAAAACTGCTAATAAATGAATGAACAAATGAATGAATGAACTGGCAGAGCAATATTTCTGTTAGGTGAAACAAAATTGAAAGCAAAATGCACTAGTAGCAATCTAGAGGAATATGACATAAAAATGAAGACAGAAATTCACAAAATAAATAAAACAACTATAGACTGGTAAGCATCTAACAACATTTTCTAAAATATATAAAGAATAAGCTGAATGAATTACTAGAAAAAATTGTTACCTCCACAAGTATAGTGGGATATTTAAAAATACACGCCAGAAACAAATAGATCAATTATTAAGCTTAATCTAACAAATATATTTAGAGCCTATTTCTGAAAATAGATTATATAATAAATCACACAAAAAAATTTCAACTAAAATAAATATATTAATAGTTTTTAACTATAAATGCTAGTTAATAAGAAAACAACAAAAGATACTTTCAGAAAAGATAAAATAAACTTTTAGATCATTAAAATGTACTCTACTTCATGAGTTAAATATGAAAGTACAAGAAAATTTTTCAAATATTTTGAAATTAATTTTAAAAAGAAAGTCCACATTTCAAAATTCTACAATGCAGCCAAATAAATTCTTGAAGAAAATATATAGCTCTAAATTTCTTGTTTTTTAATATTGACAATAAATCCATTTAGCATTCAAATCAACTACCAGGAAAAACAAAGTAAAATGTACAATTTAGTAAATTTAGAAGAAAAGAAATAATAAAGATGAAAGCAAAAATTCAAGAAAATAAAAGCAAAGTTTTTAAATTTTTTTTTTTTTTTTTCCTGCCAAGACCTATAAAATGTGCAAACCTCTGGGAAGGTTTATCAAAGATAAAAGAAAAATGTAAAAATATATATTAGGAGTTAAAAAGTTAGAAGCATAGTTATAGTTAAAAGATATTAATAATACTGCTACAAAAAATTAGATAAAAAAATAAATTTAAAATTTGATAATTTATAATTAAAATATAGATTATATAAATTTAAATATCTTAAAATCTGATTTTTAAAAAACACAAAGAAAGAATGAAGTGAAAGTCTGTAATATCTCTTAACACAGTAGACCCAAAATAGTTTTTTAGAAATAGGTCATCTTTATTCAAAAATAGAAAAATAAGAAATACATCATGAATTATAGCACAAAGAAGAAAAACTAAATAGTCATTTCAGTAGGTGCAGAAAAAAAACTGCTGACATAAAATTCTTGTATTATTTAAAAATACATAACTAAATTTCTTAGTAAATTAGTCTTGGAATGAACTGTTCTTAAATTTACAAAGGGTCACAGTCAAAGAGAGCAAAAAGTAACCACATGTTACACGATAAAATGTACAACTTCTCCCATGAACAGTAAGTTAAGGCAAGGATACCTGTTTTCCCCAGCAGTATCAACATTGTATTAGAGTTCCTAGACAATAAAAAAGACCCCCCCCCAAAACAACGACATAAAGATTGAGAGGGAAAAAAGAAAAGCACTGTCATTATTTATAGATGGAAAAATACATATCCATTAAAAATTCCAAGAAAATTCATAGGAAAAAAATAGAAAATAGTTCTATAAAACTGCTAAATTTAACATCAATACAGAAATACCAGTAGTGTTGAATATCCCCAATTACCAAATTTTAAAAATCAGTATAAACATTTTAAAATAAAATCAAAAATAACTCTCCAAAATTAAAACAAAAAGAGATTCTTTTTTAAAAATAGGAGAAAAATAAATAAATATAAGAACAGAGCCAGGATCATAAACCTATGACTAATAGAGGTGACAGAAAGAGAAAGCAAAGAAAAGGGAAGGAAGGAAGTTACCAAAAATGAAAATGGAAAGTTTCCCAGAACTAAAGAGAAAGAGTTTCCAAATAGAATAGGACCATTGATTGTCCAGGATAATGACCATATGAAAACACACAATCTTCATATTATTGAAACTGGACATTATGAGAAATTTTATAAGCTTCTGGGGCAGAGGAGTGAGGGATAGCAGGCAGAGGCTAGATTTCACATGTAAAGAACGAAGAATCATAAAAAGAAAAAAAGAATCAAGAATCAGAATATCAGACTTAGACTTTTTAACAACAAACAACCAATAATAAACAAAATGAAAGCTTAAAGACAGTGTATAGATACCTTACACATTCCAAGGTAAAAATATTTCTGATCTTGACTTTTGTACCCGGCAAGCTATCAATCAAGTGTAAGGTTAGCTACTGGAAACACATTACAATAGTCAATCAAAAATCAGTGTAGATATTCCAAGTAGAAAGGGCTTTCATAAAGGGAATTCGAAGATTACACAGCCAATGGTGATGTTAGTGAAGTGGGTTTCAGAGAAAGAGCTGAATTCCTTCCCAGTTGCCTGCAGCCCCCTTCCCCCCGCCAGGGCTATTCTCAAGAGCTTGCAGTTCATCTAGGTCTGCATGTAACTGCCACTAGAGAATAACATCTTCTCCTCTGCCTTCCAAAAATCTCATGCAAGTACCTGTCTTTGGGAGGCTCTAACTCAAAATTCTATGAGAAAAAGAATTATGGAAAAAGGAGTTTCAAACTCCTTCCATTCAATGCAGAGAATATTAAAAAAAAAAAAAAAAAGGATGACGGTGATGCTACGTTTACAATAGACAATCTTTCACAGGACCAGCAAGATGTGGGACCCAGAAACAGGCCAACCAGAGAGAAAGGAAGGAGATTCCCAGGATGATAGTGAAGCGAAATCTGGGAGGACGGCAAAATACCAGGTCCTGTACAGGTCAAAGCAAGAGGGCCAAAGAATCCAGGAATGATATTACCAAGAGAAAAAGAAATGGGAACCTAATGATGAAGCTGTGAGCCATATTGACACAATCCTAATCATGAAAACTAAAAATCAGTATTCAATTATGTATGACCAAAACTGTTAATAATTCAACTGTCCAAAAAAAGGGATATTGATAAATTTCGCCATATTCAGAGAATGAAATGTTATCCAGAAATCAGCGGATTAACTAGAGATATGTGTATTGACATCTGCTGTTGGTGGTTGCATACATATTAGTTAAAAAGTAAATAATACACTAATCCCAAACTCCCAATCCTTCTCTCCCCACCCTACCCCCCTTGGCAACCGCAAGTCCGTTCTCTATGTTTGTGAGTCTGTTTCTGTTTCATGGATGAATCGCTTTTCTGTACAGCAGAAATTAATACAACATTGTAAATCGAATATACTTCAATAAATTTTTTTAAAAAGTAAATGATATGGATTGTATATTCACAAAATTTATGATGGTGGTTGGATAGAAGGAAACAAGGAAGGAAAGAGGAAAGGTAATATGATTTATAATGGGAATATAGGGGAATTTAATCTATCTGCATTTACATATGATTTTTTAATGATCTGAAACCAGTATTACTAAAAATGTGCTCATCTTGGGTAGTGAGTACGTGGCGTTTGATGCAGTGTCCTTGTATGTTCTGTGTTATTTTCTCAAACCAAAAAAGATTTCAAAAAGCAATTTGCCTATCCATCTCCTGGATAGCCACAGAAGCCATGTCTTTAGGAGAGAATTCAAGAGGAATGTGGTCTATAATTTTTTGATTAAGCAATCTGGATCAGTTTTTCCATTTCAGAACCTTCTGAACTAAAGTTTCATAGTGATAAGTGCAGTAAGCATCACTACTGGCTATTAATAGATCAGCCTCCTATAGGGCACATCCTCCCATTAAGAATGCTTTGTTCTGCGACCATCAGACCAAGATACTGACAATAATAACAAACCTTTCTATACATTTGCCAAGAACTTGCAAGGTCAACTTTTATTGGGTGTTTAATGTGCCAGTAAGTGTTAGTTGCGTCCACCTATATTGTCTCGCATGACCCCTCAGAGCCCTAATTGCACAATATGAGAGAAGAAATGCAAAGTTTAAAATAGGCAAACCTGAGCCTGAAACTTTGCTCCATCCTTTACACTCTATGTGACCTTGAAGCTACAAAATATCTCTGAGCCAGTTTTCTCACATGTAAAATGTAAGGGTTAAAGGTCAAATAAGATGACATCTATAAAGAGCCGAACATGGACCTGAGGAAGCCCTCAGTGAATGTTACCTCCCTCATTTCACAGAAGAAAGGACCAAAGTTCTGAGGGGTTCAGGGATGTAACTCTGATCACACAAAAATGATAGAATCAAGGAGGCATGGCAGTAAAGAGCATGGACTCTGGAGCCAGGCTGGCAGGGTTCAAATCCCAGCTCGGCCACTTACCAGGCTAAGTAACCTCAGGCAAGTTGTTTAATCTCTCTGTGCCTTAGTTTCCACATATGTAAAATAAGAACGGTAAGGGCAACTATTTCATAGGGTTGTTATGAAGATTAAGTAAACAAGCACTTCAAACAGAACCTGGCATATAATAAATGTTATGTAATTTAATTAATAATAAGTAACAAATAAGTCAATAACCCAATATATGGAAATTCATACTCCATGGAAGGAAGTGTAGAGCTTCTTCTTACACTGAACTATAGCTGCCTCCACCAGCAGGGGTGGTAATATGTGGATACTATGTTTTGAAGGGTGGTTTGCATCTGTTTTTGTCAAGTTTTAGGGGGAAGAGTGGTGTCTGAAAGAAAGAGAAGTAAAGATAAAGGTGAAGTTTGTCATTAACGTCATTAATTCTTACCCATGGGTTATGCACTTTTCGTCTCTTTTGTATTTTTTTCCAAGTTGCAACTAAGGCAATCAGCAAGTTTATGAGAGCTAAATCTTGAGATTCAGCTACAATAATAGGCTCACATGCTTGCACTGAAATATGGACAAGTCTCTGTTCCTCTGTGACATGTCCATTTCTTCCTTTTAGCAGCAGCCATGAAGACTAGCTGGCACCACTTCCCCATTATCCTCTTCCTGAAGGGCATGCATAACTCACTTAATTGCTTCACACCACAGTACACTGCTATTTAGAACCAGTCTGTTTCTTTCCATTGTAACAGCATGGAAATAAATAAGCAATTTTCATACATTAGGAAACATAAGCATACCAGAGTCTAATTTATACTTATGTGATTAATAAACCAGAGCACTTAGATGAAATACACTGTACCATACGAACACTATTGCATTAGAGCAGTCGTTTGGGTATGAGATATCACCCACAGTTGTCTCACTGCTGGGCCCAGTAAACAGCCCCAATGTGGAAACGCATGGAACTTCCTCAGGGCAAAAACTCTCCTTCGGGATGAAAAATGAAGGCTAAGAAATGGAGAGCCAAATTTCTTGCTTTTGTAAGTGGTGTTGGCTTTGTGTGAGCTATGAGCAGGCTGCAGGACTCTGAGCAAATATATTTTCTGTGCCTTGTTTATTAATGGACAGAAAAGCTAGCCTGAAAATGAAATTGATTTTATTCACTTAGGATTTTATACTTCATTGCACAACCACAACCCAGCAAATTCTTCATTAAGAGAGATAATTACTTTAATGAAGATTAAATATAATTTAAAATTCACATTTATCTTTATCTACCTAACGCAGGTCAGAATTAGCCTAAAATGCTTAGAGAAGTGGGAAGGAATGGATTTCTCCAAAAAGTCTCCATCTGTTTATGCGGAGATGGGTCTGATATGACCGTCATCCTGCCTTTCTTTCTCTTTCTCCTCTTCCTCTCCTTTTGTCCATTAGTGTCTCCCACATCAAGCCCAAATGAAACCTTCTGCTTTTGAATAATCCTCATTTGGGGATGTTTGGCAGAGACAGCAGGATAGCAGCAATTTATACCCAGGATGCTCAATGATCTTTGAAAAGCTGTATCTATGTTGGGCATATGGGGGGAAATCATTAAGATCAAAGAAATTATGACAGGTTGGTTTTAGAAATATCCTCCTTCCTTGAGACAGGGAGTGTCTACTCCACCTGTCAAAGATAGGAAGCCAAGGATAATATTAAACTGATTGGTATTACTCATCGTTTCATGTGGTGTTAGAATTATTCCTCATGAATGACATTTGAGCACTGTTGCGGAAAGAGCTCAGGAGACAGAAAAACAAGAGCTTAACTTCTAGCTTCTCCTCTTAGCAAAGGTATGACCTTAAAAACATTTCTTAACATCTCAGAGTCTGGGATCCTCATTTGTAAAACAGAACTAATAATGCCCATCTTAAGTTCAGAGATTTAGAGTACCTGACATTGAGTAGGTACTCATAAATGCAATATACTTCCATGCTGAATCATGAGCTGTCATCTGAAAGCTCCAGAACACTACAGCAATGGCCCCATTATCCATAGGCGACAGCAACACTTGATTCTGCAGAAGTGACCATTGAGTTTTGCCCCAGGCTCTTGCTGAAGGAGGGGGAAAGGGAAGCACGGCCTCTTCAGACCCTCTAGCACAGATAGGCACAGACCTGAGTGTTCCAACATTCAATTTCCAGGGAGGAAAACTAAGTCTGGCTTAGTAGGAAGGTGCAACGGACTCCCAGAGGCAATATTTCAAATAATAGCTCTCATTTACTGAATAGCAATGGGATGTGACACATTATATACAGTATCTTATTTAATTAGCATGACTGTATAATTTATCATCCAAATCAGGACACTTTCAGAGTGAAAGGGAATGCTATGCATAATTACATCAAGACAACAGGTATAATCCTGGATGGTCTTGGGCAAACTGAATCTATGGTTTCCCCATGTTTAATCAGGGCAATCACTCTATGAGATATAAAATACTCCCTATCCTACAGGAAGAGATGATGATTCCGAGGGATTAAACGTGACAAGTCCAAGGACATACAAACTAGCAAGTGGCAGACTCAGGGTTGAACCTCAGTCTATAAGATGCAAGAGGTTCTTCCCTCCTTGAAACCCGTTTAGTCATGATACCAGCTGTCAAACAACAGCATTAATTTTGTTTTGAAAGCCTGCCTTTATTGAGTGAATAACATATTTCAAGCTCTGGGTCATGACTTCCAAATGCTATCAAGAAAGAGGGCAAAAAAATGGGTGAAGTGAAAGCAAAATTAGGCCAGTAAAGGCAGTCACATCCAAATGAGAATCTGGCTCTTTCTGAAGGCTCAGTGCAGCCTGAATACCAAAGGCCTGAGTTAATGCTTATTCAAGCATGGAGAATGACAGTCAATAGGGCCAGACATCAATAAGCCTCCTTCTCATGTGCTGGTCTATATTCTCATGCACCCAATGAACTCCTAGATCTAGGTCAATTCACTGCTGATTTTTAATGATCTGCAATCTCAAATAAATTTGCTTCACTTCTATAACATGCCAGGATCTATTCTTTCCCCCAGAGCTTAATAGGTATAAAAATGTTGAGAGATGATCAACATTCAGTCCTCTCCATGATGTTTCAATAGGTGAAATAGATGGGGGTCATATAATCTCATCCTTTACCCCTTAACCAAACAGCCAATCACTATTTGAGTTTTACTGGTCTCTTTACACAACAGGAGCAGGGCCAATCTGGCCTCTATAAAAAGTGAGGCACACTGGCAGAGACAAGAGAATTTATATTCTGGCAGAGAAAAAACAGCTCAAATCAGTCATAGATTCCAAGCGTTCTCAGTCACCACTCCCTAATGAAAAACCACCTTCAGAGACCAAGTGTGACCCTGACCAGATAGTTCAGTGACCCTGTAAAAGATCCCACGTGGGACATAAGCCAAAATTCAACCCTGTTTTTCTGACAGTGTGTGGTCTTACTATTTAAATCACCCAAACACTCTGAGCTTCAGATTCCTCAACTATAAAATGTTGCTTCTCAAACTTTATCTGTAGAGCCTGTTAAAACACATTCCTGGGGCCCGAGCTTGGAGATTCTGTTTTATTAGGTCTGGTGTGGAGCCAGAGGATTTGCATTGCTAGTTTCCGAGTCGTGATAATGATGGTGCTGTCCATGGACCACACTTTGAATAGTTCTAAATTGTCTCAATAATGCCAACTTCACAATTTGTGTAAAGATCTGAAGAGATATAAGGATCCTTAGCAGAGCTGCTGACTCATAATGCCTCTCAATCAACGTGTATTCTTTGAAGAGAGGCAGAACAAAAGTCCAAGAGTATTAGTAGGAAGAAAACATGGGGACATTTAACCATTTCTAATATACCAGGTATAAGATTTAATTACATTCCAATCCCCCTTGTTATAATACATTCTCTGTGGCAATTAAAATGGGGTCCCAGTCTCAAATTGTGAATGTACCCAAAGGCCTCCCAGTTTTCCGGGTTTTGTGTCTTTAATCACAAAACACAACTTTTTGCCCACAAGTTCCTTGCAGTCTCTTTAGGCTCAGCTGCATCACCATAGCATCCAAACTCCATTTAAAATCATCTTGACTACTACTTAAAAAATAAAACATAAATCTTCCCCTTAGAATAGTTTTCAGGAAATAGATGAACTGATATTTACTTGGCTGAAACCAGGACTCCCCTCTTAAACTAATTGTCAATCCTCTGATCAGCTGGAGTCCTTCAGTTTGTCCTTGTCTAATGTACCTCAGTGATCGGGGAACTCACTCCACCCACCCACCCCCCCCCTTTCATTCCAGTTTTCTCTCTTCACAACGTTATTTAATCTCTCGGTTGCAGCTTCTTAGGATTAGCTACAGCATCTATTAATAGTTTTACTTCTGTTTACAGTTCCAAGGGGAGAAAAATGGCTCATTCCTTTTCTCCAATCTAGAAGATACGTCTTATGGCAGCAGCAGGAAGATGCACGGGCCCCATGAACAACCTATTTCCACAATCATTCCACTGTAAAGATGTTAATGTGTTTCTATGCCGAATGGATCTATTTAATAGGCAGAACAAGTTGGATATAAATTCTTTCATTGCTTTCAGCACACTGATTATCTTCCTGTGTCACCTACTGTATAATGCAAAAATGTTAACAAAAGCACTAACTGAAGACATTATTGGGAATTAAAAAACAAAGAACCATCAGTTGTCACTAAATATGCCTTTCATGTTTCTAAATGAAATGCATTTGCGCACTCAAGACATAGGATAGAAACGTGCAGGCCTGCCATTGTCAGATGCAAACATCTTCATTAGATTTTGATCCAGCTGCTGCAAGATATGTAAAAAGAGCTATCAGATCTGGCAACTCAGTATTGGTTATTTTAGGAAAATTCCAAAAAACCATCCCTAAGCTGCACTGATTTTTTCAGACAACTTCCCTGGCCAGACAGTTGGTTTGGAAAGAGTAGCATTAAAAACCTCTGTCAAGCCTGCCCCTCGAAATGGTACAGCAAAGGACGCATTGCCTGTGGCTGTTAAAGAGAGGTCGCAATTGGAGAGTCGACCTGTGTTCCTGGACACTTGAGCTGCAAATCTCTGCCTCTCACCCCCCAAATCTCCTATTCTGACCTAACAGCATCTCCTTAAAAGCATATGAGTGAAAGTGGCCGAACTCGGGTCTTTATAGACCAAAATGAAAAGATTAGTATGTGCGATGTCTCATAACATCCTTTCTCTGTTGTAAGAAATCTTCCTATGCATATTGGCAGTCAGCTCATTTCTAGCATGTTATTTGCCACAGACAATGGCTGTTTTAAAGGGAGAAAAAGTGTAGTCAAAGGAGCAAGCAGGGAAGGGAAGAAGAAAGAAAAAAGAGGAGGGAGAAAAGGAAAAGAGAAGGGGAAAGAGAAAGAGTCAGGGTTCCAGGGATGGTGTATAGAGGTGGTTATAGAAAGCAAACCAGAAACGTCAAAATTACCTACAATTCTTCCTTTGAATTCTGTTGAAACAGAAGAGATCCTACAAAATCCTGAAGAGCATACATATTAATCACAGCTCCTAGCATCTTGACTTGGGGACCTCTTCAGTCAGGCTCAAGTCTCTGGAGGCTTCTGATGGATACCAAACAACTCACAGAAAACAGTCAGAGATGTCACTGTCATCCACAAACGGCTCTCTCCCTGTGAGGTCTATACATCTCTCTACTTATGACAAAGACAAACGCAAATTATGACCACTATTATTCAACCTCAGTCAACAAGGAGGGCAGAACACGTGAACCACTAACTAAATCTGCTTTAAAGATTTTTGGCTCTGCCTTTAACTTGTGCACTATATTATCTATTTTACAATCAAAAGTAAATTGAAATGCTCAAAATATTGATGTAACATCACATCCATTATTTGAACTAGGTACAAGGGCTCATTGGGAGGATCAATTCATTATATTTATATTGTTATTAAAACTATTACCCAAATATAAATGCTCTTGAGACCCACAATATATTTCTCCTTGCATAGAACACCCCACTCCTTCAAAACACCACCTTTTCTGTGCTTACTTCCGCAGCACATATACTAAAATCAGAACGATACAGAAAAGATTAACATGGCCCCCACACAAGGATGACATGAAAATTCGTGAAGCACTCCCTATCATTTAAATTTTAAAAAATAATAAACTTTATTAGTTTTTTAAAAAGCATTTTTGAAGAGTGACCTCCTTTTCTGCAGTGCTCCAGCTGGCTATCAGCTTCCATCTTGCCAACTGTTTTAGTCAATGGAGTCAGATTGATAAGAGAAGCACAAGTTGAGGCCCATGCTGCCGCCACCCAGAGTGGGACTTGGAGTTGGGAACCTACTGCAGCCGGATGATCTTTCGAAAATGTGAATCTGTTCACGAGGCGCCTCTGTGTAACACCATTCAGCGATTTCCTATTGCCCTTCAGATAAAATCACATTCCTGCTGTGTGACTACAGGCTAGTTATTAAACCTCTCTCTGGCTCAATTTCCTCTTCTATAAAAATGGTGATAATAATCGTGAAGAAAATGTATGTGAAGCCCCTAGAACAAAGTTAATCAATGCTCAATATTATTATTATTGATGGTATCTAACCAGCCCTGTTTCTTCTCTGTTCCCCTGGACTCTCTTGAAGCCACACACAGCAATGAGTTCCGGAACTCACCCATGATCTTTCTAGCCCTTATGCCTTGGCCTGTGTGGTTTTTTTGTTTTTTTTTTTTTTCCTGTTGCTAACACTCTCTTCCTCTTCTTGGCCCTTAGCCAGTTTCACTCCTATTAATTTATAAACTGTCAGCTTAAATGCATATTATCAAGGTTTGCTTCCCCCAATATATGCATGAATTGCATACTTCCTCTACTATAATATGCATGATACATTACTATAACATCTTGCTTGACTGAAATGTTCATAAAGGACCCAAGATTAGATTTGCCTTGCTCACCACTGTATTTCTCAGTAGCAAGCACAAGTACTCAGGGAGGACCGGATTATAACGCAACAGAAAAAGAAATCCTAGCAAATTACAAAGACAAAAGACTAGTCCTTTTTTGTGTGTGTGGTGAAGGAAAGTGCAGTGTTTATTGTAAGGTACCATACAAGGAGTCTGGGACAGCTAGAGCTCAAAAAGCCCAAACTCCCAGATGGATTTGGGCAAAGCCTTTTTTTTTTTAAGATTAATCCTTGATCACACTACAGTAATCACAGGACAGCTCCACAGTGTTTTCATGCCAAGTCCCATGTCACCCCAGTCCCTATGACATTGCTTATCTCAGGGTAGAGAGAAAGGGAACCCAGTAATTGTTCACTGCCTCTCTTAAAACTTCCATTCAGAAGTGGCACATCTAACTCTTCCTCACATTTATTGTCCAAGGCAAGTCACATGGAAAAGCCTGATGTCGATCAGGTGGGAAATCCTTATGCAGAAAGGATGCTACAGAGAGGGAAACTACAATATTTAGTGATCTGTAATAGATACAACGGATCTCAATAAGTGTTAATTTAATAAAATATTTCTTTGCTGCAAGTTGACAAACATAAACCCCACACCAATTAAAATCTGGCCAGAACCTTCTCTGCTATTCAAAGAGATATCCATCTTGGAAATTTTTGACTTTTTTCACAAAGTCATGATTTCTGCCACAGGCACCAGTTGCATGTCTGTGTGGTCACAGTTTACAAACCATACCAGTATGGATACCACTGTGAGTAAAGAATAACAATTAGGTTCAACAACAACAACAACAACAAAAATCTTCATGGTTTGATTACTTACTCCATGCAATATGAATATGGACATGTGAGGTTATAGCCAGTCTAATAGAAATATATGGCAAAAAGGGAACCTTCAAAATCATTTTCTCTGATCTCTCAGAGGAGACCCAAAAAAGCCAAGTGACTTGCCAAGTGCAAACAGCTAAATAGTAACAGAGTTGGGACTAAAATGTAATCACCAATTTTAAAGCAAGTGCTCTTTCAATTATAGGGTAACCTTCCCATAAGGAATGTCACCTAATCTGAATGACTGGAAGAGATCACCCTTTAACAGATGAGGAAACTGAAACCCAGGGAGGTAAAGGGACTTTCTCAAAGCTATCCACAGTGTGGTTCCATTTTGCTTGGCCACACAAGACCTTAAGGAAACATAAGTTGTTTCAGCATCTAGGATAGTACCTGCTCTTCACTGAGGGCTCAAAGAAATATATGTTGAAGTGAATTGATCTGAACTGAATTGAATGAATTGAATTGAGCTGAAATGACACAAAATATAGAGATGCATTTTTTTTCCATTACATAGCTTTTGTTTCCATTTCCTCTGGAGTTTTAGACTTGTCAGTCCATCAAGTTACACACCAACAACTATGACTTTGTTAGTTTCTCCTCTATAATATCCTTGTTCACTGCTCCTTCTACATTTATAACTGCCATCCTCTTTTGAGCAGAAACAAATAAATATCTAGAAATCTTGTCATCTCATGACATTTACAGAACAACATAGGATCTGGAAAGCAAAAACACCAATGACAAGGCCCTTGAAAGATCATTAGACAAAGAACTTTATTCCCTCTGAGCTAAGAGATCAGCTAAATAAGTGACATAACCCAGATGATCCTAAGCCACAGGAACAAATGCCATTAAGTTGCTGTCTCCTGACAACCGAGTGATATGTACGAAGAATAAGAATTAAATTTAGAGAGAGAATACAGATTCTGGCTGGGCTCCAGGGATGAGGGATATTAAATAAGAAAGAAACAATAGTGCTGTCAAGTCTAATTGTTTAAAACATAAAACTCTTTCCATATGGCTTGAGATGAATAGAGTTGCACAGTATTGGGATGCTCTGTAGAGTCACACAAAGAAAGAACAGTATATACCATTTGGGTTGAAAATCTTGACTCTGCTTTCTTTTTCTTCTTCTTATGACCCACCCAGGCACATCGATATTTGAAAATAACAATAGGAAAAGCATATTATGAAGCCTCTTTATCACAGATTTGATTATAGTATAAAAAATGGATGGGCTTTGTGGTGAGAGAGAATTTGGTTCCAACCCTGAAAATACTCCTTCTTACTGGTTGACATAAGCCTCAACTTCCTCACCTGTACGTAGAGGCTATATTTTTATGGCATAAGGATGTGCTAAGGATTAAGTGGGATAATAGATATAAAGTGACTGTCATTTAGTAGGCATTTATTACAATGTACTTTCTTTAGTTTTTCCTTTAAACACATGAAGATGCAATCATCCACATAGCAGCTCCATATAAATCTGTGATGAGATGAGACAAATTTTTTCTCACAGACAACAAATTGAGAGGTGCCTGCATTTTATCCCTTCAATTAACTAACATAGATTTACTGAGAACTACTAATAGGCAAAACTCTGTGGTAGTACTATAAAGGTTACTAAGTCTTACTGCACAGGATCTATAAAATTAAAGCATTTGTTGAAGCCCTTTTCCATCAATTATGATAATATGTAACCAAGATTATCTGGCCTTTTAAGTATTTGTTTTTCTTTACGGGATGTATGTGTTCAGTATAAAAAAATAATAAAAAACAAACCACTCAGACTCAAGCTAGAATCAATGGGGTTTATTTCCTACCCCATTGAAACATACCAGATTGTTTAGAAATTATTTGTTTCCAACCAATTTTGTGTTACAGGTATATATCTATATCTTTGTCTGTATCCATATATCTTCTTGTAATTATGGCAGAAAGAGCACTATCCTATGGGTTTAAGCCCTGCCTACCCGTATTCTAGTGGGAATAAGAATTGCCATTGTGTTTCTTTCTGGAATATCAATTTCCTCACTGTAAAATCAGATTTCCTAAATAGATTTCTGAAGTCACTCCCATATACAAGTTAAAATATAGTATAAAATATTGATACTTATGACTCTTTACTAATATGTGTGTGTGCATTTATGAAGAATATGTTTGTTTCCCAAAACACAACTCTATAGAAATTTCATGGAGATAGATACCATCATATGAATGCAGTTTCACACTATACCAAGTTTCACATAATATATCAATGAATATAGTGAAGGTTCTCAGAAGACTTTCAAAGTGCTGTTTACTTCAGGACCTCCTGAAACAGTCCAGAGATGGAGTTAAGGGTAATACCAGAGCTCTTCTCCTTTGCCCTCTTGGGGCTACTACACAACACAGGAATGAGCATAGGCCAGATGGACACACAGTTTGGGGAGGTTTAATTGATCTCATGATGCCTTACCTATGGCTCCAATTAAAACCCTTGAGCCCCATCTCATGAGTAACAGGGACAGGAAAAATAAAAAACACTTTGGTAGGATCAGGGGAGGTACACTGTGCGTTCCCCCAAACACTCGGCCCTGGGAAGGCTGCTGGGCTCCCAGACCAGGTCCCCCACCCTCTGAGGCCCCCTCCAGCTGTGGCGGTCCTAGGGGCATAGGAGGGAGGCAGGGGGAGAAGAGGAGAGGCAGACAGGGATGGGCTCTCTGGAATCAGAGGATCGGGGGGAGCACATCTAGTGTTTCCCCTGCCCACTTGGGCCCAGTGAGCCTGCTGGGGTCCTGGACCTGGTCCTCCGCTCCCCAAGGCCAGAGGCACACATGGGCCCCTTCTGCTGCCTTGAGTCTAAGCCCCACCCCCACACCCCCCAGGGCTTTTTCCAGCCCTGTGGGTCCTAAGCATAGGCCCCGCCCACCACCCAAACCCTGTCCCTGCCTAAGCCCCACTCCCCACAGCCAAGGCCTTTTCCGGCTTCTTTTTTCCTCCTCTTTTTTACTATTGTGGTTCTGTTTTATCTCCGATTGTTGTTTCATCAATATTTTTACTTTTTTATTCTTTCTAACACATCTGTTAGTTTTCTTATCTAATTTTATTTTTTACTCTTAGTTATTGTTCTGCTCCTTTATTTCTTTTTTCTTTCTTTTTTTTTTTTTTTTGCCACCCCACATGGCTTGCATGATCTTGGTTCTCCAGAGCTCCTGCAGTGGGAGCTCTGAATCTGAACCACTCGACTAACAGAGAACCTCAGACCTCAGGGAATACTCATCAGAGTGAGGTCTCACAGAAGTCCTCATCTTGGCACCAAGATCCAACTCTACCCAACAGTCTACAAACTCCAGTGCTGGAAGTCTCAGGCCAAACAACAAGTAAGACAGGAACACAATCCCACCCATCAAAAAAAAAAAAAAAATGAGACGACAAAAAATTATATCACAGATGAAGGAGCAAGGTAAAAACCTACAAGACCAAATAAATGAAGAGGAAATAGGCAACTAACTTGAAAACAAATTCAGAGTAATGATAGTAAAGATGATCCAGAATCTTGGAAATAGAATGGAGGCATGGATTGAGAAAATAAAAGAAACATTTAGCAAAGATCTAGAAGAACTAAAGAACAAACAAACAGAGATGAACAACACAATAACTGGAATGAAAAATACACTAGAAGGAATCAATAACAGAATGACTGAGGAGAAAATAAATAAGTGAGCTGGAAGACAGAATGGTGGAAATAATTGCCAAGGAGCAGAATAAAGATAAAAGAATGAAAAGAATTGAAGACAATCTCAGAGACCTCTGGGACAATACTAAATGCACCAACATCGAATTACAGGAGTCCCAGAAAAAGAAGAGAAAAAGAAAGGGTCTGAGAAAATATTTGAAGAGATTATAGTGGAAAATTCCCTAACAAGGGAAAGGAAATAATCACCTGAGTCCAGGAAGTGCAGAGAGTCCCATACAAGATAAACCCTAGTAGAAAAACATCAAGACACATATTAATCAAACAAACAAAAATTGAATTCAAAGAAAAAATATTAAAAGCACCAAGGGAAAAGCAAAAAATAACATACAAAGGAATCCCCATAAGGTTATCAGCTGATTTTTCAGCAGAAACTCTGCAGGCCAGAAGGGAGTGGCAGGATATACTTAAAGTGAAGAAAGAGAAACACCTACAACCAGGATTACCCTACCAATCAAGGATCTCATTCAGATTTGACGGAGAAATCAAAATCTTTTCAGACAAACAAAAACTAAGAGAATTCAGCACCACCAAACCAGCCTTACAACAAATGCTAAAGGAAATTCTCTAAGAAGAAAACACAAGAGAAGAAAAAGACCCACAAAAGCAAACTCAAAACAATAAAGAAAATGGTAATAGGAATATACATATCGATAATAACCTTGAATGTAAACGGATTAAATTTACAGCCAAAAGACACAGGCTCACTGAATGGACACAAAAACAAGACCCATGCTGCCTGCAAGAGACCCACTTCAGACCTAGGGACACATACAGACTGAAAGTGAAGGGATGGAAAAAGATATTCCATGCAAATGGAAATCAAAAGAAAGCTGGAGTAGCAATACTCATATCCAATAAAATAGACTTTAAAATAAAGACTGTTACAAGAGATAAAGAAGGACACTACATAATGATGAAGGGATCAATCCAAGAAGAAGATATAACAATTATAAATATGTATGCACCCAACATAGGAGCACCTCAATACATAAGGCAAATGCTAATAGTCATGAAAGGGGAAATCAACAGTAACACAATAATAGTAGGGGACTTTAAAGCCCCATGTACACCAATGGACAGATCATCCAAACAGAAAATAAATAAGGAAACACAAGCTTTAAATGACACAACAGACCAGATAGTTTTAATTGACGTTTATAGAACATTCCACCCGAAAGTGGCAGAATACACTTTCTTCTCAAGTGCACGTGGAACATTCTCCAGGATAGATCACATCTTGGGTCCCAAATCAAGCCTCAGAAAATTTAAGAAAATTGAAATCGTATCAAGCATCTTTTCTGACCACAGTGCTATGAGATTGGATATCAATTATAGGAAAAAAAATGTAAAAAAACACAAATACATGGAGGCCAAAAAGTGTGCTGCTAAATAGCAAAGATATCACTGAAGAAATCAAAGAAGAAACAAAAAAATACATAGAAACAAATGACAAACGAA
Source organism: Eschrichtius robustus (assembly GCF_028021215.1). Taxonomy (NCBI): domain Eukaryota; kingdom Metazoa; phylum Chordata; class Mammalia; order Artiodactyla; family Eschrichtiidae; genus Eschrichtius; species Eschrichtius robustus. Next base: position 74,862,581 of record NC_090833.1, read on the forward strand.
AACACAATGACCCAAAACCTATCAGACACAGCAAAAGCAGTTCTAAGAGGGAAGTTTATAGCAATTCAATCCCATTTCAAGAAACAAGAAAAATCTCAAATAAACAATCTAACCTTACATCTAAAGCAACTAGAGAAAGAAGAACAAACAAAACCCAAAGTCAGTAGATGGAAAGAAATCATAAAGATCAGAGCAGAAATAAATGAAATAGAAACGAAGAAAACAAGAGAAAAGATCAATAAAATTAAAAGTTGGTTCTTTGAGAAGATAAACAAAATTGATTAACCTTTAGCCTCATCAAGAGAAAAAGGGAGAGGATGCAAATCAATAAAATTAGAAATGAAAAAGGAGAAATCACAACTGACACTGCAGAAATACAAAAGATTATAAGAGACTACTACAAACAACTATATGCCAATAAAATGGACAACCACAAAGAAATGGACAAATTCCTGGAAAGGTACAATTTTCCAAGACTGAACCAGGAAGAATTAAAAAATATAAACATACCTATCACAAGTATTGACATTGAAACCCTGATTAAGAATCTTCCAACAAACAAAAGCCCAGGACCAGATGGCTTCACAGGTGAATTCTATCAAACATTTAGAGAAGAGCTAACACCCTTCCTTCTCAAACTCTTCCAAAAAATTGCAGAGGAAGGAACATTCCCATATTCGTCCTATGAAGCCACCGTTACCCTGATACCAAAACCAGAAAAAGATTTCACAAGAAAATTACAGACTAGTATCACTGATGAACATAGATGCAAAAATCCTCAACAAAATACTAGCAAACAGAATTGCTAGCAAAATACTAGCAAACATTAAAAGGATCATACACCATGATCAAGTGGGATTTACCCCAGGAATGCAAGGATTCTTCAATATATGCAAATCAAGGAATAAAAACAATATGATCATCCCAATAGATGCAGAAAAAGCTTTTGACAAAATTCAACACCCATTTATGATAAGAACTCTGCAGAAAATGGGCATAGAGTGAAACTACCTCAACATAATAAAGACCATATATGACAAACCCACAACAAACATCATACTTAATGGTGAAAAACTGAAAGCATTTCCACTAAGATCAGGAAGAAGACAAGGATGTCCACTCTCACCACTCTTATTCAACATAGTTTTGGAAGTCCTAGCCACAGCAATCAGAGAAGAACAAGAAATACAAGGAATACGAATTGGAAAAGAAGAAGTAAAGCTGTTACTGTTTGCAGATGACATGATACTATACATAGAGAATCCTAAAGATGCCACCAGAAAACTACTAGAACTAATCAATGAATTTGGTAAGGTTGCAGGATACAAAATTAATGAACAGAAATCTCTGGCATTCCTATACACTAACAATGAAAAATCAGAAAGAGAAATTAGGAAACAATCCCATTTATCACTGCAACAAAAAGAATAAAATACCTAGGAGTAAACCTACCTAAGGAGGCAAAAGACTTAAACTCAGAAAACTATATAACACTGATGAAAGAAATCAAAGGTGACATAAACAGATGGAGAAATATACCACGTTCTTGGATTGGAAGAATCAATATTGTGAAAATGACTACTACCGAAAGCAATCTACAGGTTCAGTGCAATCCCTATCAAACTACCAATGGCATTCTTCACAGAATTAGAACAAACAATTTTACAATTTGTATTAAAACGGAAAAGACCCCGAAAAGCCAAAGCAATCTTGAGAAAGAAAAACGGAGCTGGAGGAATCAGGCTCCCCAACTTCAAACTATACCACACAGCTACAGTAATCAAGACAGTATGGTACTGGCACAAAAACATTAATACAGATCAATGGAACAGGATAGAAAGCCTGGAGATCAACCCATGCACCTATTGTCAACTATTCTATGACAAAGGAGACAAGAATATACAATGGAGAAAAGACAGCCTCTTCAATAAGTGGTGCTGGGAAAACTGTACAGCTCCATGTAAAAAAATGAAATTAGAACACTACCTAACACTATACACAAAAATAAACTCCAAATGGATTAAACACCTAAATGTAAGACCAGACATTATAAAACTCTTAGAGTAAAATGTAGGAAAAACACTCTTTGACATAAACCACAGCAAGACCTTTTCCTAGAGTAATGAAAATAAAAATAAAAATAAACAAATGCGACCTAATGAAACTTAAAAGCTTTTGCACAGCAAAGGAAACCATAAACAAGGTGAAAAGACACCCTCAGAATGAGAGAAAATATTTGCAAATGAAGCAATGGACAAAGGATTAATCTCCAAAATATACAAACAGCTCATGGAGCTCAATATCAAAAAAACAAACAACCCAGTTAAAAAATGGGTGGAAGACCTAAATAGACAGTTCACCAAAGAAGACATACAGATGGCCAAGTGGCACATGAAAAGATGGTCAACATCACTAATCATTAGAGAAATGCAAATCAAAACTACAATGCATTATAGCCTCACACCAGTCAGAATGGCCATCATCAGAAAATCTACAAACAATAAATGCTGGAGAGGGTGTGGAGAAAAGGGAACACTCTTGCACTGTTGGTGGGAATGTAAATTGATACAGCCACTATGGAGAACAGTATGGTGATTCCTTAAAAAACTAAAAACAGAACTACCTTATGACCCAGCAGTCCCACTACTGGGCATATACCTTGAGAAAACCATAATTCAAAAAGAGTCATGTACCACAATGTTCACTGCAGCACTGTTTACAATAGCCAGGACATGGAAGCAACCTAACTGCCCATCGACAGACAAATGGATAAAGAACATGCAGTATATATATATACAATGGAATATTACTCAGCCATAAAAAGGAACGAAATTGGGTCATTTGTAGAGATGTGGATGGACCTAGAGTCTGTCATACAGACCTAGAGTCTGTGATACAGAGTGAAGTAAGCCAGAAAGAGAAAAACAAATACTGTATATTATAACGCATATATGTGGAATCTAGAAAAATCATACAGATGAACCTATTTGTAGGGCAGGAATAGAGATGTAGACGTAGAGAACGGATATGTGGACATGGGGTGGGAAGGGGAGGGTGGGATGAACTGAGAGAGTAGCATTGACATATATACACTACCATGTGTAAAAAAGATAGCTAGTGGGAACCTGCTGTATAGCACAGGGAGCACAGCTCAGTGCTCTGTGATGACCTAGATGGGTGGGAGGGAGGTCCAAGAGGGAGGGGATATAGGTATACATATAGCTGATTCACTTCATTGTACAGCATAAACTAACACAACACTGTAAAGCAATTTTACTCCAATTAAAAGAAAATTTAAAAAATAAAATTATCCAATGAGGAAACTATAAAAACAAAAAAAGATTTTATGAAGAGGCACTGCCCAATGTTACAATATTTTTGACTGTCATCTCCCAATTCCTCCCTGAACTCATCACTAAAGTAACCTAAATTCCATTGAAAACAACTAGAGTCAGTAACACCAGAACCAAGAGATGGAGGTTTGTGAAATTTGCATTGTCAGGGATCTGATCTTCTTTATGACTTTCTACTGCTGCAAAATCATTCAGAAGCCCTACATATTTCACATTTCTAACTATTCCAAATTCCTGGTGTGTGTATTCTAATTTCTTATGTATTATTTTTAAGAACCAATATCCATATATCAAAAATCTTTTTTCACATAGATTTTATAATAAAAATTTTTAAAAAATACTTTATTTTCCTGTCCCATAACCTTTGCAGTCTAATGCAGAACTTTGCCTTGATAGAAGGAAAAATACAGAATAAAAAGAAAGGTATTTTCCATCATAAAAATTTTAAGTTGGAGAAGAAAACGGGCAATTACATAAACAAGTCAATTCAGCCTCAGGGAATGTGTAACTCACATAGATTTCTGGTTGAAACCCAGCTGAAAAGGGAGAAGAAACAGATATTAAATCTTTCTGCATAATTCATCCCAATTCTGTATGAATATTAAGCCTCTATGTGATTAATATTAGGTTCTTGTTTTATTAACATTCATTGACCTCTTTAATGAATGATCCACCCAACACCTACTGACTCAGAATATCTAAAAATGCGGATAGCTTCATGTTTATTTAAAAACAGAATTTAAAAGTTACAGAGGTGATTCTGATGCAGGCCGCACTCAAAAAAAAAAGCCCTGTGTATATCACTGGTGCACTAGTCCTCTCTTAGGTGGAACACTTTTCTTGGGTATTTTCAGACCGTTTTTCTCTAGCTCGTTTAGTGATATTGTTTCATACATTTGTAATGCAGTTAGATTCTTTTGTCATAGACTGCAATCCACCCTATGATCCTCTGACCTCCTAAATGATTTTCTCGAATTTAAGAAATATATACATTAAGGCTCATTCTCTGTGCTGTAAATTTCTACGGGCTTTTGACAAATGTACAGTCCATCATTACAGGGTCATACAGAATGGTTCTGGCTGGACTTAGACTATTGTGCTCTTGCGTCATGCAATTGCTTTAGTGGATGCAACGTCCTCCCCAGGCCTGCTTTGCTCAATCTAATTGTCATTAGACCTAGAGCAAATACCAAGTATTAACTTTGAAGTTGATTGTAACTGAATACTTGTACGGTCCTTCCTCTGGGTATATAACACTCCAACTTGTCCTTTAGCATGTGGTGTAATGGGATGCTGCCCTCCAGGAAAAACATCAAATGAAGCACCTGAGCTTGAGACTTGAGGAAGAATTAAAACCATGTTCACATTTATGGTACCTGATAAATAGCAAACAGAATAAAAATGTTAAAAAGATAGCAACAAGGGCTTCATTTGAAAGATATTTTTTCCTTTAGCTTAATATATATTTCTATGCTATTGCTGCTTATTCTTGGGAAAATTTACAGATAAAAGATTTAAAAATATGTTCAAGAGAAATTTAGGTTCATATACTTGTAACCAATACACTTGCTTTGATGACAAAAATTATCATCATCCCTCTGTTGCTGTGTTTCCCTCAATACAGGTCACTAACAATAAATTAGTTGACCTTAAGGTTAGGGTTCCCAGATTTATCATATCAGCAGAATTAGACAGAAGATTACAAAAGTCCCTGGAAAGGAGACCTCACAATACCTCGCAAGTACAGATACCTTACCAATTAGTCGAAGAGCTCATAACCTTGAACTTGGGAAAGAGAATAGGCAGAAATCAATACTGAATATTTAAAGGTAACAATGTTTGGGAGAAAAACTTAGTCTCACAGCAAATTCCTGAATCCGAACAGAGAAGAATATATATCTCTGAGGAAAATACTTTATCCATCACTCAGGAATCACCAGTATATGAGGTTTTAAAAATGCCAAGTTTCTTTTCTTTGAATTAGGAAGACGTCTATTTTACTAAACCGTGCTCACCCAGAAGTAAATTTTTCTAAATCTACATTTTCCTATGAAGGCTAATCTCTGCCACTCAACCATGCACCTTGCAAAGTTAAGCCCAAGACAGAGCATTCTTTGAAGAGAAGATAAAGGCTTGGAAACATCAAGAGAGATTATTCAACTGAGAGGAGAAAATCAGTAAATCTTTTATAATGTGAATTTTGCTCTGACGAATTCTTAAAAGAGCCATTTGTACCTCTTCATTTAGACTCTCCATTGATTAATGGAAACGAAAAACTAATTCTCTCCCTTCCCGCCTGAGCTGCTTTAGAGGCTCCGAAGAGAGTCAACAAAGGACAGTGGGGCCCTCTAGTTCTTTGTCCACAATAACTGAGCATCTTGGGTTGGAAGAAAAGGGAATGTTGATCTCCTGGGCTTGTTTAGCTTTGCTTTTTTAATTGCTAAATGCCAGCCTGGGAATTCTGCCTAAAATGGTAATAAGTTGCATTTATACTACACCTTTCATCCAGAAGGCACATGCTTCCCTCAGTTCTGAAACACAGCCATCCTGGAGCTGAAAAGCAGTAACTGTTTTAATGTTGAACGTTTATTCAGTGCCATGATTACACAAGGTGGAAGAAATTGTTTGAAACAGAACCAAAATATTGCGGTAACAAAGACTGTGGGCTGCGGGTTTTGAAAATATACTAGATGCAGTCTGTCTTGTGCTTCCCTTTGCAAACTAAGTATAGACCCCTTTTGAATCCTGGGATTCTGAAGATGCCCACTTTTGCGTTCCTTAGTTTGGGTTCAACAGATTTTGCAAAAAAAAATCAGGAGGAATGAATTGATATTACGTCATTTCTTTCAGGAAAATCTGATATTTGGAATGCACACCAAGAAAAATGATGGTGAAAAAGAATTCTCTCATTTTACCCCTCCTGAAGGCATTTCTATCTCTGAAAAGAGCAGGTGAAGAAAAACAGGATGGCAAAGACTCACTCAGGAACTCCTGAACATGTATCTCATAGCTGATTCCTCTTCTGCTAGCCCAAGAGACAGGCATGACATCTGTCAATGGGACTAAAAAATTATTAGGTCAGAAACTTAGTCTCGCTCATTGCTATTATCCCCAGGAACCAGACAGTACCTGGAGATAATAGATCCTCAATAAATGCTTGTTCAATAAATGAAAGATTGGTCTTGCTCTGAAAACATGCGGGCCAAGGCCTGTGAAGTTTTCAGCTACTGCTTGAGCAGAGATCTGTTTTAACCTGAACAGCAAGGGAAGGAAAGAAAATCATGACAAGGGTAGTAAGAAAGTATGAAGGGCTGATTTGTGAGATGTTGAAAAAAAGTGTTCACGTGCCCTCCAAATACCAGATCGCTCCCAGTTTACTGCTGTCAGTAATCAAATTTAATTACAGTGCTCCACAGAAAAATAATTGAAGACTTATGAGTCATTTACATCTGTGCCTAAAATGAGGTTATGCTGTCCTTTCCTGCGAGCAGGTTTTGAAAAGGGAACAGACGAGGGAAAACAGGTTGTCAAATAATATCCAGTCCAGGGGCTTAGGAGTCTGGATTCCAGGCCTTGCCGACATTGGCTGGGTGTGTGAGATTTCCAAGCCCCTCATTCTTTCTCGGACTCAGCTTCCTCATCTGTAAAGTGAGAAGCATGGATCCAATTGACCTCGGTGATCTCAGTGAGAGGCCATAGATCAGCCATTTTGCCTTTTACGGCCCTAGAATCTAAATCTGGAATCTAGATTAACATTATCTACTTTTTCCCTTAAGTAGCTTTGGCATCGCACAGGTACACACATCTCAGTAAATGACCATCTACTCACTCTCTTGTTGCTTGAGCACCTTGGGAAACCCTACCTGGTCTAGAGAGATGACTAGCCCAGACAAAATGTCCTAAAATAAAGACCAGCATTTTCAGCTTGCCTATTTTATACTCGAGGCAACTGTGTCTCAGAGAGGTTAAGTGACTAGCATAAGTTGTCCAGCCAGCAAGAGAAAAAAAAATGTTACTTAAACTCAGGCCTCTGGGATCCCAGTTGAGGTTTCCCACACCACTTCTCCCTATATCTTTACAACTGAGTAAGTTTTAAAACCATTTCTGGAGTTGATTAAAGTCTTCTTTTTTCTTTAAGTAAAATTTCCCAGTTTTACTGGGGACACTGAAAGTACTATAGGGAAGATATTTTCTGACTTTAATGAGCAAAGAAATCCCTCCTGAAGCTCGTTAAAACCTGTCTACACTACCTGCACCAGAATCATTACTGATGTAAGACATTCAAAGTCTGGAATTATGCTGTTATCTCATAAAATACATAATTTGAGCCAATCCTGACAAATATTGGTATCACTTTATTCAAGCATAGCTTTCAACTTCCAGAGAGTTAATAAATTGGATTCTAACATTCTTCAGAGAATATGCAATAAGATAAAAACATCTTCCAAAAATTTACAGTATATCTTAGGATGAGTTGAAACATCAGCCAACATTGCAGATGCATTTACGGGGTTTTTAGAGTAGCACACTTCATCATAAACAGCTCTGTGATTCAGTATGGCATTAATAATGGAAAGAACAACCTTTAAAATAAAGTAAATGCATTTGGAACAGTTACTGAGGTGATATCTGTCTCCAAAAACTCAGTTAATAACTTGCGAGTTGATATGATATATTCCTTAGCCTATCCTGTCAGGAAAGATTTATCTTTTGTGTTAAACTTCAAGCTGAAAAATTAAAATAAAACTTGATATCTCTGCGGTAAACTGCCTTCCTCCATTTCCTTCCCCCTTTTAATTTCTATTATTACCAACTTTAGAATTGTTTCTTTGACCCTATGCAATATTTCAATAGGTGGTTTAGATGCCAGATGACTGCCAAAACAAAGTTGTAAATAAACTATGCCTATGCACGTACACATATACATCTCAAGGTGTTAATCAAAAAGGACATAAATCATGAATGCATTTTGCCTTCATACAAATGAAAGTTACAACCACGTGTCCAATGTATTTTAGTCCTATTACTTTTCTTTACAGCTGCTGTCTCAAACTGTTTCAGAGGCCATGAGTTCATTTGAATTTTCTTGCCTAGTACCCAGTAAGTCTCCCTTTATTCCTCCACGCTCCCAAGGCACTGCGCCATGCATATGTGTCGTGTAAATAGAAATGCTGAAATATGGAAAAGAGAATCTCTTTTTTCATTTTCTCTTCCCCTTTCTCCTCCCATTTTTTTCATTTTCCCCTCTTTTCCCTTCCCTCTCCTTCCTCCCATCTCCACTCCCCTCTCTTCCACCTCCCCCATCTCTCACCTTCCAGCTTCTCACTCCTTGAATGCCTTCTTTCTTTTCTCCCCAACATACCTGAGTGAGCAGTCAGGAAGAGCTGAAGGGAAAAAAGGTGTTGAACATCTGTGACCCTCTCATCCAAAACTAAATTAACAGCCTGTAAAAGAATTCACAGTGATTCTAACAGAGCTCCCTGAAGGGAAAAAAAAATTATTTTCCTTTATTAATATAGTTGCCAACCAATAAAGTCTGAGTGTATCAAGATGAATCCCACATTGGCCAACAAAACCTATATACAAAAACATGGTTGAATAAACTTGACCCTGCTTGCTTTCCACACACTGCTCATTAGCAGGAAAAGGCGAACAACAGAAGGATCCTTTGGGCACTGTGCTAAGGTAATTTTATAAATGCCACAGTCATGTTTTAATACAATACCAAGATAAGGCACTTACAAGGCTACATTTTCCAGATCTCATCAGAATGAAAATAGAAGCTTAAAACTCTAGAAGACTACTAAAAAGACAGACTTCAATACCATGCCATATTTAAAAAAAAGAAAAAGAAAGGCATTTTTCTAAAGGCTAATAAAGAAATTTTTTTTAAAAATTGACAAATCAATAAAAATATATCCCATTTCCATTCTACTGCTAATAGTATTCAAATTATAAAACTAAAGTCTATCCTTTTCATGCTTTTTCCTTATATCCAGTGATATGTCTCACCTGTCTGTCAAACAGAGGAGAAAAGAAATATCTAACAGCCCTCCAGATCAGCTAATTATCTAAGAATTGGACATACCAGAACTGTCAACTCCCCATTGTTTTTCTTTTTTTCTTCTTTTCTTCCCCAAGACATGTTGGATGGGGGGTGGGGGGGGCAGGGCTGGTGTGGGGAGGAGGGGGAGTGGAATTCCCACAAGAATTTCTCTCATAAATAGGACATTAAAAATATCTGAAAAGGGAAAAGTAAAGCAGTGTTTTGATGTGGAATCTTGCAGCAGCTTACAAACCACATACGTGTGGTAAATAAAAGATGCAGTGGTTTTTCTTCCATTGAGACCACTCCTTTTGAACAAAAATATAAAAAATCATTATCATCATCAACAACAAATACTTATGAAGTCCCCTATTATGAACACACCCATCTCATTCAGGATCAAATCAGTTATGGCACACAGGTGCTCTGAGACCTGACCTCACCTGCCTCACCCACATACCCCTTGCTCCACCACCAGCAATTTCCCAAACAGCCCCTGCCTCAGTGAATTTCCACAGTCAGCGCCCTTTGTTGAAAAAGCCTGTCTTCACTTCCCCACTTGCCTAAATCCTATTCAACCATCTAGATTCAGGTCACACCCCACTTCCTTTAAGGAGTCTTTCCTGATTTTAACATCTAAGTTACTATCACTATTCTGATTATTAAGGCCACACTTTGTCCCGAACTAAGAACTTATTATTGCATTTTCCAGCACAGTCCTTAGAAAATGGAAGATGTCACAATATTCTCCTTCAAGGAGCTTCAATCACCTTGGGGATGGAAAACTCACCAAAGAAAACCACACAGGGCTATACTTAAGGGTACAATGCAGAATGTAAGAAGAGTTCAGAGTAAGAAGAAACAGAATAAGTTTAGGACACAGGAGCAGACAGCATGTTCAGTGAGAGTCATTTAATGTTCAAAGGGCACCTATAAGGTATCATCAAGAATGTGGTTCCTTGACTCTTGCACTGTTGGTGGGAAAGTAAATTGATACAGCCACTATGGAGAACAGTATGGAGGTTCCTTAAAAAACTAAAAATAGAATTACCGTATGACCCAGCAATCTCACTACTGGGCATATACCCAGAGAAAACCATAATTCAAAAAGACACATGCACCCCAATGTTCATTGCAGCACTGTTTACAATAGCCAGGACATGGAAACAACCTAAATGTCCATCGACAAACAAATGGATAAAGAAGATGTGGTACATACATACAATGGAATATTACTCAGCCATAAAAAGAAACAAAATTGGGTCATTTGTAGAGATGTGGATGGACCTAGAGACTGTCATACAGAGTGAAGTAAGTCAGAAAGAGAAAAACAAATATCGTATATTAATGCATATTTGTGGAACCTAGAAAAATGGTACAGATGAACTAGTTTGCAAGGCAGAAATAGAGACACATGTAGAGAACAAACATATGGACACCAAAGGGGGAAAGTTGGGGGGGGATGAATTGGGAGACTGGGATTGACATATATACACTAATATGCATAAAATAGATAACTAATAAGAACCTGCTGTATAAAAAAATTAAATTAAATTAAAAAATTAAAATTAAGAGAAAAAGAATGTGGTCCCTTGAGGGTCACTGAGATTAGAAAGGCTTTTCCACAAATATGATAAACTCTACTACAGAAGAGCAAGTGAATATCTCTAAGTAAAAATTAAGCTTTTTATTACTTTATGCCTTCATGTGACGTCTTTGGGGAAAATATTGAACTTAACTTGTCTGTTAAAAAAATACATAAATAACAACAAAAATACAAACAAACAGCCTTACAATGAAGTTTACTGTTAAAAGTGTTTCTGAAACTAAGAATTCACTGTGGAATTGGAAAATACCACAATGCTTTAGAGGTCAATTAATTAGTCCTCAGCACCTCATCAATCCTAGTTATTCAAGATTTAACCAGGAGTAATGGGAATAAATTAGGAAGAAAATTTATGCTGAATATCAGGAACATTTTCTTAACCATTAAATCAATTAGACAATAGAATTTAAAATTAGATATTTAATGTGAAAGATGGAACCAGGAAAGAGAAAATACAATATCAAGAATAAATGAGAAATCATAGTTTTAAAAGGTCCTCCATTATCATTAGCCCATCCTTCTGTGTTTGGAAAGAATGATACTTTGGATTCCTATTCAGATCACTGTATATTCTAAACATTTCAAAAGTTCAGAATATACTTACTAAAATAAAGAAGTTAAATTTCTCCAAGGCCAGCAAATTCTGCTGTAGAAATCTTACTAAATCCCAGAAAATTCGGACATTCTTTTTGAATATCTACTGAGAATATCAGAAAGTCAGCAACTATTCTTTGCATATTGTTCTAGAATATAATCTTCCAAAAACAGTCAAAAGACATCATGCAGGCTATCAGGATATTCCAATTCTGGGCTATATATAATGAAATCCAACAAAACTTGGAAAGTAATGAAGAGGAGAAAACTTGCTTCCAGCAACATGGGGGAAGAGACACAATGGCCAACCCTTCCAACTGAAAGTAATTAAAATACTGAATAAAATATGCTATTAAGAATATGGTTCTAAAAATGCACCAATATGTTAGCAAGTTATGCTCAGAGGCCAAAAACTAGGCAAAATTAGGAAGTCAGGCAGAGAAGTAGAGCTCTGAGCAGGTTTACTGCAAAAAAACTTGAGCTTTAGTTTTACACTAATGAAGGGCACAGAGGCCAATGAGGTCATGTCCCCACCCAAGGTGAGCAGTCTAATAGAAGGATCTTCTGCATGAAGTTGCAATTCCAAATGCATTTGACCTTAGTATAAAGGCAAACCAAAAATAAACCTAGTCAAGTGAATGCAAGGATAATTGTTTATCTCAAATTTGATACTGATTGAGAGGGAGATTTCCCTCAGAATTTATAAACATAAACTAATCCTCATGAAGTTTTGCCTCAATTTACATTACCTGAGTGACATTAAAAAACTAAACAAAACCGATAACTTAGTTTAAAGTAGTTCTGGGCTAAAAGTGCCCTCTGGCATCTGACAGAATCAAATGTAAATTTTCTCTGAAAGAGCATGCCCCATATATGTTCTCAAAGAATTCCTACTAATTAAGTTCTAGGAAAAATAATGTTGCATAAAAAAACCAACCAAACAAACAAAATACAGACTTGGGCAAGACACCTTGAGTGACATATAGAAGAACAATAGTCAGAAAATTCAGACCAGAAAAATCTTCAGATACTGGAGTTATCAGACATAAAATATGAAATTAATATATTTGATGTATTTTTTTTTAAAGTGAGATGAATATCAGGAGTCCCACTTTTTTATTTTAATTAATTAATTTATTTATGGCTGTGTTGGGTCTTCGTTTCTGTGCGAGGGCTTTCTCTAGTTGTGGCCTCTTCATCGCAGTGCGCGGGCCTCTCACTATCGCGGCCTCTCTTGTTGTGGAGCACAGGCTCCAGACGCGCAGGCTCAGTAATTGTGGCTCACGGGCCCAGCTGCTCCGCGGCATGTGGGATCTTCCCAGACCAGGGCTCGAACCCGTGTCCCCTGCATTAGCAGGCAGATTCTCAACCACTGTGCCACCAGGGAAGCCCTTGATGTATTTTTAAAGTAAGAGATTAAAAATATGGAGAGAGAAAAAGTAAGCATATTAAAAAAACCAGATATCCAGAAATGAAAAATATAATCATTCCCATTATTAACTCAGTGAATAGGTTTCACTGCTGTGGTAGCCAGCCTTTGAAATGGCCCTAAATAATCCTTCCTGGTAGTCACACCCTTGTATGGTACATTCCTACAATGTACCAGAGTTGGTTTCTGTGACCAACAGAATATGGTGCAAGAGATGGTATGCACTTCAGAGTTTAGGTTTTAAAAGATGCTGTGCCAGATGTGCAGCACTCAAGGCCACAAGCACACAGTTCCCTGGCAGAGAGGCCTCAGGAAAGAATCTTGGTCAAGGTCGGTAACAGTGGAGCTAAGGACACCTCAGTAGCACCCCAGAACTTGGAGGAGTAAACACTCCTGCTAAGATAGATGACACAATTTGTATCACAAAACACTGTGCTGGCCAAGCATTCATGACTGTGTGTTCTCTGTGGGTTATAATAGCTCATAAGGAAAATAAACCAGAGTTCCTTTTTTTTTTTTTTTAAATGCTGTGGCTCCTATTTTCTGTGTGTGTGTGTGTGTGTGTGTGTCTCACACATCACTATCATCCTCACCATCATCATCTCATCACTCTAGAAGAAGCCAACCTGCCAAAAAATGAGGAAGCCTCCTGCCAACAGACCCATAAGCAAGCCTGGAAGTAGGTCCTCCTGCATGCTCACATGACTGCATCACTAGCTTGCAGGTTGAATACAATTTCATGAGAGACCCTGAGCCAAACCACACACCTAAACTGTTCCTGGACTCCTGATTCTCAGAAATTCTGAGAGATAATGACTTGTTATTTTATACTGCTAAGTCTTAGAGTAATTGGTTACATAGCAATGGATAACTAATGGATAACTTAGACATAGCTGAAAATAGAATGAGCTAGAAGACAGAGAAAAAAATTTCAGAATATTGGGCATAAAGACAGAGACATGGAAAGTTGGAAAGAAAAGAAGCATTGAGGATAGATTCAGATGGTATAATATATATCTAATTCAAGTTCCAGAGGAAAAGAGAGAGAATGTACTAAAAAATATATGTTTATACTTTTTAAGAATGGATGACGTGATCAAACCACAGACTCAAGAAGATCAACAAATCCTAAGCAGAATAAATAACAAGAAAACCATACCTAGACTTATCAAGATTTAATTGAAAACACCAAAGATAATAAATCTTATAAACAGAAAAAGAATAGAGACAGTTTAACACTGAAAGAGCAAGAGATGAAACCCAACAGCAACAGTGACACCAGACAACAGTAAAATCCCAAAAGAAGTACTTCAGGCAGAAGTAAAGTGATCCCAGATGAAAATTCTGAGATTCACGAAGGAATGATGGACAAAGGCAGAAATGAATATATGGGATAATCTAAAGAGACACAGACTGTATAAAACAAAAATAATAATGGCTTGTGTGGTTAAGAAAAAAGAAATGGCACTAATATTTATGGCAGCAATAGCATAGAAGTCACAAGAGGTAATGAGGGAGGCAGGTGATGGGAGTTAAAGTGTGGAATGGTCTTTATATTATTTGGGAGAAGGTAGAAATATTGAGTTACTTTAGCCTTTGAAAAGTAATCATAGTGAAATTTATATGATAGCAACTAAATGAAAAGAAATATAGTGAATAACCTTTACACCAATAGTGTAGAGAGGAAAAAAAAGGAATGAGAAGAAAAATAATCAGTCCAGAAGAAGTAAAGAAGAGGGAGAAAAAGAAACATAAATGAGACAAGCAGTCTTCAAAATAAATTGCTAGAAAAAATATTCAACATATCAGTAATTACAATAAATGTAAATGAATTTAATGTTCTCATTAGAAAAACTGTCAGAAGGATTGTTTGAACTGGTTGTATTCTGTTGATAAGACACATAACCAAAGTATATGCCCCAGTAAGACTGAAAGTAAAAAGATATGAAACTAAACTGAAAGAGAGTTGGTATACCCATACCAATATCAGAAAAAGTAGACCTCAAACAAAAAGCATTGCTACAGATAAAAGTATGCAGCCACGGGGGCGGAGTCAAGATGGCGGTGTGGGAAGACATGGAGTTAGCGTCTCCCCACAACTAGGGTGCCTGCCAGTCACTGGTGGGGAACTCTGACCCCCAAGGAGATGGGAGGAATCCCAGAGCAAACCATTAGGACGTAGGGCGACCAAGTGGGGGAGGAGAAGTGGAGGCCAGACAAGATCGGTGCCCCTGAGTCTGGGGAGATCAGGAGAGGCAGGAGGGAGGGGCCCTCTGGGAAGAGCGGGAAAAACCGAGGGTGATGGCCCCGCTCACTCGGCCAGGGAGCCTGCTGATCTCCCAAGCCAGTTCCTCCCCCTCCAAACCCCCCTCTAGGCCACATGGGTCCTTGAGGACATAGGAAGGAGGCCAAGGGGACAACAGGAGAGGCAGGCAGGAAGGACCCTTGGGGAGGAGTGGGAGAGGAGAGGAGGGCATTTGCCCCACCCACTCAAGCCCAGGAAGCCTGCTGGTCTCCCAGGTGAGGTCTCCTGCCCTCTGACATCAGGGGTGGGGGCACGTCTGGGCCCCTTCTGTTCCTTGAGCCTAAGCCCCACCCCCCATAGGCCCCAGGGCCTTTTCCAGCACTATGGGTCCTGAGCATTGGCCCTGCCCACTGCCCAAACCTTGCCCTTACTTATGCCATGCTCTCCACAGCCAAGGCCCTCCCCCCAACTTATTTGTTTTTTTTTTTCTTTTCTCTCCTCCTCTTTTTTACTATTGTGGTACTGATGTACCTTCTGGTTGCTGATTCATTTATATTTTTATTTTTACATTCTTTCTAACATATCTGTTAGTTTCCAAGTCTAATTTTATCTTTTACTTTGTTATTGTTCTCTTTTTTTTTTTTTTTTTGCCACCACACATGGCTTGTGGGACCTTGATTCGAGAGCCTGGGTCAGGAAGAAGTTCCTGTGGTGGGAGCTCTGAGTCTGAACCACTGGACTAACAGAGAACCTCAGACCCCAGGGAATATTCAACGGAGTGAGGTCTCACAGAGTTCCTCATCTCAGCACCAAGACACAGCTCTACCCAGTAGCCTACGAACCCCACCTCAGGTCAAACAACCAGTAAAACAGGAACACAATACCACTCAAAAAAAAAAAAATGAGAGGGCAAAAATATGTGGCACAGATGAAAGAGCAAGGTAAAAACCTATAAGACCAAATAAACGAAGAGGAAATAGGCAATCTACCTGAAAAAGAATTCTGAGTAATGATAGTAAAGATGTAGCAGAATCTCGGAAATAGAATGGAAGCACGGACTGAGAAAATACAAGAAATGTTTAAAAAAGATCTAGAAGAACTAAAGAACAAACAAACAGAGATGAACAACTTGATAACAGAAATGAAAAATACCCGAGAAGGAATCAATAACAGAATAACGGAGGCAGAAGAACGAATGAGTGAGCTGGAAGACAAAATAGTGGAAATAAGTTCTGAGGAGCAGAATAAAGAAAAAAGAATGAAAATAATTGAAGACAATCTCAGAGACCTCTAGGACAACACTAAATGCAGCAACATTCGAATTATAGGGGTCCCAGAAGAAGAAGAGAAAATGAAAGGGTCTGAGAAAATATTTGAAGAGATTATAGTGGACAACTTCCCTAACATGGGAAAGGAAATTGTCACCCAACTCCAGGAAGCACAGAGAGCCCCACAGAGGATAAACCCTAGGAAAAACACACCAAGACACATATTAATCAAGCTAACAAAAATTAAATTCAAAGAAAAAGTGTTAAAAGGAGCAAGGGAAAAACAAAAAATAACATACAAAGGAATCCCAATAAGGTTATCAGCTGATTTTTCAGTGGAAACTCTGCACACCAGAAGGGGGTGGCAGGATATACTTAGAGTGATGAAAGAGAAAAACCTACAATCAAGATTACTCTACCCAGCAAGGATCTCATTCAGATTCGATGGAGAAGTCAAAAGCTTTTCAGACAAACAAAAGCTAAGAGAATTCAGCAATGCAAAACCAGCTTTACAACAAATGATAAAGAAACTTCTCTAAGTGGGAAACACAAGAGAGGGAAAAGACCCACAAAAGCAAACCCAAAACAATTAAGAAAATGGTAATAGGAACAGACATATCGATAATAACCTTGAATGTAAATGGATTAAATGCCCCAACCAAAAGACACAGACTGGCTGAACAGATACAAAAACAAGACCCATATATATGCTGTCTACATGAGACCCACTTCAGACCTAGGGACACATACAGACTGAGAGTGAGGGCATGGAAAAAGATATTCCATGCAAATGGAAATCAAAAGAAAGCTGGAGTAGCAATTCTCATATCAAACAAAATAGACTTTAAAATAAAGAATGTTACAAGAGACAAGGAAGGACACTACATAATGATCAAGGGATCAATCCAAAAAGAAGATATAACAATTATAAATATATATGCACCCAACATAGGAGCACCTCAATACATAAGGCAACTGCTAACAGTTCTAAAAGAGGGAATCGACAGTAACACAAAAACAGTGGGGGACTTTAACACCGCACTAACACTAATGGACAGATCATCCAAACAGAAAATTAATAAGGAAACACAAGCTTTAAATGACACAATAGACCAGATAGATTTAATTGATATTTATGGGACATTCCATCCAAAAACAGCAGATTACACTTTCTTCTCAAGTGCACATGGAACATTCTCCAGGATGGATCACATCTTGGGTCACAAATCAAGCCTCAGTAAATTTAAGAATATTGAAATCATATCAAACATCTTTTCTGACCACAATGGTATAAGATTAGAAATCAATTACAGGGAAAAAATGTAAAAAACAAACACATGGAGGCTAAACAATACACTACTAAATAACCAAGAGATCACTGAAGAAATCAAACAGG
Organism: Eschrichtius robustus; assembly: GCF_028021215.1. Taxonomy (NCBI): domain Eukaryota; kingdom Metazoa; phylum Chordata; class Mammalia; order Artiodactyla; family Eschrichtiidae; genus Eschrichtius; species Eschrichtius robustus. The sequence goes on from NC_090833.1 coordinate 74,880,518, forward strand.
AAATCAAAAAATATCTAGAGACAAATGACAATGAAAACACGATGATACAAAACCTATGGGATGCAGCAAAAACTGTTCTAAGAGGGAAGTTTATAGCAATACAATCCTACCTCAAGAAACAACAAACATCTCAAATAAACAATCTAACCTTACACCTAAAGGAACTAGAAAAAGAAGAACAAACAAAACCCAAAGTTAACAGAAGGAAAAAATCATAAATATCAGAGCAGAAATAAATGAAATAGGAACAAAGAAAACAACAGCAAAGATCAATAAAACTAAAAGCTGGTTCTTTAAGAAGATAAACAAAATTGATAAACCATTAGCCAGACTCATCAAGAAAAAGAGGGAGAGGACTCACATCAATAAAATTAGAAATGAGAAAGGAGAAGTTACAACAGACACTGCAGAAATACAAGGCATCCTAAGAGACTACTACAAACAACTCTACGCCAATAAAATGGACAACCTGGAAGAAACAGACAAATTCTTAGAAAGGTATAACCTTCCAAGACTGAACCAGGAAGAAATAGAGAATATGAACAGACAAATCACAAGTAATGAAATTGAAAATGTCATTAAAAATCTTCCAACAAACAAAAGTCAAGGACCAGATGGCTTCACAGGTGAATTCTATCAAACATTTAGAGAAGTGCTAACATCTATCCTTCTCAAACTGTTCCAAAAAATTGCAGAGGAACACTCCCAAACTCATTCTATGAGTCCACCATCACCCTGATACCAAAACCAGACAAAGGTACTACAAAAAAAGAAAATTACAGACCAATGTCACTCATGAATATAGATGCAAAAATTCTCAACAAAATACTAGCAAACAGAATCCAACAACACATTAAAAGGATCATACACCGTGATCAACTGGGATTTATCCCAGGGATGCAAGGATTCTTCAATATATGCAAATCAATCAATGTGATACACCATATTAACAAACTGAAGAATAAAAACCATATGATCATCTCAATAGATGCAGAAAAAGCTTTTGACAAAATTCAACACCCATTTATGATAAAAACTCTCCAGAAAGTGGGCATAGAGGGAACCGACTTCAACATAATAAAGGCCATATACGACAAACCCACAGCAAACATCATTCTCAATGGTGAAAAACTGAAAGCATTTCCTCTAACATCAGGAACAAGACAAGGATGTCCACTCTCACCACTATTATTCAACATAGTTTTGGAAGTCCTAGCCACGGTAATCAGAGAAGAAAAAGAAATAAAAGGAATACAAATTAGAAAAGAAGAAGTAAAACTGTCACTGTTTGCAGATGACATGGTACTATACATAGAGAATCCTAAAGATGCCACCAGAAAACTACTAGAGCTAATCAATGAATTTGGTAAAGTTGCAGGATACAAAATTAATGCACAGAAATCTCTTGCATTCCTATACACTAATGATGAGAAATCTGAAAGAGAAATTAAGGAAACACTCCCATTTACCATTGCAACAAAAAGAATAAAATACCTAGCAATAAACCTAGCTAGGGAGACGAAAGACCTATATGCAGAAAACTATAAGACACTGATGAAAGAAATTAAAGATGATACCAACAGATGGAGAGATATACCATGTTCTTGGATTGGAAGAATCAATACTGTGAAAATGACTCTACTACCCAAAGCAATCTACAGATTCAATGCAATCCCTATCAAATTACCAATGGCATTTTTTACAGAACTAGAACAAAAATTCTTAAAATTTGTATGGAGACACAAAAGACCCTGAATAGCCAAAGCGGTCTTGAGGGGAAAAAAAACGAGCTGGAAGAATCAGACTCTCTGACTTCAGACTATACTACAAAGCTACAGTAATCAAGACAATATGGTACTGGCACAAACACAGAAATATAGATCAATGGAACAGGATAGAAAGCCCAGAGATAAACCCACACACCTATGGTCAACTAATCTATGACAAAGGAGGCAAGGATATACAATGGAGAAAAGACAGTCTCTTCAATAAATTGTGCTGGGAAAACTGAACAGCTACATGTAAAAGAATGAAATTAGAACACTCCCTAACACCATACACAAAAATGAACTCAAAATGAATTAGAGACCAAAATGTAAGACGTGACACTATAAAACTCTTAGAGGAAAACATAGGCAGAACACTCTTTGACATAAATCACAGCAAGATCTTTTTTGATCCACATACTAGAGTAATGGAAATAAAAACCAAAATAAACAAATGGGACCTAATGAAACTTCAAAGCTTTTGCACAGCAAAGGAAACTACAAACAAGATGAAAAGACAACCCTCAGAATGGGAGAAAATATTTGCAAATGAATCAATGGACAAAGGATTAATCTCCAAAACATATAGACAGCTCATGCAGCTCAACATATAAAAAACAAACAACCCAATCCAAACATGGGCAGAAGACCTAAGTAGACATTTCTCCAAAGACATGCAGATGGCCAAGAAGTATATGAAAAGCTGCTCAACATCACTAATTATTAGAGAAATGCAAATCAGAACTACAATGAGGTATCACCTCACACCAGTTAGAATGGGCATCATCACAAAATCTACAAAGAACAAATGCTGGAGAGGGTGTGGAGAAAAGGGAACCCTCTTGCACTGTTGGTGGGAATGTAAATTGATACAGCCACTATGGAGAACAGTATGGAGTTTCCTTAAAAAACTAAAAATAGAATTATCATATGACCCAGCAATTCCACTACTGGGCATATCACCAGAGAAAACCATAATTCAAAAAGACACATGCACCCCAGTGTTCATTGCAGCACTATTTACAATAGCCAGGATATGGAAGCAACCTAAATGCCCATCAACAGACGAATGCATAAAGAAGATGTGGTACATATATACAATGGAATATTACTCAACCATAAAAAGGAATGAAATTGGGTTATTTGTAGAGATGTGGATGGACCTAGAGACTGTCATACAGAGTGAAGTAAGTCAGAAAGAGAAAAACAAATATCACATATTAACGCATATATGTGGAACCTAGAAAAATGGTACAGATGAACCAGTTTGCAGGGCAGAAATTGAGACACAGATGTAGAGCACAAACGTATGGACACCAAGGGGGAAAGCCGAGGGGGGTGGGGGGGGTGGTGTGATTAATTTGGAGATTGGGATTGACATGTATACACGGATGTGTATAAAATTGATGACTAATAAGAACCTGCTGTATAAAAAAATAAATAAAATAAAATTCAAAACTTCAAAAAATATAAATAAATAATAAATAAAAATAAAAAGAAACATGTAATTTGCCCCTCAAAACCAGCACTCTCCAAATCACCTAGTTTGGTTAACAAATCCACCAATAACTGTAACAGTAAAAAACATGAAATGATTTTTCATTTTTTTAGAAAAGTTCAGTGAAAGCATGATGGTAATAACTATGCTAGTGGACAGGCAAAGATTCTAGAGATTGGGAATGATCTTCACCCTTTAGAAGAATGGGTTGGACACTTTCCACGTGACATGATAACAGAATACCTGAAAACAAAGTCCCTCCTGAATATTTACAGTAGAGTTGTAGCTAATCAGCCAGATGTTTAACTCTATCTCAGGTGTTTGTTCAAAATAGCATCAATTCTCATTTTTTTCAATGAGGTATAAAGATAGTCTAAGGAATTGTTAACAGGGTCCCTTGTCTGGAAGCACTCTCAGAGCACGAAGGTCCTCGAGGTAGAGATCTGAAGGTCGAATGGGGAATGGAGGGTGCACACCCCACCCAGCAGCCAGGAACCTATTATCCACCATGGGTTTCTGTTAAGTGAAGGAAAACGCCCTTCAGTAATGAGAGGTCTGCAGCCAGGTGCAATCAAAACCCAACTGCATCCTGCAAGCCAAAGAGTTTGTTTCATGTGAGTTTTTTAACTCCAGACACTAGAAATCTCTCAAATGACCTGCTGCAGTAGTTTTCAGTCTTCAAGTTCTCCTTTGCATATTTGACCGATGTCAAAAAAAGGACCGAAGAAATACATCTCAATGCAGAGCTGCATTTTTTTTTTTTTTTTGGTCTGCCTAACATGCCCCTCCATTTTGCTGCACTTCCTAAAAATTAAGCAAGGGCACTTCTGCAGTGTCATGGTTGTTGGCAGTGAGACAGGTTCCTCAATAGCGCATTTACACCTGGGTAATTCTCTGCATTCCTAATTGGTCTGAGAGCCGACGCTAACTTGAAGGTCTGTGATCAGTGACGAATAATCAAATGATTCCCGAATCGCTAAGGTCACAGAGTCCAGAAATGACAGATCTCTTTCCTGCACATCACTTCTTCCTGTTGGGTTTTCAAAAGAGGCTTCACCTAAAATGATGATTAGAGAAACAATTCCAACTACTCTCCTCCAAAGTGTGGTGAATACAACTTTGAGTTCAGCTACATCATCACTTTCCACAAAGTGACACCTGGACAGATGCTGTTTCGCTTTGCTGTGTAAGCTGATGCCGAGTCGTCTGAGGTTGTTAGAGGAATCCTTTCCATGTTGAAGGCTACACTTCATGGTTCTGCAGCTGAGAGGAAAGTGGGGCTGATAACAGCCCATGCTCTGCTTGCAGAACCTCTGCCCTTGTGCACGGTCACCTCCACCTAGAGGAAGGCACGTCTTTTTCCTCCCAGCAAGGCCCCCTGTGCTGACCAAGATTTACACTTTCAGGGCTGTGACCACCCAGAAGAGGCCCCTTTCTCTAATTCATACACATGTGCCTAAAAGCCAGGCGTGGCACTCCTCATGTTGGTTAGTGTGACCTGATGAAAAGAACACCCACTTGAGAGTCTTTGAAACCTTCAGCTAAATCTCGTGAACCACTTACCGTCATCTGATCTTGGGAAACTTAAGTACAGCTCTAAGCTATAGTTTCCTCATTTTAAAAATGGGGATAATATTGTAAAACTTGCAAGATTGACATGAAGACTAAGTTAAATAACATGAAAGTACATAATAGATGTTCAGGAAATTTAACTTTCCCTTTCTTTTCACCATCTTTCGGGTTTGTATTACAGTAATGAACATTTGTATAGTCAGTTTACCACTTGCTGACTTTTTTTTTTTCATTCTACCTTAGATCTTTTTAAAAAAATTTTATTGAAGTATAGTTGATTTACAATGTTGTGTTACTTTCAGGTATACAGCACAGTGATTCAGTTATATATTATATATATTCCCTTTCAGATTCTTTTCCCTTATAGGTTACTATAAAATACTGAGTATAGTTTCCTGTGCTATACAGTAGGTCCTTGCTGGTTATCTGTTTTATATATAATAGTGTGTATATGTTAATCCCACCCTCCTAATTTATCCCCCCCGCCCTTTCCCCTTTGGTAACCGTAAATTTGTTTTCTATGTCTGTGGTCTATTTCTGTTTTGTAGATAAATTCATTTGTATCTCATATTTATAGATTCTATATATAAGTGATATCATATAATATCTTTCTTTCTCTGAGGCCACCATCACCCTGATACCAAAACCAGACAAAGGTACCACAAAAAAAGAAAATTACAGGCCAATATCACTGATGAACATAGACACAAAAAATCCTCAACGGAACACTAGCAAACCGAATCCAGCAATACATTAAAAGGATCATACACCATGATCAAATGGGATTTATCCCAGGATGCAAAGATTTTTCAATATTTTCAAATCAATCAGTGTGATACACCACATTAACAAATTGAATACTAAAAACCATATGATCATCTCAATAGAAGCAGAAAAATCTTTTGATAAAACTCAACACGTATTTATGATAAAAAGTCTCTAGAAAGTGGGCATAGAGGGAACCTACCTCAACATAATGAAGGCCATATATAACAAACCCACACCTAACATCATACTCAATGGTGAAAAGGTGAAAGCATTTCCTCTAAGATCAGGAATAAGACAAGGATGCCTACTTTTGCCACTTGTATTCAACATAGTTTTAGAAGTCCGAGCCACAGCAATCAGAGAAGAAAAAGAAATAAAAGGAATACAAATTGGAAAAGAAGAAGTAAAACTGTCACTGTTTGCAGATGACATGATAGTATACATAGAAAATTCTAAAGTTTCTGACTATTTATATATCTATCTCACTTAATGCTCCTGAAGCACATGGGAAAATGGAGACAAAGAGATACATGCTGATGGTTTACCTAGGATATGACCAAAGCTGGTCACAGCACTGTCCAATGGCTTCAGGTTGGGATTACTAAGATTGTGATACCTTAGCAGAAGAAGATATAACAGGAGATATTTTGCTAATATAATCATAGCATGAACCTAGAAATAAAGCCACTCACCATTCACCAGAGATTTGCAGTTTGGAAGTTCTTCAGTCTCTATGGAGGGAGGATGAAACCACATATGCCATGTTCTCCACCAAGTCTTCTGCCTTGTAAAGAAAAAGAAAAAATAATGCAACCGTTGCCTCAGGGAATGACAGTAATATTGTTAGAGTGCCAGAGAGTATAAAATTTGCTTCCAGGTCTTTTTATATATTCAAAAAATATTTATTGAACATCTATTATATCTTCAATATAATTCTAACTTTCAGGATACAGCACAGAATACAGCAGACAAAATATCTGCTCCCAAGGACCTTACATTCTAGTGGGAATAACCAACAATAGACAAAGTGACAAATAAATACATATCAGGAGGTAATAAATTCTATTAATAACGATAAAGCAGAGATGAAGGAATATAAGAGACTAGATCCTCTGTGGGGCAGAGGTATGGGCTGCAGGGGTATAGTTAAGGAGATCTCTGATAAATGAATATTGACATTATTTCCAAAAACAAAAAGTACTGCTTTGTTCCCTTTTAAAGAAAAATAACAGCAAAATAAAACAAACAAAACAAAAAACAAGCTCAGAAGTTGAGACCCTGCCTTTACTTTCATAATTCCCATCTCCACTTATACTTTTCCCCTGTGAAATCTACAAGCACACAGCACTGGGGCTCCCAGAGAATGAGACTTCCTTCCCAACCTCCTCTTTATCTGAATTTTTCCTCTGGGCCAACAATTCCTATCCTCTGATATACCAAGAACAACAACACAGCTCTATTTGAATGTGAAAATCTTCAGGAACATCACAAAATTTCTCTCATATTCAACTTATCAAGAACACACTGGCATACTTTTAAGCACATCTTGAAACTTAAGCAGTAGCAATGCATAAATAGTACTGCAATCAAGTCAGAAAAATCAATAGAAAAGGATTTAGGCACTTTAATTTGTTTTCCTGCCCCAGAAGGACAGATTTGATGAAGCAGGACTCTCCATTAAGTTTTTTGAGTATGAAGCTAGATAATACAGCAGAGATTACTGACTCAACGCCCTCATTGTATAAGTGAGGATCTAGGGTCCAGGAAGTTTAGTGATAATAGTTGTTCATACTAATGGAGGCCTATGTGCCTGCAAGTGTACCAAGCGCTTTATTCCCTGTGTTAGTCAAAGTTCTCCAGAGAAATAAAAATAAAACCAATAGAAAATGTGTGCATCTCTCTCTCTCTCTCTCTCTCTCTCTCTCCACACATATATATATATATAGAGAGAGAGACAGACACAGACAGAGAGAGAGAGACACAGAGAGAGACACACACGGAGAAAGAGAAGAGGCTTTAAGAAATTGACTCCTAAGGAACTGCCAAGACTTAAACCTATAGGGCAGGCTGGCAAACTGGAAATTCAGATAACAGTTGGATACATGCACCCCAATGTTCACCACAGCACTATTTACAATAGCCAGGACATGGAAGAAACCTAAGTGTCCACCGACAGATGAAAGGATAAAGAAGATGTGGCACATATATACAATGGAATATTACTCAGCCATAAAAAGAAATGAAATTGAGTTATTTGCAGTGAGGTGGATGGACCTATAGACTGTCATACAGAGTGAAGTAAGTCAGAAAGAGAAAAACAAATATCGTATATTAACACATATATGTGGAATCTAGAAAAATGGTACAGATGAACTTATTTGCAAAGCAGAAATAGAGACACAGACGTAGAGAACAAACGTATGGATACCAAGGGGGGAAGGGGGTGTGGGATGGATAGGGAGATTGGGATTGACATATATACCCTACTATGTATAAAATAGATAACTAATGAGAACCAACACCATAGCACAAGGAAATCTACTCAATGCTCTGTGGTGACCTAAGTGGGAAGGAAATCCAAGGAAGAGAGGATATACGTATCCACGTGGCTGATATCACTTTGCTGTACAGCAGAAACTAACACAACATTGTAAAGCAGCTATACTGCAATAAAAAAAATTAAAAATAAAAAAAAAGAGTTGACGTTACAGTTTTGAGTCTGAAATCCACATGCTGGAAAAGAAAGCAGGTTTTCTATGTTGCAGTCTGAAGGAAGAATTGCTTTTTCTTCAGGAAATCTCAGACTTTGCTTTTGAGATCCTCACCTGATTAGATGAGGCCCACTCACACTATGGAGGGTAATTTGCTTTATTCAAAGTCTACACATCTAAAAAGTACCTTCTCAGCCACATGGAGACTAGTATTTGACCAGATGACTGGGCACCATAGCCTAGTCAAATTGGCACATAATATTAGCCATCATATTTCTTTTATCTTATTATGAAATTAACATTATTATCGCCTACATTTTATAAAGCAGAAAATTGAGGGCTCAGAGATCTCAGGGGACTTGTCTAGGTTACACCATTAGGGAGCATCCATATGGGACAGACTTGAACAGAACCCACCTTTCCAACCGTCTGCTCTCTGGCTCTGGGTCTCTCCATTAGCACAGAGGTAGGTCCAGTACCCACATTTCTTGATTCCTATGTCCATAAGACTGTTAAACCTCATCTGATAAAGACCATCAGGAACACTCCTTATTAACTAACTGCAGCAAAGAGACCACACATGAAGAGGAACCACTGGGCATCTCATCAGCCAAAGGAAAAGATAGAGCTATTATAGGATTTGGGGAGAAGATGCAAGGCAGGTAAAAATGAAGCAATTTTGATAGGCTCAGGACCAAGCAGGACTACATATAAATGATTAACCTGAAGCCTGGGTTCCATAGTGGACCCAGGGTTCTGTTTCCTTAGATACTACAATGTTCATATAAATGTAGAAAGTTGTGTCTTAAAAAGCCCATCTGAAGCTCTGCAGCTGGGTTAGAAATCAGGCCACTTCTCTGTTACAAAGTGACTCAGATCTTCCAGGAGAGAATGAGATATTCCATTCATATGGATGATTTCTCATCATTCTGCTTTATTTATTTATTTTTTAATTAATTAATTTATTTTATTTCTATTTTTGGCTGTGTTGGGTCTTCGTTTCTGTGTGAGGGCTTTCTCTAGTTGCGGCAAGCGGGGGCCACTCTTCATCGCAGTGCGCGGGCCTCTCAGTATCGCGGGCTCTCTTGTTGCGGAGCACAGGCTCCAGACGCGCAGGCTCAGTAGTTGTGGCTCACGGGCCCAGTTGCTCCGCGGCATGTGGGATCCTCCCAGACCAGGGCTCGAACCCATGTCCCCTGCATTGGCAGGCAGATTCTCAACCACTGTGCCACCAGGGAAGCCCCATTCTGCTTTATTTTTAATTAACAAAAACAGTCTTCACAGGTCCACAATCCCAGGTGCTGAATAGACAAAGATGAATAAGACATCCTAGAATCCTGGTGAGGAGAAAAGGCACATCCACCAAGTAATCACAATGCAGTGTGATGGGGGCAAGGACAGAGGGAGAGACAAGTAAGCTGGCCTCAGGAACCCAGAAATATTACAGCAAAGATGGCTTCAGTAGAAACAGATGAATCAGAAGAATGAGTAGTTCACCAGGTGAGGAAACAAGAAAGACAGATTACGTCCAAACAACTACAAGGTAGTATGATAAGTAATAGATAGAATGGAAAACTAAATAATGTGCTTAGAGCTAAACTAATTCTGCCTGACTGGCTACCTCAAATTTATCGATATTATGTTCCCTGAGGCCCTGGGCCATTGCATATCCTGTTTCCTCTTCTGCAAAGTCCTCTCAATCCCAATCCCAGAAACTACCCTCCCATCACTGGCCTAGTGACCACGATTTACCCTTCCAGTCTCAGCTGAAATATGTCCTCTGGGAAGCCTTATTATTTTCACAACTAATGATAGCAAAAATAACAATAATAATATAATACTAATGAAAGTTTACTGAGTAATTTCTATATGCCAGGCATTTACAAACCACTCTACCCACATCATCTCATTTAATTATTACAAGAACCCATGTGATAACGGTCATGCATTTTGTGGAGGCCACTCAAGATTAGTTAAGTAGTTTGTTCTAGTTTAGCTAGCTCAAAAGTGACAAAACCAGGATTTGAATTCATTGAGTCTGATTCCAAAAACAACCTAGCATCTTAACCATGAAGGTTTTCTGCAGCATTTTCTTCCTTGTGCAAGCATAATCAACCATACCCTCCTTTGTGCCAACTCTGTATCTTTATGTGTCTGTGTTATGGTACTATCCTCAGGCTATTAGTTGTCTTTCACATGGCTCAAACCTCCACGACATCATGAGGTCTTAAGAGAAGTATTTAACTTGATATCAATCCCTAGTGCCTGGAACTGCTACCTACACACAGTAGAAATTCAGTAAATGTTTGAGAATGAATGACTGAATGAATGAATGGATGGGACCCACTATGTGAAACTCCACATAGGTCACTGTCAGGTATGTTGTCTGAGAATGAACTATGAAGGGTCATGTCATACCCAGGCAACAGGCATTCATGGTGGCTAGGGGAGGAAATGGGCAAAAGAGTGGACAAAGTCCAGTGTAAAGGCTGCAACATCACTGTGCTGTTGAGAGATGGTCCAGACATCCATTGCCTATTCCTTACAAAAATCCCTCCAGGTAGGAGATGGTCAGGGTCATTTTCAGATGGCTGCCCCTTTCCTAACACCCTCCTCAACACATACACACACACACACACACACACACACACACACACACACAGAGCTTTTATGCCCACACAGGAATATTCTGGCATCTCTAGTTGTCTCCAGTCGGTTACCTCCCAAAAGCTAATAATCCTCGCTCACACATCTGCATTTTTAACCCAAGTCCTTACAACCAGGCGTTCCAAGTTCCTGTAAAGGAAGCAAATAGAAACAAAGAGAAAAAGAGCCTTATTGCTCCTGCAGTGCTCTCTCTGGGGACCTTCCGCTCTAGGTTATGGGTGCTCTGTCTTTCTGCTGTTCTTTTCCTGCTTTAATTTAGAGCTCAGAGTTCTGATTGGATTAACTGCCAGGACACTTTGGAAGAGCCCTTGCTCAGCAATATATGTCTGTCCCTTGCAGGGACACTGTATCCCCATATACCATGTCCTCTCCTGAGCTATCTATTGCTTCACATTTTATCCTCTGCACAAAAATTGGCCTTCAGTTCACAGACCTCATTTTGCAGCACCTGTTGCATTAATAACTAGGAAAGTCAGTTCAGCCAAGGGCCAGACATTCACCAAGCATTGTTCTCATGCAGTAAATAATCAGGTAGCAAGGAGTTATCTTTGCAGATTTCACTTTCTTGATATTATGTCCCAAATAGAGAGAACGTTTGTGAAAATACATTTCACCTGTACATGGTAACAGAATGACATTACTTCATTGAAATAATTAGACTGTATTTATTCTATAATATAAAAGTTAAAGTATATTTAATAAAACTAGCAGAATATGGCAATCTATTTGAAACATGGCATGGAATTCTGCCTTGTCTTTCAGAGACAAGACATTTTATAAGGACAAGAAGAAAAGTCTCCTCAAGTCCTGATTTGTTTTAATCTAGATAGTGTCATGTAATAAAAAAGAAATAGCTTTGAAATCAGATGCATCTGAGGTTAAATCCCAGGTCTGCCATTTAGCATTGGTGTGACCTTTGAGCAAATGACTTCACCTCTCTGAGCTCAATTCCCTCACTTGTAAAAAAGGATACTACTGACTGTCTTACAGGATTGTGGAGGAATGATGGTAATACAGTATGCAAAGTACCTAATAGCACTCCTGACACATGGAAGGTGTTCAATAAATGGGAATCTCTTTGCATAGGAGGTAGCATGTAGGAAAGATCCCAAGGACCAAGGCATTGTTGCTCTCTTCAGCAGCTACTCTTCCTGCTGTCCTGCTTTCTACTCCTACCCTCTCCTCTCCCAACAATCCTGGTAGCATGAGGGGCTGGCTTAGCAGTAGAACCAATACCCCTTTCTTCTCCTATTGGCATACCAACATTTCAACTCAAATACAGATTTTACCACAAATGAAGGTTCATTTTAGCATACACCTAGGTTTAGAATTTACTAACAATCTCTGGCCACCGAAGCAGCCAATAGACACCATAGCTATATTGCAACCCTTAAAAGAAGCTTTTTAATTTACCTTCTTGATAGTGTTAAGGAATGTAAGGAGACAACTTGAGTTATTTTTAATTCCTTTTGATGGCAAGGATTGTGGCCTTTGAAGGTCCACTTTGTTCCCAAATTAAACCATATGGGTTATGGTATTACAAGTTTTATGGCCCTCAACTTGACTATCAAATTTATAAGACCAGGGCTTTGTCTTTATCTTATTGTCATCCCTCAGCACCTAGCATAGCGTTGCATATGCTACAAACCCTTTAACAACACTTTCTTCTCTTGACTTGATTCACTTTGATATTGACCATCAAATCAAACAGGACCTCAACTACACCTTACTCTAATCAATTTCCTATTCTCTTCTCAAATAGATGATAGATGTATTCTTAAATAAATGAGGAGATTAAGAAGTGCTGTGCTAAATGAATCGTAGACTCTTGGCCCAGGAGTATGTTTCAGCGTCCTCACAGAACTTACAGAAATGGCTGAATCACTGTCAGTGCACTTGAGAAACCCCGCAGAGGAAATGAGCTCCTGGAAAACTGGATACAAGCAAGTGTCATTTGGATTTATAAAAAGAGGAAGAATGTGTATTCATGAATTAGAGAGCACTGAGCTTGACATCTGTTCTGGGCAAAGTTCTAGAACAATTTTTTTTTTTTTAAACAATAGCTTCTGAGCACTTAGAAAAAGAAGTGGTAAACTTAGCATGAGCTCACTAAGAATAGTCCTGTCACACTAACCTCATTTCCTAGTGACAGAGTTACTGCACTGGGAGATCAGAGAAATAGAGTAGAAATAGTGTAGCTAGATTTCAGAAAAGCTTTTGACAAGTTCTCTCATGATACCCTTGAGGGCAAGATGGGGGAAAAGCAACCTAAATGATATTACAATTGTACAGACTTATAGCCAACGGACAATTAGTACCCAAAAGGAAATAATGATTGATCATACATTCAACAAATTTTTTAAATTCAATTAACAATTTTTTCCCAACCTCTTATGCTAGCCCTATGTGAAGGGCTAGTGATTCAAGTCTACAGAGAATGGAGGAAATCAGACTTGACAGCAGCAACCTTCAAATGCTTCACTTGTGTGATTTGATTTTCAAAAGTGTTCATGTAAACCTGAGATTATGTCAGACAAATAAAGTGTCTAAAATGAGTGAGGCAATGCCTCTGCTCTTCTCTATGTAGACTGCATTCACTTTCGGCTCCACACACTAAGAGAAACTCTGGATTGTATCCTAAAAGGAGTGATCAGGATGATGAAAAGACGTCAATAAAATCATACTGAGAAGACAGAATGAAATATTAAAAAGAGAAAACCCACAGTTACTTCAGTGCCTTCAAAGAAGTAGAAGTGGGACAGAGCAGGAATTCCAGATGGGCTCAGAAAGGTGCTGAGTTTTCTATAAATGAATTTACTTAAGTGTGGACTGGAACACAAATATCCAGTGAGTGGTTGGAACCCATAACTTGCAATCTTAAAGTTTTTTTCTAAGTGTAGATTTTATAATCTCCCAAAGCAAAGATTCTACAACCTCCTTGGCTATTTATCCCATGATTTAACAATAAGCTACTATATTTTTTCAACTTATTTTAAATCATGAAACATATTGAAAATATTTTAAAGTACAGAGAAAACTGAACCAACATTCATATGTCCACTACTCAAGTTTATCTAATTTGAACATTTTGCCATTTGCTTCAAATTACTTTTTACAAAATAAATCATTATAGATATAGTTGTGTTTTCCTCTTCCCCACGAAGAGAGAGCATTATCTTAAAGATAGTATGAGCTTGTGTACTCTGGCTACAATATGTTTTATTTATATGCCATGTGTATATATAATAATAACAAATAAATTTGTATTGTTGTAAGGAAACAAATACGAAGGAGTCCAGTTTACTGGAAGAAAAGAGATAATGCTTAGTGTTGAATGATGGGTATGAGTTATCTAGGCATTCTAGGAAGAGGAGGGCATTCCAGGTAGAGGAAACAGCAGTCTCAATCTCACAGAAGCAAGAAAAGAGTTGGCAATTTCAAAAAAACTGCAAATAGGTTTATATTGCTTTAGAGAAGAGGGAAGTTGGAAGTGTGAGAAGATGAAAATTGAGAAATCAACAAGGACCCGATTACAAAAGACTTTATGCCAGAGAGGGACAGTTAAGAATTTTCATTATGAGAATAATATGATTTATATGCGTGTTAGATAAACCTTGTCATGATGTGGTTAGAATGGGGTTGGAGGGTAAAGACAGTGGGCTGGGAGTCCAGTTAGCAAGTATTGAAGAAGTCCAAGAAAGAGATGATGTATGGTGTTAGAGAATGTTCTAATTTTATTCTCTTATATGTAGCTGTTCAGTTTCCCCAGCACCATTTATTGAAGAGATTCTTTTATCCATTGTATATTCTTGATTCCTTTGTCATAGATTAATTGACCATAGATGCATGAGTTTATTTCTGGGTTTTCTATTCTGTTCCATTGATCTATATGTCTGTTTTTGTGTCAGTAACATACCGTTTTAATGTATAGTTTTGTAGTATAGTCTGAAGTCAAGGAGCCTGATTCCTCCAGCTCTGTTTTTCTTTCTCAAGATTGCTTTGGCTATTTGGAAAAACGCCATTTGAAAAATGCCATTGGTAATTTGATAGGAATTGCATTGAATCTGTAGACTGCCTTGGGTAGTCATTTTGACAATATTGATTCTTCTAATCCAAGAACACAGAGCATATTTCCATCTGTTTGTGTCATCTTTGATTTCTCTCATCAGTGTCTTATAGTTTTTAGAGTACAGGTCTTTTGCCTCCTTAGGTAGGTTTATTCCTTATTATATTTGTTGCAATGGTAAACGGGATTGTCTCCTTAATTTCTCTTTTGGATCTTTCATTGTTAGTGTATAGAAATGCATAGCAAAGGAAACCATAAACAAAACAAAAAGACAAATTACAGAATGGGAGAAAATATTTGCAAACAATGCAACCGATAAGGAAATAATCTCCAAAATATATAAACAGCTCACACAGCTCAATATAAAAAAACAAACAAACAAACAATCAAAAAATGGGCAGAAGATCTAAATAGACATTTCTCCAAAGAAGACACACAGATGGCCAAAAGACGCATGAAAAGAGGCTCAATATCACTATTTATTACAGAAATACAAATCAAAACTACCTCACACTGGTCAGAATGGCCATCATCAAAAAGTCTACAAATAATAAATACTGGAGAAGGTGTGGAGAAAAAAGGAAGCCTCCTACACTGTTGGTGGGAGTGTAAAATGGTACAACCATCATGGAGAACAGTATGGAGGTTCCTTAAAAAACTAAAAATAGAGCTACAATATGATCCTGCAATCGCACTCCTGGGCATATATCCAGAGAAAACCATAATTCAAAAAGATACATGCACCTTGGAATTCCCTGCCTGTCCAGTGGTTAGTGCTCCACACTTTCACTGCTGAGGCCCGGGTTAAATCCCTGGTCAGGGAACTAAGACCCCACAAGCTGTGTGGCGTGGCAAAAAAAAAAAAAAGATACGTGCACCCCAATGTTCATAGCAGCACTTTCTACAATAGCCAAGACATGGATGCAACTTAGGTGTCCATAGACAGATGAATGGATAAAGAAGATGTGGTACATATATACAATGGAATATTACTCAGCCATAAAAAAGAATGAAACAATGCCATTTGCAGCAACATGGATGGACCTAGATATTACCATACTAAGTGCAGTAAGCCAGACAAAGACAAATATCATATGATATCACTCATACGTGGAATCCAAAAAAGATGATACAAATGAACTTATTTACAAAACAGAAATAGACTTACAGACATAGAAAACAAACTTATGGTTACCAAAGAGGAAGGGGGAGAGGTATAAATTAGGAGTTTGGGATTAAAATATACACAGTACTATATATAAAATAGATAACCAACGAGGACATACTGTATAGCACAGGGAACTATACTCAATATCTTGTAATAACCTATAATGGAAAAGAATGTAAAAAAAGAACATATATATGTATGTATAATTGACTCACTTTGCTGTACATCTGAAACTATCACAACATTGTAAATCAACTATGTTTCAATAAAATTTTTTTAAAAAGGGATGCTGGAGCTTAAAATAAATCAGGATGAGGTGAACAGATTAAGAATAGATTTAACACTGTTGTGTGTACAAGGGTGTATTTTTAAGAATGATGAGAGATATTTAAAGAATTGTGACACACTAGATTTGTAATTATATTTCAGGGAATGATTTGTAACATGATATAATCTGAATTATTATAATAGTATATTGAATTATTAATAACATTATTAAGTAGGAAAAAATAATATATTAGCATAATGTTTATGAAACTTGTGAAAAACTCTCATATTACCATTGTACAATGAACAACTTTTGAGTTTTAAGATGCCTATTTAATTTCCAAATAATTCTTTATAAAATGATTCACCAGTAGTTGTATACAGTTGGTTCTTATACACAAAGATAAGTATATATTGTTATCAAAAAATAAATTCTATCATTCTACTTATAATGTAGAACTATAATTAAAACATCACTTAATTAGTTCAGCTCTTGTTCAGTTTATTTCATTTCTTCCATTTGCCTTCATTCCCATGGAGAAGAGGGTATGGGGCAAGAAGATAGTGAATTCTACTCTTATGCCATAGGGATAAGAATGGAAACTTGACTGCTCCATTATCTCCCAGAAACAGTCAGAACAGTACTCCAAAATATTGGCTACTAGGACACAGATGTTCTCACATTCACAAACCAAACTAGATTTCCAGGAAGACCTATTTCATTAATTTAGACAATTCTGCCCATTTTGCTTTCGATAGAAATGGGTTGTTGCTGTTAATGATGTTGTTTTGCATTGTGCAACTCTGAAGTAATTAGTTATTTGTCATCTACCTTTAAACCATTTAAATGTGTGCTGGATAGAGAAAGTATATGTAAGTAATATTTGTTTAAAATGGAAGCTGTTTCTATCTTTTTTTCTTTTTTTTTTTTTTTTTGGTACAGTTTAGAGACAAAGAGAACAATGGGAGATCTTAGATGACTTAATCATCAAGAGGTATCAATTATGTAAATGAGCCTGATGGTAAAGAAAGCATCTTTTCCTTATAAAGTTGTCACTGCCTCTGAGGCAGTGGTTATTAAAGTCGAGCATGTATCAGAACCACCCAGAGGGCTTATTACAAAACAGACAGAAGACCCATCCCTAGAGTTTTTGATTTAGTAGTCCTGGGATGGGGCCTCAGAATGCATTTCTAACAAGTTCCCAGGTGACGATGATGCTTCACCCAAGGACCACACGTTGGGAAGTGCTGCTCTAGGGAGATTTCTCTGACCCCTGAGACTGGGTACCTTGGTCCTCTATGAGCCTCCCTCCCCCATCTGTTTATCCCTCTTCTAGGATCATCACTCTGGAGTCTGATGGCTGATAACACATCTAGCTCCTTTATCAGAACTTTATGCTCCTTTATGCTACCTAAAACAAGTGCACGTCTACTTTAGACATGCACTCCACAGCCCCTGGAGACAGCACAGGGCCTGCATGGCATAGAGTAGTAGATGGTTAATAATTAGGTGTTGAATGATACTTGATTGATCATCAAATAAATGAAAATGTAAGTTTTGAGGAAGAAACAGAATGTGTGTGTGTATGTGTGTGTGTATTTGTGATCTGAAGAACTCAGAACAGTGATAAGGAAAACGCTGAGTATTCAGGGAAGAAAAGAGTATTAAAGAGGAAAGATGTATCTAACTAAAGGAAAAGTAAGAAATTAGATTTTGAAATTCACTTTAGCTACCATAGTGTGTGATGGGAATAAAATAATTTAGAAATATCACAGTAATAAAAGTGTACAATTGGTTTGAACTTTTCCAGATATACTCTTTGGCCCACAAAACTCCATCCTATGTAGCTAGTAAAACTGAGAATCACCCCAATTTACCTGCAGTATAGCCAAGGGCACACCAGAGATTAAAGAGATCACCCACATCTTAAACAGAAAAAGAGAATTATAAGAAAAAAATGGAAGAGACCTAGTAGGTCATTCAGTTCTAGTCTCTGGAGTAGTGCAAGATTAAATAAAGTAACATAGGAAAAAATTATGGAAATATACTCAAGAAAACGTAAGACTCTCTGACCCTCTGATTTTTAGTGCCTCACGAAATTCAAGGGTTTATTGTCAACTCATTGCTTAAACCCCTATTCATCAAAAGAAAAATATTCCCTATGGTCTGTATTAGAAATGGAAATAAGAAAGGCAATGTAAAAAGTTGATTTTTGCGGTAGTAAATGACTTGCTTTTTCCTCTGTTCATGAATTTCTGGTTTGCAACTGTACTTACCCAAAATATTAAAATGACCTTCAGGCCAACCCCTTTACTTAAGAGTAAAAGGGGAAGGGAAAATTTCTAGAAGTTGACCATTACAGAAATTACTTTCAAGGCATTTTTCTTTGATAGCTGCTGTTTCACTCATATTATCATCCTTTTCTGTTGACAAGTTTCCAAGATTTTAATCTTGGATTGAAAATGTTACCCTTTCAGAAAGGACTTATATTGTCAGAAGCAGTGTTGTCGTGGAATACAGAATCATATATGAGAGCGCTTGTTGTATTGAAAAATATACCATTGCTAGGATAGGCATTTAAATGTTTAATCTGCTTGCTCATAAATCACTTTCAATGTGCTCAAGTTCTTAGACAACATATTTAAACCTTTCTTATTTCTTTTATTATAGCTGTGTCATTTGCATTGCTGAACATGGGGTTATGTTGGCAATTCCAGATAAACCATTGCTTGGAGGGTTTATAACTGCAATTAAGTTTCACCCTGGCTTGGAATTCAAAGGGAAAATTTTTGTGAGTATTTTTTTTAATTTAAAATATATCTGATTTTTTAAGAAATGGTCAGATTGACAGTTCGGGTTTACAAAGGGAAGCAAGTGGCCTAAAGCACACAAGACTAACAAGGGCATTGGGAGACCTGGGCATGTTTACCTAAATTCACAGATTTGCTTGGTTGTTTTAGAAAAACATATTCATGGCATTTAAAAAAATTCTATTTACTTTATTTGGAGATTGTTGCTGCTCTTTTTTTTTAAATTAAAAAAATTTTTTTAATTGTATGGACAGCTGTTCTACTCCCTCTCAGTCAAAATATTTAAAATTCATCTAGATATCTATTTAACCTTGGGCACACACAGGCTCAGTGCTTTCATTCTTACTGTCTTCTTATACAAAGCTAATACCAGTATCCCATCTTCTACCTACCACCTGGAGTTGTTCTAGGGATGAAAGAAGACTCAATTAGCTCAGATTTTTTTAAAAAAGAGAAAGAGAGAAGTTAGTGTACACGGACAGGAAGCCTTTGATTTGAGGCTGAAACTGCGTTAGAAATATGAAGCAAAGAAGCATTTCTGAGAAGGAGAAGTTGAAGGAGATCTGGAATAACAAAAAAGAAATTACGGGATGGAAGTTCGAAAGAGTGAAGAGGCCTGAGGACAAAGAACCCTTTCTCTTGCTCACACTGAGAACCTCACAAAGCATAAGCATAATTTTGATACATGATACGTTTGCAAAAATCTGTGTCTCTTTACTCTGTCTTATAAAATGCCAAAGACAAATTCTCCTACCTGCGAGAATAAAAAGTGCAATAGACAGCAAGGTAAAAATTCCATCCTGCCACACTAAGAAGTCAAGGAAAAAGCAGTCTGAAAAGGAACAAGGAGCTTCTGTATCTAGCAGATTCTCAGACAAGATACCCTGAGGAACTCTTCTACTGAAAACAGCAAAGAATGCTGGACAAAATATAAATAATATGTATCAATGAGCTGGTAAGAAATTCTCAGGGGCCAACAAATAAGTGAAAGAGGAAATCCAGGTTAGGAGAGCACTGAAGCCATCTTTCACTCTGAGGGTAAGAGATAGGGTATAAAGGTAGGCGTTGTATTATTATTCTTTATATTCTACACTTATTTTGTAAATATGCATTCATGTTTACTCTGATAGATATTTTCAACGTGTCACTTCAGTTACCCTATGTTTATGTTTCTCTGCTGTGTTCTGTGCCCCGAGGAAGTTGGTTTTTGGGGGACTGCATCAAACCAATGCCATCCCTCTAGCTTCCAGTTGAGTTTGGCCATGATGGCAGAGAGCAGGTGAGGGGAGGGGAGTAAGGTTGGAGTATGTACTCCCCTGGGTCTTTCCCTACCAGGTAGCCAATGTTGGCTGTATTTTTTTGCCAAAGACCATAACTCACATCAGCTACTCAACTTCTAATAGAGCTCCCTGTTGCCCCTTCAGGCCTGGGTGTGGCAGCGGGGTGAGTAATAGTTCAAGGATGTTGTAGCCCCCTTGAGCTTCACAATCCTCTGTTGTTTTCTCTTAACGCTGCTCACACCTTTGTAAATAGTCTCTCACTAACCATCATTAGTTACCCTACTTGAGAGAGCAGGCCCCTTGCAGGCCCCTGACCAATGTGGCTACACAATATTTAGTGGAGAAATTATTTTTAGAAAGATAAAGAAGAGTGGTTAAAAGTGCCAAATATACAGAGATTGTATAAGTTTGGGGCTAAGAAGGAAAGAAGGGAGATGGCAATAAACAGGCAACCAGTGACCTTGATTAGTAGGGAAAGTTTTGCATAACAGTGGGGTTGGAAGCCACATCTAGAGGAGTGGCTGGGAGGTGAGACAGTGGTGTCAATTACAAGGAGATTTTTCTTTGGAGAAGTTTGGCATTAAAAGGAAGATAAAAGATTTTCTAGTGCTTTGAGGTGGTGAAGCCAACACACACACACACACATTTTTTCAGTTTAGGAATTGATAGAGAGAGAGAAAGAGATCAAGCCAGAGATGAGATTGCAAATTGAAGTGTCAAAAAGAATAACTGGTAGATGGGGTCCAAAAGGTAGCAGGAAGAGACAGAATCAAGATAATGAAGTAAGAACCTTTCTCCTCGGAAAAGAAGTAGAAAAAGAACAAGGGTAAAAGAAGATAGAAACCAATCTGGACTTGAGAGGGACAGAAGTTTCAAGCATTTATTCTTGCCTGTTGCTCTTCCCTTCTGAAGCAGGAGCAACAAGGTTTCCTTCGGAGGCAGGGAGGGGTGAGGGGTGAGGCTGGAGGCTAGATAAAACTGGTAAATTTTGTAATAAATTGTGGGTCTTGGAAGAGGTTGTTTTACTGTAAACAAATCATCTTTTTTGATTCACTGTAGCCAACCCACCTTCAATGGTGGGAGTTGGGGACAGCTACTAGAGTATCCAACAGATATGTTTCCTTAACTTTCTGGGAGAGAACTTATATGAATTTCGGTCAGCTTCTTCTGCTGTGCAGCTCTAACGGTGACCCAGGCTCATGTAAATCTGACACAAGGATTACAAATATTCATCAGGCATCCCAACAAAGGAAATGCAGCAGGAGCAAAAGCGAGGGAACAGATGAAAGCAACGGGAGGGGAGAAAACCTAGCAACCGGCAAATAACATCATCCAAATGCATCCTATGCGGTCACTGGTGGTTTAATAGGGAAGCAAAGAAAAGTAGGTTTGATGAGGCTTTGTGTCTTAATAAAACGTCTTTGAGGATTGAGGAAACAATGTGTACGGGGTGTTTTGTGTTCCTTCATCATCAAAGGAGCGGGATTAATGGAAGCGACTCTTCTTTCTCGTGTATGGCAATGTATTTATCACTCTTTGCTTATATTCTGAGACCCGATGAGAACAGCTCCATCCCGTTGCCCTGCCAACCCTTCTCAAGTAAGAGGAGAGTTCAGACACCACTTTGTGTTTCATTGTTATACTCCTCCTATTGAAGCTGACCCAAATAGAAAAGCTACCCACTAATGGCAGTAAATGTCAACATTGTGAACAACTTGTAGAAATGAGAAACAGCCTATGATAATCAAGCTATCTAAATGCAAGTGATGTAAGCTTCAGAAGTTGTGGTTAATAATTTTTATAAGTAAAATCTCATTTTTAATGTGCCCATGGTATGCCAAATGCAGAGCATGGAAGCTCTATCACTGAAGTGGGAAAAGGCAGGGAGTGTGCAAAGCTTCAGGCCTCCATTGGCTCTGCCTGTCTCCACCCAACTAGAGCAGTTGGGCTTTTACATGTTATGAACACAGTCTTCAGGTAAGAATGCATTGGAGCAAAGGATTTTTACAGCTGAAAATTCTGAAGATCACTGCACCAAAGGAACACACAATTTAAAGGAATCCTTTGGCAAATCCTTCCCTAAACCAAAGAATTGTTTCCATTTCTTGTGCAAATGTTTATTGAGTATCTTTCCTGCATAAGACCCTGTTCTTTTCACTGTGATGGGCATAAAGAAGTTAAAAGTACAGGAGAGAAGAAGGAGAGAAAACAGAGATAGACTGTGGTTCTTGAGTAGGATGAGTGTTGAGCACAGGAAAAGGGACGAGCCTCAGCTGCAGAGGTAAAGCCTTGTCCACCACAACGAAAGAAAACACACAGGGCTTCCCTGGTGGCTCAGTGGTTAAGAACCCGCCTGCCAGTGCAGGGGACACGGGTTCGAGCCCTGATCCGGGAAGATCCCACATGCCAGGGAGCAACTAAGCCCAGGCGCGACACATACTGAGCCTGCGCTCTAGAGCCCGCAAGCCACAACTGCTGAGCCCCCATGGCACAACTACTGAAACCCATGCGCCTAGAGCCCGTACTCCACAATGAGAAGCCTATGCACTGCAATGAAGAGTAGCCCCCGCTCGCTGCAACTAGAGAAAGCCAGCGCGCAGCAATGAAGACCCAAAGAAGCCAAAGATAAATAAAATAAATAAATAAATTTTAAAAAAAAAAAAAAAGAAAAGACACAAATGGTTTTTTTGAGGGGTGGGGTGGTGAATAGAGAGGGGAAAAACTCAGAATACAAGAAAATTCCTGCCTGGTGGCTGTGATCTACTTTATAAATAGTTCTGCTGCATTTATAGCACATTCATCAATTACCTACCATGTGCCAGACATTATGCTAAGTGATGATAGACATAGATGCATAGACATGGGCCTGTCCCTTGGGAGCTTGCAATCCAGATGAAGCAGTGAGCCCAGTAGATTTATGGCTACAATTAAGATAGCATGTGAGAAAACCCGTAATACATGGGATAGAAAATAGATACTCTGTGGATACAGAAGAGATCACTTTTGACCTAGCTGACTGGAGAAAATCAAGACGGAGATGAGATCTGCTCTAAGCTTTTGAGGATGATTAGGTTTTCAACAGATGGAGGTGGTGAGAGCTGACTGACATAGGAGCGTTCTGTTTAATAACATGGTGATGAGCTTTGTATATCACACACCATCATAGCTTGTGCTTCTTAAAATAAGATACAGTTGTCTTTCAAATATGTTATCTCATTTAATCTTCACAACAATCTTTCGAGCCATCATTTAACAGATGGGAAAATATCTCTAGGAAGGAATTTGTCAGGAGTTGACAAAGTCAGGATTTGAATCTAGGTCTGAGTCCAAAGTCCATGTTCTATCCTCAGCACCAGACTGCCTCTTCATTGATCCCTTTCCACCATGTTTTTCCTGCCCTGCTTTCCCTGAACCTCTCAACTCACCTGCACATGATCAGCAATCAAAACTTCTTTTAAAGAATAATTACATACTAAGAGACTTTACCATGATAGCAAACGTATACTGAAGGAACATATATTCTCTTTTAAACTTTGACAGGTTTCCATTTATCATAACCAGAGATAACCAATTCAACTGAAAAGGTCACTCTAGAGCCTCATTCCCGCCACAGCTATGATGTGGCTTCAAGAACCTTCAGGGAATCCATGTCTTACTCATCTGAGGATCTTCAGCACTTAACCCAGCGCCTAATGCAAAGGAAAAATCTAATTAGTGCTAATTGAGATGAGATGAATGAATGATGAAATATTCCCTTTGCTCTCAATGAATGAGCTGACGAAATTAAGTGGAAGAAACTGTCCTATCTGGCACTCTCCACGTGTTAAACCCATCAACCAATAATGTGATTCCACGATACAGATGGTGTTTGTTTCTCTACACATTGACTTGTTTGTATTTCAAGACCCACCTTTTCCATTCCCATTCAACTGGTATTTATTTAATTCTAATGACCACCTGTGAGATAAGATGCATTATCCTCATTTTGCAGCTGAAGAAACAACAGAGGCTCAGAAATAGTTTCGTGATCTCCATCAATTCACTCAGCTAATAAGTGCTGGAGAATAGATTTCACCGCAGAATGTTTGATTCCAAGTCCGCAAAGGAGAAGCTATAAAGAGGTCTTAGAAGAAAGCTATTCCAAGAAGAACTAACTGATCTCTTCTTCCCAAGAGAAGGTTCTACATCCACCGGACCAGCAGAGAAAGCCACTTTGCACTTGGCTTTGCCCAAGAGACACAAAGAGAAGACTCTGTCACAAAGACAATCCCTGCAAATGAAATTGGAAGATCCAGAAAACTGGAGAAAATAAAATACCGAGATTTAATTTTCTACCAATACATCTATCATTAATCTTTTAAATGGATTTTATAAGAACTTTATTACACATAACTCTAGTCCTAAAATCTCAGATTTACAGAAGCTAAAATTTCCATAAAATATGAAATGTGAATAATTTAGATTACATCCTACTGTACAATAAATACACATCCCAGACAGGAAGAGATCTATAACCTCATTTTTCTCCTGACATCACTGAGCAGCTTTTCATGGCAAAAAGTTTGCTGACTCCAGCAATTCCGTCAGAATCATAACAAAGGAAAGGGTAGTTCTCTTTGGCTAAAATGCCTTCCTGACCAAAAACAGCTTAGAGAGGAGGCTCTAGGGTCAGGTTGCCTGGTTTTAAATTCCACATCTGCCACGTACAATGTGTGTGACCTTGGACAATTTAGGAAGCCTCTCTGTGTCTGTTTCCTCCTGTATAAATTGAGCTAGAATTGCTATGAGGCTCAAATGAAAATAACGTATATAAACTAATTAGCTTATTTCTAGGCACATAGCAGGCACCTAATAAATATAAATATATTACATATATTAGCTCATCTTCATTTCTCCCAAAGACTGGGTCAAATTCTTTAGCTGTCCTTTCATTCAGCTGAGCCAATGACAGATGAGGCTCCCTTTGAAGCAATGGCTCCACAGAATTAGCCTTAGAATCAGAGGTAGGAATTTAGAGGACACTGCAAATCCTAATATATATTTTTTAGTTCTCTGAACACAAGTGAACCCACAGCAAAGTTGCAAAGAAAAAAAAAAAACAACAAAAAAGCCACACAGCTGTTTTTAAAGTTATTGGGTACCCACCACAGGCTCTTTGCACATATTATTGCAAATTCTCTCAGTGATCCTGCAATTCAAAATAATTTAAAATTCGCAACTGAGGAAACTAAATCTCCAGAAAGCCATATTAATATTGGGTGTTAGGAGCCAGAATACCAACTCAGGTGGGTCTCATGACACAATTTAGTTATTTTCACTCCATCATGACACTGTGTAAAATCTACTCCACCCTTCTACTGTGCCCCTGTCCTGCTTTTGTTGTCCCTGCGTGTCCCCCCAGAGCCCACTTCTTCACAGTCTCATGAGTAAGCTGAGACTCTGTCCTCTGGCACGATCTGGACTGGACTTGCCTCCTTCACAACCCATCTAAACTTATCTGCCCAGCATTCTATTCTTCCTTCCACATTCTTTCTTGAGGAAAGAATAAATTCATTTTCACTAGGGCATTAACAGACATTAACAACCTAATTTTAACTCTCCTAGAATAGCAAGAATAATAGCTAACATATCCTTGTACTTAAAATGTGCATATTCTCAATGCTTATTATGTGTGATCTCAGTTCTCACCAAGCCATTTTACAGATGATGAAACTAAGGTTACTTAACTTACTGAAAGTCACAAAGTTCCCAATTGGCAGTTCAGAAGTTGTCCAGGACTGCCTGACTCCAAAAACCAAACTTAAAGAGCATTTCATGCTTAATTGTTGAGGTGCCAGTCAAAAATTGGAGAGGGGCCAGTGTTCTTTAGGAGGTAGGGAAGGGAGGAGGGATGATTTCTTGGCCCATGTTTACAGCCCACACAGTCAGCATCTTGGGAAATTTTCAAGTTAAGGTTTTATCGTGACTAATATTCAAGTTTTCATTTGGTTATTTCCTTTCCATTCTCAAATATTAACTCAAGCATTAAGCTCCCAAAATATGCATTTTTAAAGATGAGGCCACTCCTGAAGACTGGGAGAAGAGTCAATACCACCAAGAACCTCTGACAATTCCAAATGCCTAGGTCATTGTTTCAAGAGGACCATGTGTCCCTGGAATGTTGGAAGAAGGTTGAATGATGAGATCAAACAAAAGTTATCAGATTTGTTATCATTTTTTTCTAGCAGATGCGTTGCCTATATCAAGGAATAAGGAGATGAGGCAATCTCTTAAAAAAATACACAGAAAGGGGTTAGAATCTTAAATCTACAGTGCAAATTGTGCCACTCACCAAACAACATGATAATGAGGGTGTGTGCAGGATTATGTCATGAACAAGACATAATCTGGGGCTTTTTGAGGCAATTTAACAGATTCCGTTGATGATCCTTAGGGGATTATTGCACAAGGTATGGTACCTAGTTGGGATAAACCTACAAGGATATTTTAATAGGGATAGACTTCATATTATAAATTTGGATCCAAGGTCATGGAACAAAAGCAACCCTGAATTTGTAAAACCTAAGAATCTTCTCCTCACTCTACAATCATCTGCACTATGAATTCAGTCTTCATTTCTTCATCTGTCCCCATCTCACAGGGTGACTGAGAGAATCAAAAGGGATGATGTATCTGAGAGTGCTCTGTAGGCTCTGAAACACCACACTAATGTGAGGGATTATTGTCATCATTATTACAGTAGATATTCAAGACTCTTTCTAACTAATGACCTTCAGAAGTCAGAGAAGAGTGCCGGGGGTGGGGGGGGGGGAAATACAGAGTTTTTATTAATTCATGTAAGCTTTGTGCCAATTGAATTCTAACTCTAGAACTATTTCCTGTAATTATGATTTAGTGGTGCCAGAAACAAATATAGCCATCAAGTTCAACCACTTGCACGGAGAACAAATTAGTTCATAAAACGTAATGGATTTTATCTCCAAATTGAAAATTTGGCCAAAGTCAGTAACAGACACTAAGTTGTTTGATTTTGTTCTTAGTAGGGCAAGTTTGGCTAGCTGGCATTTTTAGGGAAAAAGTAGCCATTAAGAGTAAGGTAATGTAATTAGAAGAAAAATTATATTCCTATGTAGGGTTCAGACAAGAGTCCATTTATGATATTAGCATTTTGATCCATTTTTTAAAGACTATAATTCTATTTGGTCATTGATATCAGTTATTCCAATAACTTTAGTATGCAAAAGTATTACCATGCCTTACATCCATGCATTTTATTCTTTAGCTCAGGGAAGGGACCCAGGAGTCTCCATTGTTAATAAGAATTTCTAGTGCTTTTGACACAGGAGGTCCTCAGAATCACTGTTGGAGATCAGACATATGCAAACTCAAACTAGGCTTCTGTCTAGGCCAGGGCAAGGTAGGCAGCAGAAATGAGTAAAGCAAGCTCGATGGGGACCATGGTGAAGAGAGGAAGCCTTGCCTTTCCTGCCGGGTGCAGTAGTTACATATCATAAGTCACTTTTGCCCCAAAGAAATAAATATGCAGTTTCCAGGTGTTTCAGTATTTTAAGAGATGTCAAAGCCTGTATTTTTGTGTGTGTGTAAAATACTCTGATTTTTAAAATGTTAGTTCAACACTTAAAATACTATGTGAGGACTTCCCTGGTGGCACAGTGGTTAAGAATCCGCCTGCCAATGCAGGGGCACAGGTTGGAGTCCTGGTCTGGGAAGATCCCGCATACCGCAGAGCAACTAAGCCCGTGGGCCACAACTACTGAGCCTGCGCTCTAGAGCCCACGAGCCACAACTACTGAGCCCGTGCGCCACAACTACTGAAGCCCGCACACTTAGAGCCTGTGCTTCTCAACAAGATAAGCCACCACAATGAGAAGCCTACACACCGCAACGAAGAGGAGCCCCCACTCACTGCAACTAGAGAAAGCCCGCACGCAGCAGCAAAGACCCAACGCAGCCAAAAATAAATAAATAAATAAAATAAATTTTAAAAATAATAATAATAAAAAATAAAATAAAATACTATGTGGATGAAACAACACATTGGCAGGCTACACTAACCAGTGAGAGGCTACTTTGGTACCTCTATTCTAGGCCAGAATTGCTTACAGGTTATAGAGTACGGGTCTTTGCCATGAATGAATGAATGACCTGCCAACTCTTCAGGACTGCTACCCTTACCTTGCTTCTGAAGCAGAGAGCTATCCTAACTCTTGAAGTAATTAAAAATTACCATCCCATTGTTTTCAGTGGCTGGAACTGTCCCATAAAACAGCCGTACACTTGTTCATTGTGGGCACGTCCTCCCCTCAACAGTAACATTTTATTTTGTTTCTGGGCCGTTGTCTACCTATCTTTCACGGTGCAGCTCATTGCATTCTTAAATGATGTTTTTTCCAGGAGCTAATTGAGCTTTATCTATGTGAGTGAGCTAGAATCTGTCACTGACAGCCTGCAGAAGGCCATTTCTTCAATTGCTTGAAAGAACTAGAGTCAGACATGACAAACTGCAGCTCGGAATACCTGGCAGCCAGCCCATTAGTGTTGCTGTTCCAAGATGCAGTAATAAATTACTTAGAGAACACAGACCCACTTTATTTCCGTCATGAAACTCGCCACCCTAAAACCAAAAGAAGAGATTTGATTTTTTTTTTTTCTATCATAGTTTGTCAGGGCCTTTTGGAAACAATGCATTATTTATTTTTTACAAAACATAATTGCTGGCAAAACCACTCTAGACTATGAAAACAGCTTTCTTTTGTTTCTTGTATGATTTCTTGAGCAACAAACCTTAGGCTTTCTTTATACTCCTTATACTCTGCCAAGAAACAACTGTTAACACAGTAGCAACTGTAGCAAATAAAAAATCAAACTGTGCATTTCTTTCCAGTCCGGTTTTATAAACTGGATCCGACTGTCTCTGCTTTCCTTGCAACCTACAAGACAATTAACTTTTTCCTAAGGGGTGGAGCAAAAGAGTACCCATTTTACCAGAACATTATCAACCACTGACTTAAAGGATTAAGAATAAGCTGTTAAAAGGTGTCTGCCAGTATCCTGGGGATTTGCTCTATTTAGTTTGGATCAAATCCTTCCATAGGCAGAGCAGGCCAGATAGGATTCTCGATTTTAAGTTGATGAGTTCCTCTCTAGATAATTTTCTGAATTGACTGATTTTGCTGTCCTCATCCCAGTTCTAATGTTTATTTCTGATCATCTAGCACGTTACTACCGCACAGATTTTGGTGTTTATCTTTGTGTGGTCCTAGTTGATAACAGCCTTGCCATCACTGAACCCCTGTGGCCAGGGAAAGGGAATTCTCTGATTGGCCAGCCTGGGTGGAGGAGATTTTTGAAGGACAGCATGAAATGGGGAAGGGCTGATGCCCCAAACGAGAAGCAGGTTGCTATTGACAGTTGACAGGGGATACAATGCAAGCCATGAACAGTAATCAGCTTAAGCTCACTAAAATTCAGTCTGGGATCCAAAATGTGAAAGTGATTTTCAGACACTCTGAAGTCCAGTCCCAAGTAGAACTTTGCACCCATGTTTTTGAGCAATGGAAGCCTCATAGGAGTAAATATGTAGATTCCCAAGAGATCTTTGGGTCAGGTAAGAATGCTCATTTGAAGATAAGACTTCTCGTCACAATTGCAAATGCAGCCTCAGTACTATTTGCTCACGTGCTGTAAATATTATCAAACCGACAGAGACGGGTGGGCTGTTGGAGGACTTGAAGCATCTTCTCTAGCTTTTTCCTCACTCGTCATTCATGTGGTTAGTCCTCCAAGAAAAGCCTTGACAATGAAGGAAGCAGCTATGCAGCCCACAGCCTGAATCACAGGGACAGGAGGTGAAGAATCTGCAGGGTTTCCTGCGCTTGCCCACTTACCCCACTGACTGAGCCCCATGGAGTCATGGAATTTGTGTCCATAACCCAGGACAGGGCCACCCTGAAGTTTTTGTTTAGGGAGTTCAGTCTCTGTGTTCTGAGCTGCTCTGCATGGAGACTGGGATGGAAAGAAGAGGGAAACGAGAACACATAATTCTGGTACTCATAGTTCTTGACATACTCAAAGTTCAGAAGAGGTACCCTTCATCATATACTTGCATCGCGTACACGCCTTTTCCGATGACTCTTGCTGCAGCTTTGAGGGACAGAGTGCGCAGATCAACCTCCTTTCTAGGCAAGGTTAGTCACATACATTTCCAATAAAATAGAGACCTTCACCCCTCGCCACCTGGGTAGGTCTTTTTCTCCACTTGGACACCCCTCCTCCCTACTTTCCCGTGCTGTGTGTCTGTAGGTGAGCCGGCAGCTACAGGAATACAATCAGAACCGAGTATTCTGTGTATTCCTCCAGCCAGCTCGCTCTGTTCTCGGCTTTTCCTCTCATTCTCCATTTTCAATTTTTCCTAAATGAGTTTCTCTAGATACTGTTACTCTTTAACTTTGTCTTCCTGGTTGATTCAGTCTCTCCTTCACAAAAAAAATTTTTTGGGGGGGTTTATTTATTTATTTGTTTATTTATTTATTTATGGCTGTGTTGGGTCTTCGTTTCTGTGCGAGGGCTTTCTCTAGTTGTGGCGAGCGGGGACCACTCTTCATCGCGGTGCGCGGGCCTCTCATTATCGCGGCCTCTCTTGTTGCGGAGCACAGGCTCCAGACGCGCAGGCTCAGTAATTGTGGCTCACGGGCCTAGTTGCTCCGCGGCATGTGGGATCCTCCTAGACCAGGGCTCGAACCCGTGTCCCCTGCATTGGCAGGCAGATTCTCAACCACTGCGCCACCAGGGAAGCCCACAAAATATTTACTTTGTACTTTCTTTGCATCAGAACCATGTTGGGCATTGAGAATAAACAATATATTATTTAATTCAACCAACATGTATGTGCCAGACACAACTTCAATATCCTAGTGATCTCACAGTCTGATAGGGAAACTAGGCAAGCCAGGAGATATTTATAATGGAGAGAGGAAACTGATGCTATCCTGGGCACAGTGTGCTTGGAAAACACAGAATGGACATGGGATCTGAGTAGACCCAGAGACAGCCATGGAGAGAGGTGTATTTCTTTCACTTTGGCTGAGTCAGATTCATGGTATGGCTTTTTCCAAGTATCTGTTTAGAGTGAAATGGAACATTTTATACTGGAATACTCTTGGGGGAGAGCCAGTTCTAGTTCCAAAGAAATCTGATAAACTCAAAACCACCACGGTGTTCTTTTCCACCTCACATCCACCATCTCCTTCATCCAGCAGCATCAGTACATGTGCGGAGGTTTGTTCCCCTAGGTCCCTCTCCTGTATCAGCTTTCAGGCTGACAATGTAGAGCAGAACACTCAGAAAAAGTAAAATAAAATCTCTTGGGTTATTGTCATAAAATTAGTTGATATAAGATACAAAAGATAACAAAATCCCCTTGCATCTGTCCGTGTGATTAGGATTCATAGCTTATTCTGAGAAAAACTTAACATGGAAAGTTTGCTCCCCTTGCTTTGAGTTTTAATGCCACTTGATTCTGGTCTATTACAACCATTGAAGTAGAACATGGTGCAAGTATCTGTTGTGAATTTCTGACGGTTTCCTTTTCTCCGAAGGACTGAGTCTTCGCTGGATGGAACTCAATGTTACATATTCTTGTTCAATATCCATACAGCCCAGGAGCCTCAAAGCCCCACTAGGGAACCTGCACTTGCAAATTTAACAGTTTATATTGATAATTGTGGTGCATCCCTTTGCTACCTGGGCAATCTCAGGCCACTGAATGAAATCCTCTGAGACTGAGTTTCCCCTTCTATAAAATGTGATTTATAGTGAGTTGAATGTGGCCCCCAATAAGATATGCCCTCCCCCTAGTCTCCAGAATCTGTGAATATTACCTTATTTGGCAAAAGATATGACTAGGTTAAGGATCTTGAGAGGGGAAGCTTATCCTGAATAATCTGGGTGGGCCCTACATATCATTACATGCAACCTTATAAGAGAGGTGGAGAGAATTGGGGGGCAGACACACAGAGGAGAAGACACCCAGAAGAAGAGGAGTTAATGTGACCACAGAGGCAGAGATTGGAGTGATGTGGCCACAAGCCAAGGAAGGCCTGGATCGACCAGAAGCTAGAAGAGGCAAGGAATGGATGTCCTCTACAGCCTTCAGAGGGAGTGTGGCCCTATAGACACCTTAATCGTAATGGCCAGAACTATAAGAGAATACATTTGTTATTTTAAGCCATCGAGTTTGTGGCAATTTGTGACAGCAGCCACAGGAAATGAATACAAGGATAGCAGTCACCTTGCAGGGTCAACATGAGGATCAAAGAGAATGTAGGTGCAGAACTTGGAACAAAGTAGTTACTCAGTAAATAGTGATGACTACTCCTCCTCCTCCTGCTACTATTATTATTATTATTATTATTATTTTCTAACCAGGTGGTAGACATTCAAGTGTCCACGTTTTAAACACTGACGGAATAGACCTAATTTTTTAAGCTTCCAAGAGATGAACAAGCAAAAAATGAGCCCAATTCACCTTCCCAACTTCATCATACCTTATACTTAGAATAACTACACAACCAGTTTGCCCATGTCTTGTTGTCTCCCTGTTGTCCCCACTGTAATCATAGATAGTCCCCCCTTTTCCTCCTCAGAGGGGCCTGAGTTGCTGGAATAATCATTGCTAACAATCACTGCATGTGTGTCATGAGCCAGAAAGCAGTCTAAGCATTTTACTTGTATGTATTCATTTAATTATAACAATTCATTTAATTATCACAAAGCTCTACGGATAAAACTAGCTTTATCCTCACTGTGCCCAAGGTAGTGAGGTAGTGAGCTACTACACAGGTAGTGAGCAGCAAGGTGATGTCATTCCCAGAAAGTCAGAATTTAGACCTGTACTCGTAGCCACTCCGCTGTTCTGCCACTTTATTTCTTGACAGTGCTCCGAAAGCACTTAACTCTCGCACCTCTTTGCATTTACTGATGGGTTCTCAGCAGCGATGCTAAGCCCTTGCTATATCCCAATCAGTTATGAGAAATCCCATGTACTGCTTATTACTAACAATAGTATGAGTGTTATGTTTTTGAATTATTTTCTAAATAAATTAGAGCAGATTCAAGATTAGCCCTAAGATAACGCAGCACTCACTTACTTGAGATGTGAGTAACAAGAGAAAGGAGGGAAAAGCTGCAGTGACAATGGACATTCCCATAGTAACAAGTATGGGAACACCACTGACTCATGTAAGTTTCAGCGAGAAAAAAAAGCCTGTGAAGTTTTGGCATCCCGTTGCCTTTTTCTGAAATATCTCCCTCCACCATTTTCCTGTTGGGCGTCTACTATTTCATCCAGTCTCAATTCATATGACCACAAACACATCCTCAAATGCCAGTGAAGAACAAACAGCTCCCTCTTCAGACTGTTCATCACTGATAAATCATTTTTGCTGTACATCATATCATGCTACACTGTACAGTGATCTAGAGGCTGGTCTGTCTCCCCAGCTTCTCTGCATGACCCTGTGAGCAGGGACTGTATCTTTCTCTTTTCTGCACCCCAGACACCAATCACAGTTCTTTGCACATAGAAGAGGCTTCCAAGCTATTAGTTTGTGGGTCAGACTGTGTCTCACTACACCATGCACATTTCTTTAGCCTAGGCTGCCATTCCATAAACACTTTGCCCAAGAAACCAATAGTCAGTATTCACTTGGCGAGAATTTATTGAATACTCACTCTGTCCCAGGTAGGGAGCGAGAAGCTGAGAATACAAAGATGAACTTTACTGTCTCTTCTCACTAGACAGAGAGTCATCTAGTGATTCCTATAAGAGGCGAAACCTGTATTCTGTGTGCTGGTTTAGAAGGACTTACCAAGAAGAAGAGGAGAAGGTGCCTCTGGATCTGTGCTACTCAGAGTGGGGCCTGAAAATCATCAGCATCAGTAGCGCCAGCAGCATGAGGGAGCTTGTGAGAAGTGCAGAATATCAGACCTCACCGCAGACCTACCGAATCAGACCCTGCAATGTAACCAGGCCCCCAGGTGTGCCACAAGCACATTAGAGCTTGACGAACACTGATGGAGACAGTGAGACAGTGTGGGTAAAGGCAAGAAAGAATGATTCCACTTGGCTTTTAAGGGGACACCATAAGTTGTTCTGTGCAGCTGGAGAGAAAAGTGCAAATTC
The DNA here is from genome assembly GCF_028021215.1 of Eschrichtius robustus. Classification (NCBI taxonomy): domain Eukaryota; kingdom Metazoa; phylum Chordata; class Mammalia; order Artiodactyla; family Eschrichtiidae; genus Eschrichtius; species Eschrichtius robustus. The sequence goes on from NC_090833.1 coordinate 74,915,295, forward strand.
GGGCTTGGGTAAAGCTGAGACTGGAAAGGTAGGGAGGGTCAGATCTTGAGAGCACTATCTGTCATTCTGGGAGTTTGAATTTTATGGTGAACGTGAACACTGTGAGCGTTCATGGAGGATGGTATGCAGGAGAGCAACATGATCACGCATGTTGTGAAAAGATCACTTGGAGGGATGGGAGGCAGTGCTGTGAAGGGGGCAGTCTACAGGTAAAGATTAATTCAGAAGCTGGTTAAAATGTTAGATGAACACAACTGCAGTTGTGGGCTGGGGGCTGAGAAAAAGAAGAAAAGCTTTAATATATATGAAGAGAGCCAGGGTTTTTTATATTCATGTTCGATTATTCTTTAGGCTTAAACATTTTAATTTTACAACCTTTATTGTGATTGTTACTATGATGAGGAACTGTATTTAATTGCAGGGTAACAAAAATTGAGAAGCCATAACCCCAGTCTGGGAAGTTTACAGACTTAGAGGAGAAGGCAGACAAAAAAATCATTAGTAGACTATCTATTAGGTATGAACAAATATTATAGAATCACAGAGGCGGGCAAGAATTACTAAATCCTGACCGAGGCAATAAGGCAAAGCTGCAGAGAGGAAGTTACATATGGGCAACTGAATAAAACACAATAATAGGGAGGGAATATATCGTCATGGTTGAAAGCATGAGTTCTGGAGTCAGAGTTCTTAGGTTTCAATAAGCCATCTACATGTACCTGCTTAGGCTGGATAAACCATCGATATGGACTGGCCCTATACAACCTTATGCAAAGTATTTAATCTTTGTTTCATCTTTAGAATGGGGATGATAATAAATGGCCCATCTCATGGGGTTGTCACAAGAACTAAATGAGACATGTCAAGTTTATAACACAGTGTCCAGAATCTGGTAAGCACTCAAAAAAATGCTACCTTTTATGACTACTATATATGAGCGGAATCTTGAATGATAAGAGGGTGTTTTCCAGAGAGAGAAAAGCTGAAAAGAATTTCTGGCAGTGGAAAGTGTCTATGCACAGGCAGGGAAAGGTGCTAGAGCAGTAAGTTTGGGGAATACGGCACAAAGCCTGGAATGACATTCTCAGAAACTTCCATTTTATCTTGAGGATACTGGGTATGGATGCAACAGAGTACTATGATGATGTTCATTTGTTAGGAAGCATTACAGATGGAGTAAAATGAGAAGAGCCTGGAAACAGAGTGAACTACTCAGAGTGTGCTGCAGCAAACTTGACAAGAGACGATGGTCAAAATAATGTTAGTGATAAAGAGGGGTATGGCCAGATTCAAGAGACATCTCTGAATTCGAACTCCTAGGCTTCAGTGAGCAATTAGGTAACAGAATGGCTCTGAGTCTCTGTGTAGGGTGAGAAGAATGATGATGGTGAAGCGTCTCATCTTGTGTCATTGTCAGGCCTTAGGGGGCAGCTACAAATAACGGAAAACCAAAAATAGCAGAGATTCGCAACATAGAAGTCTATTTCTCTCTCAAGAGTAGTCCAGAGCTAGGCAATTCAGGACTGATACGATGCCCAGCGGTGTCAGGGACCAAGGCTCCTTTGATCTTGTTGATACCATGCAAGGACTCTCTTCCCAAGGTCACCTCATGATTCAAGTTGCTGCACCAGCTCTAGCTTCAACCATCACCTCCTCATTTCAGCAATCAGGAAAAAAGAAGTGGATGAAAAAGAAAAAATGCTTTTAATGACACTCATTTAAAGGGGGTTCTCAGAAGCTGTCATATGACCCTTTCACTTGCATCATATCAGAAAGAATAAGCAAGGGAGGCAAGTAGGTAGATTTACTTGGAGTGCCCAGTTAATAGCTAAAGATTCTATCATTATGTTATGTTAGAAGGCTACAGGAGATCCTGGGGAATAAGAAGCAATCTCTGCCATAACCAGACAAGAAATAGGGGAGAGAAGCAAGTTGGAGGGAAAAATCAAGATTGAGAAGAAGGTAGCTATGGGGACAGTTAATGAAAAGCACCCAGGAGGCAGTTGGAGACATGTCTCTAGAGATTAGGATAGAGGTGTGAAGACATAGATAAGAAGTTTCCATTCCTTCCCTCCTGCTTCTAGTTGTCGTGAAATAAACCTTTGAGGCTCTGAAAGTAGCCTGCTTACTCCATCCATAGAGCAATTTGTTGGCATGACAATAAACCCACAACAGAAATTATTACATTATGATTGTCAAAAACACAGTAATTCACAAGGTTTACAGGTAAGAACCTTCTCCCAGGATTGCTCAGTAGCTCTGCTACTGATGCCTACGGGTGGGTCATATTTTTCCCATGTCGGATTTTGGAGCTGACATTTGCTTCATGATTTTGAGGCTATGAGCATTTGAAAACCCTTAGAGCAACTTCTTTTTTTTTTAATTTTTATTTATGTATTTATTTATTTATTTTGGCTGTGTTGGGTCTTCGTTGCTGTGCGAGGGCTTTCTCTAGTTGCGGAGAGCGGGGTCCACTCCTCATCATGGTGCGCAGGCCTCTCACTATCGCGGCCTCTCTTGTTGCGGAGCACAGGCTCCAGACGCGCAGGCTCAGTAGTTGTGGCTCACGGGCCCAGTTGCTCCGTGGCATGTGGGATCTTCCCAGACCAGGGCCCGAACCCGTGTCCCGTGCATTAGCAGGTGGATTCTCAACCACTGCGCCACCAGGGAAACCCAAGAGCAACTTCTTTAAAACAAACTTCATATCCCAGTGCTTATGCTCTGTCAGGAATAACATTTATTTTCATGACTCTAAAATTACAGAATTTCTTTTGAGAGACAGAATTCTTGGAATTCATGATACCTGGAAAGCATGGGTACCCCCACCCTGTGCCCAAGTGTGACACCCTCAGAACAAAGGTCAATCACTATTGACCTCAAGCTGGCCTTATATTTCTAAGGGACTCTTCATGTATTTCTGTGAGTAACTCATATGGTGAAAGGTCTGAAAATCAGGTGCATGTGGGCCAGTTTGGGAAATCTCAAGAAGAGGGAAGCTGAGCAGGATTTTAAGTTTCCAATATCAGAAACATGGGCAAGAAAGACACTTATCTATAAAATGGGACCAAGAGGAAGAAGTGACAAGGAAGCAGACTGAGCCTAAAGGTAGGCAATCTAACCCTTGAAAATAACGTATTGAAAAAAATGTCTTTAGTAAAGTAAGAGAATAGGAAGGTACGCCTGATATAGTAAAGACTACACAGCATCAATCAACACCCTATTCAACAATAAAACACTAGAGGCATTTCCATTCAAATTAGAAATTAAGCAATGATGCTTACTGTTGACACTTCGACATTATTCTGTAAATTCTAGAGACTGAAATACAACAATAAAAGAAATAAGATGGATAATCGCTGGAATGGTGACAAAAAATTCATTACTTGCAGATGATATAATTTATATTTTTACCCAGAAATCCCAAGCAAATCAACTAAAATCTATTTAAACAAATAACAGTTTAGGAAGATAGCCAAGTAGAAAATCAATAGCTTGCCTATATATCAGCAGCAATGAATTAGAATACGTGGTGGAAAATGATCCCATTAGTAATGAAATGACAAATATCAATTTCTTGTAATATACCTAAGAGTTTGCTGTTCTAAGCACAAGGGCACGTAAGCAGAGTAAGCAGAATCTATTTGATTCCCAAGCCCTCATTAGCACAGTGAGTGCCATGCGTAGGCTGGGCTCAGCTCCAGGAGAGAGCCCCACATGGCCTCGCTCATTTATATGGGGGAGGAGGGGCAGAGAGAAACACCAAGTGTCTTTGCAATGATGTGAGTTAAATGTGTTTTTTTGTTTGTTTGTTTGTTTGTTTTTTAACATCTTTATTGGAGTATAATAGTCAGAAAGAGAAATAAATGTGTTTTGAGAAAGAGCCTTATTATAAAAGACAGAGAGTTGAGGCATCAGGAGCTCAGCCTGGAGATCTTGAAAATCAACACTGTCTCTATCTGCCAGAGATTTTGCTGTCCTACTGTTGAGCCAGCACAGACCTGCTGACAGCTCATAGCAAAGCTACCAGACAGGGGAATGAGGCTGCCTCCAAGGCCACACAAAGGGGACAAACTTTTATCTCTCCTCACAAGTAAAGAGCAATGTCTCCATTAGGAGAAGAAAAGAATTTTCTGTGAGGTATTACAGAATATTTCAACAATATTTTTATGCTATTTACTCATTCATTCACTGAAAAATATAGTCTGAGAGTCTACTCTGCTGGCCACTGTCACAAGTGCTAGACATACGATGGAGAACTCTCAGGGAGCTTGTGGTCTAGTGGGAAAGACAGTTAACAAGTAAGCAAATAAATAAATGTATAAGTAAAATTACAATAAACATTAGAGGCGGTGCTAAACAGAGGGCGGAGCTAAAGCATAACCCAGAGGCTGGGACAAGGGAGGTAGGCTGCTTTAGACAGGATGGCCAGGCCAGGAGAGTAAGAGAAGATGACACTTATGGTGGGACTTGATGTATTAGGAAGAGCCTATCATCCAATGAGCCAGAAAAACAGTATTTCAGGGAGAAGAGACAACATGAGCAAGGCCCTGAGTTCAAAAAGAGCTAGATGTGTTCCAAGAACAGAAAAAAAGGCCAATTGCGTTAGAGATCAGAGGGCAAGAAGAATGAATGGTGCCCGATGAAACTGGAGAAGTAAATGAGTGTGGCCTTGGAGACCACATTAAACGGCTTGGATTACATTTGAAGTGCAATGGGAAGCCATTGATGGGTAATAGAAGATGATGTTATCAGGTTTATGGTTTTAAAAAATTACTTTGGCTCAGCAGGCACTATGGATCAGAGACCATGAAGGACAGTATGATTAGAATACAGGAGAAACATGATCATTGCCTAAAATAAAGTGCCAAAAGTGGAGACAGAGAGACGAAAATAAATTCACGTAATAGCCTGGAAATAGAATCAAAAGGAGTTCTGCAGGATTATATGCACAAGGTGAAAGAGGAAAAGGAATCAAGGAAGACTCCCAGACTTCTGACTTGAGCAACACGGGTCTTGGTGAAGTGGCTAAGACTGGACAAGGTAGAGTTTAGGGGAAGGAAGCTCAAGAGTTCAGTTTTGAACATAATAAATTGAAGAAGGCTGTGAGATGTCTACAAGGGCCATCAAGTAGGCAGTCAGCTATAAGAGCCTGAACTCCAAGGAGAGGTTTAAGCTAAAGACATAAGTGGAGCTGTCAGCATATCATAGCATATTAAGCCAGGAAGAGAATGAAATTGCCTAGGACAGTGGTTCCAAACTGAGTCACGCTATTTGCCATATCTGTGTAGCACATCTATGTGCTTTATTTACTTTTTCTAGAAATGTACCAAAATGTTCACTTAAGTACCCACTTTAGTCTCTTTCAAAGCTGTAATATCTGTGAAATCTCCTATTATGATAGTTACATTCCAGTTTAACATGCATCTACAATCAACTTTGATTCCAGCAGGAGAATGCATAATTCAGGAAATACTCGCTGAAGAAGAAGAAACGTTGAGAGGGAATATAAGAGAACCTAGGACTGAGTAGAAGAACTTGAATATTTAGAGTTGGGGTAGAGGGGAAAAAAGACCCTGTAAAATGCCTGCAAAGCCTGAGCAGCCAGAGATGTAGGAGGTACACCAGAAGAGTGGGGTGTAATGTGCTACCTAGAGCCCCCTTCAGGGCTGGAGGATTTATTCCTTCCACCTAGGAAATTACGCTCAGCTGGAAAGAGCTACCTTACCAGGGGTCACACCCCCTCCTCAGGGGGCAGCCACATCCAAAGTTGTCCAGAGGCTCTAAAGACCATGCCCCTCACCACAATTCAGGACATCTCTAAAGGGTCTGAGAGCTCTCATGAGGTTGGCCAAAGCCTCTGTGGAGCCCAATATCTCCTTCTGCTCCATCCTGATTCCCTTCCTTCTTCATAGGTAGCAATTCCAGGAGCACCCTTCTGCAGGCTGATTGAGATCAGCCTCAAAGTCAGCTTCCTGGGAAACCATCCTTCATCGTTCCGTATCTCAGAAGGCAATAGGGAAGCGTGCTTCAAGGCAAAAAAGAAGGATATTGAACAGTCAAATTAAAAGTTATAACATCATTCTTGGTGGGAAGTCTCAATGTTTGCAAAGATAAACATTTTTACCAAATTAATATGGGTATTGTTTGGAAGAGGGAAAAAAAATGATTTTAAGATCCAACAGGAAGTAAAAAAGTGAGAAACATTTTTTAAAATCTTTGAAAAGGAAAAAAATAAGAGATTTCCATTTCTCTAGAATCTAGATATTAAAATGCACGGAAGAGCTACAGTAAGTCATATAGAATGGGGTTGATAACAAAATAAAGTAAAGATAAATAAATGGAAAGCCCAACACGAACTCGAATCAATACACATATAAATACATAAAGATAAGTAAAAATTATTCAGGCAAATGTGAGAGAGTTTTCCAGCAAAGGAATTTATATTTTCAAGACCCGAGAAGTTTGAGAGAGGAAAACAATTCAACAAAAAAATGTTTTATATTTATTATCAAGAGCCTACTTAACCACATAAAAACCATCTAAGGCTGTGCTGTCCAACATGGTAGCCACTAACACCGTGTGCCTATATTGTATTTCAAATATTGTTAGTGTGAATTGAGAGATGCTGCAAGTATAAAATACAGACTACATTTAAAATTTTTTTCATATTAAAAAGTATGTAAAATACTGCATTAATAATTGTTATATTGATTATGTTTTAAAATCATAATATTTCACTATATTGGGTTAAATATATTCTTAAAATTAATTTCACCCTTTTTTTTTTTTTACTTTTTTAATGTGGCTGCTAAAAAATTTGAAATTACATATATGGCTCACATTTATGGATAATATTATATTTCTTTTTTTTTTTTTTTTTGGCTGTGTTGGGTCTTCGTTTCTGTGCAAGGGCTTTCTCTAGTTGCAGCAAGAGGGGGCCACTCTTCATCGCGGTGCGCGGGCCTCTCACTATCGTGGCCTCTCTTGTTGTGGAGCACAGGCTCCAGATGCATAGGCTCAGTAGTTGTGGCTCACGGGCCTAGTAGCTCCGCGGCATGTGGGATCTTCCCAGACCAGTGCTCAAACCCGTGTCCCCTGCTTTGGCAGGCAGATTCTCAACCACTGCGCCACCAGGGAAGCCCTTATATTTCTATTGGACAGGGTTGACATGAAAGCTTCAAGCCTGGAAGGGAAATGATTAGCTTTGCATTTTTAAAAGATCTCTCTGGCTTCAGGGTGTCATCATCCAATCTCCTCCCATCCATAAGTGCTTGCTGAGTTCTTGACCTGTACTTGCTCCTCCCCATCCTCTTTCCATTCCCGTGTAACACTTCCTCCCCTTCACATTATCCTCTTGAGGAAAGGTCTTATCCTAATATACACCAGGCCATTTGCAAAGGATTTCAGGTGTTGCTGTTGTTTAACTGTAGAATGTAAGATTGTATCCCTTTAGGAAAGAAAGGCAAATATGGGGAAGCATGGAAGACAGATACACAATACAGCATGTGACATCACCTCAAGTTGCTGAGTGCAACCTCCCTGTCCGGAAGACCATCACTGCACGATCGTCTTCCCGTGTTGGCCAGTACCTCCCCTGACCCCAAAGGACAACCAACCCCTACAGGCTGGCCAGTACCAAATCAACTCTTCCCTCATCAGCATCTTACTTCTCTACTTCAGCAGTGCTCAGGGCTCCCCAGGAGCTACAGCAATGTCTTGAGTTAGGAGATGTGAGATGTGCCTGTGGAAAGGCCCCACCACCTCCATTAGCTTAGGGTATCTCTAGTGGTTAATTCAGGGAGCTCAAGAGTAACTTTAACCTGACCTTTACCAACTCTGGCCATAGCTTTTCATTGTACATATAAGCCTTGGGGGGTTTCAGGGGTGGCAGTGGCTGACACCTGCCGGCAGTGGTCATGGAAGGTCTAAGTTAACCTCAGGTCTGAAGGACACCAGATAAGATTAAGTCTCTCCTAGATGACTGAGTGATTGTGCAGTAAGCTCAAGCTTGGAAAAGCCAATGTATATGAAAACACAGTAACTGACCCCCTAGAACACACTTGATAATTGCTGTTGAATCTGAGTCTGCACTGCCTTCAAGGGTTCATTGCTATTAAAGAGCTTTGATCATTACTAATGCACTAGGAGCTGGAGGGAAGACGCAAAGCAAGGGATCTTCAAAGCCAAGCAAGAGACCAGGGCTACTCTTTGCTAGCTGGGAGTGGCAAATTGAAAAGCCTATCAGAACCAGGCAGGAAATGTAAAGGAATCAAGCAGGCCAACCCTGAGAATGGAAAGTACACTCCCAGTGTTTGTAAGTGAGACCCTACAATTCAATCCATAAGTCTTGTCAGTTTCTAAAGAAGCTGGATGCAGAGATTGGTTTTATATGAAATTACTCACTTTTTAAAAGTTAGCAACAAATTCACTAAATACACATACGCACCAACACATACACACATTCATACACGCACACCACTATGCAGAACCAATGAAACTCACCTGTGGACCCTTATCTGGAGCTAGCTGGTCTCTGCATACCTGGGGGCAGACCAGGTAGTGTGGCTTAGCTTTAGATCAGTGATTTCTAACCTGTGGTCTTTAAATCTTTGGCTGCTGTTGCGTTTATGTGTTATGTTTGTTGAAAAGAATTAACCATAAAAAATAAGTAAGCATCAGTTTGATTTTTGATATTAGAACTAAAAAGCCAAGTCAAAGCTGTCAGCAAGAGCAAGAGGCTTCAAGCATAGAGGATGAAAGGCAGAGGAACAAAGACAACGTTAGAAAAACACCTGGTAATAAATGAGACGTATGTACTAGACAGATAAAGAAATTAACCTGTAAACATGTTTTTCTTCCAGTCAGCCCGTTGGGGTTGGCATTTATTTTTTATGTAAACAGTTATCTCTATTGAGATCAGCACACTGGGGCCAGCTAATCTGCATATGACACAAACCAGATCCAAGGTCTGATAAAAGAATGCAACTTGCCACGTTGATAGTTCACCAAAAGGGCTCTTCTGATTGAACTCCTGTGTGTGCCTTCTGAAAAAGAGAGGAGAGAGTGGCCCCAGCCTTCCACACCAAGATCTAGCTTCCTCCTGTGCAGTTAAACAGGGAGATGGCAGGGCAGGGGGCAACAGTGCAGCATCCTGGGGACTCCGGAGCAACATGAACAGAGTCCAAGCCTTCTGCCTTGTTTTCCCCTTGTGCTTCGCTTAATGATGATACTTCTGGCCGTGATAATTAGTCATTCAATATTACTCTCATTGGCTATTATCCCAACCCTCTTGCTGGATATTTAAAATAGGTTTTAACCAGCTTAACAAACTTGTGATTGCCATTAATTTACCTGGCTCTGAATCTGGAGGTGACCACACCAACGTAAAAGGATCTACCCACCAGGTGCCAGTATGTACCAGACACTGGATATCTAGAGATCCAAAAATAATGAGGACACTCCCTTGTCTGGAAGAGCTCACATTCTAGTGGCAGAGTATCCATTTAAGCACGCCAACCGAGAGATTTTCATTGCCCACCTCATTTCTCCCACAGTTGCCATGTCCCTCCAATCAGAACATTCCATGGCACCAAGCCTGGTATTAGTTATATGTTTGTAATTTTCAAGCCCTGAAACTGGAAAGATAGTTAATTTAGGATGTGCCTCCCCACCGTGCCCCGGGAGGTTTCGTTTCCCTAAGGGTACCAAAAAATCCATATTTAAAATAAAAATCCCCTGAAGGGTTTCTTGCGATCACTCTGGCATCCCGGTTCTTACCCCTCACTTCACTCCCCATCCCCAAAGCCCTGACTATTTCTGCTAGTTATTGAACTACCAGCCTCAGGGCCTGAAAATCATAACCATGGTCCTGACACAAAGCTCTGCTCACAAAGACTGTTCAAAGCCATGGAATGCTCTGGCTCTTTCATAATTGTAAGAGATATTGAAATGAAGCACATTCTATTCTCTCCACAGGGAGAGTTTTTCCTTTTTTCCCCTTCTGTTCAAAGACTCCTCCTGGTACCCTGATAGCATAATAATTTGCTTTTCTCCCTTCTTTATGCATGCTTGTGGACACAAACTCCTCTGTTTTTGTCCTACTTCAATAAAAATTATCGACACAAACTTTACAATGAATGGCCCTGATATAACTGATTGTTCTCCCATTGAGTAATAATACTCATAAAAAGAAATGGAAGGCACGAGAAGAATCAGAGAGCGGGCAGAAATTGGAATCGTAGAGGGAAACTGTTTAGCATTTATAACTTCCATAAACTTAACCTTGTATTTGTGTCAGCTACTTTACAGTTTTCCAATTTACTTTTTAATTGAGTCCTTTTTTAAGCCATGTTTGGAAGGTATAACTCTAAGTCGTCTTTCAAAACCGCACCACTTTAGTTCAGTTCAATTGATTGTTCCTTGTATTTATTATTCTTGTGCCTAACATACATCACTTACCATTTGGCCAAGTGCAAATGCAATTTACCATGCATCAAGCCACTTACACAGCAGACGTGCATTAGTTAATATTTTATTTGGAGTGATCTTTTCCATGTTTGCTCTTAGCCTTGATCACTTCCAGCTACCATATTGTTTAAGTTATAAAGACAGAAGGAATGACCCAAGTGAACTGATTTACTTGCCGACTGTATAGTCTAACCATGGGATATGAGGTTGTTGTTAAAGGCACATAAATGTGAGTTAATTGAACCAACTTGGGCCCCAGACTCTCCAAAAATTCTACAGAAATGTGAAAATTGTCGTTTCTGGCTTCCTTTTCAGTGTGGTTTACCAGAACTGCCCTGGAGTTGAAAAATCAAATTCTGGCTCTGCTACCCTCACATTCTGTGACTTTAGGCTCTGTTCTCTGACTTTGCTTTCTGTCTATTGCCTGGTCCTGGAATACCCAGAGACTGCTTCCTAAAGAGAAGTTTCACTGTCTTTTGCCAGAAAGGTGAATCAAGAGAGATTGATCAGTCCACGAGGAGGGGGACTGAGTAAATAGCAAAAAAGGGAGATGTGTGGAGCCAAGAATAGGGAGTCTTTAAAACCCAGGAAAGGGCAGTTCAAGAAACTAGAGGTGGGAGCAGGCAAACAGGAGGCAGATTAATTCAGACATATAGGTCCTTAGCTCTATTTAAAGAGAATAGATATCTGTTGATCTTGAGTATCATGTTTGCCATTCTCAGTGCATTCAGAAAACCAGATGAAAGTTACATGGGAAGGTGTTTTCATTCAGTATTTAGCTGGGAGCAGAAGATGCCTTGATGAAGACAGCAGACACATTTCCTACCCTCCCAGGGCTCACAGTCAAAGACATTTTAAAGGACTATGGAGATGCGAGTTTTCACCATTGTTGTTAGTGCTGTTGAAATGAGATCAGTCCTGATTCCTCCTGCTAGAAAAGACAATTATTTTGAGGTTTTTAAGTAAATGCTACTAAAAGAGGTTTTGTCACTGGGAAGATAGCATCTCATGGTTTTCATGGACTTTATTTTATTTTATTTTATTTTATTTTTTTAATAGAACAGATTTTTTTTTGTAACACTATTTTTATTTATTTATTTTATTCGTTTATGGCTGTGTTGGGTCTTCGCCTCCGTGCGAGGGCTCTCTCCAGTTGCGGCAAGTGGGGGCCACTCCTCATCGCAGTGCGCGGGGCCTCTCACTATCGCGGCCTCTCTTGTTGCGGAGCACAGGCTCCAGACGCGCAGGCTCAGCAATTGTGGCTCACGGGCCTAGTTGCTCCGCGGCATGTGGGATCTTCCCAGACCAGGGCTCGAACCCGTGTCCCCTGCATTGGCAGGCAGACTCTCAACCACTGCGCCACCAGGGAAGCCCTTCATGGACTTTAATTCAAGCATTCATTCAGCTCCTAATTCTAACTCTAACCCACTCACTCAGAACATATAATCCTTCAATCAGCTTCTAATTCTTAATGTCTATACAAATTAAAGAAATATATTTAAAACATATATATTTATCTGAAGACAGCTCTGATTTCTATTTATATTGGCAAGTCCCATTTAGACTTATGTATTCTTCCTATATGCCCATAGCACTTTCCACTTGTATCTATGATAGAGGTTGTCTGATTATTCCTACTACTTCTTTGAGGACAAAACGTATGTCTTAATCGTTTCTGTGTCACTGGCACCAAATGCAACTACCAGGCACCTACCATGTGACAGGCACTGTGGAAACCACTGGAGATACAGAGATATAGAGATGAGTCTTTTCCATAGCTCATAATCAAGTGGGGCAGACATATTTGCAAACAAATAATTGCAATAGTGTATTATGGGTTGCATCATTTAGCATGCTTTAGGCTACAAGTAACAGAAAAGTTCCCTTTCCATCTTTACTTCCCTTTCCAACTTTCCTTCTATTCTCACATTCCTTTCACTTCCCATGCTGAGGCAGAGATGCTGACATCTGAAGAAGCTGGGTGAGGAGAGGGTATGGCATGGAAGCGGCAGAGGGAAGGGGACTGGAGTGCTTGGAAATTGAGCAAATAAGTTAATTGATAGAGCAAATAAGTAAATACACTTAGGATATCAGAAGCCAGGTTTCTCACTGTCTGAGAAGGTATTTTATAAGCATGGAAAAGAGGAGACTAGAAAGAACCTTGAAGTATTAGACTGGGGTTTTAAGCCTCAGTATGAACTTGTAGCGTTCTTAATACACATATTCAGATAAATATGGAAATAGCAGCTGATGTAGATATGTGAATGCATGTACATGCATACATATATATATATACATACATATACATATATATTCCTAACTCTATCCTCTGAGATTGTCTAGATGCAGGGGTACCCTAGAAGCAACGATCACATTGAATACCCAGATGGTGGTTTCTAAATGACATCCTCCACTAGAATCTGGTCATGGGGAAACATCAGGCAGACCCAAATAAGAGTCATACTGTAAAATGAAAGACCTATACTCTTTAAGACTGTTAAGGATGTGAGAGACAGGAAGAGATTGAAGACCTGTTCCAAACTCAAGGAAACTGATGAGACATGATAACTAAAGGAAAACATGTTCTTGGATAAGATCCTGGGTCGGAAAAGAACAAGAAGCATTACTGCTTCTTGAAGTAGTCAATGTATACTAAAGTTAGATCTTAGTAAGTGCCTCTGAGTTGCTATTTAAAGATTCAAAACTTTGAGACTATTAACTGCTTTTAGCACTTGCAAAAGTCTAGTTAGCTACAAAGTTTTCATTTTTTCTCGAACATTTTGTTGCCTTCACATGGATGAATAGCCAATAAAGGATTTTTAATGGACACATCTGATTGTAAAAAAGACTGCTCTGTGAACATTATCCCAAAGCCTCACTGCTAATGACAATAAAATGAGGCTACATTTATATTAACATCCAAATTACAATGGCTTAGCACCTCCACCAGCTACACTGCAGCTCATAGTATACACACCCACTGTTATTTCTGAGTCTATGCTCTTCTTGTTCTAGTTCTTCATCAAGCCTCTGGGCTAGAGTCCCTAGACATGATCTGCTGCAGCTCACAGGACACACAGGAGGTTTGGGAAGTTGTGTTGGTCTCCCTATGTCACTCAAGCCCAAGTCTGGAAGATAACTCTCCCTTGATTCTCAATAGCATCACTGAGACCTAGCTTGAATTTCTTACAAGACACTGGAAGTTTAACCACAAGTGGAGGAAATAACATTACACGCAGTAAGGTATTCCTGCTACTAGATGTGATACTCTGGGGGCCCATGGGCCCCACACTTACGCTCAATGGTATCTCCTAAAGTGTCCCGCTGCCTAGCTCCCAACCTGCTCCCAAAAGACTGACTACTCTTTACCCTCACCGCTACGTGCTCCATACATTCCCACAACCCAAAGTCCAGGTCCATCTGCCCTGAAGCCCAGAGAGAAACAAGATTTTCCCTCCCTCCAATCCTTGGGCTGACTTCTCAATTTTCCTTTCTGTCTCTGGTTCGGTCTTTGCCAGAATAGTAGAACTTGCTGCAAGAAAAACCCTGATCATAGACTTAACCTATGGCCCCAACAGTTGCAAAAGAACATGCTCTGAAATCTCAGTAAATTCCAGGTTAATATAACTGAAATAATGTGTAGGACATTGTTATGGACTGAATCGCATTCCCCCCCCCCCCAAAATATTCTTGGCTGGAAAATGTGGCTGTATTTTGGAGAGAGGGTCTTTAAAGAGGTAATTAAGTTGAGTCATTAGGGCAGGTTGTAATCCAATATGACTGGTATCCTTACAAGAAGAGGAAATTTGGATACAGACACATACAGAGGGAAGATGATGTGAAGGCAAAGAGAGGAGATAGCCATCGACAAGCCAAGAAGAGAGCCCTGGAACAGATTCTTTCCTCGAGGTCTTCAGAACGAACCAACCCTGCTAACATCTTGATCTCAGACTTGTAGCCTCCGGAATTGTGAGAAAATATACTTCTGTTGTTTAAGCCACCCAGTCTGTGGTTCTTTGTTACAGCAGCCCTAGCAAGCTAATACAGATGTCAAGTTTGAATTGTGTCAAGCTAAGTCCAGCTTCCTTTTGGTCTTTCTTCCACTGGGAGGTAGAAGATAAAACTTTGAGTCTTAGTAGTTTCACATTTTTTGCCATGACTACTAATAGAAAAATGGAATTTTCCACAAAAATAGTTCATAGGCACAAAACATTCTAACGGTAAAATGTATATATAGAAAAAAAAAAAGCATTTTCCTAACCCCCTTCCCCTAACTGCCTCCACCAAGAAAATACAAGCCAGCAAACTCTCCAAGATAGATTCCTGGTTCAACCATAAATAGCCATTTATGTTTGCAGAGAAAATAATAAACTTTAGTGTGAAAAAATCTACCTCATGATTTTTCACAAGTACCTTTACAAATATGTAAAACATAACAAAAGAATGATATGCCCCAAAGAGGAATTCAAATCTCCATCTCGTAACAAAGAGAAAAACAGTTGAAAACTTCAAAATGAAAACTACGCTCACATTCGACACACCAAGAAAGAACTGAAGTTGATTCAGGGCACTCTCTCTCTCATTCCATGGTGTGTGAGTTGTATCCAAATTACTGATGAATGAAATAAATGGAATGAGATGGAAAAGGAGGGTATTTATTTCATTCTCTGCTAAGAGAGTGAAGCTGCCCACGATCAGAGCCCAGCTTCCCTGAGGACCACCTTATTTCTCCCCATCCTAATTCATCCTTTTTCCTTGTGCCTTCCTCCTTATCTCAGTTTGCATCTCTTCTGTTTACTGAGTCCCCCACATCTTTCCCATTTCTTTCCTCTAGCTTTCATCACTGCCTTTTCCTTCCCTGCTGCTACATGGATGACATACCTCTGTTTGGAGTTGGAATGCTCTGTTTCTTGGATTCAAAATGACAGAAAAGCCATCAACACCTAGAGCAGCAGTGAGAGCGGCAGTGTGGTAGGTAGACCAATGGTGGCAAACGAGGTCATTTTAGGGAGTCCACAAATGAATTTTTAAATTTAATGGAGTTTTAAATTTAACTGTATATTAGAAAAACTAGAACTGGCACATCAAATCTTTAAATCCTGACGTAAATGAGCGGATGGCGGAAGAATTTTGAGGCTTAAGAGAGTTTTCCAGGTGACCCTGAAATCAAACCACATTAGATTTTACAAACCTAAGTGCTTTCCCTGACACATTTAACAACTGAAATAGTGCAGGTCTCCTTCCCATAAAGTCTCAGAGCACCGTGTACCTCTCCTTTACAGCACTTAGCCCAATTATAACCCATTCTTTGTGTAACTGTTTGTCAAATGGTCATCTTTACTACCAGAATGTGCACTCTGAAATCGGTCCCATGACTGCTTGTTTCCTACTGTATCCTTTGATCTCAGCACATTCTTTGGTATATATTAGCATTCCTTAAGTGTTTCTAGAATAAATGCATGAAGAAATAAATGAATAAATAAAGCTGGCTCTAATTTGATGATGTATCCATCACTTTCCTAAGAAGATTTCTGAGCAAAAGAAGGAAACCAAATCTAAGAATTTG
Source organism: Eschrichtius robustus (assembly GCF_028021215.1). Taxonomy (NCBI): domain Eukaryota; kingdom Metazoa; phylum Chordata; class Mammalia; order Artiodactyla; family Eschrichtiidae; genus Eschrichtius; species Eschrichtius robustus. Next base: position 74,931,328 of record NC_090833.1, read on the forward strand.
GCCCATCAGGAAATGAGTGGGTTAAGTGCATAGTGCAGGGAAAAGAACAGTGGGCTCAGAGTTGCAAGACCACAGTCTGAGCCTTAACTCTACCAATAACTAACTGGTTGAGTGACCTCTTTTTTATCTCCCAAGTCATTCCACCTCTACTGACCTTGTTTCCCATGTGCAGAATGAATAAATGTTCTTTAAGACGTGTTCCTATTTGGGTGCTATGCAGTCAAGTCAAAATAGTTCAAGAAGAGGATCCTTAAGGCTGTGCCTTTCTTTTCCTCTTCCTGTGTATGTACGTGTTCAACGACTATTATTTAGGATTAAAGCTTCAATAAAACAATGCTCTCATGAGCGGAGAAGATGTCAAACATCTGGCTAACTAAAAAAAAAAAAAAACCTCTAAAATCCTATGGGTTCTGCTGGTGGGAATATACATGAAGCAGCCACTGTGGAAAACCGTTTGATCCTTCCTCAAAAAGTTAAACATAGAATTAATCAGCATATGACCCAGCAATTCCACTCCTATGCATATACCCAAAAGAATTGAAAGCCAGTATGCAAACAAAAACTTGTACATGAATGTTCATGGTAGCGTTATTCACAATTGCCAAATGAGGAAACAATCCAAATGATGAATGGATAAACAAAATGTGGTTATATCCATACAATGGCATATTATTCAGTCATAAAAAGAGATAAAGTACTGATACATGCTAAAACATGGATGGATAAACCTCAGAAACATGCTAAGTGAAAATAGCAACACACACAAGGTCACATGTATGATTCCATTTATATAGGATATCCAGAATAGCTAAATCTGTAGAGACAGAAAGCAGATTAATAAGAAGGACAGAATGAGGAGTGACTGCTTTACTGGATACAGGGTTTCCTTTTGGGGTGATGAAAATATTTTAAAACTAAATGGAGGTGATGGTTGCATAACATTGTGAAGGTATTAAATGCCACTGAATCATATATTTTTTTAATATGATAAGCCATTTATTTATTTATTTATTTGTTTGTTTGTTTGTTTGTCATGTCATGCAGCATGTGGGATCTTACTTCCCTGACCAGGGATCAAACCCGTGCCCTCCTGCATTGGGATCACGAAGTCTTAACCACTGGACCACCAGGGAAGTCTCTGAACTATATACTTTAAATGGTTAATTTTATATCAGATTAATTTTACCTCAATTTTTAAAAGCCTATGTATTCTATTTTATAAAAATATACAGTCATGTTTTCAAAAACAGTTGCTCAATATCAAATAAAAGCTTTTATAAATCTGTGAAAATCGATGGTAAGAATTTTAGGCAGGAAAAAACAATCTGCCACCCACGACGGTAACATTCTGAGCTTTAAGATATGGACCTTGATATCATTACAGCCACCAAAATCTAAAATTATTCCAGCCTACTACTAATAATACCTATCATGTACTCACATGCATGAATTTAGAAAACCCTTCCAGAGTTGAATAATTTCCATCAACCCTCCTCCATGAATTACAAATGTTATATTCTATGAATGTGACTAATACAGATATATTAAAAACTAAGTTAAAATGATCCAAGAAACCCCTTACTTCCTTCACAAACAGAATATATAAATAGTTCAAAACTCCATATTGGTCCCATATTCCTCTATTTGGACACACAAGGGATCTACATGCCAAGCTGTAAAAAAGTACATGTAGTTTAAAAACTCCAAACTTAGAAAAGCTATGCCTCTGACTGTGAAAGAGTTTTGCTTAAAAATAGTAGCATACTATTTTTAAGAGCTCTCCCCCATTCTCCTTCCCTTTGACATTGCCACACAATTCTCCTAGGAGCAGAGCTGCCATGATTTCCACATGCCAAGAAACCACACTGGTGTGTAGAGATAGGCATCCAACAACAGGCTCACTACCAGTTTACCAAGCACATCTGCCTATGAACTTCAAGACCAATATCAAATGCAAACTTCACACTTTATAGAAATTGAACACAATTGAACACAAATCCTCTTTTGAAACTTGTTTTCTTTTAATAAATTTATTTATTTATTTTTGGCTGTGTTAGGTCTTCGTTTCTGTACGCGGGCTATCTCTAGTTGCAGAGAGTGGGGACTACTCTTTGTTGCGGTGTGCAGATTTCTTATTGTGGTGGCTTCTCTTGTTGTGGAGCACGGGCTCTAGGCGTGCGGGCTTCAGTAGTTGTGGCACGTGGGCTCAGTAGTTGTGGCTCACAGGCTCTAGAGTGTGGGCTCAGTAGTTGTGGCGTACTGGCTTAGTTGCTCTGTGGTATGTGGGATCTTCCAGGACCAGGGATCGAACCCGTGTTCCCTGCATTGGCAGGCGGATTCTTAACCACTGCGCCACCAGGGAAGTCCTGAAACTTGTTTTCTAAATGCTTGGTAAAATGACTTATTTGATCAGCTTGAGAATGTTTTTGGAAACAGCATCGATATTTTGCCACATGACACATAAGGTCACAATGTGGTACTTAAAGCATCAGTTCATGAAATACCTGTTAAAGAATAGCACCTGTATTATACTCCATATTTTTTTTTCTCTTCCCCCTTGCTTTCTTTATTTTTCTTTCTACAAAAGCAATGCACGTTCACATCAGAAAATTTGGAGAAAACAGAAACGTGGAAAAAGGAAAAATCACTCAGAGTCCCACAATCCAAATGTATCACTATTAACATTTTAACCACTAATTTCTAATCTATGTCTAATGATTTAGGAAAGTTTTGATACGCATTTTTCATTTTACTGTCTTTCTCTGCAACTGAGGTTAGTTTTCTTAGGTAATAAATCAGAAGTGTTTTCATTATTGGACACAGAGTTTATGTTAAATGCTCAATAAAATATTTTTGGAATAGTTCAGGCCCTTTAGAGAAAAACAGCCTCTATCTTATAATCACCTCTTTGTAAATCCCAACTTATATGTCACCTCCATGGAGAAACTTTCTGAATTCTCCAGATCAGGTTAGGCCCCCACTTATATGCTCCCATAGCATCCTTTGCTTTTCCCTCATAGCATATACCACAGTTAACCATCTGGATCATTATCAGCTGTTTTCCCCAACTAGAGCATAGGCACCCAGAAGAAAGTAACCAAGTCTGTCTTATTCTTTGCTATTCTCCAAAAATTAAGTGAGTTTTATTATGTAAAAGATATTTAGCTAATAGTGGATGGATGGATGGACGGACGAATGGACAGATGGATGAATAGAAGGACGGATGAATTAATGAACCAAGGAACAAACTTTCTTAGGGATGCAATCTGGGACCATGACTGACTGAAGAGATGAAACTTGTGTGGCAATGTAATTGCATGAATAAGAGCTGAGTTTATACTGGAATGAGTTTATACCTCTTTGATCCTCCTTTTCAGACACCAGGATCCTGACGCAAGACCCCTGTTTAGTGTAGAGACCTTGCCCAGGGAACATACCTGCTGTGATACATGAAGCAATGGGACTTCAGTTCTGAACAAGATGGAGTCACAGGAACTGGATTTCCTTTCCACCTGAAACAACTACAAAAAAAAGACAAAGTATGATTTTCAGACATTGGACAGGCAGCAGAAGACAGTGATTCCTGAGACAGGAAACTTGTGCAGTGAGCCCTATGAATGCCCCATCTTACTGCCTCCAGAGAGTTTTCAGGCTACAGTTGAGAAAGGGAGAACAATGCAAGAGGTACTGATGTTCTCCCTGAATTTTTTCATTCACAACCTCCAGAGTTGCCCAGGTGAAATTAAAAACTGGCCCCTGCACATGGAGGGCAAGAAAAAAACCAAAGAAAGAGGCAGACCACTTCCGATTGGTAGATGGCAGTTTTAATATGCAAAGGAACTTACATATGACACTTGTCTTGGGAGGCTGCAAGGCAAATAGATCTCCACACAGCTCTCCAGAATCTTAAGAGTTTACATAGAGGCCTTAAAGGGCCTTAAAGTCACTACACGGTCTAGATTGTCTCAACAACACACGGCTCTCCCAAGACTGCATCTTTGAAGTGGCTCCTAGCACAGGACCAGTGCATGGACCATACATTCCAAGGACAAGGGAGGGGATGGGGCGTCTCAGACTGCCTGGGTGCAGCTTGCAGATCAACTGGCAGTCATGTCCTCTCGACGACCTCCTCCCACAGAGTTGAGGGGACGGAGCTTGTTGTCTTGAAAAGTCACGACAGCCAATGTTCACAGGGCAGAATACCAGAGAAGAGAGAAATACACAGAGAGAGAACTCCAGAGATATCTGCAAAGGGTCCCCATCAAGTCTTCAGCTGAGTCCATGCGAGTGAAGAAATTACCTGAGGCCATGGGAAGAATCACCTAGAGGAAGCAGAGGGAACAATCCAGAGCGCTCACACAGGACTAGGAATCATTCCTATCCTCACAGGTCAAGGTGGAAAATCTTCATAATTCATGGGCAGTGGGTAGACTATTCAGAAGGGTAGTGACTCAGTAGTGACAGAAAAATAGCCCTAAGTCTACAGGGTGCTCTGGTCCCACCATACCCAAAAGGTTCAAACCATTCAAGTAACTGTGTACTGTAACAAAGCTCAATAATATTTACAAGAATACAAAAATATCCAGCACCCAACAAGGTAAAATTCACAGTAGCCAGCTTCTAATAAAAAATTATTAGGTATGGAAAGAAGCAGGAATATATGACCCAAAATGAGGAGAAAATAGCAATGGGAGAGATAGTATCTGAGGGAGGAACCAATGTGAAATCCTGGCAGACCATCTAACACTATCAGTAGAGAGAAAATAAACACTAGGACAAACATCCAGATTTGCAAACCACCTCCACCATTTCTTAGGTAAATCTGACTCAAAAACCCATTTTTACAACGACTGGTTCCTCTTCTGTTTACCTATGCTCTTATAAGGACTGAAAGAATTGAGAGAATCTTTAAATAAAGGCAACCATAGATTTTCTATTTTGGATGTCCACACCATCAGCACCTCTAAGGCTTCTCAAGAACACAAAAACAAGCAACTCCCACCACTTGGAAAGAAGAGACTGATATTTTGAAAGAAATGCTACAGTCTAATCAGTATTTGCTTCCAAAACTTCCGCTTATCAGTCCTGAATTTTGGACTCTTTTTTCTTTGCCAGCAGTTTTCATAACATGATTCAAAGAGGATGGATTTTTCATCAATTAAGTGACATATCACATTGCCCTAACATGTCATAAATTTCAAGGATTTCTCAATATCTTGTCATGATGAACCCAAATTTAGCAATATTATCAGACTTTGGCTCTACATATCAAGATACTTAATGTTTGTGCCAATAACTGAAATTTATCGTTTCTTGAACTTAATGGACCCAGTGCCATTGCTTCTTTCAGATTGTTTCAGCAGGGACTAGACTTTTTGAAGTCAATAAACCATTTCCTCTCTTGAAAATGAACTCCAACTGTTCTCTCTTAGGTTGCTTTCATGGCCAAACTATTGTTCCTCACCTCTTGCAATGTGCTTTTTGGAAAAGGAATATTTTTTGGATTTTACTCACTGAGCACTAATTGAGCCTCTGAAGTGGTCCTAAGTGTGATAAAAGAATTACTAAAGCTATGAGTCCCAAAATAAGGACACAGTGACAAAAATACTCCTTGGCTAAATGAAAGATGCCATACAAATATTCAGTGTCTATTAATATACCACTCTTTTGGGGGACAGTTGGTCCAAGAATTTGGTCAAAGGAAATCATGTCTTTGATACTTGGCTGCTATCCAACCCAGCTGAAAAGTCATTACAATCATGGCAGCACTAGCGGAACAGGAGATGCAACATAGTGGAGGAGGTGATGACGGAGAAAGATTGAAATCAAAGGGCAGATCAATGAAGGAAGGAGTAAGCCAAAAGCATGAGGAGTTATGGGAAAGGGACCTATATGCATCCCAAATTATAGCATCAGTGAGAGAGAAAAAGGGAACACAACAAAGTGTTAGGCAGAGCTACCTTTTGTGAATTTTCCATCGCTCTGAAGACCCACATGGCCAACACAGTCAACAAAGAGGTCAGGGTGCATGGCTTCTGCTATGGTCCTAGCAATGAGTTAGGACCTTGAGTGAGAGAGTAGTCATAACCATCATTCTGACAATGTGTGGGTTGATAATACCTAATTAGGAAAACCATAAGATGATTGAGGACCATTTAAATTCAAGAACAAATATGGATTTTTAGCAGAGGCAGGATGAAGACAGAAACAAATCCTAACATTTGATGAATCACAATGGGAGCAAAGAAACCCAAACTTACGCATGTGCATGTACACACACACAGACACCTTACTATACTAGGACAGAAAGTCCTCAAGTTGAAGACCCATTGGCTGCTAAAATTGGCTTTTCATATAGGATTCTCTAAAATCTTACGTGGAAAGAAAGTAGCCAGAGTCAGAAGAGTCTTATTTTGATAGTCATATGTGCCAATATGCTTATATCTCAAGAAATGATGCAGTTATATGGCCCCTTCTTCTGACTTTAAGATACAAATTGAATGAAATTCAGTGGAGACAGGAGAGGAAAAAAAAGTAGCAAAAGTAGGAAACAAGAGATTATTTCTCACATTCTACTATGTCTCTCTCACTAAACTATAAGCTCCAAATGGTAGAGACTATGTTTGCTTTGCTAACTACTGAATATATAGTGCCTAGTACAATTCCTGGTGTATAGTAAGTACTCATTGAGTATTTATTAAATAAATAAGGTTGCAGTGTTATATAGAACAACAGAAGGCCATGATAAAAGCCTCGATCTTCAAGGTAGAAATAATATTGGAAGTTGAATTAATTAGAATTAGTTTGGCTCTGAGTAAAAGAGAAATCCAAAGTATGGATGGCTTAAACAAGATAGAAGTTTATTTCACATCCACATTTATAGGAAAGTCTGGATGTAGGCAATGCTAGGGGAGGCATCATGTTTGCACAAAGTGGTCAAGGACCACTGCCACACCCTCCTCTGCTATCCATTAGGTCTGGCCCTTCTCCTCAAGGTCCAAGATGTCTGTTAGAGCTCCTGTCACTACATCTTCATTCCAGGCAGAGGCAGAAGGATAGAAGGAAAGGAAGGGACGAAAAGGGCACATTCCTTTATTTGATAACCCAAACAATACTTTCAATTACACTGATTAGTCAAAACTTAGTCACACTTAACTACAAAGGGAGGCTGGGAAATTCAGTCTTTTAGCTGGAAAGCAATGTTCCAGTTTAAAATCTGTAATCGTTTATGAAGGAGAAGAGGGATAATAGATATAGGGCATTTACCACCATAATGTGAGTAGCAATTAAAATCTTCTCCAGAATGAAAGGAGAGAAAATAGAAATTATTTGGCATTGAGACTCTCTTCCCTTTTGTTCAATATTTTTGGGAAGCAAATTCTCTTGAAATACTTAAGAACTGCAAAAATTATTAACCAATTGACAGACCTCTCAGCCAACAAAAGATGGAAGAAAAGGAATAGATTTTTTCCCCTTTGTTCCTTTTTTTAAAAAAAAAAATCTCAGCAAGGACTGCTTGAGCTCAGAGAATCGTCCACCTCCATGTTTTTGCTGTCAGTGGTCTGGGGATCTGTCAGTTTGTGGAAGCTGGAACTAGACTATTCTATGCCCCTGCCAGCCCTCGCCCACCCCCTCCAAATGACACAACTTGCCTGTACCTCAAGATGCTTTTTCACTGCTTCAGGGGGGAAAAAAAAGATAATTCCAGCTCACCATAAGGCAGGCAATCTTGAATGGCACATTTACTGTTGACCAATAAAAGACCAAACCAGTTACTGTGGTAAAGACAAAAGTGACCTAGAGATCGTGATAACAGGTTCCATCTACTATTTGTTTATTTGTTTATTCATTTTTTCACACAGGATTTTAGCTGATGGTATCAAGCTAAATATTTCTTAGAAAATAAAACCACTACAAAGAAAAAACATTGAGGCAATATCTTGAGTCTGAAATTTTTTAATTACTATCTGAGGGCTATTTGAAATGCGAAGTCATGAATCAAAGAGAACTGAAAGGATTTTTCAAAAAATAAAAAATGCTGGTCAGAGACACAGTCTTTGAATTTTCCTGGTGATGCCTGGCGACAGGGACAGGAGAGTTAAGATTTTAAAGTGAAGTTCTTCAAACTCCTCCTCCCCATCCTCAGCCTAGTTATAAGGGGAAAACAGAAATCCTAAGTGGCCAACCAAATTTCTCCACCCCCCCACTCCCCGCTATAAAGATTATAAAACCATAAGAGACTGACAAAGCTCTCTGCTCAGATTAAAGGTCAAAACTTGACACCCTAAACACTAGGGTGTTTGGGTGGAATGACAGACTTCCTAATTTGAGAATACATACACTCAGAGGGTTAGGATGGGAGAGTAGGGTCTTAAAAAATTCAATCTTGGTGGGTTTCCTCCAGGGATAATATTCAATGCACTTAGCAAACAGCCGATCAGAAATTGTACTAGCCAAGGCACTAACTCAGGGACCTAGAAGCTCTCTGATGAGCCATGCATTAACTCTTTAGTTTCTGGATTGTGAAGAGGATCGCAGGACAGGGGTGAGGCTCAGGTCATCAAATATTTGCCAACCAGAATTTTAACAGCATGTAAGGCTGTCCTGGGGCAAACCATCTGAATATCAGCCCCGTTCTACTCTTCCAGGCACTAATGAAGCCAGGCCCACGATCATTATGCCCACATTCGTGCTCTCCCATATCATCCAGCTTCAGAGGGTCACTTAGCTCTTGTCACTTTGTGGAAATGGCCACCCACTCCTGGAGAGAGTATTCAGGAAGACACAAACCCTACCTCCCTTAAGATCATTAATCTTAGTCACACTGGAAACATCAGGTGGGGAACAAGAGTTTCCATGTAGTGTCTGGTGTTCCCATATTCACGCAGGACTAAACAGAAATATACCGCAATATTACTGGAAAGGAAACTCAGAAAATTGAAATGCTACTCTTACTTTAAACAAGTCCTTTTCTGATTATGCCTTGGTCTCCTCTGGACAGGTAAATTGGATTGGAATATGCTCTAATGTCTTCAACCTGCACATTTAAATCAGTGTCACTTTAATTCTCAATTATGAATGTGTATCAATAAGATTATGAAATTATTAAGCAGGAAAAACACAACAGAAAGACAGGCTTATTGGTGACACCAATCACAATGACAAGATACAGTGGCTTGTTTAATTATTTTAAGAAAAATCAGATTCTCTCTAATAGCCTTCCATATTTGATGTTTTCTAATACCCAGTAATTCTTCCTCTTTTTTTCCTTGTAGATTTTCACTTTTAATAAAAGTCTTCTTATTTAAAGATTTTGGAAAGGACAAAAGCTAAAGAAATTTAGGTTTACTTCCTATTTTATAATTAATGGGTCTATTATTATGTCCCTGGCTTGTTCACTCATTCCTCATGTTACCCCTTCCCCTTTGTTTTAAATGTCTCTTTCATCTGAATGTGTTTCCTAGCAATCATTTGTTTTTTATTAAGGTAAGATTCGCATAACATAAAATTCACCATCTTGCCATTTTAAATTGTACAATTCAGGGGCATTTAGTGCATTCACAGTGTAGTGCATCACCATCTAATTCCAAAATATTTTGATCATATCAAAAAGAAATCTTATACCTGTTAAGCAGTCACTCCTCACTCCTAGTTCCTAGCAACAGATAATCTGCTCTCTGTCTCTATGGATTTGCCTATCCTGGACATTTCATATAAAAGGAATCATACGAGATACGGCTTTTTTCTGTCTGGCTTCTTTCATTTAGCATAATGTTTACCAGGTATATCTATATATCAGTACCTTTCTGTAGTTGAATAATATTCCACTGTAAGGATATACCACATTTGTTTATCCATTTATTGGTTGCTGGACATTTGTGTTGTTACCACTTTTTGGATATTATGAAAAATGCTACTATGAACACTCATGTAGAAATTTTTGTTTGGACACCTGTTTTCAGTTTTCTTGGGTATGTACCGAGAAGTAGAATTGCTGGGTCACATGGTTATTCTATGGTTAATTTTCTGAGGAATCATTGAAGTATTTTCCACAAGTGCTGCACCATTCTACATTCCCACAGCAATGCACAAGTGTTCAAATTTCTCAACATCCTCACCAACACTTATCATTTTCCATTTTTGTTGCTGTTATAGCTATCCTAGTAGGTATAAAGTGGTACTAACTGTGGCTTTGCTTTGCATTTCCCTAATGACTATTGATGTTAAGCACCTTTTCATGTGTTTATTGGTCATTAGTATATCTTCTTTGGAGAAATGTCCATTTAAGTCCTTTGCTCATTTTCAAATTGGGTTGTTTGCCTTTTGTTGTTGAGTTGTACCTTTCAATCATTTTAAGCCAAAATGTTTTAACATTGGCTTTTCAAACCAATGACAAAGTTGCAAAATGAACTATACAAAATAAACAAAGCCTAGACTACTTACTACACCCACTAAAACACATGCCCACTAAAACACACGCCCACACCTACACCCACCCACATAGTCACTTTGAATTTTGATTTTTGAATTCTAATATGCCCATCCAGACAACAGATAAGTAAGTTAATTCTAGGGAAAATTTTTTTTTTTAATTAACAGAAATGAAAATAATTTATTCATGCATATAATTATTCAACAAATATTTCGTGATCATTCTGCTAGGCATTAGGAGGACTGAAAACATTTGTGGTAACACTCTGCATCTTTATACCTATATCCATATAGGAAGATGCATTATAAAGGGGGGTTGTATATGAAAACCATGTAAAGTATGAAGAAAAGCAATTATAGGAAAAACTTAATTCAGTTTGCCCAGAGTTTAAAAGAAAATGAAATTCCCAAACGACCTAGAGATAGATGACTTGTGTTTTATCTTCCTTTGAAAAAGATACTGTGTTAAAGAGGAACAATGTCTCCCACCCCACACACAAGGATATATCATCCAAATTCACTCATACAATTGAATTGATAGCTATTAATCAGGAGGCCTGAAATGTGTATTCTTCCTTTGCATTATTGGGGATAGCTCTAGAAAGAATTTGTGGAAAGTTGGAATATCAAGAAAATTTTAAACTCAGATGGAAAAATGTGATTCCAAGTCGCTATTTTTGGATGAAAATCTAAGGAAGAAATCTATGAAACAAAGAATGTGTCTCCACAAGGTGAAAATAATATATTCTGATTCCCAGTGCCTGAATTTGTGGAGAAGTGAGGCATTCACTTACTGAAGTGTACAGGTATTTAGGACGTGCTAAATAAGAGGTAGAATATAAATATAAAATTGGTAGTATGGAGTAGTGGTTTAGAACACAAGTTTTAAAATCAGTCCGACTTGGATCTGAGAACCTTGTGTCACTTATTAGGTTACTCATCCCAGCTTCAAGACCATCCTCCTGACTCAGCTTTGTGATGCGAGGGCCGGGACTCTGTGAACCAGCTTCCAGCATTGCCCACTACCCTCTGTGAAGCCCTGCCAGCAGCGGGTACGAGAGGAAGACTGAATACCTGGAGGAAGGAAAGAAACCTGTCTGCTCCTGTCTGTTTCCTTTTGGTTTCCCATTACTGTCAGCACCACCCTAGCAACACCTGTGAACCTCAGAAGCAGCACTACTTGCAGTAGGAGAAGTTGAATCCAATTGAATCCAGTTTGCAGGGTTTTTTTTAACACTTGCTGACCAGTCCCACCAAATTTTCCCGAAGACACAAGGACCAGCTGTCTGCCCCCTCTCCTCAAAGGTGTGGGTCCCAGCCCAAGAATGAGCCTCCTCCAAATTTCTGAGTTTTAATAACTCCAAGATTTTCCTTCACTTCCCAACCTAAAAACTGATAGTGGATTCCTGCTAGTTCTCCCTTCTGTGATACCTTTTTTTTTAAAATTGAAGTATAGTTGATTTACAGTGTTTCAGGTGTACAGCAAAGGGATTCAGTTTTATACACACACACACACACACACGTGTGTGTACATGTCTTCTTTTTTCAGATTCTTTTCCATTATAGGATATTTCAAGATATTGAATATAGTTCCCTCTTCTATCAGTAGGACCTTGTTGTTTATTTTATATATAGTAGTGTGTACCTGTTAATCCCAAATTCCCAATTTATCCTGCCCTCGCTTTCCCCTTTGGTGACCATAAATCTGTTTTCTATGTCTGTGAGTCTAGTTCTGTTTTGTAAATAAGTTCATTTGTATCATTTTTTGGATTCCACATATAAGAGATATCATATGGTATTTATCTTCCTCTGTCAGACTTACTTCACTTAGTATGATAATCTCTAGGTCCATCCATGTTGCTGCAAATGGCATTATTTCATTCTTTTTTATGACCGAGTAATATTCCATTGTATATATACACCACATCTTCTTTGTGCATTCATCTGTCAACGGACATTTAGGTTGCTTCCATGTCTTGACTATTGTAAATAGTGCTGCAATGAACACTGGGGTGCATGTATCTTTCCGAATTAGAGTTTTCATCTTTTCTGGATATATGTCCAGAAGTGGGATTACTGGATCATATAATAACACTATTTTTAGTTTTTGAAGGAACTTCCATACTGTTTTCTATGGTAGCTGCACCAACTTACATTGCAGCAACAGTGTCGGAGGTTTCCCTTTTCTCCACACCCTCTCCAGCATTTATTATTTGTAGGCTTTCTGATAATGGCCATTCTGACTAGTGTGAGGTGGTACCTCACTGTAGTTTTGATTTGCATTTCTCTAATAATTGGCAATATTGAGCATCTTTTCATGTGCCTGTTGGTCATCTGTATGTCTTCTTTGGAGACAATGTCTATTTAGGTCTTCCTTCTGTGATATCTCAGTGCTCTTTGTTTGCTTTTTCAATTCTCTAATAACCTCTAACAATTGTTTACATTCTCTCTGTTAAAATAACTGACATGGCTTCTGTCTCCTGATGGGACCCTGCATGATATGGTTCCCCAGCTGACAGCTGGTTGCCTTCTGGTCCTATTTCTCTCCAATAGGACTGGGAGTTCTCAGAGTTGCTGCTGAGAAGCTGGTTTCTATCACTGGGAAGCCAGCAGCCTCCAAGGTGTTAATATACTAAGAAATCCAATCTCACGCACTCTCCTAACCCTTGTGTGAATCAGTGTGACTAAAGTCTCCTGAAAAAGACATCTTCTGAAAAAAGGCAAATTGAAAAAGACATGGAGTCGATTAGTGTTATCCTGGGGTGGGAGTGGGAGCAGGGATTGACTGCAAACATGCATGCAAGGGATGTTTGGGGAGTAATGCATAAGTTCTAACACCGGATTGTGATGATGGTTCTGTAAATTTACTAAAAATCGTTGGATTGTACACTTAAAATGGATGAATTTTAGATGTAAATTAAAGCTCAGTAATGCTTTTTTTTTTTTAATCAGCCTTTTAAAACTAACATGAATGATCTTTGTGATCAAGGCCTATCATAGAGTGAGATGGTCATTTACGCCAGGATTCTCATTCATGAAAGACCTCAAATTTTGACATCCAGGCTTGTTCATTCCCAACATTAGTTATTAAAATATAACCACAGTTTTTGTGACTCTAGGCCTCTCCACATCTGAGCTGTTTGTCTTCAATGTCCAGTAAATACTTACTAATGGCATAGGATTTCTCTCTTTGGTATCTGGACTTATCTCTAAGATGTTCCAAGTCCAAACACTTGAAAGGCTAGGAGCCTTGGAAGACTTGGGAGGTTAGGAAAGTTAACACTTACTAAGCCTATCCACCATGGAACAGGCACCAAATTCTTTGCTTTACATCATAAGTTAAGCTTATTTTTACAATAATGATACCTATGTGATAGGCATTCCAACCCAACCATTTTATAGAGAAGAAAACTGAAGCACTTAAAAGTGAAATAACTTGCATAAGATGATGTACTCAGTAAGTAGGATGGTTAGATTTATTTATTTTTAAAATAAATTTATTTATTTATTTATTTTTGCCTGTGTTGGGTCTTTGTTGCTGCGTGCAGGCTTTCTTTAGTTGTGGTGAGCGGGGTTACTCTGCGTTTCAGTGCACCGGCTTCTCATCGCAGTGGCTTCTCTTGTTGCGGAGCATGGGCTCTAGGCACACGGGATTCAGAAGTTGTGGCACGCGGGCTTCAGTAGTTGTGGCACGCGGGCTTCAGTAGTTGTGGCTAACGGGCTCTAGAGTGCAGGCTCAGTAGTTGTGGTGCACGGGCTTAGTTGCTCCGCGGCATGTGGGATCTTACCGGGCCAGGGCTCGAACCCATGACCCCTGCACTGGCAGGCGGTTTCTTAACCACTGTGCCACCAGGGAAGCCCTAGATTTAAAATCCAGCTTTTTGCACATGAAATGACATTTTCATGAAAACCTTGGTGCCTCTTTCAGTGAGGCATTTCTGAGGGCAAAGAGAGAATTCTACAGGGTATGCCTTTGAACAAGAATATCAGTTAAATCAACTTAAATAGCAAGTTACTGTTTAAGACTGTATGAATTATGAAGTTAGAAATCTTTAAGAAGGTCTCAAATGGTAGGTGACCCACAGTGTATTTTACATAGGTATTAGTGGTAGGTATTTCTCCCTAGTTTCTTTAGGTTCTTTTTGATTCAAATGCTTGGCAAAACTTTGCATTATGTTGTTTTATAGTGTTCTGTGCTGACAAGTGGTAAACTCTGAGAAAATACATTTCTTTTATTCCAAACCTATAAAAGCAACATTGTGCATTTTTGTCTATGGTAGCCCTGTGCTCGTGACAACATGTTTAAAGTTGGTGTCCCCCTGGGGTTGTCCAAGCCAAGACAATCAACTTCAAAAATACATCTGAAGACAAAATGCATTTTTTCAATTGAGAAAACCAACAGAAAGCAGAAATAGTATATTTTAAAAAACACACACAGTTTTTTAAAAAATTATTAAGGGAATTCATCAGAGCTTGTTTTTTCTTTTTCTTTTTTTCTTTTTTTTCATTGAAATGAACTTTGCCGTATTTTAAAAGAGAAAAAAAAATCAGCTGAAATAATTTGTTTGTGGTTCAAGTCCAGCCATGACAGGATTTTAAACAGAAATTTGAATATAGGTCCCCAATTCCAGTATTTTACAGAGAATGTGAAAACTTTTAACATTTTACCACAGAAAAATGATATTTATCTTAAGATAGCTATCCCATAATTTGATTAAAAACTGATGTTAAAATTAAATCTCCATCCTGTGGCAAGAGCATAAAGGCCAAATCCACTTGGTGCTTTGGTTCTTGAAAAGGTCATAGTGACAGAATTGCAATGGCATACAAAAGTTTACAGTATCTACCTTGGATGAGGGACATAATGGCACAACTATAGTTGTGAGGTTCAACTAAGGCTATTTCCACTAAGAAATAAATAACTTTTTAAATGAAAATACTGTCAAAGTTTACCTCAGAGAAGTTGGCTAAGGAGTTGAAGAGATAAAGGAATTTTTACTTTTCATATTATATTATTCTGTGCTTAAACTTTAATGCAAGTGCTAAAACTTTTATTTTATCATGGGCATGCATTGCTTTGTTAATGAAGGAAGTAATTACTTTTAAAAGGATTATTTCAAAAGAAGAAACAAAAAATGACTTAGGAAGAGCCACATAATTTTTAAAGAAATTTTTCATTACAGATGGATAATGTAACCCCAGGAGACATATGCTCCCTGGGGTAAAAGTGCAATTATCAATAAAAGCAAAATAAGAAGCAGTTTTAATGCCTAGAGGAAAAATATACAGAGTGTGTGGCCTGGGGCCTTTGAGTAAACTGGTGATACTCAAAGTACCCACCACCATAAGATGAGGAACCTGTGCAGAATATAAGTTAATACACAGCTTCCTTCTATGAGAAAATCTTGCTATAGAAAATCAATCAATCAATCAGAGGAACTGAAAAGTGTGCTTAATGACTAAAGTGATTTACATTCTGATGCAAGTTGATCACAATAGCTGGGCGACCAGAGACCTCAATTTGAGTAGCTCTGGAGCCTACAAACTCCAGAAAAGAAATGGAAGGAGAAAGGTTTAGGCTGTGAGTCAGTCAGGGCTCAGTGGAGGACACAGAAATCACTCTAGACATTTCAAGCAGAAAAGGATTTAATACAGGGAATTCAGTGCACACAGAAATGTTGGAAGGCTAGAAGCATAGGTGTCAAGTCAAAAAGGCACCACTTAGCCAAGTTGAAGGACTTCCACCATAGCTCCAACCCAGAGATGGGGAAGTTATAATTACTGCCACTGTCACCACTGCTTCTTAACATTCATGGAGCTGGTGACTAGGCAGAGGGCTGCTGAGTCTGGTCAATGCAATAAACCCTAAGCCTTGATGAGCTTGCTTGCCAGCTGACAATGACCTCCATCTCTCCTCTGCCTCCCAAATATCATACCATTGCATCTACCTTACAACCAGAATCCTAGCTTCAAGGAAGCCTGGCAAAAGTAGTCATTAGTTTTTCGGTCCCTGAAGAATAAGAATATTTGTAGAAGACTGCAGGAATAGAAGTCAATACTAATTGACTGTATCTAACCTGATAAGAGATGTTTTGTAAAAATGAGTCTTCAAACATATGAAGGACTTTATTGCAGAAGAATAACTAAACATATTCTGAGTAGTGCCTGAGAGCAGGCTAGAACACTTGATCTGCCCTGGTGTATCTCCCCAAGTGGGTGTTCACTGGGATCCACATCTTTGGGTTAGGATCACTTCTGCTTCGAATATGTTCATTCTGGGGCTCAGGCTGAAAGAGCAGTGGCTATCCAGGGCATGATCGGCTCATGGAGATGAAGCCAAACTACACAAGCACATGTAAGGCCTTTGCTCACATCACATCTACCAACATTCCATTGTCAAATGCAAGTCACATGACCAAGTTCAATATTAGTGGTCCACCCACAATGGAAAAGCACTGAAATACTACACAGCAAAGGGATGTACTATCACAGGGATAGTGATAGTAAAGAATTGGGACCAATTACCCAATCTACGACAACTTCCAAAGTCTTTTCTAATGGTACCGTTCTGCACTCTATAATTCAATGACAGAGATTCATGAAAATATGTGAACTACTTCAACTCTCCAGTTATCCACTTTCTTGCCCCCCCAAAACACAGATGACTGATCTCAGCCAAACCTATCCTTTTCTTAGCCCTTTCTATCTCAAAGGAAGAGTTTTCCCTCTATCTAAGCAAGACCCATTCTCAAGTTCTGTTCTAAGATTCAGCCCCCAAGTTTCAGAGACTTTCATTCATCCCTAGTCCCTCTTATTCTCTCCTAAATCTTCACCCTGGCTCCTTACCCAGATACAATCAAGCATTTGGCTTATGATATTAAAAATAAAATCTCCCCCATGGCATTATATCTCCTCTTACACTCTGCAGCACTCTGAAATCTGCCCAAAACTGCTTACACAAAGAACAAAGGGATATTTCGCCAAGTTTACTGTTTATTGTTGGATGCTTTGGTAAGGCATAAGAAATAACATTCCCATTCCTGCCTGAGTTCCACGTCAAATGAGAAAGATGAAAAAAGATGAAGGTAATATTGAAGAAATGTGGCTTAGATGTGAGAGCCAAATGCACCTATCAACTTCCTATGCCCTCAACACCAGTCAATGTGAGGATAGTTTGAGTCTGCAGGGCAGACACACTTCACCCAGGTTTCTGGCTTACTGTTATAGGTAGAAGAGGAAGGAGAAGTGTTCAAACTCCATCCTACTCCATGGTTAGTTTTGTTAATAGATAAGTGCCAACGGAGAAAAATGGACCAACAGCAACAACCTAAGACCCAAGAAAAAGATGTAGGAATAGTAGTAAAGTGATTGGTAAATTGCCCCTCATGGATACTAGAGGACTGGAACAGAACCCTCTAAGAGTTAGTTTCTGGGTCTTTAACTTGATTGAGTTCTCTGGGATATTTACACTATTGTTCCATCTGGAATATATACACTTCCCTTCCTCTGGAAAGCTTTTTTTCCCTTAATTTCTCAGAAACCCTCATTTCTAGGTTTTCCTCTTAATACTCTGATCTGTCCTATTTTATCTCTCTAATGGCAGTGATCATGGGGATACTACCCTGTTTTCCCATTCTGCAGTGTTCCTTGGAAATCCCATCCACTCCAGTAACTTTCACTATCACTCATGTGCTGTAGACCCATATAACTGGATATTTATCTGCCTACCAGCCATTTCACCTCAAGGATGCCCATCTGCATGTCAAATGCAAAATGTCAGAGCAAATTTGCCATCTTTTCCCCAAAGCATGCTTTCTCTTCTATTTCCTCTGCCTTTGTGAGTGGCACTAACATTCACCCAGTCTTCCAGGCCAAAAAACTTAAGAAACATCCTGACTCCTCTCTCTTCTCTCCCTCTCTGCCCTCTCTGCCACATTACGAGGTCCAGTGGACTTCATTTCCTAAATGTCTTTCAAATCAATCCCCCCCCCACCTCCGTTTCTACTTGCCCTTGCCTTGGTTGGAACCCTCAGTATGCATTCAAATCTAATTTACTATAATATTTCCTCAACTACTACGCCCAATTTCAGCTCCCTTAGAGTGGACATCTTTTGCTTGGGATTGCTTGTTTTACTTTATTTTTATTTTCTTTTTTTCCTATCTAACATCAATTACCTCTTCTTTTGTTAGCAGCCTCCCAATTTGGCTGAATGAATATAAGGTGCCAGTGTGTTTTCTTTTTAAAAAATTCTTTTCAATCGGTGATGTGTGATGTATACAGCAGGTCCCCAATGGCTGAATATTTGAGTAACCAGAACTGTCTATTGTTTAATAATGGTGGTGTCTAGAAAAATTACAGGATGTGTTAAGGGTCAGGGAATTAGAAAACAAAAAAGGATTTCCTAAGAAAAATAAATCCATCAAACCAGAGGATCAGTGATTCTTTGCCTTCTTCTTCCTGGTCACTAGTAATGATTTAATATCCTCAGGGCTCAGTTGTGTAGCTTCTGTGGGTTTTGCTTCAAGTGAACATGGTTCCTTTGAGTAGTACTGTATCTGTTACAATATCCAAGTTAGTGAAACCCACTCTATAAGCTTATGCTATACAAATTTGTGCTTTCATTTGTGTGTAACTCCCCCTGAAACACTTTTCTATCAAAGTAACAGTTACCTTAGATGTGTTGAAACCCACCTAAACATAAAGTGTTCACTTTAGTCTGTCACACACTGCTTCCTCCACCTTATATACTAGAAGGAAGTCCTTTGGTTTGAAAGCTTTGCCAGTGTTTGAGAAAGTAAATCACTTTTAAGTTCAGGGTGAATATTTTCAAAAGGATTTTACAAAGGGTTTTAATGACAACACTGTCTCTCTTCCTCCAACCTCTGCTCAAACCTGATTCGGAACTCTTTAAATTCAACAACAAGCTTAGATTTTTAGGCTGTAAGAGCTGAACGAATTTTTGTTTCCATCTCAATCTCACTCACTCACTTTATAGCCAAAGAGACAGAGACCAGGAAAGAGCAAAACAGTTGTTCAAGGTCTCGATACGTTTGACATGACTGAGATTTATTTCCCTAATAGTCTCAGGATTTTGAACAGCAGGGATTTCTCTAACCCTCAGACTATGGCACCTGCCTTGCCTGATGCCCTGGCCTCTGGCTCTAGCTCAGCTGCCACTCATGATCTCCCATAAAAGGCCAACTTTGGCCTCTTTTCCTTAAATCCAAAGAGCCCTCTTCAAGCCTTTCTCAGAGGGAGGAGCCATTGGGGTGGTGTTGGGGCATTTCTGCTAAGGCTGAGCAGTGAGCCATGGCTTCTGGTGGCTTATACCCCTTAGAACGTCCCTAGTGTAAATAGATGTTGCCAAAGCCACTGGCTCAGAGAGGCAGCTGGTACCCAAAATGAAATACAAGCAACAACTCTGGCTGCCCAATATAACTGGGGGGAGGGGGGGAGGGGGGTGGATGGGAAGGTGGTAGCAGCATAATTTTCTCTTCCACAAACACAAAAATAAAATGATTGAGGCTCCCCTTTCCTTTTTGCAATCCCCCTACACACACACACATAAACCCACACAGTAACAACAATAACCACTACCTATCCTAGCCAGCTATCATTCTGTGGTATTGCTATATATTTACATCTGTTAATCTGGCGGGGGAGGGGAGTGGGAGGACAAAGATACAGTGTAATTTCCTCCAAGTATTTGAATATTTCCACTTTTTCCAGAGTCATCATCTTTACTTTGTATCCTAAAGTATAAGGAATATACATGAAATGGCTGAGATTCCAATAGTTAGCCTTCTACTTCCAACTGACAGGGAGTTCAAGCGTTCATTTTCCAATTGTTTTAGAGTGACCCAAGAAGACAAGCAAGGGATAGAGTCCAGCTCACAGAATCTATAAAGAAGAATGTTATACTATTATACTATGAAATGTGAAATGGGAGGTACCTGAAAGTAATGATATCCCCATCACCAGAAGTATTCAAGCAGGGCGTGAAGAAACAGTTGATCAAGATTTTGTTAAAAGGGGTTCAAGCATCTAGCTGAGGGTTGGAGGTCATTAAGTTGCCTTCTAACGTTGAACCCTTTAGGCCCAGTTGAGGTTATGCGCTGAGAGCAGTTACAGCATTGATTGGAAAGTGGACTGAAAATGGGAATAAAGGAAGGGCAGAACAAGACTTCATGGAAGCTAGTGAGGTGGATTTCAAGGAGACACCAGTTCTACAAATCAGGACATCAAGGCAATAAGTCCTTGCTTTAGTCAATATTTATCTTTCAGGTTAATCTGTCTGGAAGTTGAACAAAAACAAGAATTAAGTGCTCTGGCTATCTTCTCCGTATGTATAATCACTTAAGCAATGCAAGTTAGATTGGTGTCTGGCTGCATAAAAATTGACTATTGGGGCTGTTATTTTGCAAAGTACATCCTGAAGGCAAAATGGCCTAAAGAGCTTGTAAAAACTCATTATTTTCTTTCTGAGAATCGAGTACAATTGTAGTTAAGGCGAACAACTGTTGTCACTGAACTCGGCAAGAGCCCATGGAGAGAACCCATTTGTATTTGCGAGTTGACTAGTTGATACTATTGCAAAGTGTCATTGATCCTGGACGGTGTGAATGATAACTAGGCTGACTACTTTTACTTCTTTTTCCTTCCTTATCACAAACCAGTAGTTTGGGAGTAAATCGATGTCATTGTTTTTATAGGTAGAAACTCCATGTTATTCGAAAAGTATCCCTCCCGCTGAACAGCTTCATCTTTCAGAGAGAGAAACAGGCAGACAAAATTGGTTCAGAATCAAGTGGCTGAAAAAACACCCATGATCCAAGAGAATTAAGTCACCTAATATAACAAGGACAAAAAATATCAATGTGGGGCAGGAACAAGAATCATGCATTTGTAAGCAGGATGGGGTATTTTAGCGTTGACATTGTTTAGAATTGCTAATGCATGGTGATAATACAAAGCAGACCAACTTTTAGTCAGCTTTATGATAGATTTTCCTTTCTATAGAGACAAAGCATCACTTCATGGCTGCACTAGGGCAGAACCTGCCTCCCCCCACCCCAGTAAGGCACCACTTGTGAGCACCCTCTAGCCTTTCTCCCTCACAGGCTCTCTCCACCTCACCTCCTTTTGGAGGAATATTCCATGTCTGCCGGCTGGTCCTCATAGCCTCTTATTTTGCTAATTAGGATAATGAATAAAAAGATTTGAGAAGTGGAAGGAGCCAGAGATAAGCCAGGGGATTTGTTTTAATTGAAAAGAGATATTTAGAGGAACAGAAAGGGAATAGGTGATCCAAAAAGGTACAGTGGGTAAGACTACTCCTGTTCCGGCCTCAACCACCATAACCGCCACAGTAGAATGAAGGGTGCATCCACGATTCAAGAGTCAAGAATCTCTTGAGCTGAGCTTCAGGAAGGGATGGGAATTGGAAGCGAGAAAAGTTTGGAGGTAGCCAAACTTTAGAAGCCATTCAGAGGCCATTAAGCTTAAACAAGACTGGGGAAATAGCAAAAGGGAGAAAGAGACTACAAATGAATACCCGGGCCTCGTTTGATCCATGAAACTGAAGGTAGATTATTTTGGGCACAAAACTGTAATGGTCAAAACACTATTTTCATTTGTCACCTTTCACATGGGGAGTTTAATATGGTTTAAAACTCTTGAAACAGAGGCATCTTTTTAGTTTCACTAAGAGTCATTCCCTATCGCATATAGGGAAAATCAGGCACAGAGGCTTAAATAACATACTTGAGGTCACACAGCAAGTGTAGAATGCAGCAGAAAATAATGCATGGGCTTCACAAATCCCTTTTCACCGCCCCCTTCACCAAGCCCCCTCTTCCTTTTCTTCCCCTCTTGACATCAATTTTCAAAGTCAACCAACTCCAGCCCACAAATAGTAAAACGTCACGTCTCCATGGACTAACTCTCCCAGGAAGATCATGACTTTATTAATGTCCCTGACACTGGGATAAGAATCCATGGGTCAGAATAGGAGGACCAGAGGACAATGAACCTGCCAGAGAAATGCTGGGCATGGCTTTTCTGTTCCTAACCCTTTGTCTTTTCTCTTCTTGCCCAACTTCTCCAGCCAACTCATCTGCAGCCTCTTTTTAGCAAAACTGATGAAAATAAACTGCCTTGGGGGATGAGTCAATACATAACTTTAGATGAGTGGGTATCAGGAAAAGTTGTGAAATGAAGATGTACAACTGTGTGTGTACTGAGACATAAACACGTATATTAACTCATACACACACGCGCACACACACACACAGAGCCTTTGCTATTTATTTTTGCCTCAGTAACTGGAAAAGTATCTCCTTTATGCTCTGCCCTGTCCTGCCCAAGCCAGTTTGCAATTGTTCTGGAAACAACCTAAGGAAATTTAGAGCCTGATTGGAATCATTGGATTTCGTGTTATTTCCAGCCTCACGGTCAAACCGCCACAGTACACAGCCTAAAAGATGGGGGTGACAATGTCCCTTCTCTCAAGTACTCACTGGCCTGCCTTTGCTGATTTCTTTGCCTATACCTCACCTTCCCACTACTAGCATTGGGAGGAACTGTTGAAGGGAACTGATGTCCTCTGCAGACCTGTTGCTCGTGGCTAACCGTTACTTATGGTCTCAATTCTCTGTTTTCTTTTCCTTGCTTCTGTGAGGAAAGCAGTGATTTTCCTCTTTGTTTCTCTGCTCTCTGCCCCCTCACGTCATATCCCTCTGCACTCGCCAGGGAAACAGTATACATCTGAAAAGTTCATTTTGACAAAGAGAAGAAGTCATTCTAAACTCTCGATGTGACATAGGAGGAATATGTCGTCTGCAAGATAAAGTCCACGTTCCTAAACATACAAGGCGCATGTTTATTTCTCCAGCCTTATCCAGTGCTGATCCTCGGGATAAAAGCCAAACCAAATTATTTATGTCTCTCAAGAAGCGCCCTGTTATTTCTCATTGCCAGGTCTCCAATCACACAAGCATTGGACCTGCCTTAACTACCATCTCCCACATCATCTACCTGATGATGTCCTACTCATTCCTCAAGAGCCAGCTCTGTGGCCTACGCTGTGAATGCTTCCCAAAACCACCCATAAGATATTCATCACCCAGTCTTTTTCTGTGTAGTCTGTTGCTCTTATATCATTACATTGAAATTTTATATATCAGTTTCCTTACTATGTCATGTATTCCCAATTATATTATGTCTCGTTTTCATACCCAGAATCCACCACAGCAAGACTTTCATAATAGGCTTTCACTAAATGTGGCTGAATGAATGAGTGAATGTGAGTCTATCTTCCCTTTGGATCCAAAGGACATTTAAAAATTACTTTAGGACTTCCTGGTGAGACTTAGAAGCCTAGCAACTTGGCATCATCGTTATTGAAGGCACGTAGGCTATCTGACTCCATGCAGAGAAAATTAAAATAACAAAAGCAAAGATCTTATCCATTAGGAAATGTGTGTAGTGCCAAAGCTCTGATATTAATCTCGCTCACTCCTAATTTCTTCAGATCCCTCACATCAGAGAAGTTAAGATCTTCCTTTGCCTTATCTCTGAATAAATTAAATTTCTGATTAGAGCCAATGGATGGTTTTACATAAAGGAGGTTTTAAAAATGAGAAAATTCTTGTGGGAGTCATTTCAGAGCTGGGTCTTCATCTGCAACAGGACAGTATGTGACTGACCTTTAAATTCAATAAAGGATCTACAGCCCAGGCTCTTATTGTTCTTCTCAGGGTGATGAGATGAGAGTTCTGGGAGTCTTGCCAAATGTCCCATCTCTAAAGTCCAGGAAGTAAAAAGAGTATGTGATTTCCTACCATTTTAACCTTTCAAATTATTATTACAGGTTAAGAACTGAACTTTTTGGCTCTCTATGACCCAGAAACTTAACCAATACTTCCATACTTTTGTAGTCAGCTCACTTGTAATGGATCAAGGAGGAGTTAAAAGATTTAGAAGAGATAAAAATAATTTTACTCGGGATAACAGTAGTTTGAAGGTGAGCCATGGGTTTGACATATTAAACATAGCTCTTCTCCTAGGTTCTGAGATAAAGGGATGCTTTCCAACCATGGAACAAGAAAAGACGATAGAAAGGTATCTTTAGAGAAACAGACTTCTTAGTGGCACTTTGCCAAACACAGCC
Organism: Eschrichtius robustus; assembly: GCF_028021215.1. Taxonomy (NCBI): domain Eukaryota; kingdom Metazoa; phylum Chordata; class Mammalia; order Artiodactyla; family Eschrichtiidae; genus Eschrichtius; species Eschrichtius robustus. The sequence goes on from NC_090833.1 coordinate 74,955,930, forward strand.
TCTTTCTGCCTCAGTTCTCAAGGGCTAGACAAAAAAAAAAAAAAATCCCTCCCTGGATCCTGAAACTGAGGGGTTATCAATATCCAAAGACCAAAAACAGCTTGCCCACAGATCTGTCTGGAGTGTGGTCAAGTGGCTACTGGGCAGTGTAGCCAAGGTAATCAGAAAGTCTTTTTTTTTTTTTTTTTTTTGGCTGCGTTGGATCTTCGTTGCTGTGTGCGGACTTTCTCTGGTTGCGGCGAGCGGGGGCTACTCTTCGTTGCGGTGCGCGGGCTTCTCATTGCGGTGGCTTCTCTTGTTGTGGAGCATGGGCTCTAGGTGCATGGGCTTCAGTAGTTGTGGCACGTGGGCTCAGTAGTTGTGGCACGTGGGCTCAGTAGTTGTGGCTTGCAGGCTCTAGAGCACAGGCTCAGTAGTTGTGGTGCACGGGCTTAGTTGCTCCACGTCATGTGGGATCTTCCCAGACCAGGGCTCGAACCCATGTCCCCTGCATTGGCAGGCGGATTCTTAACCACTGCACCACCAGGGAAGCCCTAATCAGAAAGTCTTAAAAAGTATTTTGATAAAGGGCATCGAATCCTTTCTGGAACAGAATAGATTATAATAAGTAAATTAATTAAGCAGCAGAAATATTGATCAGTGATGTCATTAACCCAATATCCGTGTAGCCAAACAACACAGGCTTCCATAGACAACTGAGACTTCTGAGCAAATGGTCAATGAAATAGTGTAACCTTATTGAAAAAGACAAAAAGCAGCACAAGAATGGAGCACAAAGTTTAGAAAACCCTTCCTAGGCCATTAGAGGTCTTAGGTATTTGAAGGGTTGTTCACGCCTATAGGCCTATATGTAAGGCAACATAGGAATGTGAAATCACAAAGAGAAGAGAAAGAATAAACAAGAGGTAAAACAGAGCCACATCAATAAAACAGCATGAGATAAAGCAGAGAAATTTCACATTTTAAAATTAAGTGTTGGGTTTCCCTGGTGGCGCAGTGGTTGAGAATCTGCCTGCCAATGCAGGGGACACGGGTTCGAGCCCTGATCTGGGAAGATCCCACATGCCGCGGAGCAACTGGGCCCGTGAGCCACAATTACTGAGCCTGTGCATCTGGAGCCTGTGCTCCGCAACAAGAGAGGCCGCGATAGTGAGAGGCCCGCGCACCGCGATGAAGAGTGGCCCCCGCTTGCCGCAACTAGAGAAAGCCCTCGCACAGAAACGAAGACTCAACACAGCCAAAAATAAATAAATAAATAAAAATAAAATTTATAAAATTAAGTGTAAATATATAGGGAATCTAATGAGCCTTCATGTACTGCTAGAGACCTATGGACTAAGATTTTACCAGATTCTAACAAGGGAAACCAGTGGTTTAAAAGAGTCATGCCTCTAGATAGGCCTAAGTAGACTATTTAGAAAATCTGTGTAGAGTTCATCCTTTGTGTCAGCCTAGCTTTGTTCAATTAATCCCTACTATAGTCCCAAGTTAAAGTTAAAGGCTGTTATTCAGCTGTGAAAGTAGAATCATTAAAAAAAAAATCCAACCCAATACCTATGAGCCTGGTTTTGGTGCCTTGGCAGCAATAAAGGAGACGAGGTTTTGGGTTAACAGTTACACTAGTAAATTTCTTACGCCTGAACTAAAACCAGGGTTCCTCAACCTCAGCACCTTTGAAATTTTGGACCAGATAACTTTTGTTGTGGTGGTCTGCCCTGTGCGTTATAGGATATTTTTAGCAGCATCTCTGGCCAATAATACGCGCACGCACACGCACACACACACACACATACACACTCAACCAAAAATGTCTTGGCGGGGGAGGGGGGAGTCAGAAGTGGGAGGGGGAGGAGGACAGGAGGCAAAGTTGTTCCTGACTGAGAAACACTTAGACTAAATCTAAATCTAAATTGAACATTGCCTAGCAAGTAACAGTGATAATTGCTGCTCCACATGATGGTCATGGGGCATTTCAAGTTTAAATTCTCGGGCTTATTAAACTCTTCATATCAAATTTCCAAAGGGGTCTTTGATTTTTGCAAATGTCACTACATATTTGCACGCAGGCAGTTAATTAAAATCAATTTTAAACTATCAATATTGAACTAAAATCCCCAAATTTCCCTGCCACAAAATGAAACTATGTGTGGGTGCAAGAGATAGAAGTGCATGACTTTCATTTGTTTGTTTGTTCTTTTTTTAAAAATATATGTGCACATTCGGAAAAAACATTTCTGTTCACTTTTTAGGGCACATTACAATCTACCCTTGTCACTCTGACAAATGTTTCCTTCATTGTTGGAAATAATTCTGACTAACAAAGGAAGAGACAGGCCTGCACTCCTCCAAGCACTTTGAATCTATGTAAAGTTGGATTTAATCACTTATTGATTCATACGTGTTCTACACATTACTTTCCAGAGCAATTTCAATAGGCAAGAAAAAAAAAAAAAACAAAGTTACTGTCCTAGTGGCAGAGTCATTTGCAGTGATCAGCTACCATTCATATGGTTTTGATGAAATATGTCTTGTAAAGAGGGATTCCTGCAAGAAGGCAGAATATCTGTAGTTATCTTTTGACATTCAGGGAAAAAAAATTGCAATTACAGTTTCCTGAATGGCCAAGTCTATGGAGAAAATATCCATTCACACTCCCTCTAGGGTTGTTCTGCCACTACCCCTTTCCCAGCAGTTTCTGAAGGACATCTGAGTCTAAATGATTTTCGAGTTTATTTCAGCATCGCTATCCTGAGACCTATGTGGACACACAGGTGAGGCTGTTTGTGTCTTGCATGACATGAGGAAGTCATTTGAATGTCCTCATCCACCTGACCTCTGATATAGCCACACATCATGCATTGACCAACAAATAAATCCTGAATTCTTTATTCTACAACCTGAGGTTAATGGTGCACCAGAGTATTTGGGAATGGCATTGTAATTGGTCTCCTTGGCATTTGACTGCCTTCTTTCCCAACTGCCTTTTGACTTGTCTTGCCCCACTTACTCTCCTCACCTTATAAGGCCCTCGGGAAGAACCTGGACCATATTCTAGTTCTGGACGCCAACCTTTCTACTGACCACTTTCTACCAACCACAAATCTTTACCTTCCCTTTATGAACAATAAAAACTGAGGAATCCGTTGTCGATAACAAAATATACAGAGGTATGTGGTCTAGACTGATTCAAAATTCTAAATCTTAAATCATCCAGTTTTTACTATACTTTATGGAAGATGGTATTTTCCAAAGTTCACAGCAATATTTCTCATATCCACATGCTCTTTTAAAACACTGCCACTCCCTCCCCATCAAGAGGTGGAGTCTATGCCCTCGCCTCTTAAACCTAGGCAGGCCTTTGTGAGTGCCTCACCAAGAGAATATAATGAAATAGATACTTTGTAACTTTCAAGGGTATGTAATAAAAAATCCCATGCCTTTCTGCCTGCTCTCTTAGGATACTCACTCTTGGGAGCCCATCCACCAAGCTGTGAAGAAGCCCAAACAATCCATGGAAAGGGTCATGTGGAGAGAAACTAAGGACCCTGGTCCATAGCCCTGGCAGAGCTCCCAGCTGACTGCAAACACCAGCTGGCGAAACAGCTGACTGAGCCATCTTGAAAGTAAATACTTCATTCCCCCAGTAAACCTATAACTGACACCATATAGAGGAGGGACAAACCTGAGAAGAGACAATTTAAGCTCTACCCAAACTGCAGATCTATGAACAAAATAAATGATTTAGTGGCTTTAAGCAACTAAATTCAGGGGTAGTTTGTTATGCAGCAAAGGACAACTGATATATACTTTATTATTTCAAGAGAAATTAACAAGTATGTTTTAAACATAATGAATTCTAGGAATTTATCCAGACAAAACTCTTGGACAGGGCTTCCCTGGTGGCGCAGCGGTTGAGAATCTGCCTGACAATGCAGGGGACACAGGTTCGAGCCCTGGTCTGGGAAGATCCCACATGCCGCGGAGCAACTGGGCCCGTGAGCCACAACTACTGAGCCTGCGCGTCTGGAGCCCGTGCTCCCGCAACAAGAGAGGCCGCGATAGTGAGAGGCCCGCGCACCGCAATGAAGAGTGACCCCCGCTCGCCGCAACTAGAGAAAGCCCTCGCACAGAAACGAAGACCCAACACAGTCAAAAATAAAATAAATAAATTAAAAAAAATAAATAAATAAATAAATAAATTGAGTTTATGGTAATACTTTCTTATAAAAAAAAAAAAAAAAAAACTCTTGGACAAGTGCCAAGGTAAATATTTTAAAATAGTGTTTATTATAAGACTGTTTATATTAAAGAAAAAAATGTCCAGTAATCTGGACTGTAAAAATAATATATGGCATATTTTTGCAATTGTGTGATACTGGGCCATTATTTGAAAAGATGACATTTGACATATATTGATATAAAAATTTTTCAATAATGACCAAACAGCAGGGGTTTTTGTTTGTTTTATTTATTATAATTGACATATAACATTATATTATTTTCAGGTGTATAACATAATGATTCAACATTTTTATACAGTGTGAAATGATCACAATAAGTCTAGTTACCATCTGTCACCATACAGTTACAATTTCTTCTTTTTTTCTTGTGATAAGAACTTTTTAGATTAACTTTCTTATAAATATCAAATTTGCAGTACAATATTATTGACTGTAGTCACCATGCTGTACATTACATTCTCATTACATTTATTTTATAACTGGAAGTTTCTATCTCCTGATCCCTTTCACCCATTTTGCCTACCCTGCAATAACCCTCCCCTCTGACAATAACCAGTCTGTTGTCTGTATCTCTGAGTTTTGTTTTGTTTGTTCGTTTATTTTGTTTTTTAGATTCCACATGTAAGTGAAATCATATATTTGTCTTTCTCTTTCTGACTTATTTCACTTAGCATAATACCCTCAAGGCCTATCCATGTTGTCACAAATGGCAAGATTTCATTATTTTTATGGCTGAGTAGTGTTTCATTGTATATATATACCACATCTTCTTTATCTACTCACCCATTGATAGATACTTAAGTTGTTTCCATATCTTGGCTATTGCAAATAATACTGCAATGAATAAAGGGGCACATACATCTTTTGAAATTAGTTTTTGTTTTCTTCAGATAAATACCCAAAAGTGGAATTGCTGGCTGATATTGGTAGTTCTATTTTTAATTCTTTGAGGAACCTCCATACTGTCTTCCATGATGGCTGCACCAATTTACATTCCCACCAACAGTGCACCAGGATTCCCATTTCTCCACATCCTTGCCAACAATTGTTATTTGTTGTCTTCATGATGATAGCCATTCTGACAGGTGTGAGGTAGTATCTCATTGTGGCTTTGATGGTTCAAAGACACATGAAAAGATATTCAACATCACTAACCATCAGGGAAATTCCTAACTGCTGTGGCTAGGACTGCCAATATTATGTTGAATAAAAGTAATGAGTGTGGGCTTCCTTGTCTTGTTCCTGATCTTAAAGGAAAAGATAAGTCCCATTTGATCATGGTATACAATCCTTTTAATGTATTGTTGAATTCAGTTTGCTAATATTTTGTTGAGGATTTCTGAATCTATGTTCATCAGGGATATTGGCCTGTAATTTTTCTTTTTCTGTGGTGTACTTGTCTGGTTTTAATATCATGGTAATGCTGGCCTCGGAAAATGAGTTTGGGAGAATTCCCTCCTCTTCAATTTTTTTTTTGAAGTTTGAGAATGATACTTATTAAATCTTCTTTGAATGCTTGTTAGAATTCACTAGTGAAGTCATCTGGTCCTGGACTTTATTTGTTGTGAGTTTTTTGATTACTGATTCAATCTCCTTACTAGTAATCAGTCTATTCAAATTGTCTATTTCTTCATGATTCAGTCTTGGAAGATTCTGTTTCTAGAAATTCATCCATTTCTTCTAGGTTCTCCAATTTGTTGGTGTATAATTGTTCATAGTAACGGCTTATGATCCTTTATATTTCTTTGGTATAATTTATTTGAGCCTTTTCTCCATAATGAGTCTAGCTAAAGTTTTGTCAGTCTGATCTTTTCAAAGATATAGCTCTTAGTTTCATTGATCTTTTCTCTGGTCTTTTTATTTTCTATTTCACTTATTTCCATTCTGATCTTTATTATTTCCTTTCTTCTACTAACTCTGGTCTTTGTTCTTCTTTTTCTGGTTCCTTTAGGTATAAAGTTAGATGGTTTATTTGAGATTTTTCTTGTTTCTTGAGGCAGGCCTGTTTCGCCATAATCTTCCCCCTTAGAACTGATTTTCCTGCATCCCATAGATTTTGGTATGTTGTATTTCCGTTTTCACTCATCTCAAGGTATTTTTTAATTTCTTTTCTGATTTCTTCACTGACCTATTTGTTCTTCAGTAGCATGTTATTTAATGTCCACATATTTGTGATTTTTCCAATTTTCTTCATGTAATTGATTTCCAGTTTCATACCACAGTGGTCAGAAAAGATGCTTGATATGATTTCAATCTTCTTAAATTTACTGAGACTTATTTGTGGCCTAAAATATGATCTATCCTAGAGAATGTTCCATGTGCATTTGAGAAGAATGTGTATTCTGCTGCTTTTGGATGGAATTTTCTGTGTATATCTATTAAGTCCATCTGGCCTAATGTATCATTTAAGGCCAATGTTTCCTTATTGATTTTCTGTCCAAAATTATTCATTGATGTAAGGGGGGTATTAATGTCTACTACTATTATTGTATTGCTGTCAATTTCTCCCTTTAGATCTGCTAATATTTGCTTTATATATTTAGTTGCTCCTATGTTGAATGCATAGATATTTATTAATGTCACATCTTCTTATTGGATTGACACCTTTATCATTATTGAATGTCCATCTTTGTCTTTGAATACAGTCTTTGTTTTAAAGTACATTTTTTCTGTTTTAAGTATAGCTATCCCAGCTTTCTTCTGGTTTTCATTTACAGGAAACACCTTTTTCCATTCCTTAGCTTTCAGTGTGTGCGTGTCCTTATATCTGAAGTAAGTCTCTTACAGGCAGCAGATAGATCGGTCTTGCGTTTTTATCTATTCAGCCACTCGCTGTCTTTTGATAGAATTTAGTCCAGTTATATTTAGAAATATTTATATGTATGTACTTATTACCATCCTGTTAATTGTCTTCTGGCTATTTTGTAGTTCCTCTTTGTTCCTTTCTTCTTCTCTTACTTTCTTCACTTGTGATTTGATGCCTTTCTATGGTGTGTGCTAGAGTCCTTTCTCACTACCTTTTGTGTACCTACTCTAGGTCTTTGCTTTGAGGTTACCATGAGGCTAGCATATAATAGCCTACTGTCTATTTTAACTTGATAGCAAGTTGAGTTTGAACACATTTTAAAACTCTAATTTACTCCCACCACTCAGGTTTTATGTTTTTGATGTTCCATTTTACATCTTTTTATTTTGTGTATCCCTTAACTAGTTATTATAGTTATAGTTTTTTTAGCTACTTTTGTCTTAAACCTTCACACTAGCTTTAAAGCAATTTATCCGTTACCTTTACTATATATTTACCTTTACCAGTGAGATGTTCACATCCATATGTTTTCTTGTTACTAATTAGTGCTCTTTCTTTTCAGCTTACAGAAGCCTCTTTAACATTTCCTGTAATTTCCTGTAAGGCTGGTTCAGTGGCAATGAACTCCTCTGAATGATAGCCTTGCTGGATAGAGCGTTCGTGGTTAGACTTTTTTTTTTTTCCTTTCAGCATTCTGGATATATCATTCACTCCTTTCTGGCCTGCAAAGTTACTATTGAGAAATCTGCTTATAGTCTTATGGGAGTTCCTTTGTACATAATAAGTTGTATTTCTCTTGCTGCTTTTAAGATTCTATCTTTAACTTTTGACAGTTTAATTATAATGAGTCTTGGTGTGGGTCTCTTTGGGTTTATCCTGTTTTGAACTTTTTGGGCTTCTTGGATCTGGATATCGGTTTCCTTCTCCAGGTTAGGTAGGGATGTTTTCAGCCACTATTTCTTCATATAAGTTTTCTGCCTCTTTCTCTCTCTCTCTTCTCCTTCTGGGACCCCTATAATGTGAAAGTTATTCCACCTCATGTCCCATAGTTTCCTTAAGCTATCTTCACTTTTTAAAGTTATTTTTCCTACTTGTTGCTCTTTTTGAGTGCGTTCCACTGCCCTGTCTTCCAGATCACTGATTCTTTCTTCTGCTTTAGTCTGCTGTTGAACCCCTCCAGTTTTCCATTCGGTTACTGTATTCTCCAGCTCTGTGACTTCTGTCTTGTACTTTCTTATATTTTCTGTCTCCTTGTTAAAGTCCTCACTGTGTTCATCCATTCTTCTCCTGAGTTTGGTGAGCATCTTTATGACCATTACTTTGAACTCTTTATCAGGTAAATTACGTATCTCTATATCATTAAGGTTTTTCTGGGGTTTAACTTGTTCTTTCATTTGGAACGCATTTCTCTGTCTCCTCGTTTTGCTTGAGTCTCTGTGTTTGTTTCTCTGTATTAGGTGAAATAGCTATCTCTCCCAGTCTTGAAGGGGTGGCCATATACGGAAGATGAACTTTATCATTTAACTCTGCCCTAGCTCTTGGCTGTCACTTGAACCTTTGTGATTTTCTAGGCAGCCTGATTTATTCTTGTTATAGGGTCCCAGCTGTGGAAGCTGTGCCAAGACCTGTGAGGGAGGCATCTCAGTCAGCACCCAGTTTCATCTGATTAGAAGCTAGACCCTCAGGCAGCAGCTGTTAAGGTATGCAAATATATACTGCCCCGTGGGATCACGATCGTGAACCCTGCGTCTCTCCCATCCAGGAGATCTGGAGGTGTCCCTTAGTGACAGTTGCAAAAATCAGAGCTCCATTCCAGTGTGTGAGCTCCTTTCTGGGAGGTACCCATGAGCTACAGCAAGGCCAAGGGTGAGTGCAGAGATGGTGTTCCCCATCCAACATTCCCTGAGAGCACTTCTATATCCTCTACAAGTGGTAATCTTAAGCGTTCCCCTCAGGCTGATGCCCCAGGATAAGTAATTAGGCCTTTTGCACAGGGAGATTGGTGGGTGAGGGTGGTTCAGTGTGCTTCCTGCAGTGCTCTGAGGGTGATGGCTTTCCAAGAACTGCTCCTCTGAGTTGCAGACCCATGGAGCCCAGAAATGCAATCCCCCTGACCTTCAGAGCAAGGCACCAGAGCCTGGCTTTGCTGGGACCGTGGGAGTGGCACGGGGGGTGGGGGGGCATGCCCACCAATGCCAGCAGATTAAAGGGAAAGTGCAAAAACTGTGCCTGCTAGTGCTAGCAAGGTAGAGAGCAAATGCAAAAAATGGTACTCACAAGTGCCTTTGTCCCTGAGAGTCCCAACAGGCTCCTGGCCCTCTGGCAGATGCTTTAAGATTAGCAAATGAGTCTCTTTCACATATGATCTGGGCACTTTTTATATTGCTGCTTTTGCACTGGGTCCTGGGGTAAGTGAGTCTGCATTTGAGCCCTTTAAGAGTGGAATCTCCATCCCCTACAGCGCTCTGGTTCTCCTGGACATAAGCCCTGTTGGTTTTCAAAGCCAGATTTGGGCCAGGGGCGGGGGTCATTTCTCCAATGCAGGTGCCACAAGTTGGGGTGCCTGATGTGGGGCACAGAACCCTCACTCCTCTGGAAATGTTTCCTATTTGTGATATCTCTCCCAGTTGTAGTTTGCCATGCTGGGGGTCAGGTTTTTGGCAAGACTGTGTCACCGCCTTTCCTAGGCATCTCCTCTCAATGTGACTCTTTTATCCTTTGTTGTGGAGGAGCTGTTCAGCTAGTTTTTAGGTCTTTCTCAGAGGGAATTGATCCATATGTAGCTGCAGAGTTGCTGTGCCCATTGGAAGAGGTGAATTCAGGACCATCCTATACCACCATCTTGAATGGCCACCCCCAAAACAGCAGTTCTTAAAACAGTAGGCATAGAGTGATTCAATCTTTGTGATCTCTTTGTGTGCGGATTCGTATATTTAATATATGGGAAAAATCTTAAAATCTATACTTCAAAATACATATAAAAGTTACCTCTGTATGAGGGGCTAAGGAGCAATTTTATGATTTTTTTTCCTGCTCATTTGAATATTCTAAATTTTCTTATTGAATATGGAGTGCTAAATAATTTTTAAAGACTTTAAGAAAAGTAAAGGATTCTCTTTATAATTTTAGTGTAAGAAAAAGGATCGTATCAGGCCATCTCTGCTTATAGTTGTGTTACCAGAAAGTGGACTGACCTGTAGTATATTCAAACACACACCATCCTAAGTTGTGTCATAACAGGATTCCTCTCCAATTCCTTATTCCTTGTTTCCCTCTATTTGATTTTCCAGTGTCTCCAGATCAAGAGGATACAAATTTCTCTTCTTTCCAAAGTAGCAATTGGCAGGCTAGGGGCACAAATGCCAGCAAAAACTTTTCTCTGTGCTTGAAGGGTTAGGGGCTGGCAGCAACAGCCGCAGCAATAACCCCAGCACCTAGTGTGATTTTTTTCTTTTTTTTAATTAATTAATTTATTTATTTATGGCTGTGTTGGGTCTTCTTTTCTGTGCGAGAGCTTTCTCTAGTTGTGGCAAGTGGGGGCCACTCTTCATCGCGGTGTGCGGGCCTCTCACTATCATGGCCTTTCTTGTTGTGGAGCACAGGCTCCAGACGCGCAGGCTCAGTAGCTGTGGCTCACGGGCCCAGTTGCTCCACGGCATGTGGGATCTTCCCAGACCAGGGCTCGAACCCGTGTCCCCTGCATTAGCAGGCAGATTCTCAACCACTGCGCCACCAGGGAAGCCCATAGTGTGATTTTTAAAATAATCTCTGTCCCTATGCGGAGAGTGAGTCAAGTGACTGTTTCATGTGGAAGGAAAAGTTAATTCCTTATGTCTGAAAGGCAAGTTTGGATAGAGCCCTAGATGATGGTCAAAGAGAAGAAATTGGTCCCCCAAACATGGCAACTTTGCCAACCCAATCTAAAACATTTAAATCTGGCTCTCAGAAGGAGGATTTCCTCAATTATATAAACACGCTCTGCCTTGTTAAAAAGCCCGTTTCCTTTTCTTCTGATGTCAAATAGCACATTAAAAACTGTGCGTCATGCGTTTCCCTGGGTATACTAAGGCTTTGTATTACAGTAAGTCCCCTACATACGAACCTTCAAGTTGCGAACTTTCAAAGATGTGAACGTGCGTTCGCATGTCCAATCACGTAAGTTAGTTCACGTGTCTGGCATACGTTGTTACGTGCATGCATCCTCTACAAGTGGTTGTGCTTTTGTGTACTTTACTGGATAGTACTGTATGGAGTACAGTCATACAGTATCTTTATTTCAAGCCCAGGATGTCCGGAAGCAAGCGTAAAAGCAGTGGCGATACAGCTGGTACTACTGTACTTTTCAAGGTAATGTACCATAAGATAAAAATGTTTTATTTTTTTGGTTTTCTATGTATTATTTGTGTGAAAAGTATTATAAACCTACTACATTACAGTACTATAAGCCGATTGTGTTAGTTGGGTACCCAGGCTAACTTTGTTGGACTTCCGAACAAATTGGACTTACGAACACACTCTCAGAACAGAACTCGTTCATAGGTAGATAACTTACTGTATTAATGCATCAGCACATATGGACTTTGAAGAGGTGTGTGTGTGTATGTGTATGTTTATGTGTGTGTAGGAGGTGAGGGTGGGGCTAGAGGAATGTCCTGTCACCAGTCCTGTCACCTGAACTTCAAACTCATGCTCTTCAAGAGGAAAACCTTGGCTGCATCATTTAAATGGCACTCATGGAAATGGCAGCTCATTCACTTTGGAATAAAAGGAAAAAGCTTCTGCAATACTTTCTTCTATCCTCTCCCCTTTTCCTCCCCCAAAAGAGACTTCTTATTGAAGTCATTTGCTATAGAACATGGCAAATTTTCATTTTCCTACTCCTACATGGGCTGCAGTTTAGCTAAAACCATCTGATCTGGGGTTGCAGACCAGCCTTGGAGACTCTGCACAATAGGTTTATAAATAAACTTGGTCCTAAGTACCTGCTATGGGTCACAAAGCAATAAAAGGGGAAGTCTGAGTGTTAGATAAAATGCATGACCTGGGGTAGGTTGCCTGCCTGGGTGATTATCACAGGAGAAGGCTAAACAAGAATCTCTAAGAAGCTAACGCAGGTCTTCCCAACCACAGGTAGGAGTCCAAGGTCTCTCTCTAAATTGGAGAGGCAGGGTAGGAGAGAAGATCTGAGAATGGCACTTATGAATTGCTTATTGAGTTTAAAGTAGCCTAAGTAATTACCAAGTACTGGGCAGGGAATACACAAATTTCACATGGAAGTTTTGAGTACTCCAGTCTTGGGGTTTTATTCTTGTTCCACCACTTACTGATGTGTAATTATGTGCTAAATACTTCATTCTTACCTTGTGTGACGATTAATTTTATGTGTCAACTTGACTGGGACATCGGGTGCCTGGACATTTGGTCAAATATTACCCTGGGTGTGTCTGTGAGGATTTTTCTGAATGAGATTAATATTCAGATCATTTGACAGAGTCAAGCAGATTGCCCTCCCTAACGTGGGTAGGTCTCATCCAATCAATTGAAGACCTGAACAGAACAAAAAAGCTGTGTAGGAAGGAATTCCTGCCTGACTACTTGAGCTGGGACATTGATCTTTTTCTTGCCTTCAGACCCAAATTTATATCACTGGTTCTCCTGGTTCTCAGGGCTGTGGACCATACCAGAGTGTGTGTGTGTGTGTGTGTGTGTGTGTGTGTGTGTGTTTCTCTGGAGAACCCTAATATAACCTGCTTCCTCAACTGTAATTTGGGGGGTAAAGCTCACCTGGTAAGGCCTCTGCAAATGAAATAAATGTAATACATCAGTTCTGGTATGTCAGCTCTTGTACACTGTAGGCACACAATACATATTGGCTCTCTCCCTAACTTCGAGTTGCCTGCAATAAGATTTGCTTGCAGGTTCTCCCCTTTTTAGTAAATCAATACTCTGAAAGAAGCTTATGCTGAGTTCATTGGGTATGTATCACTGTTCACAGATGCAGGTGTATAATAAACATCATTTTATTTCCTTTATAGCAACTTGATTCAGACCCCAGGCACACGTACCACCAGACTGAAGGCATATTCTTAGTCAGAACTGAGATTTCCTCTCCTCTCAGGGGAGGAATCGGGGACATTCTGTGGTACCCAGAAAACAGGAAAAGGTAACAATCTCTAGTCACAGCGGACATTCACACTAGCCAAGTCGTTCCTTGAGGTCCAAAGATGACTGCTTCCGTGCCATGCACAGTTCCCTGGAATCAAGGTGGAGACCGGACTCCCTGGTACCCAGGGCTCTACCAACCTAGTCACCTACTGTACCCTGCAAAGCATCCCTAATTCTGAGGACTCAGGTGCTGCCACCCCAAAGGGACCCACTCATAGGAAACTACTCATACCCATATCGTATTTCACCTGATTTGAGAAAATTTGTGAAAATGTAAAATGTATTGATCTACATACAATTTAGCTAAATAAGGATAAAAGCACATCAGACCACCTGAAGAAGGGAAGGAGGAGTAATTTCTACCATCATCTTGTGTTTCTGGTAAAACCAGTTCTTGGAGCCAACTACCAGCAAAGGTCGGGAGTGGGAATAAATCACACTCACTTTTGGAGGTTTAAATAAAGTGTTTTGTAATCCTATCCTTCATAGAGCAATGCTATTGAGAATATATTTCATAGTTGTGAACTTTGTACTATTTTGAACTTTATACTATTTGTGCATCCAAAAAATCAGAGGTATGCTAATGCAGGTGACTATAGCTATGGTGAAAGCACAAAGAAGAAAACTGGTAGAAACAATTTATTTTTTAAATTAAATCTTGAAAATATTTTTTTAAAAAACAAGTAGAATATAGGATCAGAGGTCACCAATGATTTTTCTGTATCTTAAAGGAAACTGCTTGAGGCGTACTAGACAGAAAAACCCGTTTGGTGAGCAGGCTAGCAATTTCAAATCAATTTGACACCAAAGACTGGCAAACTTTGGCAAAATTTCAGATGACACAAGCCTGGCCAAGATGACAGGTGACAGAATCAAAGTTCAAAACCACCTTGTCAATATGAAACAGGTTTCTAAAAGTAAAAAAAAAAAAATGTGTAATTTTCAAAAACCCTAAACTGAATTGGGGTTTAAAAAATCAACTGCTCTTGTACGCTGTGCTATCAGCCCTTTTTAACAAAAATTAACAATAAAGAGAGATTTGGATTCATAAGAATAATAGGAAGCCATATAGTCAGTTTAAACGGCTACAGGTAAAAGATACCTATTTCCCTAAAGACACGTGATGTACAAATTATGGAATCACCAGCAGCAGAAATCGCTAAGCAAACACCAGTCCCATCTCACTGTCAGTGACAAGTTTGGTCCTCAATGCTGTATTATAAGAACAGCATAGGCCAGTTATAGAAGGTCACTGTGGCAAGAATTGCTGAGCGGCTGACCCAACACTGCTGCAGGAGTAAGCAACCATTTTCTTCAGTCCTTTTGCCTCAGCCCATCCACAAGCCAAACCTCCTAGGAGAGGAGGGCTCATTGAAGGAGCTGAGGCCCCTTCACCAACCCTCTGGCAGGCCAGAGTGGTGACAGGTCTCCAAAACTCTCCTTTGACTTCTGTAGTAAAAAGTGCACACACCTGGATTTATTGTACTACCAGAACACCTCACGTTACAGAAAAGAGATCACTGCTCAAAAGGACACTGGGGGAACCAATGCTGAGTAATCAAAATATGCTGTTAAAAATGTAGAGAAAACCACTTAAGTTAGTAATAGAGAAAAATGAATCAACAGTTGACTTCTAGGTTAGCGATTTGTCTTTCCCTACAGTTTGGAGAATGACTTTGGGAAATGGTAGACTGCCCAAATTCTGTTGTTTCATTTTGAGTCATATCTTTGACCAAACGCCACCAGTAGGAGGGGAATATTAACATAAGCACCTAAGGTTCTCCTTCATAACACACACTGTAAGGCAGGCCCACTAATAACCTCATGGGGAATAATTTATCCTAAAGGAAGAGTCAAGAGACACAAGGACAGTCGGCCAGAAACCTAGGTGAAAGGCAATTTTGAAGAAAACACTGTATCGCCAAAGTGATCATCCAAGCCAGCTTACGCCCCATGGACTCAGTCCTGTATCTTAGTAGAGAAAGCTGCAATAATGTATTAAAAGTAAAAGAGCATCTTCTGGCTAAGATGGAATTATAAATTTACAGTCTAAGTCTCCCCTCCCCACTAGGCTTTTCTCCAAACAAATAGCAATGATAGATGACCTTTTTTTAAACAAAATCTAAAATAGGCGGTCATGTCTTTGTAGAGGAAAAAGTAAACTAGAACACAAAGCAGTGAGCTAGCTGCAGACCCGCTAGGCTCTGGGTCTGAAGTCTGTCAGAGGCTGACAGGAGTCTGAATAAAAGCCCCTCTCCTCCACACATCACAAGGGACCTAAACTGGTCTCTGCTTCAAATCCACAGCTCTGGTGGGACTCTCTTGTCGTGAAAAGAGACTAAAGAGGTTTCACTGAGCCGTACTCTGCTGAGTTGGGCTACGTTCTACATAACAAAGCTGCATGACAAAGAAGGGCTGGGGAAGATGAGGCAAATACAGTTTTTCAGTCATGGTCTGGGCTCACCCACCTCTAGCTTCAGTGGCTGTGTGAAGAAAAGACTTAACATAGCAGGTCTGAGGCTGCCAACTTTAGAAGGGCCTCCTTGCAAGGTTGGCCCTTGGCTGGCATCTAGGGATCTGGCACTCAAATCATTCCCTGATAAGGGAGGCTCACTGTACCTAAACTGTTTGTACAAACAGTGTGATTTATAGTTAACATCTGCTTTCCTTCTGGGAGTCTGGAACTTTGGATCGTGCTAAGCCGAAGACGCCTCCGTGATCAGCCTCCAATAAAGTCCGGAACTCTAATTCTCTAACAGACTATCCTGGGCAGAAATACTATATACATATTCTACATTTTTTGCTGCTGAAAAACAAAAACATTTGGTATGTCTCCTCATGGGAGGGAAAGAGTATCAGGAAGCCTGTGCATAGATTTCTCCAGAATCTACCTGTCTTCTTCCCTCAATTATCCTGTCATATATCCTTTCACTGTAACAGACCTTAGTCATGAGTCCAACTATGTGTCGAGTTCCATGATTCCTCCTAAAATATCCCCAAATGTGTATGGCCTTGAGGATCCCCAAAG
This sequence comes from Eschrichtius robustus, assembly GCF_028021215.1. Classification (NCBI taxonomy): domain Eukaryota; kingdom Metazoa; phylum Chordata; class Mammalia; order Artiodactyla; family Eschrichtiidae; genus Eschrichtius; species Eschrichtius robustus. The sequence goes on from NC_090833.1 coordinate 74,972,170, forward strand.
CAGTGCTAGCCATGGGATTCACTAGAACAACTCCAACTCACTGAAATATGGCTACCGTATTATTTCGGAAAAAAAGAAGGGCAGGGGATGATGAAATCCTGGTGCCTGAGTGATTACGGAGATACTCAGAGCACAAAAGAGCAGCTGAATTGCTCTCTGTTGTGAGAGGTAAAAGTTACCTATGGAATTGGAAAATACATGCAAGCACAGGAGGCTTGCCTCATTGGATCCCCTGGCTTCTTTTGGCCCTTCCAGCTGAAATGAAGACAAGAGAGAGGCCGGGGAATGCCTGTGCTTTTTGTGCCCTCTACCTGATGGGAGAGAAAAGGGATCAAATATTCCCAAAGGTGGGCTTCGAATGGGCCAAAGACAATAAAAGTTAGCTGGTTAGGTGCTCATTCCTTCAGGCAAATGAAAAAAAGGGGGGACCACTCAAGCCTTTTCTGCAGCCTAGCTACAGGACCACCCCTCACCTTCCACTCCCCCTGAGATCTCCCAGTAGCTGTCATTTTAACCCTGTAAATGCTGAATTTACTGTTGGGGCTTGGAGCAAAACTTGCAATGAAAAAAATTTTTTTCAATGGCTTTGTGCTCTGTGGCTATTTCATCTACAGATGATTATAATATGCCCATAATTTTCATGAATACTAGAGAAAGATCCTAATGATCAGGGAAAGCAGCAAAGAAAAGATATTAGTGGTACACAACTCCCTTGCTTTTTGCCATAAGTAGGAAAACTGAGATTTACACTCTGAATATTGAAAATAACACATCTCCACAACCAATGACCTTTGTGTGATTTTTGCTTATTGGCACCTCTTTAAAACAGGGAGACAACATGAAAAAGAGGCAATCTCCAGATGGAAATCCACTTTTTTTAGTTTTAAAAAGCAGTTTTTAATTTGCTAACAAGCTCCTGTTGAAATCAAATGCCTGACCCTTAAAGACTGATGATTTTTTCCTGCCTAAGTACATATTTTAGAGTGGGTCAATTTAGACTCCAGACAAGGTCAAAAGGCCTTAGGAAAGCCTTGTTACTTGGATTTTGAGACCAGGTGTCTGGCCCTGCAGTGTCTCAGGTTTTGCAACTGCAGAAGAAAATTAGTTGCTGGCAATTCTTGAATTTGAATTCAAGATCCTAATTGCCTGGATCTGACTTTAAGCCAAAATCTTACACTGTCCGCTATGGGCTGTTGTAGCCTTAGTACTAGCTGTGATGAACAGAAATCAAGATGAGATCTTTTCACTCAATGAACAGGACTCAGACTGTGGGACTGCTGCAGATTTAGAACACTCCTGAGAGGGGCTATCAGGCCCACTGTGGAGGCTGTCTGGCCCACCTTAGTGACATACAGATGCCCACAGAAAGGGATTTATTCTCTGATGGGACTATCTGAAATTGAGCTGATCAGCTCTATACTGTTGATACAGAGACTAATTGCGTTCATAACTTGTGGTTCCTGCCAAAAGCTACAGGCTGCAGGAGGCACATCACTTGAGGAAGCCACCAAGCTTTCTAAGACAGATCTTCACGGCTAATGGGATTAGCTAAACTGGCTATATCTAGGACTCCTATAAGGGCATGACTGAAGTCAACACCACAGGTTGGTCGGTCCCTGCATCGTGAAGTCCTAATGATAATAATCCGCTGTAAAGATGCCTTGCATAAGGGTGAAGAGGGTGAACTGTACAGAAAAGAGCTAATATAGCAGGGCTGAGGTTGTGACAGGTTTCCCCCACTTTCCAAAAGGAGAGCATTTCAATAAAACCTTACATAAGCCAAATGGCGTAAAGCGAAGAAGCAATTACCTGAGGACGCATCTTGCTAACGGATGCACAAAATAAATCAAAATAAGGCACAGATGCTTACAGATACATTTCAAAGCTATGGTGGCTTTATGCTGAGATACTGAGTGCAGTTCCCAGGCAAGGAGCTTGGCAGGGCACTCTCACTGCTCATGGTACACTCTGCCTCTCTTAACGGCTCACTGCAAAATGAATGCTGAACGCTATTTTTGCTTTTCACCTTTTTTTGGTAAAAGTGAAAGTCCTCTTCAGATTTCTTTTGGTTAACGAAAACAGATACTAATGTAGGTCTTTTATAAAAAGTTTGGTGTCAAGCAAACTTTCAAAAAACAGAGGATACCTGTATCTTTTGAAGGGCCTGCTGGCAAGATAGGCCCTGAGCTGGCATCTGGTAACTTGGCATGCAAAACCATTCCCTTACAGATAAGGGAGTCTCACCATGCCTAGAGTGTTCCTACAAACAGTGTAATTTATACTGAACCCCTACTTTTCTTCTGGGAGTCTGGAATTTGGGTACATGCTGGGCAGAGGGTACCTATGGGACCAGCCTCCAATTAAAACCTTGGGCATTATAATGGGTTGAATGGCGGCCCCCAAAAATTCATGTCCAAGTCCTAATCCCTGGAACTTGTAAATATGATTTACTTGGATAAATAAAGGGTCTTTACAGATGGAATTAGGTTAAGTATCTAGGATGAGATCATCCTAGATTTAAGGTAAGCCCTAAATTCAATGGCAGGTGTTATTATAAGAGAAGGGCAGGGAGAGATTTGAAACAAAGAGACAGAGTGAAGAAGGCCACGTGAAGCTGGAGATAGAGATTGCAGTGATGTATCTACAAGCCAAGGAACATTAATATTTGCTGGCAGCCATCACAAGCTAGGAGAGAGGAATGGAATGGCTTCTCAGAGCCTCCATAAGGATCTAACCCTGCCAACACCTTGATCTCAGATTTCCATCCTTCATAACTGTGAGAGAATATATTTCTGCTGTTTTAAGCCATCAAGTTGTGGTAACTTGTTATGGCAGCCTTAGGAAACAAATACAGGCACTAAGTCTCTAACGGGCTTCCCTGGACAGAAATATCACAACATCTTTCTGCATTTTTTACTGTTAGAGAAAGAAACATGTTAGGTAGGTCTCTTCACAAAAGAGAGAGGTATAAGGAAGTCTGTGCATGCATTTCTTCAGCCTCCTCCCATGTCTTTGTCCCTTGATGACCCTGTCATGTATCCTTTGGCTATAACAAACCTTATCCCTGAGCACAACTATATGCTGAATCCCAGGAGACCTTTTAGCAAATTACTGAGTGTGTGGGTGGGTCTTGAGGTAACCCACAAAACAGACTGGATATGTAACATCCTCAATATCTCAAAAGAACACAAGCTCTAGGTCATTAATATAAGACCTAATGGTGAGCAGGAGACCCCTAGCTACCCAATGGGGGAAACCAGAAAAATCCCTATTCAGGTAAAGTTAGTATAGAGAGAAAGAGAAAACACCAACTCAAGGAAAGCCAGCAAATAAATGTCCCCAACACATGAGAAAACTAATGCTGAGAGAAAGGATCTAGAAAATGTCTAGTATCATCTAGTGATGATACAAAACATTGAGGATAAGTTGAGAAAATGTAAATACCACTGGAACAAAAAAGACCTACAAACTAATGACAATTGGACTGAAAGTAGACTTCTAATGGCAGTAGGCTATTAACTCCCTCCCCTTCCCTACCAAATGAGAATAATGGAGCAATTACAAAATAATTTTAAAATAAGATTTTATATTCTTATATAAGAATATATTTTAAAAAATAAATAATAAATCCATTAAGAACAAGACATGATAAAACAAAAACAGGCACAAATGAAACAAATGTAGTGTATTTTTAAAAATCAGAAATGCTAAATGAAATATTAGAGTTACTGGAATTTTAAAATTCAGATTAAATAAATGCCAGATACAATTAAAGAGAGAATAATAGTGAGTTGAAAGACAGTACACAAAGGAAATCAACTCAAATCCTGCATAGTAAAATAAAGATAATAAAAATATGAATGAGAAGACACATAGGGTAGACTAAAAGGATCCAACATGAATCTACATTCATTGAATGAGATCTCAAGAAGAAAAGAACAGAGAGGATGGCAGACAAAGAATACTGAAAGGTTAAAAGTCTGAGAGCTGAGAGATAAATTCACATTATACAGCTAGTGACAATACAAAACATTATGGATAAGTTGAGAAAACTATAAACACTACTGGAAAAAAATGACCTACAAACTAATGACAGTTGGACTGAAAGTAGACTTCTAATCAGTATTAATAAATAGCAAAGAACATCAATAGAGAAAATAAGAAAATAACCAAGAATTCTGTATCCAGTAAAAGTAGTATTCAAAAAACTAGAAATTTTTATATATACAAAAACTAAGGGAATTTATACATAGTCTCTTGCTTAAAAACTACTGAAGGAATTACTTGAGTGGGAAAAAAAAAAAAAAAAACCCCACCCAGAGTCCAGAGAGAAAAAGGAAGACAAACAAAATATGGCACACACAGAAATTAGTAAAATACATTAGTTAATTTGACTATTAAAAATGATAAATTTTTGTATTAAAGTGATACTAAAACTCTAGACAATAACAAAGAATAAGTAGGAATTATTCAATCAGTACATAAAGTATGCTGGAGTTCTGGTATTATTAAGTCACAAAAGGGTAACATTGAATGACTTTGGATCTTTATTTAAAAAATTATAGTTAAGTACGTGTATTAAATATTTTGGAAAAACATGCCATAAGAATATATGCTAGGGAATTCCCTGGTGGTGCAGTGGTTAAGAATCTTCCTGCCAGTGCAGGGGACATGGGTTCAATCCCTGGTCAGAGAAGATCCCACATGCCGTGGATCAACTAAGCCCATGCACCACAACTACTGAGCCTGCACTCTAGAGCCTGCAAGCCACAACTACTAAGCCCACGCATCACAACTACTGAAGTCCACGCACCCTAGAGCCCATGCGCTGCAAATACTGAAGCCTGAACACCTAGAGCCTGTGCTCCACAACAAGAAAAGCCACTGCAATGAGAAGCCCGTGTACCACAACGGAGAGTAGCCCCCACTTGCTGCAATGAGAGAAAGCCCGCATGCAGCCAAAAAAAAAAAAAAAAAAAGAATATATGCCATACATAATACAAATAAATGCATTATGTATTAAATATATATAATGTATATATAATTTAATGCATATATGTAATATACTACGCATTAAATACATATATGTATATATAGTATGTATATATAATTTAATACATAATAAAATCCATAACTTCCAACCTGACAAAGAAAACCAAAAAATTAAAAAAAGAGAGAAAATATTATTAATCCAAACAAAGCAGAAAAGTAGAATAAATAATCGATAAAAAGATTGACTTGAAAGACTACATACAGGAAGATGATAGAAACAACTCTAAATATACCAGCAACATGAAAAATAAATTAAAATAAATTAAACTCACCAGTTAAAAACCGAGATCCTTGGACAAATGAGATAAGAAATGATAATAGAATAGAATTTAAGGAGGAAAACCCATTGATATTTATCAAGCAAGCCATTACATAATAATAAAAATTTTGTCAAGAAGATGTAAAATTATGAAATAATGTACCTAACAACATATTCTTAAATATATAGTACAATAAATGACAAAATTGCAAGAAGAAAATGGCAAATCAATCTCAATTGCAAGAGATTTTAATGTATCCACTGTACAAACTAAGACAAGATGCAGAACTGATGTATCATGTAATACATTTTTAAAAGCATAATTAACAAGCTTGTTCTAAGAGTGATACACAGAACTCTACACCTACTAATTAAAGATAATATATTCATTTCCAGCAGACATAAAAATTCACTATGTATGTAGGTAGTTCTTAAGGAAATTCTCAATAAATGTTGAAGAATCAATATCTTACTACATTCGCTGACCACAGCATAATTTTTAAAGTTGTTTCTTAAAATAACTGATTTATGTTTGTGAATTTAAAAGCACACTTCTAAAACAACTTACAGGTAAAGACTGCGATTTCCAAACACTTAAAATTAAATGATAATTAAAGGACCACATATCAAGACTTGCATAATTGGGGAAAGTAGTAGTTAGAGTTAAATTTATAGTCAAATTAATTGTTTACAAAAGAAAAAATTAAACTCAATTAATTTAATATTCAATTCAACAAGCTAGAAAAGGAATAACAGAATAAAGCCAAAGAAAGTATTCTGTGAAAATACTACTAAAATAGACAAACTAATAGTAAGACCGATGACCAAAAAAAGCAGGAAAAAAAAAGAAAAGGATACAGATAAATCAATAATATTGGGATCAAAAAGTGAACATAACTAAAGACAGAGTATAGATTTTTACAAGCACCTGATAAATACTACAAACAACTGTCTGGCAATAAATTCTCCAGAAAAAAAAAATGTAAATTATAAACATTGACTCAAGAAGAAACTGGAAAGCTGAAGAAAATAATAGCATTATAATGATTGAATCAAGAGTCAAAAATAATCCCTCCCCAAAAATAATAGGCTCAAATATTTTTGCAGATAAACATGACCAAAGTTTTATGTTACAGATTATCACTATCCCATACAAGCTATTTCAGAAAATAATAAAGTATAAAACATATCCCAAATTATTTTTAGTAGGCTAAATAATCTTGAGACCAAAACCAGACAAGAATAGTACAAGTGTAGGCAAAGCTTACTTATGAAAATAGATGCACAAATCTTGAGTATTAACGTATCAATGGTGTTTTGGGTTGAACTGTGTCCCTCCAAAAAGATATGTTGAAGTCCCAATCTCAGTGTCTAAGAATGTGACCTTATTTGGAAGTAAGGTTGTTTGTAGATGTAATTAGTTAAGATGAGGTCATACCGGAGTAGGTTGAGTCCTTAATCCAATAGGACTGGTATTCTTATAAGAACATGATGTGAAGACAGAAGGAGAAAATGCCATGTGATGATGGAGCCAGAGATCGGAGTCACGTAGCTGCAAGCCAAGGATGGCCAGCAACACCAGAAGCTAAGAGAAAGCCATGAAACCAATGCTCCCCTAGAGCCTTCCAAAAAACATGGCCCTGACGACACCTGGACTTCAGACTTCTAGCCTCCAAAACTGTAAGACAATAAATTTCTGTTGTTTTAAGCCATCTAGTTTGTGGTACTTTGTTACTGCAACCCTAGGAAACATACAAATTGCAAAGTAGGAAAAGAATTTGATAACTCTGGGTAATAGGAATACAGAACTGATGCATATTATAGGATTTTCTGTGCTTTTATTTTTGAGATAACTCATAATGTTTAAAAAGAAATCAGCCCTCTAGAGAACACAGGAGAATGAGAGCAAAAGACAGCAGTGTTTGGAGGGGCAGACTGAAGGATAGTTTTCCTACTTGTGGTGACTATAACAACTCAAGAAACAGTAACCTAAGCCATGAGCTAGACTCGCAATGTATAAAATGAGAGAAGCTGAAGAGGGCCTGACTCAAAGGGGTTCATGGTACAGGCACTCACATCAATTACCCATTGCTACCATATGCTGCAAAACAACCAGCCACAAAATGCAGTGGTATAAAACAATTAGCATTTATTCAGTTCAAGAGTCTAGTGGGTTGACTGAGTAGCTCTGCTGGTTTGGGCCAGACGTGGCTGATTTTAGCTGCGCTCCCTTAAGCAATCTGCATTCTAGGATCTTGCGTGAGCCCCCAGAATGGCCTCTGCTTTGATGAATTGGCTTTGTTCCACACAGTCTCTCATCCTCCAGGAGACTAGCCTGAACATGTTCCCTTGGCAAAGGCAGGGAGCATGAGAAGAAACAAAAACATTCAAGTGTCTTGCAATCCCACTGGCCAAAGTAAGACACGTGGTCAACCTCAGAGGCAGAGTGGGAAGAGCCTCCAGTGTTACAGGGCGAAGGCTGGGGAGGCCATTAAACGAGGTCATCAATGTAATCAATCCACCATGACAGCTTCCATGATACTACCATCAGTCAACCAGAACAGGAAAGGAGAAAAACTGGACACACGCAGTAAGTTGAAAAAAAGTATAATCATGATCACCCAGAGACACGCTCAGGAACTTCCTGAGTAAGTTTGGAGAAACGTAGAAACAAGACTCCTGCAGAATCTGGGGAGTGAGGGAGGGATGTGCAGAATCAGAGAAATACTGAGCTTCACTGTTGCCACCCTACTTGTATCCTGTCCGGATGACTCTGAAAACACTAGCAACACTTCTTCTATTGAGTCCTACCAAAAATGGAGGCCCGGGTATCTCCCTTCCCAGTATCAGGTCATAGTATTTCCCAAAGTCACTCACAGAAATTAAGCCTCTGCAGCAATGACCACCATCAGTGCTTCCAGGCTATGGCAGATGCACAGTCAGAGAAAAAGTTTAAACACACGCATCTAGTGCTTTCTTTTTTTTTTCTTTAATTAATTTTTGTTTTTTCACATCTTCATTGGAATATAATTGCCCTTCCCCTGTTGGCCACTTCACTCTTCTGCCAAGTGTCAAAACAGAGCACAATGGGGGCAATCCTGCCGCAGGACACTCCAGGGAAAGTCTGTTTGGCAATTCATTTTCAAAAAATTAATGGCAAAGTAATATCAAACTCAGAGTGCCAACAAGCCTTGTTTACACCTCCACAAGGGGATATGGATGACATTTATTATTCTACCTAATGACAATATTCAGAAATAGCTCACCCTGTCTCCAAGAAATCCCTTTGAGGAATTTCTCCACCTAACATGTCCCTCTTTTATAGGAAAAGAAATCTGGCTTCTTGCTCTCAGATACATAACTTGACCTACTGGAATTCTGGTGAGAGATAACATTCTAACTGAGAAGCAGCATCTGTACATGATTGGTTGTAGAGGTAGAATAACCCAGAACAATTTTAGTTAGGAAATTTCCCAAGGAAGCATAGAGATAGGAATCCTACATGAATAACCTACTGAAAGTTATTTACTCAGTGGCCTGCATTTGGTATTTGGTGGGAATGGTGCATAGAAATAAAAACGATAGAAATCTACTTTTATTGATGAAGTAGATCTCTCATCTAAAGACTGAGACTAGCTTAAATCCCCATTCTTATGCCTTTGTCCACACATATTCTAACTCTTGGAAGTGACTGATTTATTCTGCACCATATTTGTTCTATACTACATGTATGGAATTCCTAGGAAAACAGATGGGATCAATCAATCCTTATTTTGTAAGTCAGACTCTCTCTTAAATGCATTAAACACTCTGATTTTCCTTCCTTGTATCTCCATTTCATACTTCCATAAACAAAAATGGGCAAGAGTTAATGACAACCAACAATATTTATTGAGCAACTAATATGAGTTCTGCTCTCATTGACCAGTTGGGATTAATATAACTGAAGTGGTAAGTAAATCTCTATAATGCAGTTAATTTCTAGCTCCTCCATGATGGCTAGACTGTCTCCTATTACATTATAGATTCTTGAAGGGATGCATCCAATTTGATCCATCCAATGGAATAAAAAATCCACTTATTCATACAGATTGACCTGCTTTGCAAACAGCATCCAGAATAAAGGATATTTTTGGAGGATTAACTTATACAAAGCATGCAACTCTTAAGCATACATCTCAATTGATTTTTACATGTGCACACATGTATAGAACCACCCATATCAAGATAGATATTAAAACTGTTCAGCATCTCAGAAGCATCTCATACCCGCCTCTATTAATAGTCCCCAAAGGTAAATACTGTTCTGACCTCCATCATGGTAGATTAGTTTTGCCTAATTTGGGATGTTTTATACAGCATCCATGTCTCTACTTAACATATTCAATCTTTCCTCTATCTGCTTGAGCATATGGAATACAGTTAAAACTGTTTTCATTTTTGTCTACTCATTCTATCATCTGTGTCATTTCTCAATCAGTTTCAACTGATTGATTTTTCTTCTCATTTCCTGCTTCTTTGGATGCCTGACAATTTTTCTTTAGATGACTGATAATTGTGAATTTTACCTTCTTGGGTACTGGATATTTTTGTGTTCCTGTAAATATTTTTGAGCTTTGTTCTGGAATATGGTTAAGTTACTTGGAAACAGTCTGATTTTTGGGGGTCTCGCTGTTAAGCTTTATTAGGTGGGACCAGAGCAGTGTTTAGTCTAGGGCTAGTTTTTCGCAACTCTGAGTTCTCTCTGAGTTAGTACTCTACCCAATGCACTGTGAGTTATGAGGTTTTATATTCTGGGTTGTGGTAACAACAGGAACCATTGCCATTAATCCTTTTGGATGGTTCTTTCCTTGTGTACGCACAATAATTAGTACTCGACTGAAGACTCAAAGGTGACTCTCTGCAAATCTATGGATTTCTTTCTCTGCCCAGCCCTCTCCTCCTCATATTCAGCCTGAGAACTCGAGCTACCTTGATATCCCAGATTCTCAGCTCCATCTGCCCTACTAGAGAGACTGCTGGGCTTCACCTGCATTTCCTCCTCCCAGTGCTGCAATGTGGATGCTTTCCTGGTGAAGGCTGGGCTTCACCTACTTTCTTTCCCATCTCTCAAAGATCACTGTCCTTTGCTACCTGTGGTTTAATGTCTTCAAAACCATTGTTTCATATGTTTTGTCTGGATTTAATTGTTTCTGGCAGGAGAGTAAATCTAGCCTCTGTTACTCCATCTTAGCCAGTAGCGGCGAGTCCTTTTTTTGCCTATTATTGAACTTCACTTACATGCAGTCATATTGTATGTTCTCTTTTGTGTCCGACTTCATTGACTCAACATTTTGTCTGACCCATCCATGCTGTTGCATGTATCAGTAGTTTCTTTCGTCTTTTAAATTTCATTGTGTTCTTCAGTATTTCTACCAATAATATTTTTAAATTGGTGTTGAAATTAATAATTACCCCCAGAGCCTTTTATAAGTATGTTAGTCATAGCCTTTGAGTTTGACATTTGATAGCTATGTTCCCTTGAACATGTCACTTAGCCTCCCCACAGTCATGGGCCCAAAATTAATGATTTGGCTCCAGTGTTTTATAAGCTTAAAAATGCTCTAAAATATAAAGTGATTTTAACATATAGAATCAATGTTTCCTAGTGTTTTCTTCACAACAAAGCAAGAATTTGGTATCTACCCAAATAATTGCAATTCTCATAGAATGCTTCACTGAGTGGGAAGTGGAAATAAGTACTTTCCAAATACACAGTACTAGGAAACTCTTTAAGGAAGACAGTGATGCCACGGAGTAGCCCAGATATCATTATTCAGTTATCACATGGTTAAGAGACTTAATTTGGCCTAGGCAATAAATCAGGGTAAAAAAGAGTATGCTAGATTATGAACACCTTTTAAAATCAGGAGCACACTGAGTAGGTACAAGCAGGTTGATTTTCAGTGATGTCTGGACCTGGCACCAAAAAGAGAGTTTATGCATTTTCCTATTTGGATATAACTTCTGTTGTATTAATGAGGTAAGAAATTCCATTTTTATAAGAGATAAGTGTGCTCTGATAATATGGTTATAATGACACTGAGCTCAGTAAAGATAAATACACTGCAGGAATCTATTCTGCAAATATAAATTCAGTTTCTCTCAATGCTTTGAGTTTTTCTTTTTTCCTTAATTTAAGCTCCTAAACATTAATTATTCTGATATCAAATCACATACTTTCATTAGTTTGAGGACAAACTACTCCCATTACCAAACAAGTGTTTTGAGAGAATTTCACCTGATTCAATGTGTTCTGTAAGAGTAAACATATCAGGTCTCAGCTTTTCTTGTCAGTGAGGACCCCTCTGAATTTTCAAAGGCATCGGTCTTCTAGAAGAAACATCCTGCTCCTCTCCCACTGTCAGCTCTTCCAACTGGTAGCCAAGGTGGATGAGCCACAGACTCCTTTATATTTATTTATTTATTTTTTTTGAGAGTGATGGTTCATTTGGGACAATGGAGTTAGATTGTTTCTGCCACTTGTTAACTATGTGATGTTAGGAAAGTTATTCAACCTCTGAGTTTGTTTTCCATTGGTAACAGCAGTAGCCTTATCTACTAACAGATAAAATTCTGCATATAAGGTCTTTGGTCCCATGCCTACCACATAGAGCTCAGTGTTAGCTGTGCTTTTTATCATTAGTCAACTTGCTTGGCACCTCCATGGTCCTCCTTTCAAGGCTGCCACCCAACTACTGTGGCCAAGAAGGGGAACTCCAGCTGCTCACCCTTATGTCCACACACACTGAAAGGCTGCTCAGAATGACAATCTTCCCCTTTTATGGCTGAGTAATATTCTACTATATATATATATGTACCACATCTTCTTTATCCATTCCTCTGTTGAAGGACATTTAGGCTGCTTCCATGTCTCGGCTATTGTAAACAGTGCTGCAATGAACATTGGAGTGCATGTATCTTTTCCGATTATGGTATTCTCTGGATATATGCCCAGGAGTGGGATTGCTGAATCATATGGTAGCTCTGTTTTTAGTTTTTTAAGGAACCTCCATACTGTTCTCCATAGTGGCTGTACCAATTTACATTCCCACCAACAGTGCAGGAGGGTTCCCTTTTTTCCACACCCTCTCCAGCATTTATTGTTTGTAGATTTTTTGATGACAGCCATTCTGACCAGTGTGAGGTGATACATCATTGTAGTTTTGACTTGCATTTCTCTAATAATTAGTGATGTTGAGCATCTTTTCATGTCTTTATTGGCCATCTGTATGTCTTCTTTGGAGAAATGTCTATTTAGATTTTCTGCCCATTTTTTTGATTGGGTTTTTTTTTGATATTGTGCTGCATGAGCTGTTTGCATATTTTGGAGATTAGTCCCTTGTTGGTTGCTTCATTTGCAAATATTTTCTCCCATTCTGAGGGTTGTCTTTTCGTTTTACGGTTTCCTTTGCTGTACAAAAGCTTTTAAGTTTAATTAGGTCACATTTGTTTGTTTGTATTTAATTACTCAAGGAGGTGGGTCAAAAAAGATCTTGCTGCGATTTATGTCAGAGAGTGTTCTGCCTATGTTTTCCTCTAAGAGTTTTATAGTATCTGGCCTTACATTTAGGTCTTTAATCTATTTTGAGCTTATTTCTGTGTATGGTGTTACAGGGAACTCTACTCAATATCCTGTAATGGCCTACATGGGAAAAGAATCTAAGAAAGAGTGGATATATGTATGTATATAACAGATTCACTTTGCTGTACACCTGAAACTAACACAACGTTGTAAATCAACTATTCCCTAATAAAAATTTAAAAGAAAAAAAAAAAGAAAAGGAAAAAAAAGAATGATAATCTTCCTTTGAACAAAATATTCCTGGTTCTGAATTTTGCATACTGCTGTGTGGCTTCCTCTGCAACCTGCTTGCCTTGGTTTGTTTAATTTCTTGAATGTTCTCATACTGTAGTGATTTAGGAAAGCAAATTCTGAAATCCAGCTGCCTAAGTCTGATCTACATCTATCACTTACCATCTGTGGGACTTGGGTAAGTCAGCTACTTAACCTTTCCAACCCTGTTTCCCCATCTGTAAAATGGGGATAATATAAGTACCATGTTAGGTTACTGTGAAGACTAAGAATTTGCAGATAGTAGAGACTTTGCACAAAGATGGCACTCAGTAAGCACTCATAAAACATTATTTTCTATTAATAAATAGTAAAGATCCTATGTTATAACCACAGATAGGATTGGTCTATTATCTGCTGCTATCAGGTAAATCCCCTCCTCCAAGGTAGTAGAAACAAAGGTTCATTAACCAAGAAAAAGTGGCTTGAAGAGGAAGTTACATCTCACCACTCAAAACATCCTAGTCCTCTTGGTCCTATGAAGACAACCTCCTTCTACTAATGATACCTTCTATTAGGTCTGTAATAGATACTATATTTATATACATAGATATACACACCTATGTGTATCTAAAGATCTGCATGGTGGTAGAGATGACAAAATGGCACCTTGTCAATTAGATGAACAGATTCTATCCTGGAATGGTGGCTGTCCCTCTAAAAGGTTAACTACCTCAAACCTAAAAGTTCAACTGGGAACAATCCTAGGGCCAGCCTTCCTTTGTAGAGGTATAGAAATCATTGAAAAACTCTTCCCAGCATCCAGCTTTGAGGAAAAGTGGATTCGCTTGATGACATTAACAAATGAAACCAACTTAGAAAAATTCCAGTACACCCCATTGTGGGCCTTCTGTTGAGGTTCCATCCACAGAGGCTCCCTAGGAGGTTAGGAGCTGCTTTGGCATTTTAAAATTAGTTTTGTCAGAGGGTGATGAGGAACCTCCCCGGGTGTCCTCTTGTCCTGATGTTCAGTATCTCGTTAATCTTTGTGCTTATTCCCTAGATCCATCATTCTCTTCCAGAATAATTAGATGAGCATCTTTGGTCTTAGTGTAAGAGACGCAGAGAAACCCTGAAGGGTGAATGTGATGGCTCATCCCCACCACTGACTCTATGTGGTTCCAGCTTTGGGGGAGCAGGATTACAGGTGTACCTTTTTGTACAGATTAGCTTTCCTTCCCTATTGCCCCCGTCACCCCCTACCCTTTTATGTAAATGGACTTGTGGGTGGAGGACAGAACACTCATATCCTACAGGGAGAGATGTAGTTCCCCGTCTTTTCTCTGACTCTGCCAAAGACCTTGCACTTGCCAGGTCCTCTGCCTCACCCACGTGCTGCCCGCTTCTCCTCTGTCTCCATTCGGGACTTGGCTGTGCTCTGGGTTGGAAGCCAGCCAGGGGTGCCCTCTTTACCCGTCTTGGCCCTCTGACTACATCTCTCTATCATTCTATCATCAAACTTCAATTCAGAATCTTCAATTGAGCCAGATTTCTAGTCCCTCCCTCTCAGTCGTATTATCATACACCACACGGAGTTAGGTGACGCATGTGTTTTTATTTTTTTAAGATTTTTAAACTTTTAATAAAAATAAGTTATTTGACTATTGGATTTGTTGTTTTGCAGACACGTTGGCAAGGAAATAAGACAAAGGTCAGAATGCCTGCTTCTATAAACCGAATTGCTGAAACTACTATTTCCTAAAAGCCAGGGGCAGGAGGTAGTCAGTACGGGCATTTCCAAGGATTTCCTGGCTGTATAGGTGAAAGGTGGGTGTTGTCTCAGACAAAAGAGGAGACAGGAGAAGATGGCATATGGGGAGTAAAAGGAAAACTCATTACTCAGCCACTCACCTTAGTTCTGTGGTTTGTGAACCCAAGTTTTCCTGTTTGGCAAAGAAACCATTTGTTTGACCATTTTTGCTCCAGGCCACGCACACATTCTATCTTCCACTCAATTCCCCTAAATGGCCACAGACATACTTAGTACTCTTGGCAATTGAAAGAAACAACAGTTTCACCACTAGGGAAAAGAACTTAGGAAAACATTCCAAAGCTATAAAAGCATTCATACCCTCTGAACCAGTAATCTAACTCAAGGAATGTAATCAAATGAAAGAAGTACTATATACAAAGGTTTTTTTTTTTTTTAATATTTGTAATAGCACAATTAAGAGGCTAAATAAACAATGGAAGAAACCAAAATATGTTATGGTTTATGAAATCAATAAGATATTATACAGCCTTTGGAAACATTCATCAAAAGACAATAGCAATGTAGAGAATGTTCAATGCATCATTTTCCAACAACAAATTTGTATCCACACTCTGAATATAACTACTTAAGGACCATATCTACATGTGACCAAATATCAGGGAAAACTATGAAAAATGAAAATGGAAACCTTTTCGTGAGTTATTTTGCCTTTTGTTCTTTTCACTATAATGTTAGAATAGAAAAAATTTAATGTTGGGAGTGTATGTTCATTCACAAATCTAGTTCCCTGAGAAGGTTCCTGAATGGAGTTAACCTCTACCCTGGACAATCATTTGCACCACCTCTGACAAAAAAAAAAAAAGAAAAAGTAGGGACAACATTGGAGGTGGAAAAATGATAGATTGCTCTTTCCAAAAGAAAGGAAGCTACTTATCTCTAAATGCAGTTATATAATGAACGACGTTTAAAAGGAGCCATTGTGAGAGCTCTTCTTTGGGGAGGAAAAAAAGGGAATATTTGGGGAAGTATGAAGTGAGGACCTTATTCTTCTGAGTTTACTCTGGAGCTCCAAGAGAAGGAGAAACACTCTTGAGGAATGGCCAGCCAGGGGTGGCTGGAACCAGAGTGGTCCTCCTGAGGCCTGTGGCTCCCTGGTTCAGTGAGAGGGGAGTTCCCTCTCTGATGATGCGTGGAGTTCATCTCAGCGTCAACCAAGTGTCTGAGCACCAAGGACATTCCAGCCAAAGACACAAGAGCACCCAGCCTTGAGGGATCATCTCAGGATGCACTTGGTCCCAAACATCAAAAGACATTTAAAAAAGCATCGGGATCATAAGGAGATCAAAGAAGCTGTCCGATAGGGTGGAGGAGCATGGAAAGGCAGCAATAACTAGACCGAATTTTCCCTCCAAAGAAAACAGTGCGGAGGATCCTCAATTGCAAACTTCAAAGGACATGAAAGAGAGCGGAAGAGAGCCACTGGGAACAATGCCGTGATTGACCTTCACTGGAGGGGATCAAATTGAGGAAGCACAGAACTCACAAACGACTCCACCCTCACCCCCAAGCTCACGTCCCTAATGTCGCCTGGATCCGCAGTCCCTGCCTGTATACACACCGTATGAGTGACTCCTTTAACAGAAACAAGAGATGCGGCTTAGATAAGCGGCAATCAGAGATGCAAAGGTGGTTAACTACATACCGATCAGCATCATTTCCTCGTGTTTAAAGAAGAAGAAACTGAGGCACAGAAAGCGAAATTGCTCTATGAGGAAGCGAAACTACCACTTCTCACCAAAGCTGATTGGCCAGGTCTGAGGAGCACGGCCGGACAGCTGTGAGCCTCTGGCAGGGGACTAGAAACAATGTGACAGATTCCAGCAGCCTCCGATAACGCTAATTAGATTTCCTGATTTCATTTCATTGTTTTAATTTAGGGAGGAAACAGAAAAGGGCTAATTTCCTTATCGAGGGTTCCAGATATAACGGGATTATGGAGATCTCTGTCCTCTCCCAAGGAAACTGTTCATTGTAGTTCCACAATGCCTAGGAACCTCCTAGATCTTTGATGCTGGGAGGAAAGCCAGAATGCAGTGGGTGGGAGCAAGGGAGACCATGGAGGCAGGGGACACAAGAGAGCTGAAAAGGACTAGGCAGTGATAACAGCGACCAAGTAAGCCACTGTCACTCAGTGGCCAGGAGTGGAGATAAGAAAGGATCAAGCAGGCTCCAAATTCCAGGGAGACCCCTCAAACACAGTGACAAACCTAAGTCCTTCCCTCAGGGAAATGGAAAAAGTAGAGCAGGAGAAGCAGGGCTCTATCCAGAGGATCCTTTTGAGCAATCAGGGGACAGCATCAGAAGAGTCGGTGGGCAATTTCTCACATTCAGCAACCCTGGATATACTGCTGCAGAAGTGAAATCATCAGAGGTGAGATCAGCATGGGAAATCCCAAATCGCAATGCCTACTATATAAAAAGCACTAAAAAAATGGGTTTGTTTGTTTGTTTTAATTCAGTTCTTAGAGATCCTGAGGGTGAAAAAAGGATACCCGTAGCCAAGACTCTCGGCAGTGACTAGAATTCAGAGCCAGGATAGAAAGGGGGAGAGTCCTAGGCTTCAGAAAGCTTTCATTTTCCTCAAAGAAGTTTGTGGTTCACCTTTAACCTGTCTCTTGAGAATGGGGCTGCGCATGTGTTACACGCAAATAAATAGGAGGGAAAAGTTGAACAGATAGAGAAGAGACTGTGGCAACTGACCTAATATTGAAGAGACCATGGTGACAACCATCTGCTTTCCCAGCATCAATGTGCCCACCACAGATTTCCGGACCAATAGTGAAGACTGAAAGCTATTAAATAAGAGGCAATGAGAGGAGCCCCCATAATGACCTGATAATATGCCAAAGAGATCCATGGCCAGGACCCCCAACTCTCTAATCCCTAGTGAGAATGGTCCTCTGAGCGGGACCTGCAGACCTCCGTTCTCCAACCTAGAGCCCGGCCCTTCTGGAGCACGCAACACAAGGCAAGGCGAGGCTTAACTATGTAGGAAAACACTTTGGGATGTGTCAGGACAAAGGGCGCCATCAAGGTCAAGATCATGGTGAAGACAAGTAGAACAGCTCCATCCTAGAGACCAGTTCCTGGGAAAGTCTTCAGGAAGTGTCACTGCTATGGGCTTGAGCCAATACAGAGCAGCTGGGCGAGCTCTGAGACGGAGCATGGCTCTTAGAAACCAGCCGCTCCGGTCCCTACAACACCCCTGCCAATATCCAACAGCCACAGCAGTCATGCCAGGATTGAAATATCTCCATTCAGACCACCCCCTGCCCTCACGAAAGGTGAAAAGACCAGATCATCCTGGAGAGAAGCAAACCCTCTCTGAGGTCCTCTTTATAAAAACCACAGTCACCATCTCCATCCCCACTGTTGAGGGGCCCACCTACTCTGTGGGCAAGGCGCAAAGGCACCAGGAGCAAGGAGAAACTCTCCACACAGGCCCCTAGGTGGAGCAAGCAGGGGAAGTCGATCAACGGGAGTCTCCAGTGAGGTACCTCCAACCTCTGGGTCACCCACCAGGGAGAAACAGTCTACCTGCCTTAAGGGCCAGCAGAGTCACAGCCTGGGTCTGGAATCCCACAGACCTATGATTTCCTTTACAATCATAAAGGATACACCCCAAGAGGAAGCATTCCACAAATGGATCAGAACTGCCTTTGGGGATTTGGTTTCTATCTTTTTCCCTTGAGGAGACAGGGATGAAGTTAGCAAACAGCAAGAGATGTGTATACACGGGTACCCAGGCAAGATGTCTACTCAGAGGCAGAGTCATTTTCTGCCCAGCACCCTTTTATGCCATCTCTGGTATATATCACAGTCACTGGCACAGAGCAGATTGTTGCATAAACGAAATCCACACCAAGTTTGCTCTGATTTTGATGTCCCCTGCAAGATGAGAGAAACCAGATCCTAGGAAAGAGGGCACAGACTGGGGCAGGGGGTGGGGCGGGAGAGGAGGGGCTGAGAGGATACAATCTGGAGCATTTTAAAGCAGGACAGAATGTAGGTCCAAAATTAACTAAAATCTAGGCACAGGAGACTGCAGGGCCTGAAAAAACCATCCAATTAATTGGAACCACGCACACACCCTTTTGGCTTGGAGGGCCCTGAACAAATGCTTCCAATTTCCCTTCCTACCAGGCCCACCTCCATAGAACTGGCATGTTGGGTTAATAATAATATCTCAGACAGCGCCTAAAGGGGAAAGAACCCATAGGTGCTGAGAAGAGAGGTCCAATAGGAATGCCTCTTGGGTCTCAGTCCCAGGAATTACCATGCTGCTTCTTAATCACAGATCTGTGGTAATGATCATGTTTCCCTCTTTTAAGTGGGATAACTTAATGCTTAGAGCTAAACCTGTGACTCCCCTGTACCAAAAATATAATGAGGTAGTAGTGGTAGCTCTTGACTTCAGGTTACTATGACCTGCCTTTTCCCTTTGGCACAGTTTCTTTACCTATTTTTTTTTTTTTTAATTTCCCATATCTCATTCTATTAGAGTGTCTCATGTCTGTGTGACACTTTAAATCCTTTTTGGAACAAGGCAATGGTTTTTTTTTTTTTTTAAGAAGTCATTAAGCCCAATGTACAGTGCTTGGGCCCCTGGAAAAGAGTGATGGCCACACGCCATCTTTGTTCCGGTGATGCAGGGCCCATTGTTTGCTCTGAGAACCTCTTGCTTCTGCTAGCAGTGGCTGAGATAACCTGCCCTGCTTCCTTCACAGGACACATTTCTAACTCTCTAAGTCTCTTTCCAACCTCCAGCAGAATGGGCTCGAAGCCTGGTGGCCACGAAGATGGTCGGATATGTGATGCCCCTTGAAGACTTCTGGGTAGCTGAGGGGCAGGGACTGCAGAAGGACATGTGGAAGTTAGCCTAAGGTGGAAAAAGATAAAGAATGTCCCTGGGAAAGGGAAGAGAAGGCACAAAGATTGGGAGCTACTATGTGGTTAAGTGTGGCTCCAAAGCTCATGGAAAGAGGAGTGATGGGATAAGAGATAAGCACTGAGAGCTGTGCAGGAGTCACATCATTAAAGGCTTTGCTAAGGAGTCCAGACTCCTTAGGAGCCAGTGAAGGATTTTAAGCAGAGAAATGCCTGAATCATATTTGCACCTTAGGAAAATGACTTTGACGGGGTGTGAAAGATTGACAAGTTGGAGTAAGGGCTGGACCCAAAGTCATCTGGGCAAGATTTAGTGAAGGCCTAAATTAAGGCAAAGACAGTGGGATGCTGAGTAAACTCCAGAGGTGTCTGTGACACAGAATTGGCAAAACTTGATAGCCACATCCAAGCAGAGGGTATCGATCTGATTCTCAGAGCAGACTCAGGTTGCTCAGACTTCACCAACGTATTAGATGGTGATGTCAGTCAGTGGGTAATGTCGAGCGGAGGGTGAATGGAACAGGATATTCAACACAGACAGTTTAGGCGAGGTGCCCAGGATACCTTCCATGGAGAATAATAATGGTCAGATTAAATGGGTCTGACATCGTTTCTGCAAAACAATATGGATATGTGCACTAAAACTCTGGAGAAATACCATTCTATAGAGAGAGAGGACAAGGGTTTAGAAGGATATACGCATAGATGTTAACAGGGACTGACTCCATGTGTCAGTATTTTTTTTGCTCATCTATATTTCCTGACCTCTCCATAATGATGTTTTACTCTTATGTTAAAAAACACAACTTTGAATTTCAAAAATAAAAAGAAACGTCATACATACCCCAATCTAAAGAAACAGGCTTGGGGCTTCCCTGGTGGCGCAGTGGTTGAGAATCTGCCTGCCAGTGCAGGGGACACGGGTTCGAGCCCTGGTCTGGGAAGATCCCACATGCCGCGGAGCAACTAAGCCCGTGAGCCACAACTACTGAGCCTGCGCGTCTGGAGCCTGTGCTCCGCATCAAGAGAGGCCGTTGACAGTGAGAGGACCACGCACCGCGATGAAGAATGGCCCCCACTTGCCACAAATAGAGAAAGCCCTTGCACAGAAACGAAGACCCAACACACCCAAAAATAAATTAATTAATTAATTTTTTAAAAAATTAAAAAAAAAAAAAAAAGAAACAGACTTGAAGACACTGAGCACAACGTGTGTGGAAGCCATCATGGTTGTGTCTAAAGCAACCCAGAGACAGTGTGCAGGGTGAGATGAGAGCTGTGAGTAGACCTGTGGGCAACCTGAGGGACTGAGCAGCTGTAAGGACCTAAGAGAAAGTCTGGAAGAAAGTAGTGTCCCAGAAGCCAACGTTCTTGAAAGCTCTGATACTGTAGCTTCTAAGTTCTTGATGGCAGGACAGTCACACTTTCAAATATGAATTCTCATTCATATTTGAACTCCATCCCACTGGCACGCTCCATCTTCTAGCCAGAACCTACAGAGTAATGGCTCAATAAATGCTTATAAATAAATGTGATCCTAATTCCCTCTTAGCCGCTATTATTTGGACTCCTATTGAATACGCACTCTGGGACATTTTCTCTTAGAATATAATTAGAAAGGGTTTGCAGAGCTCATAAAAACAGAAGGAAATCACCCCTTAGGAGACTTATTCTCCTTGAGAGAGAGAGAGTTTAATAAAGCTTAAGACAAACTCCATCTCATTGATGTGCAACTGTGGTGGTCAAATACCGGAGCAGCAATACCGAGGTCCAAAGACAGAGTTTAAGAGGCAAGTATCACTTCCAGCCCTATTAAAAATATCCCTCACACAAGTGGCCATAAAAAGAGAAGGGCCGTATGTCTGATCATCAATATCTACAACCCCTCCGCAGCAACCCCCACCCCACCCCAACACTGATCCCAGGTGTAGCTGAAGGTAAGGGACTATAAAAATTTTATTCAGGTATGAATATCTCATCTCATAAATACCTCATCCACTTATGAATGAGGCAGGAAGAGAACATGAAAAAAGGGGAAAAAAAGAAAGATTCCCAGGCTTGTTGGATTTATCTTTTCACTTATAAAAGAGATTTATTGTTATAATGTTGATACAATAAAGATTTTAAAAAATGAAAGCACACCGGTTGAAGGAAAGTAACTGCACCTTGGTAACTCTAAACTCCTGGGAGGCAAGAGTGAATGGGAAGGGCATCTGAACTGAACACACAGAACAGCGGCTCAAAGGAATAGAGAGAAGATGGAGAAAAGAAGTCAAAGATCTTTCTTTCCTAATTCCGGGAAGTTATTCGTGTACATATTCAGCAATGTCTCAGAATATCAAAGTGTTCTCCATAGGAGATTTTCCCATCGGTCAAAGGGAATCCCACCCCCAGCCCAAACACAGGAAATTAGTTTTCTTCAACTGGAGCCACAGAATCCTCAGGATCCACCAATGAGGACAGAGAATCCTACAGAAGCCCTGGTGAACTTCACGATGGAATAAGCTTTGAGAATCTCCCCCTCATTTTATTCCTGTGGAGACTGCTAAACTTGCGTGGCAAGCCAACAACCATCCCAGTTGGAGGTAGACCATTACCAGCCAACTGTCCAAAAGTCAAGAACACACCAGCTACAGGGACAAGTGCACCCTCATATGAGGAGACTTCCCAGAAGCCATTCATGTCACTGCCCACAGAGCTTCGCCAGGATGAAGAGCCCCGGAAAAATGCTACAAAATAAGCTGAGCCACAAGCCAAAAAGGGGTAGTTAAGACACCTTTGGGCTAGAGGGCTGGATCAAGCTTTCTGAGAAGAGGGTGAAGTAGGGGGATCTTGGCATTCATAGTGGGATGGATGGGGCCATGTGGGTGACTGTTATTATCCTTCAGAAAGACTCTAGCTGTGCCTGAGGATTTCCAGAGCCTACAAAGCCTCCGGGACCTGCTGCTCCTTGACGGCTTCTCTTCCAACGCGGAACACGTTGGGGGCTTGTGCCTGCCACTCACAGCCAGCACAGTGCTGTCACCTAAGCAGAAATCATGGTGCCGCTGCCTCCTTAAAATCAGTCACTGCCAGGAGTCACCTGGGAAGCAAACAGGGAAATAAATAACCATCTAAAAGTGGTTTCTCCTTGACAGTGAGAACTCTCTGGAGGATTCTAGCCAGGGGTGATGGGTGCCATTGTGAATTTCACTGGCAGGCTCTGGCAGCTCCATGTTTCCTGATCAAAACATAGGTTTTTAAAGGGGATAATTACAGAGGACAGATGGATATGAGGCACTCACCTTAAGAGTTCATGGGATCAACATTCTCCTGGGAGAAAGGACTTCACTGAAGACTCTGGTTTGTGAGTAGGTGCCTGGGAGGATTCCAGGGTAAGTGTAGTCAGTGAGGGTGGGCAAGAGAAAGGATGAGATTACGACAGAAAATGCGGAACCCAAGGACACAGGGGCAGTAGCTATTAAACACCAAGGGTTAGAAGGGTTCTACAATTGATGGCTGGAGAAGGGAGAAGTAGGGGAGGGGGAGGCGGTCTTGGGACCAGAAGGAAAGATATTGCAGGGCTCCTGTTCAATCCTGCTTTGGCATGAGTTGGGGTAGGGCAATGATAATACCAGGCTTGCCAAGGACAGTGTTCCAGGCTCCCAGGGCAGAGACTCCCATAGTAGAAGAAGGCCAAAGACAGCAAATAGGAGAGAAGGCCCCCATCTCCCCCAACAATCTCTGAAATTCTAAAGCATGAGCTGGATCACCAGTCCACAAGTGAAATAACCAAACATGGCACCTATCACATAAAAGGCACTCACAAAATAAGAAGTTTATGGGTGCATCAAGAAATCAAGGCTATCTATTCCCTTCCTCAGAAACTTGGAAAGAGGGAGAAGCCACCAAGGCTATCTAGGGAGTTCAGCATATACCCAGAATCCAACTCCAGAAGAGAAGAGGAATTCATCTTTCTGACTGTTACTGCTCCTCGGGTTATGGCCTCTGCAAACCCTTTCTAGTTATATTCCAAGAGGAGAAGAGCCAGTGATATACGTTATGAGTCAGTTGAGGCCAGATGATGAAGGGTGGTGTGGCCTAGAATATATCAAGTCACTCTGTGAGGAGACGACCACGGACTTGCCTCCCTGGAAAGAGGAAGGTTCCACCACAAACTTCCTTAAAGCCAGTGAGCCCCACAAGGAAGAGGAAGACATCGAGGTAAGAGCACTTGTGAAAACACAGCTCTGACCCTGACAGGCTGCCTCAGACAGTGACCGCCCCCCGCCCTGCAGGCTCGGCTGCCGCTAAGGGCCTTCCACACTGAAGGCACTTCCGGGGCCCCCTGGTTCCTAGTCGGTCAGGGCTTTGCCTGCTCTGTAACCCACTCCATAAGTGGGCAGATAAGATGAGCCAGAAAGAAGGACCCATCCAGATCAAGACCCGGAGGGCAGGAGGCCAGGGCCATGGAGTGACCACTGTGAGCGCTGGTCCTCTTGGTGTGAGTCTCCCCAGGGTAACCCATAAGGTGGAGGGGACTCTGCCAGAGGATGGACACCTGACTTCCTGGCCTCCTACTCCAGCTGCCACAGAGCAATAAAACCTCCCCCACATCGCATGATCAGACCAACTATACTAAGACTGAAATGCCTCCGTATCCAGGCCACCACTAAGTGAAAAGGAAATGAAAAAACTCTGGAGTCCAGATCCTGGAGTATGCTCTCTTTTCAAAGGCCACAGGTACCAGTACCACCTCCGTCCCCAGTGCATACCATGCAGAGAAAAGAGAAGGCTGCCATTTTTGAGAGTAGGAGGAAAGGATTCCAGCAGCAAGGGGTTGCATTAGAGATGCCCCCCCCCCCATGTCCTAAGCACCTGGGATAGAGGCAGTCTCTGAGAAGAAGGTGCCAGAGCACTCCCCGCCTCGGCTGAGACTCCCCACTCCCTGATAGGGCTGCAGTTCAACCAGAGTAAAGGCCTGGCTGACTGAATTCAACCCAAGGATCTCTATGGGGTACCTACTGAGGGGTGGACCCGAGCACCACGAGTATTCAACATGACTCTGGTGATACTCTGTGCAAGTCGTGGTAAAAATCACTGCAGACAATGAGCTGAAACATAAAATCCCCAGATTTGTCCAAATCATAGGCTTGCATCTGGAGGAGGGGAGGAGAGGAGCAATGAAGAGAAAGGAGAAAACAAAGAGAAGGGGAGAGCGATTCTCCGGCAGCTCTATGGACTCCTCACAGGAAAAAGACAGGCCAGACCAGCTCAGACTAGACTGGAACCTCCTGACCTTTCCAGGGTTGTGTGACAGAGCCCTCAGCTAACGCTCCCAAGCCAGGAATGGAAAGAGGATCAAAGGACCCCTTCAGGATGAGGAAGTGCGATTCTGGGCTTCTCTTTATATAATGGGGGACTTCCTCCAGAACAGGAAACCTAATAGTAGTGAATGAATGAATGCTAATGCTTCTTTCCCAAACTCAAGACCTGGTATGACTGAAGAAGAGGAAGTAGACTGCTGTACAAGAGTTAAGCACAACAGGGGTAGAGAACACCCTTTCCAAAGAAGACCCAGTTCCTCGTGGAAAATCCCTTCTCAGACAGCTCTCAGGATGAGGTTAACCAAGCAGGGTCATGTTGGATCAGACAAAATCTCCCCAGTAATAAGGAGTGCCTGGAGAAGGGCATAATCGTGGAACAGCCCTTTCTCAGGTAATCCTCCTGGGTGTGTGGTCTCCAAAAAACCCACCTATTTAATAGAGACTCCTATTTCTGCGGCTGCTGACCAGGATATAGACTTGAACTCAACAGTAGAGACTAGTTCCCCAGAAGTGCCAGCTCTAGCAATATATATTGCCATGTACAATTCTCAAATCCATTTTTTCCCCTTGGTATCAAAACCAGTCATTCCAATTGCATCACCTGTGAGAGGAGAAACTGGAAAGCACTGTCTAACTTGGACCCACATGAGACTTTGGCAGCTACTGACAAATAAAATAACGAACGAGAGAAGAATTCAGAGTCCATTCCTTAGCAATGGGAGTCAAAATGGGACATAAATCCTGCTGTCCTCTTAAAGATGAAGCCTGACTTGCGGCAGTTATTCATGTGCCAATAACCTTTAGTATTTGAGAGGTCAAAAGCCAGATGACCTAGTCCTAAAAAAAAAATCATGCCATCCTTCTTTTATCAAACCCCATTTCTTCTGAATATCCATGACCTGACAGAGAGAGCAGGGGAGGCTCAGAGATTCAATGCTGAATACAAGATCAGAATTAGGGTCCTGACGTATGCCCAGAATTGCCCTCTAAGATTGAGCTGTTGCCCACTTTGGACATTTTTTTTTTCCTATTCCTGGCCGTCGAGACTACTAAAATGTCTTCCTCCCGAGGAGTTGCTGCAGCCCCACCCCCTAGGCCAGGTTACAATCAAAGACACACTAAGAAATGCCATAGCCAAGCCCCTGTACCCTGCCACCTCTCTTATTAGGTAACCATCTTCCTCTAAGACCCTGGGGCCACACCGCAACTGGGACAGATGCAGAGGGGCCAGCTAACACACAGAATCCAGGCAGCGCCTGTTCTGGAATCCTGTTTAGCTCTAATCTGGAGACACAGGCTTCTGTAGCAGCCAAGCCCAGGACGGAGGATCCCCTGGATGCCCATCTATAATGGGGCCCCCATTTTCTCCTTTTGCCCTGAGGAAGTCTGATGGTGGAAAGGGATTTATTTCCACCGTGAGAGGGAGTTACAAGGAAGCGGCTTTTAGTTCAGTATTTGAGGAGAGAATGTGTCAGGGCTGGAGCTGTTCTACAAAAGGTTGAACAGTCAAATAAGAGGGTCATGGGAAGGAACTCAAGCAAGATGGGTAACCACCACCAGGGACACGAGGGGATGATTTCTGCATTAGGCTGTTGGCTTTTACCTCCAAGATCTGAATTTCTAAACCCTTATGGGCCTGGACCATATCTTATGTATCAGTTCCTAGTCAAGTCCTTGAAGTGTTTGCATTAATTTGCTTATGATTTTATGTCCAGCGAACAGGCCATTGAAAGCTGCTCATCACAGGACTGTTGTACCTAAAAGGGCCCAGTCATCTCATGCCTGAGACTAGCCTGTAAACAGAAGCAGTTTTCAGGGCAAGGGCTCCAAAGAGGTTTCTGATTCTTGCAGCCTTGGTAGGAAATGGATTCCACGCACAAACCCAAGGTCTTGGCCTCGGAAGAAACAGGAGGACCAATCCATTCTAATAGCAGCACACTGATCCTGAAAGGAGTAGGAGCAAAGAGTGCGGGTGAAGAGGCCATTCACTTGGAATAATTCTTAGTCTCTGAAAAAGGACACTGACCCATTAACACCCCAATCTCTTCAGATTCCCAGTGAGTGACACTCCTAGACACACGACAAGGCTTGTTACTCTTCCCTGAGGGATCAAGTTCTGGGGCAACTGATCCCTGGTTAAAACATATTAATGTTTGAGTGGTGAGTATAAGTCCCTTTCCAGAGATCAGGATGTGATGGGTAAGAGAAGAGTAGGGACAAAAGAATATGACCCACCTGAATAGAAAGGATAGAGAAGGGAGCCTAAGGAAAAGGAACTCTGGGGACGTGGAAGGCATATTTCTTCTCAATCCCCCTTGGACAACAATCAAAATGTCACACATTTTTTTTCTTGTTTTTAACTTGTATAGTGAAACAAAAATCACCAAATAGCAAAAATCATTATTACCCTGAAAAACATCTATCTAACCAAAGTATCTTTGCAATAAGTTAGCATTTTGTTTATGAAATACCATGTTCAGCCCACAAGGACCCTATTCAGATACTGACAGGAGTTCCTAATACCCTGTGACCCCAATCCCATTTCTTCTCCCATTTCTTCTGTCCCTTGCTCTCCTCGGAACTGCCCCCCTCTCTTTGCCTGCATATCTTTATCTTGCTGCTGAAGCCAAATAAACTTCCCCCCCTTCCTTTTCCTTGCAAGCCCAACTCTTTCCTGCATTAGGTCCAACTGAGGCCTTTTCCTCTCCCCAGACCAACTCAGACTATCCCAAGTCCATATTCAATCTTCCTTCCTCTGACTTCCCCAAGCACTTCACTGATACAACCAAATTCAGCACTCGGTTTGAGGAGCCTGACTCCCGCCCTTTCCTTAGTTGAGGGAGGCCCACAGAAAGGATCTGGGCTTAAGATGAAAATGGGGTGTGTTCAGTCTTTTCTTAGCCTGCTTACGTTGCTCTCTGAATCTGTTCAAATGCTCTGGCAGGTACTGAACCCACCATTGCGCTTCAGCATGGGATATGGAAAAAAGATGACCCTTCCCTGGATGCACTGAGATGGGTGGTACCCACGCCCATGAGGGCCCAGCAGTGGTCCTTCATCCATAGTAGAAATGCTCAATGCCTGCAGTAGCGTCTTCCATGTTAAACATGGCTAAATCACAGTGGCTCCCCCAGAATAACATCACCCCAAGAGGGGTATGTGAAACCCAAGCTGGGGAATAAAGTCACTGGGTATACTCCATCTGGTCATGGAAATCAGCACGCTCAAAACAAAGGCTGGCTTTTGGCACCACTTATTCTTGGAAACTGGTCTTCCTTTACACAAGTTTGTGTCTGTGATTTTGTTTTATGTAATAGGTCATTCAATGAGTGCTATGGGTGGGGAGAGCTGGGGAGATGCTTCCTCACCCAGCATCCCTTAGACCACTGATGTCTAAAACTTTGCTGGGAGGACCTAGAACGAGTTAGTCCATGTTTAACCGTACTGCATTATTGGTCTCCCTCCAACAACCAAAAGAAACCATTCCAATTTCATTCACAAGGAAAGCCTGGTAGAGTTTCTCACCCAGCATGTCAACCAAAGGACAATGCTGTCCAGCCTTCTGTGAGATTATTTTTAACAGTGAAGGTCCTCAAAACCATGCCACTACATCTCTATCCAACACTTAAGCACTGCACCAAACAGATCCACATTCTACCTTTGCTATATTCACACTGTTTTGCTACGACTTTGCTATTTGCCCTTTTTATCCCGTAGAGCAAAAGTTTGTCTTGGACTCCACAACTGTGGAGTTCTAAGCTCTACAATTTTACTGCCCACACCACCCCCCAGACAACAGATTTGTCATCTGATCTGAATTCACTAATGTTTTGCTTGGATTTTTCAAAATAAACTATTAGAGTGCTCTCAAGCTCATGCATCAAAGAAACGACCAGACGTGTGTCTAGGTTTAACAGGGTGATTTCTTCTTGCAGTAGTCTCCACAGCAGTAAAGCTGCACAGGTCTCCTGGCAGGTAAGTCAGCAGCAGTGGTCCAATTAGCCTTCCTTGGCAGCATGATTACCATTACTTCCAAGACAGCAGCAATGATTTTGCATCCTAGTGATTACCCTGAAAGCGTAAAGTAGAAGATCTACTTTCAGGGGCCCTAGAAAGCAACTTTTGCATCAGCCAGACTTTCCCCTTTCGAAACAAAAATGAACTTCACATCTTTGGTTATGCTATGATGCAAATGAAAGAAATAAAGCACACACTGGAAATGTGCAGCTTCGGACACCCTAAACAGCTAGTCTTTTAAAGCAGAAAAGGGTAGGAAATCTCAGTTTAAGACTTTGAATATAGCAAAGACAGCTAAAAAAGAGAAGAGATCCAACCATACCAACCCTCCCACATAGTCACAAAAACATGCACATGCTACATATGTATTTTTTCAATACCAGTAGTAGTTATAAATTACCTCCTAGATTTATTAAAATACAACCTTTTGCCCTAGACATAAAAGTGAAGCGATAAAATACAAATAGAGCAATTAAATTCCATCCCTCCTGCAACTCCGTTTAAAATGCACATAAAAATAATTAGAAAAAAAAAATCACTAGGGAAAAGCAATCCCAAAATGTCAGCTGCAAGGCAGTATTCATACAGCTACTGTTTAACACCAGTGTAAGGTTAGGGAGAGTATCCAAATCTTGTATTAAGCTAAATCAATTCCTTTCTCTCCACCTGTAAATGAAGTACAGTAAATATGAACAGTGTTCACCCTAATACAGAATAGCAAGTTTTGAACATCCTGTGCCAATTTGTTTTTGTAGATACACAGCATATAATACTCAAGTGGAATCACTCTGTAGGTCTCGTCATCAGAAACCGTACAACACTACCTTTTAACGTTCTTATTTTTCTACTGCTAACAGGTTTTCCCAGTCATGATGGCCATCATTTTTACTCTGATCTTGAGTTCATTAGGAGGCCAAGAATGAAGGCCAGAAAAATACCACGGGGGAAAGATGGACCGTCTAAACAACATGATATGATTGTTTCTTCACATAACTGGAGGATAAAAAGGCTGATCTTATGCCTATCCACCCCATTCCTTTCTCCTTGTTCTATTTAGTGACATGCTTTTCAGAAAGTATTAAAAAGGGAGACTCTTCTCTCTCTCATTCACACACACACACACACACACACACACAAAATGCACACAATGTGAGTCCCTATCCAAGGACGTGTGACCTCCACAAAGAGGCCCACGGTCCCACACACAACCTTAAACTTCTTCCGAAAACTAAAACTCCTCCCCCAATTTAGGATCAGTCTGTGAGAAAACAGTATCTCTTAATGATCCACAGTCAAGAGTGAAATCAACTTAAAAAAAGGACAGAGAGTCTTCTGAATTAGGATATGGTAGAGATGATAAAAGTGGTGCAGAGGGGCAACAAGAAATATGCTCTGTCTCAGAAATAAGACTCAGTCAGCAGCAGCAGGGTGGGCCTGATAAGGGAGGCCAGACCAGCCATAGGAAGCAAACACAATACAGGAATTCCCCAGCAGTAGGCAACAGGCAGAGACACAACTATAGGAGAGGCCCGGCGGTCATCCGCAGTGAGGGGGCAGAGCACTGCATCATGGGAGACTGGCAGCCTGGGCAAGCGTCCAGCAGCAGGCAGGGTCACCTGGCAACAAGAGGTGGACACTCAGCTATGAGGACCCTGGGCCCGTATCCCAAGCGTGTGAGAGGGTCCTGGCAGATTGTATGGCAATGGGGAAACAAGAGGGATACACAAGGATAAGGGGAAAAGACAGTGATCTGTTACTGGAATGTGGATACAAGGCATGGGTACATGGGAGGGGCACAACGAGCCACCTGCCATGAGCTGTAGCCGACTTGAGGCTGAGCTATTAACTCTGAACTCCAAAAAACTGAGTACCTCCAGGCTTAACCCTCAAAGCTGAGGGGCAGCGAAGGTGGTACTAAAATAATGACTGCATAATTAACAGCATCGTCCACTGAAAAATGCCCAGGGCATAAGAATAACTAGAATCATCCCTACAACTTGCCCCCATACTCCTCTTTAATCTTTATAAGCAACAAATATTTATTGAAGGCTTGCTGTGTACCCGATACTGTGCTGGTTGGTTATTCAATCCTGAACGAGACCTAAACCCTATTCTCAAGGCTGTTCCTGCTGTGTCTCTGATGTGGCCTTCATAACACCGGCCCCCATTACTGTTCCCATGGCTGGAGAGGTGGGACTGTTTCGGCCTGATGGTGCTTTAGGAAGGAGGGAAGGAATCTCTATGCCAGACCCTAACCTCAGCTCCTTCTCTTGAATAACACCTTTGCGAGGTTAAGGCAGTGGCAACCAACCCGAAGCTAAGGCAGGCATCACCCAGTCTCGGGCAGCTCCTGCCCTGCCAGGATGAGGCATGTCCCAACTGGTCTCCCAGGCGGAAGCTGGGCACAGACTGTCAAGGGACAGTCGGGGAAAACTGGTTGCTATATCAAGACTCAGGAGGCACAAAAGCCTGGCCAGGACTGGGTTGGAAAACTGCCATCGCTGGGCATGTTAGTGGCTTGTGGGATCAGCTGGGTCCTCCAGGAGGAAGATGGAAGTTTGGGGCTGAAAAACACACATCCCATATTCTGCTCCCAACTTGGCTGCTGGAAGTTCAGAGAAGGACAGAGTTAAACACCTGGAGTAAACTGTATAGCCTCTAGCTGGAATCCCAGAGCAGCGATGTTACAAAAGGGAGCATTTGGGGCCAGGAACAGGATCGGGGGGGAAACTGGCCACATTCTCCGTGACCCGCACAGATGTTCACAAAAGAAATTCAAAATACTGTCCCGATCCAATAAAACTACTTGTTTTCTCTGTGTGCATATATATGTGCAGTGTAACTTAAAAGGTAATATATTTAGTGTTTCCTTGGTTCTTTATTTGTAAGTTTAAAAAGGCAAGTATCAAACCAAAATAAGATTTTGAATAAATTTTTTTATTTACTGAAGTGTAATTTTCTGTTCTTTGCAGCGTTTTTTTGTTTTGTTTACTAATACCAATACTTTCTAAATTATCCTGTTTAATTTGATGACATTGATTTACAGTTGATCCTTATTTTCAGGTAAGTGTTCTAAGTGTCTCTTGTTTTACTGTCTGTCATCAGCCAGGTCCCTTTTGGCCAAAACATGCTTTGGGCCACAGAGGAGTTTATTAGCCAGTAAAAAATGTTCTCTTTGTAAATACGTTCAAACCCCTCCTAATTCATTTTATGTTTCTGGTTTCCTTAACTCAGGGATGAAAATGTTTCTGAAGGTTAAAATTGTCATAAAAACTGAAGCCATGTTACGATACAAATCTGGTTCCTGTGCTCTATGACATGCCACAGGAATTCTCTCATGCTTCAGGTCCAGTTCAAAATCTGAAGTGAAGGAATGCCACACCTAAATGAGCTTTCCTCTCTCTGCTCTCCCCATACAGAAAGAGGGCTATTTCTCTGCAACGTGTAGCACCTCAGTCCATGAAATCATGGAGTCTAGTTGCAGGGCACTCATAAAACCAGTACTTTAAAGGAAGGTTTTTCCTAACAAGAAAGACAGCGTGAACTCTTTCCACAGGTAGGCCAATTTCTTCACAGTTGACAGCACTACTGGTTCCTTTCTGTCCCAGTGCCTTTGCTGTTTGCTTTCATGACATGGAATGGCCTGTGCCCTGGAGTCTCCTGCTGACCAAATCCTATCTTGACCTTCAAGGCCTAGCTTAAGACCAATCTTCACCCCTCAGATTCTCTTGGTCTTCATCAACCAGCTTGCCCCCTCTGGCCTCCACCCCCATACATGCTCAAATACATCTCTTGCAATAGGTGCTATCCCATGACATAGCATTCAGTGCAGAAAAGCGTAAGAAGTATAGTGAGAAAGCTTGATTGAGAAGGTCTCAGATCCCTGACAACAGAGGTAGCACAGTGCAGCTGAGTCCATGTGGTTTAGGGAAAAACACAAGCCCTGAGCTGCCGTTTCGCATTCAAAAACTTCATGGAGTTGTTGCCAAGCTAAAGTTGGTTTAGGTGACAGCCACTTTCCTAAACACTGGAGCTACAAAGATGAGTAAGATAAAACCCTAATCTTGAAAAAGCTCACATTCTGTAGGTAAGTTATTTGCAATAGCTTTAGGCTCTCTGGGGGAAATGGTTAAGTAGCATTTGGGGAAGAGTCAACTGGAAACAGTAGGGGAAGAGTTGGAGGGGGAGAAACTGGAGTCTGAAGCAATTCCAGAATTGCAGACCGCACTAAAGGCTGGAAAAGAGAGACGGTAGTAGGAATGGAGATGGAAAGAGAGACGGTAGTAGGAATGGAGATGGAGGAAGATTTGAGAGCCCTTCCAAGTGGAATAAAATTATAGGTCTTGGTTCATTTTGGACTGAAGAGGAGAGAGGCAACAGATGAAGAACCTTGACTCAAATATCTAGCCCAGGGGACAGGCCCAGGCACTGATAGAAAGAGGGTAACTGTGGGGAAAGAGCTGGTTTGGGTAGTGGAAGAGATCAACCTCCACAGAGACTATTCAGGTATGTGCCCCATGGACAACTAATGCCAATCTCAAAGCCCAACAGCTTCTTCTTTCACAGCCCCATTGAGTCCTCTTCGTTTTTCTACCCTTGTCCCTCTTGCTTTTATCTGTAGAAGATTCAGTGGTGAGATGAACAATCAAATAGGTTTGCCATACCTAGGCGAACAGTGCCCACCACTAACAAGAGGTACACTCCCCCATGCATCTTTTTTATTGGCCCTACTTGACTTTTAAACTTAAAATGACTTTAGCCTAGGAATGCCCATGTTCCTCTTGACCATTCCTTCAAGATTATAAGCACCCAACTGTCCTCTAAAGCTCCCCAGGCAAAGTGAGGCAGCCTGGTCCATTACAATTGGAGGGTGGTACTTCCACATTCTGAGCCAGTAAACTGCCACCCAGGTCCCAGCAGAATCTGCCTTCTGTGGATCTCCCAACCCCTACTCCCAGACACTGAGCATGCTCACTGCAAATTAAGGAGATGTTTCCTTAAATAGTGCCTAATTTATATAGATCAAACAAATTTAATGCATGCATTTCCTTTGATCCAACAATTCTGGAAATTCATACTAAGGAAATCATCAGACGTGCACATGAGTGTATGGCTACAAAGGTATCTATTGAGACATCCCTTTAATTTGCAAAATAAAAACAGCAAAAATGCAGGGACAGTCTGAATGCAGAACAGTAAGGGAGTATTTAAATAAATTGCCACATATCCACATAATGGAATATTAGAAAGACATTTAAAATGTTGTAAAGGCATTTTAATGACATAGGGAAACATTTGAAATACATTTAATAAGTGAAAATAGATAACAGAACCACATATAATTTTGTTCTCAATTTTGCAACATCCATACACACACATGGATACACATACATCACACACATACACAAACACCCCCAAAGAAAAGTAACCTCAGAAGATGTAACTATTGTTATCTCTAGGTGGAGGGATTAAAGGTGATTTTTGTTTTCTTCTTTGTACTTTTCTGTATTTTCCCATTACCTTTGAAGTCTTTTTGTAATCACTTCAAAAATTATCAAAATAAAGGGAAATGGGCCATGAAATACTTGGAGGGAAGAAACCTGTGAGGATGACAAATATGCCATGGAACACTGATTCCTTCTGCACCTTAAGAGATATTTTTTCTTGCTTGAACCCTAAGATGATCAGTCTTTCCATCTCTTGCCTGAGATACGTGACAGCTTGTATTTCAGAGCTTTTCTTTAATCTCAGGGCTTCTCTCAATAAAATCTCTATTCTTCCCTGTCTAAGCAATGAAAGACCACAAAAATAGGTATTTGGATACAATCATTTCTCTTTCTTTTATGCTCACTGAGTTGATTTTTGCCAAAAGTTAATGACTGGATCCCTCAGTTCTTTATTCTTTGGTTTAATAAGGGATTAGATAATAGACTGGAAATAAGTTCTCATCTCATTGACCTAAATTAACTTTGCTTTTGCGATCTGGAATAGCCTCAACAATTATCTGAAACGAAATGTATATAACTATATCCCACCAAGTGCAGAAAACCGTAGCTGATCCCATCATTGAAACATGTCTCATTAATGCCACTTATAATAAATCCCCAAAGTCTTCGACTAACGTAAGCCACTGTTGTCTGTGGGAGATGAGAACAGGAAAACGCTGTGGTTGGAGGGAGTTTCTTTTCCAACAAGTATTTCTATGGAGGGATTTATCTTGATAGCAAGACCATATGTTGGCCAAGCCTTGCTGTTTGTTATTTAACAAGTCTACATACCACCATGGGCCTCTCTCCTCAGCAATACAGTTTACACATGGTCAGGGAATTACTCTCTCTGAAACACCCTCTTCTGGCACACTCATCTCTCCTTCACACCTTACATTTGTATAGCAAGTCATGATTCACCCAAGCCTTTCATGTAAAGGATCCTATGGGATCTTTATACGAACTCTAGAAGAGAGAGTTTTACAGATAAAGAAACTAAGTTCAGAGAGATTAAGTTACTTGTCCAGATAGTCTTGCTAGTAAGGGGTGGTCCTCAGATGAAAAACAGTTTTCTAACTTGTGATTCAGTGTTCTATCAGTAACCCTAAGAATCCCACAAGTTTGATTTGCTATTGAGTTTTAAAACATTTTTCTCACCCATAGGCATTTAACCACTTCCACACCGTCTCTCAATAATGATGTATGTGCTTGTTGCATGTCATCATTTCAAACTCATTCCAATGAACACCATCCTCGGATGATGGAACAGAGGACACCAGCAAGCATGGAGACATTCAATCCACTGAAGTCCTCTGGGTAGGATGTCTTTCATTCACCAGAACTGCCAGTAACCTAGAGAGCTTGACACTCCTGAGCTTGTCACCTGACGTTGTGACTCCTCTCCCAGTCCTTGGCTCTTTTTCTCAAGTCTGACTCTGGCATGCCGCTTACTGAGAGAGC
The DNA here is from genome assembly GCF_028021215.1 of Eschrichtius robustus. Lineage (NCBI taxonomy): Eukaryota > Metazoa > Chordata > Mammalia > Artiodactyla > Eschrichtiidae > Eschrichtius > Eschrichtius robustus. Next base: position 75,008,306 of record NC_090833.1, read on the forward strand.
TGATATGACCTCTATTAGCAATTACCTGACTGCTCTTTGTAAATGTGTATTAATCTCCCCCCTCTCCATGCACTCACATACACGCAAAGACATACCCTAGACCACAACTGCCCTGAGAAGAGATATTACATCTTACTCATCTTGCTGAATCACCCCCATTGCCAGCAGGTGCCTATACTTTTTTTGCTGCGTCACATGGATCAGTATATTTTTAAATTAATTATTTGAATGTTTACTAGAAAGTACAGCTGTGCAATTATAGTTATATGCTTTATGACCCACTTTTCCCCCACCTGCCTCTACTCTCATTTTTCTTGCACCACCAATCCTTTCATTCATTTTTAATAGCTTTCACCAAATGACATTCTATTTTATTTTATGGGACAGTCATCATGAGGTCTCTAAATTGTTTCAACCTAAGACTCCAAGAATTGAATTAGTCTGGGAAAAGTTTGGGAAATCACTATTAATTTATTCTGTGTTTCCCATTTAACTTTTCTAGGCAGAATATTCCCTCGTCCTTAAAAAATGTATTCACTTCTAAATGAGGATAAGAATTTCATTTTCCTAGGTCAACTAGCCCACTTCAATATTTATTGTTGCTAGGCTCAATTATAAAATAGAAAAATTGGATGAAAACCCAATTTTATTATATAACATAGTCACATGAGCCAGGTTATAAAATATTGCTTACCGTGTCTTTTTAACCATGTTTTTAAGACTTTTTTAAAAATAGCTCGACAGTATTTAATTTTGTTGGTAGAACAAATTGTCTAGATTATTTGTTTCTTGAAATGTAGTTGGAGCTGGTAGCTAGTGCCTCTTGGAAAGTGAATATTACACGTATACTCACTACTCTATATAAAATAGATAGCCAACAAGGACCTACCGTATAGCACAGAGAACTATACTCAATATTTTGTAATAACCCCAAAGGGAAAAGAATCTAAAGCAGAATAGATACACATATATGTATAACTGAATCACTTTGCTGTACACCTGCCACTAACACAACATTGTAAATCAACCATACTTCAATAAAAAAATAAAATAAAATAAAAAGAAAGTGAATATTACATTTAAAGTTGTGATACAGGACTAGGGAAATATAATCTCTTTGATACAGGGCCCCGTATTTTAGACCTCATGCTATAGAATTGGTTGAGAACAACTTCAAGAGAGATAGCTAGCACGTATGCACCCCTTGACCCCCGCAACGTGCAGACTCACACATCTTTAGGTAGAGCGAGATTCTTTTATAAAACACGGATAGGGCACTTAATGCAAACTTTAAAATGCTTAGCCTATAATTTTCATTAATTACTGTCTCCGATACAGAGTGCTGCTGGGAAATTAAAACATAAAAGTCATGCTTTTTTTGCCTTGTATTTATTGAGCAAGAAAAAGAAATGGAACAATAAGAGATACACTAAGGAAACTCTCCCTGTTTATAATATATTAAAGACATTATTTTAAATGTGATTCTTTGTTCCTCAGGGGCCAGCCCTTTCCCTGAACACAGAATAAGCACAGTGTATGCTCCTGTAAATGTTCTGGGCTTTCACCAACAGTCCTCCATAGTAGGCCTGCTTTGTCACAGCCTTTCTTTTAAAATAGCGAAATTCATTCGGGATATGGGGAGGAAATCATGTCATATTGGGACAATTAAGTTTATGATTTCTAAATCTACAACGAAGAAAGAATAAATGTGTTGGCAATGGAAAAAATGACTATTTGGAGTATGTTTTCAAAGGTTCTTGCTTGAAAGAAATTAATTATATTCTGATTTTATTCTGATATATTATATTCTGATTTATTCTGATTTTCACTTAGGAAAATACATCTTTTCCCCTGTGTTTCACTTACACTCTAAAATAGAAGTTTCGTATAGATGAAATAAATACTGAGTTACACAATTAAAAGCATTATGTAATTAACAGCTCTTGAGAAATTACAAATATATGCTAACCTTTTCCAAAACTATGCATATCTTCCCCCAAATCCCTGATACCGGGCCCTTCCATGCCCAGTTCACTTTTGCATCTTTATAATTGCAGCTCCCATCTCCTGAACATCCCTGTCAAGTTTTCCTCCTAGCCAGATGACTTAAAATCCCATGATTGATATTATTTTTTGTACCTGAGGAAAATAACCATGTTACATATTACCTCAAACTTTTATACCATCTTTGGGCCCTGCATATTTTTCAGAATCTCTAAGCTTCTTTATTCTTTGCCCAAAGACAACTTCTCCCTAGGTTCAAGATCTTTTCTGACTCTGCAGAGGTACCTGCCTCCTTCCTCAGCACCCACTTACCAGGTTTTGTTTTCATTTGTCAGTAATACAGTCTTTTGCTCAGAATTCCTTGAAAGTTCCTTGTGAAGACAATATACATAGACCCCAGACAAGCTCCTTTCTTTTCTTCACAGATGATGAAGTGGTACAAATGGTTTGAGAACCTGAAAGATCTGGATACAGATAACAGTTTTACAGCATACATAAATGGAATAGCCTTTCTGTACCTCAGTGTTCTCATCTGTACAATGGGGGTCCCAATAAGTACTTCATAGTGCTTATTCGAGGATTCAATGGGATTGCACCTATAAAGGCATCAGTACACTTCCTGGCATCCCCTAAATGTGCCCTCTTAACACTTCTTTTGCCCTCATTAAATTTTTAATCAAATATCATTATTTCTTCTGACTATAGACTCCAGGAGTTAAGTCACTCATGCTTCCTATAACTCTTTGGAAATTCCTTGAGATGAACTGTTATTAGTCTCCCCTAACTTCATCTCATTCATCTATTTCATGCAGATTATAAATCTATTCTGTTGGTTAAAACTCACAATCTTATTCACCCCTTGCTCGAAAAACTACAAGAAACAGCAAAGAAACACAATCATGGTTTCCGGGTTTTAAATAGCCTATTCTTTTTCTTTTCCAAAAGTTTGGTCAAGTGCAAACATTTCAAACTTGAATTCAGCACTTTTCCCAAGCAAGGCAATCAGTATATACCAATACCAATTTGGCATGCCCTTGCACAATGTGATATTCAACATAAAAGTGGGTTATAAGAAGCAAAGAATCAGAAATTGCAATAAAGGAGAGGAAGGTAAAAAATTCTAATGGAGTTCAGGACCAAAATTGAGCTGTCCAAATCTATTGTTTATATGTGGGCTTAATTTCACCAGAACTGCTTGCTCAGCTTAACATAAATCCAGGGGGGAAAAAAGCCACTTCCACATGAAGAAATATGAACTAGAATTCATAGATACAGCAAGAAAAAAAGTTCCCCTCTCATCTATCTACATGAGCAAAATTATTTCACAAATGTTCTTTCCGATTCATGGTTTCTACTTTGTGACAGTTTTAGATGGAGGCCACAAAAACTAAAAGGCCTCTTTCGTAGCAGAAGAGAACAAGAAATTTGCTCTTCATATTACACTGAGGGATGACAACTAAGTCACTGGTGTTTCCAAAGATGGGATAGTGCTGAGTTTGCAAGTTTGCCCCCTGAACACTGGCCTTCATAGGTTGGGGTGGGACCAACATGTTCAGAGATCTCTCCAAAGAAAGCAGGGAGTGTGCAGGTTCTTTTTGATAAGCGCTATGTATCACTCTACTTTAGATCTTTGAGTTCTCAGTTCAGGGAATACAAAGGTGACCCAGCGAGGCAGGGCACTCAAAAGGGATGCTAGATATTATCCTCACCCCATCCTGCCCTCCACCTACCTTCTTTTAGAGTTCAAACTGAAAGAAAGAAAAAGGAGGGAGGTTCATCTATTATAACAAAGATGCCACCCTGGTGCTGGATGTGGATAGTCGGGGAGGTTGTTGCATGTGTGTGGGTAGAAGACGTATGGGAACTTTCTGTACTTTCTGCTCACTTACGCCATGAACCTGAAAATACTCTAAAAAATAAAGTTTGTTTCTCAAAATAAAAAAAATTAAAAAAATAAAAGGGAGGGAGGGAGGGAAAGGGAAAGGAAAAGAAATTTTAATACACTTCTAATTCTATGGTAATCTTCCTTGAGTTTGACTACATATTCTTAGGCTATGAAAGGCTGCCTCAGACTACGGACAAATTTTCCCAGATGTCAACACCCAGTAGAATTCCCAGTTGAAAGGATGAGGAGATTATTGCTTCCCAGAGCAGTTCTTTCCTTAGAATGTTCTCTGTGACTGTGAGCTATTGCCTGCTTATGATTCGGGCTACCCGTTTAGGTTTTGCCTTATTGAGTTATAGAGAACACGTGTGTTTCTTCCCCACCACAACTCTATAAAGTCTTAAAGTCTCCTCTTAGATTTATTTTGTTCTTTATTAAACAGGACATTTTCATTCCTTGCATCCAATCCATTCACAAAATATCACAGTTCTGTACAACTATAAAAATGTGGCATTGATGTCTTGAGCAGCACCAATGAACTCTGTCTGTAGGGGATGGACAGCCCTAATCCTTTCTTCTCTATAAACATTGGTTTCCAGTGCAGTTGAAATGTAGACTCATTTGTAGATGTCTAACAAGAAAACAAATGCTAGAAATATTTTCCAGAAGAATGAACTTTCATGGAGTTAAGATTTATCCCGATCGGCAGATCTCCAAAAAGAAAACTTCCTGTCCTTACTTGGCATCCACATCTCCAGAATACAAAGTTACTCCTTCAGTTAGATAAGTCAGTGGGTTAGTCATCATGAGTTGCATTTCTAAGTGGGGTCTACAAAGGAATTCAGGGCAATGAGAAGGCCTATATCTATCAAAGATAGATAAACCACAGAGCTATACATTCAATGCAACTGTTGCAAATTAATGGCTTCCCATCAAAAATGATAAATTTTATTGAGCAGCATCATAGATTCTGAAGCCGGATGTGCAGTGTATTCATGTGATAAAAGAAGATGAATGCTTTCTGCATATATCACCCTGAATTTGGTTCTTTGTGAAATACTGAACAATTTTTCCCTTTGCTTTCGAGTTTATCAAAGCAAAAATACCTAATCCATTCTCAAGGTGAAGAAACAGATTTTGAGTTATTATTCACTGAATACTTTTTTTCTTTTTTACCAATGCCCAGGCTTTTCTTTTCCTATTCCCACAGTCAAGATAGTCTGTAGCCTTACCTAAACTATAAAGGATAAAATGGAGATTTCCGATACCGACATGTAGCTACTAAAAAAGCAAAGAGAGAGCTTACTTCTTGAAAACAATCTGGTGCGTTCATTTTCCACAAAGTTCCCATCAGATGTCATCAAATTCAACACGCTGTGCAGATGGGAAAGACTGACTATTGAAACAATTAACTATTGTGAGTCATTTCCTCAATCTGCTTTTGTTTTAGCCAATATGTCATGTGGTGACAGACACTGTTAAATTTCACAAGCTCTACTGTCTTCTTGGAAACAGCATAATACAACTGACATAGCTCAGCTTGATAAATCTGCCAAACTAATGATGGGGCCTCTTTACTCCTACTTCTCAATGCCAAAATCTAAAGATATGATACAGAACCTATTCAACAAGAAGAGCACAAAGTTCATTTTATTCCCTCTGAATACTCCCACTTGATCACCTGCTGGCTCTTAGTTTCCTAATCCCTTTGAATTGAGGTTAAAATGAGTAAGGTAAAATTTTCATTAATTCAGTCTCCACTATCTCAGAAAAATGCTATCATGGAGCCTGAGTTTTCCTGAAGTCTTGCTTCAGCTTGGTCTGAAAGTTTACTGCTTTAGATGACCTAGTTGACCATTTCCCACTTTAGATGACTTTTAGATGATCAAAAGCCACTTGCCCTCATCTAACTGAAACATTTTTCTAATCTTGGATGTATGACTTTACTATCCCATGTGCGTCCTGTCATTTGCACATCTAAGGAATAGGGGGTGAAAAAGCATGGTGTTGTCCCATTCCATCTTATTTCAATCAGGAAAAGAGTTTCCTAGGCAGCTTCTCTTGCACAAGCTTCTAACTCACTAACCATTCCTTTATCACTCCTTCGTTTGCATGGCACAGTACCTCACCATCTTCTACAAGTCAGCCCTCACTGGCTCTAGAGGGAAGTACAGTGAGTCCTCAGAAACTCAGTAAGCCACAAGCCAGGTCAATGCCCACTTACTAAGGCTACAGACATGTTAGGGGATCTGAACCAGCTGCAGAGCCAGCTCCAAGAAGAGGAGGCATTATTCAAAAGGAGTGACCAGTCAACTAATATTTGATAAGGGAGCCAAGAATATGCAATGGGGAAAGGATAGTCTCTTCAATAAATGGTGTTGGGAAACCTGGGTAGCCACATGCAGAAAAATGAAATTGGACCCCTATCTTACACCACCTACAAAAATTAACTTAAAATGGATTAAAGACTTAAAAATAAGTCTGAAACTGTAAAACTCCTCGAAGAAAACATAGAGAAAAAGCTCCTTGACATTGGTCTTTTATTATTATTATTATTATTATTATTATTATTATTATTGGAGTATAATAGCTTTACAATGTTGTGTTAGTTTCTGCTGCACATGAAGTGAATAAGCTATATGTACACCTATATCCCCTCCCACTTTGACCCCCCTCCCACCCCGCCATCCCACCCATCTAGGTCATCACAGAGCACCGAGCTGAGCTCCCTGTGCTATACAGCGGGTTCCCACTAGCTATCTATCTTACACATGGTAGGGTATTGATGTCAAACCTAATCTCCCAATTCGTCCCACCCTCCCCTTCCCCACTGTGTCCACGTGTCTGTTCTCTATATCTTCGTCTCTATTCCTGCCCTACAAATAGGTTTATCTGTACCATTTTTCTAGATTCCACATCTTGACATTGGTCTTGGCAACAATTTTTTGGATATGACACTAAAAGTACAAGCAACAAAAGCAAAAATCAATAAATGGGACTACATCAAACTAAAACCTTCTGCACAGCAAAACACAATCAACAAAATGAAAAGGCAACCTACAGAATGGGAGAAAATATTTGCAAACCACGTGTCTGATAAAGGGTTAATATCCAAACTATATAAAGATCTCACACAACTTAATAACAAAAAAATAAACAATTCAATTGAAACACAGGAAGAACTGAATAGACATTTTTCCAAAGAAGACACCCAAATGGCCCACAAGTACACAAAAACATGTTCTCTAATCATCAGAGAAATGCAAATGAAAACCACGAGATAAGACCTCACACTTATTAGAATGGTTATCATCAAAAAGGCAAGTGATAACAAGTGTTGACGAGGATGTGGAGAAAAGGGAACACTTGTGCACTGCTGGTGGCAATGGGAATGTAAACTGGTGCTGCCACCATGGAGGACAGTAGGGATGCCTCTCAAAAAATTAAAAATATAACTACCATACGATCCAGCAATTCCACTTCTGAGTATATATTGAAAGAAAATGAAAAAAGGATATCAAAAATATACCTGCACTTCCATATTTATTGCAGCACTATTCACAATAGCCAAGATATGGAAACCACCTAAGTTCCTGTCAATGGATAAACAAATAAGGAAGATGGGGTGTATATACACAATGGAGTACTATTTATCCTTTAGAAAGAAGGAACTCCTGCCATTTGTGACAACATAAATGGGCCTTGAGGTCATTATGCTAAGTGAGATAAGTCAGACAGTGAAAGATAAATACTTATATGTGGAATCTAAATGGACCTGAACTTGTAGAAACAGAGTAGAACAGTGGATAGCAGGGATGGGGGGGTGAAGGGGAAGAAATGGGGAGATGTTGGTCAAAGGGTACAAACTTGAAGTTAAAGATGAATAAGTTCTGAGGATTTAATACACGGCACTGTGAATAGCATTAAAAATACTATATTACATACTTGAAAGTTGTTAAGAGAGTACACTTTAAACGTTCTCACCAGAAAAAAGAAATGGAATCACGTGACATGATGAAGATACTAGCTAATGCTATGGTGATAATCATATTGCAACATATAAGGGTATCAAATCAACACGTTTCTCACCTTAAACTTACACAATGTTATGTCAATCGTATCTCAATAAAGCTGGATAAAATAGACAAAAGGAGCAACGATTCCAGAGAGTACAAAGGCAACAAACAACCCAAGATTAGGCAGAACAGAGCAGATGCTATGCAGGAAGAAACCAACAGCTGGGTTTCTGGAAGTCAGCAGAGAGACTGTCCAAACTTGGCACACTGGCTGGTCTCACTTCAAATTCATAACCACCCACCTGAAATGCACCTTAATATTTCTGGCAATCATACTACATTTCTCTAGTACATTTACTCTCTACTGTCATAGATGACTTTTCACAGCTCACCTCTTTTGAAACCTCTCCAGCAACTCCTTTCCTGTCCATTCTGATGACCTTGCTTCTTCCTCGTTTAAAAATATTAAAGCGATCAGAAGAAAACCTCTGTGGATTTCTACCACTGCATCTATATACCTACCAACATCTGCATGGATGTAGCCTGGTTTTCCACCTGTGAACATACTCTCCATTCACCTGTCTAAAGCTAATCCCTCCACCGGAGCACTAGACCGTTTGCCTTCTCAAGGATATGGATGCAGCAATTCACCCGCCCTCTTCTCTATTACCAAACTCCCCTCTCTACTGGGTCTTTTCCCTTTTCATACAAATGTGATCTTATTTCTCCCATCTTAAGGTGTATATATATATTTAAATTTTTTATTAGAATATGGTTGCTTTACAATGTTTTGTTAGTTTCTACTGTACAGCAAAGTGAATGAGCTATACATATACATATATCCCCTCTTTTTTGGACTTCCTTCCCATTTAGGTCACCACAGAGAACTGAGTAGAGTTCCCTGTGCTTCACAGTAGGTTCTCAGTAGTTATCTATTTTACACATAGTATCAATAGTGTATATATGTCAATCCCCATCTCCCAATTCATCCCCCTCCCTTTCCCCTTGGTATCCATACGTTTGTTCTCTATGTCTGTGTCTCTATTTCTGCTTTGCAAATAAGATCATCTATACCTTTATTTTAGATTCCACATATGTGTGTTAATATACAATATTTGTTTTTCTCTTTCTGACTTACTTCACTCTGTACGACAGTCTCTAGGCCCAGCCACATCTCTACAAATGACCCAATTTCGTTCCCTTTTACGGCTAAGTAATATTCCATTATATATATGTACCACATCTTCTTTATCCATTCATCTCTTGATGTACATTTAGGTTGCTTCCATGTCCTGGCTATTGTCAATAGTGCTGCAATGAATATTGGGGTGCATGTGTCTTTTTGAATTATGGTTTTCTCTGGGTATATGCCCAGTAGTGGGATTGCTGGGTCATATGGTAGTTCCATTTTTAGTTTTCTAAGGAACCTCCATACTGTTCTCCATAGTGGCTGTATCAATTTACATCCCCACCAACAGTGCAAGAGGGTTCCTTTTCTCCACACCCTCTCCAGCATTTATTGTTTGTAGATTTTTTGATAATGGCCATAATGACCAGTAAGTGGTACCTCATTGTAGTTTTGATTTGCATTTCTCTAATTATTAATGATGTTGAGCGCCTTTTCATGTGCCTCTTGGCCATCTGTATGTCTCCGTTGGAGAAATGTCTATTTAGATCTTCTGCCCATTTTTTTGATTGGGTTGTTTGTTTTTTTGATATTGAGCTGCATGAGCTGTTTCTATATTTTGGAGATTAATCCTTTGTCAGTTGCTTCATTTGCAACTATTTTCTCCCATTCTGAGGGCTGTCTTTTCATCTTGTTTATGGTTTCCTTTGCTATTCAAAAGATTTTAAGTTTAATTAGGGTCCCATTTGTTTATTTTTGTTTGTATTTTCATTACTCTAGGAGGTGGGTCAAAAAGAGATCTTGCTGTGATTTATGTCAAAGAGTGTTCTGCCTATGTTTTCCTCTAGGAATTTTATAGTGTCTGGCCTTACATTTAAGTCTTTAATCCATTTTGAGTTTATTTTTTTGTATGGTGTTAGGGAGTGTTCTAATTTCATTCTTTTACATGTAGCTGTCCAGTTTTCCCAGCACCACTTATTGAAGAGGCTGCCTTTTCTCCATTGTATATCCTTGCCTCCTTTGTCATGGATTAGGTGACCATAGGTGTGTGAGTTTATCGCTGGGCTTTCTATCCTGTTCCATTGATCTATATTTCTGTTTTTGTGCCAGTACCATACTGTCTTGATTACTGTAGCTCTGTAGTATAGTCTGAAGTCAGGGAGCCTGATTCCTCCAGCTCTGTTTTTCTTTCTCAAGATTGCTTTGCCTATTCAGGGTCTTTTTTGTTTCCATACAAATTGTAAAATTTTTCGTTCTAGTTCTGTGAAAAATGCCATTGGTAATTTGATAGGGATTGCATTGAATCTGTAGATTGCTTTGGGTAGTATAGTCATTTTCACAATGTTGATTCTTCCAATCCAAGAACATGGTATATCTCTCCATCTGTTTGTGTCTTCTTGGATTTCTTCCATTAGTATCTTGTAGTTTTCTGAGTACAGGTCTTTTGCCTCCTTAGGTAGGTTTACTCCTAGGTATTTTATTCTTCTTGTTGCAATGGTGAATGGAACTGTTTCCTTAATTTCTCTTTCTGATCTTTTGTTGTTAATGTATAGGAATGCAAGAGATTTCTGTATATTAATTTTGTGTCCTGTGACTTTACTAAATTCATTGATTAGCTCTAGTAGTTTCCTAGTGGCATCTTTAGGATTTTCTATGTATAGTATCATGTCATCTACAAACAGTGAAAATTTTACTTCTTCTTTTCAATTTGTATTCCTTTTATTTCTTTTTCTTCTCTGATTGCCAAGGCTAGGACTCCCAAAACTATGTTGAATAATAGTGGCTAGAGTGGACATCCTTGTCTTGTTCCTGATCTTAGATGAAATGCTTTCAGTTTTTCACCATTGAGAATGATGTTTGCTGTGGGTTTGTCATATATGGCCTTTATTATGTTGTGGTAGGTTCCCTCTATGCCCACTTTCTGGAGAGTTTTTATCATAAATAAGTGTTGAATTTTGTCAAAATTTTTTTCTGCATCTATTGAGATGATTGTATGGTTTTTATCCTTCAATTTGTTAATATGGTGTATCACATTGATTGATTTGCATATACTGAAGAATCCTTGTATCCCTGGGGTAAATCCCACTTGATCATGGTGTATGATCCTTTTAATGTGTTTTTGGATTTGGTTTGCTAGTATTTTGTTGAGGATTTTTGTGTCTATGTTCATCAGTGATATTGGCCTTTTTTTACGATATCTTTGTCTGGTTTCGGTATTAGGGTGATGGTGGCCTCGTGGAATGAGTTTGGGAGTGTTCCTCCCTCTGCAATTTTTTGGAAGAGTTTGAGAGGGATGGGTATTAGCTCTTCTCTAAATGTTTGATAGAATTCGCCTGTGAAGCCATCTGGTCCTGGACTTTTGTTTGTTGGAAGATTTTTAATCACAGTCTCAATTTCAGTGCTTGTGAATGGTCAGTTATATTTTCTGTTTCTTCCTGGTTCAGTCTTGGAAGGTTATACCTTTCTAAGAATTTGTCCATTTCTTCCAGGTTGTCCATTTTATTGGCATAGAGTTGCTTGTAGTAGTCTCTTAGGATGCTTTGTATTTCTGCAGTGTCTGTTGTAACTTCTCCTTTTTCATTTCTAATTTTATTGATTTGAGTCCTCTCCCTTTTTTTCTTGATGTATCTCGCTAAAGGTTTATCAATTTTGTTTATCTTCTCAAAGAACCAATTTTTAGTTTTATTGATCTTTGCTGTTGTTTTCTTCATTTCTATTTCATTTATTTCTGCTCAGATCTTTATGATTTCCTTCCTTCTGCTAACTTTGGGTTTTCTTTGTTCTTCTTTCTCTAGTTGCTTTAGGTGTAAGGTTAGATTGTTTATTTGAGATTTTTCTTGTTTCTTGAGGTAGGATTTTATTGCTATAAACTTCCCTCTTAGAACTGTTTTTGCTGCATCCCATAGGTTTTGGGTCGTCAAGTTTTCCTTGTCATTTGTTTCTAGGTATTTATTTCCTCTTTGATATCTTCAGTGATCTCTTGGTTATTTAGTAGTGTACTGTTTAGCCTCCATGTGTTTGTATTTTTTACAGTTCTTTTCCTGTAATTGATATCTAGTCTCACAGCATTGTGGTCAGAAAAGATACTTGATACAATTTCATTTTTCTTCAATTTACCAAGGCTTGATTTGTGACCTAAGATATTATCTGTCCTGGAGAATGTTCTGTGTGCACTTGAGGAGAAAGTGTATTCTTCCGCTTTGGGTTGGAATGTCCTCTTATAAATATCAATTAAATCTATCTGGTCTATTTTGTCATTTAAAGTTTGTGTTTCCTTATTAATTTTCTGTCTGGATGATCTATCCATTGGTGTAAGTGAAATGTTAAAGTCCCCCACTATTATTTCACTACTGTCAATTTCCCCTTTTATGGCTGTTAGCATTTGCCTTATGTATTGAGGTGCTCCTATGTAGGGTGCATAAATATTCCCGACTGTTATACTTCTTCTTGGATTGATCCCTTGATCATTTCGTAGTGTCCTTCCTTGTCTCTTGTAATAGTCATATATATATGGGGGGGGGGGAGAGAGAGAGAGGGAGAGAGGGAGAGAGAGAGGGAGAGAGAGATGGAGAGAGAGATGGAGAGAGAGAGAGAGAGAAACCAAAGAATCCTCAGAGATCACCTAGGTCAATGGTTCTCAAACCTGAGTCAACATTAGAATCCCCTTGGGGAGCTTTAATAAGAATCCCAAGACCAGGTCTCCTGCTCCTCCAGAGATTCTGATTTCCTTGGTCTGAGGCATGACCTGGGCATCAGTATTTTGTGCATTTCCTATGATTCTAATGTGCATCCGAAGTTAATAAGCAGTGATTTAACCTAGATGTATCATTAAATGAAGTAATGAAAGTTGAGAGAGGTGAAGCAGCCCATGCCAATCCAGACAAATAATCAGTGGTGGAGCCAAGACGAAAATCCAGCAAAGCTGATCCCCAGTCCACCGCTCTTTCGACAACATCAGGCAATATGCCATACACACAAATGTAATCTTTGGCAAAGAAGTATGAATGCCACCGTAAGGAATGAACTTGCTCATTGCTCGCCTCCACAGAGGATGTTGGCCTTTTAGTCTTCAGTCACAATAGGAGAGCTTAAAACTAGGATGCTGAGAAGCTGAGTGTAACAGGGAATGTGAAGAAACCCCTGCCATGGTACCCACAGCAGATGTTTCAGAAGTTTCGGGATGGTGAGGGACCCAGGGGAGAATGCCAAGGAGCAGCATGAGGTGCGGTGTGATAAATGGACCTGTCTTTTTCCCATTACAGGAACATAGCAAGTTTCAAGGAGCGAGTCAGAAACCTAGAATGATTAATTGTGTGGTCTACAATGAGCCCTGTTGTGTTTGTCTATGAATTCCTTTGCTCTGCAGATCAGACACACCAGGTGCAGAGAAACACCTGGCTATGATGAACCCTCTGAATTTCCTAGTAACCCAGTCCAGAAAAGGTCAACAGGGGTTTTGTTTACAGGTGAACAGTAGGAAGGGAATCAAAGCTGATGAGAAAATTGATGTGGTGGAATAAGAACAAAAGCATCCCTTTAACATCAAGCCAAGCTGCTGTCATACCTCTGGCTTTCTCTCCTCTTTTTCTAGACCTACTTGGCATCAATGAGAAACAAAATACTTTAAGGAAGCCATAACTTCAATCTTATGTATCCCACCCACTGATTCAGCTGACCTGGCAGTCACCTTTGCATTCTCCATAAGGAAGTTTCAGCTAAGCATCAGCGGTGGAGAGCACAGCAGTTGAGCTCATGGGTTTCTGGGTCCAAATCCTGTATTTTACTATCCATATAACATTGCACAAGTCACCTAAAGTTTCCGGGCTTCTCGACCTTCCCTACCTATAAAATAAGGCTAATAATACCCACCCTGGGAGTCTTGTGATGATTGTATGAGACATGGATGTAAGGTGCCTGAAACAATCAATAAATGATAGGTATTGTTGTTAAACAAGATGGCAAGGAAGATTTCTGTTACTTCTCTTTAAACTGTTACAAGCATTTTAAACAATACTGTTTGCATACCAAATGAATATGTCGATTATACATCGTTGTTGCTCCTTCCTTAAAGCTGATGAAGTACACTAATATTTAATTAGCTAATTTTGTTGAACTGTGGAGGCAACATGACTTGGTAGAAAGTTCTAGATTCAAATACCAGCTGTATTGTTTACTAATCGTGAATCTTGGACAAGTTGTTTAATTTCTCTATGCCTCACCTGTTTTTTAAAAAGTGAGAAGGAAAATACCTCATTTTCAGGGTTGTTGTGAGAATTAAATGAGATAATGCAAACGTCTAGTACATAATAGGTATCTATAATAAGGGATAATTGACAAGACAGCACATATAACCTCTCTGGTAATAAAACTGCTCTCCATTTTTAATGTTCCTAATTGTCTTCACTAATTCATAACAGCATTTCTCCCAGTTAGTTTGAATTTGTTATGTTTTTTCATATGGTTTAATTCCAAGTAAAGCTTGTTGACAAGCGACCACCTCAGAATGGTTTTTGGAGAGGGTATTATCTAAAACAGATTTATGTAGACGCAACTCTTTAAAACATATCCAAGAGAAAAAAATTTAAACCTCTTTTAGTCAACCACAAACCTTTACAGAGGGGAAGAAGCTTTTACATTTATCTTCTCTATGGGTAAACAATTTGGTTTAGCTTAATTGAAATCAAGGAGAAAAAAAGAAAAGAACACAGATCTATGTAAAACAGAGTATATCTATGACAAATGTTTCCAAATATGTGGTAAGAAGATTGGTACGTTAAATATCTCTAGCTTGTCTTGTTTCTAAAAAGCCAAGGCAGTTAAATTAGTCTGATTTATTTCCTAAAGTGGTCATTTGGATTATGTTACCAATAATGGAACATCAGTATCTCTAGAAGCAAAAGATTCGAAATACATAAAGACATTTTTACGGTCTGCCAAGCCTATTTCTAAAATACTCTAAATCTGATACTGCCTTAGGCTGGGTTCCCTGGGAGTAGACACTGAGACAAAGATTCATGGGAAACGGTTTATTAAGCAAGTGCTCCCAGAAAAAGAACTGGTAAGGGAGAGAGGAGCAGGACAGAGCAGAGAAAGACAAGCAAGGCTTTTCCCATGGAGGGTAGCCTGGGCCCGATCCTGCAGAGAACTCTGCAGGGTTAATTACACCTCAGAGTGGTCCCACCTGGAAGAGAGCTGGAGCTTTCCTCCTGCCATGCCTGTCAGCCATTGGCCAGGGCCATCGCGGGAGATGAGACACAAGCTCCCAGACACATCCGGCTCTCTAGAGCAATCCGCCAAGAAGAGTCGCAGGTTCCAACCCTTGCAAGTAAAAGCACAAGGACGCTGGGGAAAAGGCACCCGGAAACAGGAAAAGGTAACCTTCCATAGAGCAGGGAGGGGATGAGAGAAAAAAAATAAAGTCAGAAACAGTTAGCTTTCCTCTCAATTTTTCCAAAGCAATTTTTTTCTTTCATTATACCCCAGCTTTTCTATTATCAGTGTAACAAACACAAAACATTGACACGGTTGAGGCATACATTATCCCCTATAAGTAGTGTTGTATCAATCCAACCTAGATAGGTAGGTTAAGCAGGAAACAAGCTAGTGTGTTTAGATCAAATTTTTTTTGTGTATTATACACTCAGTTAATTCAACATGTGCATATAGGTCACTGAATATGAGGGAATTGCTATAATTTATTTATACTTGTGAGACAGCAAAAATTTACAAGTATAATAGCAATCCCTTATATTAATATCCTATACACACACTTTTAAGAACACCCATATGGTTTTTGCAAACCTTTCTGCCAATGTTATTTTGTTTTGATTCTATTTATTAAAATGTAATTTCATGCCTGTTGAAACTAAAAGTAATAAAATTGAGCATACATTTTGTACGTCTTTTTAATTTCATTTTTCCAGTTATTCATTTTTATTTTGTTTGATGATATTGTCAGCCCACGACAGCCTGAAAATTTTAACACACTTGGTCCAGCACAACAGCTAGTTTGAGAATCACTGCTGGACCCCAGTCTGCTTCCCCGATGCCTGGGGGAATGAGCTCAGCCCCAGAGGAGGAGGCAGAGCTGGGAGGAAAAGGCGAGGAAGAGACACACCCACATTTATAATAATGATACCATAATCAAAACAGCTCTGTCTGAAACAGGGTAACACACGATTCGAGATAGGATATGAAGTCAGCTTCATAAATTATGAAAGCTAAGTCAAGATTGCATTGGTTCCGAAATGATTTAAACAAGTTTTTCCTCAAGACTGAAACTAAAAGCAAAGATGCAAAAGTAGGGGTGCCATCTTGTGGAGAGAGCAACCAACACCAGGGCCAGCTGTGCCCTCATCCTCCTCACCCCCTAAAGCCAGCCTTTCCCCCTTCAGGGCCTCATAGTCTTTTTTAGAACCCCTTTCTTTCAAACACAGGACTCCAGAATAAGAACAACGCCCATGCCTGCCCCACTTTCCTTCCCAGCAGAGCTGCGTGTGGTGAGATGGGCTTTGAGTCGGCCTCTTTAATCATGGGACGTAAAGATTCCACCTACTCGTGGCTGGAGGGAGCCCCTCTGTGGACCAAAATCCTTTGTCCCTGGCTCCCCCCCTGCCCCCCCCCCACTGTTTTTTCCCATCTTTCACCTGTCACAGAAAGCCGATGAAGCAGGCAGAAACCTGGGAGCCAGCCCAGGATTAGCTTCACTGTGTGCAACAAAGGGGTGGCGTGTGGGAAGAGCTTTGAAGTCAAGTGCTGCCACCAACAGTACTGTTTTCAGGAAACGATGGTTGTGAGGGATTTAGGAAGTCATCTGTCACTTGCTTGCCAGCGACACCACACAACGCAGGCTACACCTAAGAATGGCAATCCCATTTCAATGCTTTTATTTTCCAACCATTACCTGAGATTTAATTTAATATATAACCATCTATATGCAGAAATATGTCCTTATATTGGAACAGCTATGTTTCAACCTCTGCTGTCTGTAGGCAGTAGACATGAAGAGAAAAATATATAAAGAGAGGTGATCTCCTTTTCTTTTACTTTTTCCTGGATTTCTAATTTTTCTAGAGTTTTACTCATAATTTAAGACCATTTACAATATACCCCTGTAAGACCTTGGGATGTGAAGGACAGAAATACAACTCAAATACCCTGGGAATAAGGGGGAAAAAAGGAAATGGGTTGATTCACACAACTTGACTT
Source organism: Eschrichtius robustus (assembly GCF_028021215.1). Lineage (NCBI taxonomy): Eukaryota > Metazoa > Chordata > Mammalia > Artiodactyla > Eschrichtiidae > Eschrichtius > Eschrichtius robustus. Next base: position 75,025,545 of record NC_090833.1, read on the forward strand.
CTAGGTGGGCTTCAGGCATGGCTGGATCCAGGGTCTTAAACAATGCCACTGGGTATGTCTTTCTATCTCTCAGCTACACTTCCTTTTACATGAGCCTTTGTTTTGAATACAGGCTATCTCCATATGGCAGGGGTAAGGACAATCAGCAGTGGAGGATTCACATCTCTATCCCCAGCATCTTGACCTCAAAAAGTACAAAATACTCTTCTATGGTCACTCAAGCAGAGCAGTCTCAGGGAAAACTACCCTGGCCCCACTTGTGTTATATGTCAGCCTCTAGCACCACAAAAGAACTATACAGGGTAGAAGAAGGGTGGTTCAGGAAGGAAAAGACCTATAATTTGGGGTAGGACACTAAGCTCCCTCTACTATGTGCCTGGATTAGTCTAAGAGAATTGTTTCCTATTCCTGCATTTTTGGCCCCAGTCTCTATATCCAGGGACCAGGTTTGTCAATGCAAGGTCACACTGGCACCCGTGGTGACCCACAGATCTCCAATGTGAGCAGCAACATGACAAACATAAGTTAAAAAGACCCTGCCAACTTGAAATACACAGTGATCAGATGGAGCATTCCTTCTAGAGTGTTCTTCTACATGAAGAGCATTTTAGAAAGAGGGAACAGCAAGTGCAAAGGCCCCGAGGCTGAAACAGGGATACCATTATATAGATGAAGTTGGGTCACAGAGGCTCCTGAGAGCCTCTATGATAAGGAGTCTGGCTCTTATTATTCCAGTGAAGCCATTGGAAGGTTTAATGCAGAGACGTGCCATGTTATATTTATGGCTTACATGTTGTGGGAAACACCGTCAGATGTTTTTGAGAAGAGTAAATAAAGAAGCATGCCTTCCTGGCCAGCCAAAAAAAAAAAAAAAAAAGACCTTGCCAAAATTATCTGGAGAAAAGCAGGGATTAGATGAGCCAAAATATCCCATCTAATGGTAGTACAGGGTATAGTCCAAAGGAAAGCAGAGACTCTGACTGTTTTTTATCACACACTTCATGATTTATCTCATACATTGCAGAGATGAAAAAAAAGGAAGTTTTCATATTTTATGGGGAAAAAAAATCTACGGAATACATAACAATGAAAAAAGATCCCAGAATAAATTTTCCTCTAGCCCTAGATCTGTTCTCATCTTACTGAATACCCTTAAGCAAATAATTTAGCCTTTCTGGTTTAAAAAAAAAGATATGAGAGGGAAAATAAGAAACATCTGTGGGCAAAATTCTTTCTGTATCAGGATGTCAAAAGGGATTTTTGCGGTTGTTGTTCTTATATTGTAAATAAGCCCCAAAGCTGAGTACTCAAAACTGCAAGCGTCTCACATTTTGAAGAAGGTGTTCGGCTATTGGGATCAACTATGCCTACAGGGCTTTCTGTGATGCCCTGGGACAGACGCATCCATCACTACCCACAACCACTACCCCATCTCATCACAGGGCTGCAGGGGGAGGCAAGCAAACCCAGTGGAGGGTATGGGCTTGTGGTGATCTGTTACTTCTTCCACTGATCACACAAGGGAAGCACCAAGAAATGTTTGCAAAGGTTGGGACCAGCCCCGTCCCACCCGCATTCTCTGTTCCCTCGGAGGGTGCAGAGGAGCATTTCCTAAATTTTACGCAAAGGAGCCGAGGGGCTTGGGGAGGGGCGCAGCAGGAGTCTTAGATCCACCCTGGGTGGCACTGGGCCAAGTGTGTATAGTCCATTAACATAAAGAGTTGCTACTAAACTCACAATTGTTTGTTGTCTTGCAATGGTGACTAGGCAAATTATTAGTGGAATAGTGATTCCCCATATCAAGCCACCTATATGCACACTTGTATATGTGCACTTGTCTATATCTATTAAAAAAATCTGAGAAAGGGGTATGACAAGTGCATCCCAAAAGGACACTGACGGCCCTCCAGAGGGGTTCCCTGGTGATAGCAGAGGCCAGGGTGAAGCTGGCAACCTCCTCAAGGAAATCCTTAAACCCGATGATCACCATGACAACAGTATTAGAACTGTTTGTACTACCTGAGCCAGAGTCCCCTGGGACCAGGATCCCGTCCACTGGCATCTCAGCAGTCACCTGAAGGGAGTTCTACTTCCCCACCCCTCCTCTCTGTCCCTGAGCAGATGAGCCAGCACCACAGATCCAGGCCAGGCCTCTCCATCCTTCCCAAGCAGCCAGGATCACAGCACCGGCCCATGCTGAAAGCAGAAGGAAACCAGCTTGAAAGTGAGATCCATGAACAGGGCTAGAAGCTGTGGCACAAGAGCCAGAAGAGTCAGAGTGATGGAGGTGAGTGTGCTGCCTGAAGCAGCAGGGCTGGACTGAGCCCAGGTGAAGAAGCTGGACCCTAAATGGAGTCAGAGCATGGTAAAGAAATTTCTGAAGCAATCCTCATGGTGGCACCTGCAGTTTGGCATCTTTTTTGGCCAGTGGCAATCCTCTTTGTATAGAGAGGAAGTATAGAAAGAAGACTGGTCCCTGGCCCAGCATGCCAGGAGTTAATGCTGGCTAGCTGTGTGTTCTTGGGCAAGTTGCCCAACGTCTCTGAGCCTCAGATTCCTTATCATAAAATGGAGACTATAATAGTACCTAACTCAGAAGACTGCTGTGAGAATTAAGTCAGTCAAAATATTTAGAACCATTACTGGCACACAGGAAGACTATGTTAGCACCAACTGTTATTATCTGTTACCCAGAGTGCTTACTCTCATCACTAAAAGAATATGATGATTTCTAGAATAGATTGTGTTGATGATGACAAACTTCTCAAATAAATAGAATACAGGTAGGTCTCTGCAGCAGAAGAAACTCAAATCCTTGAAGGACTGAATTACTATTTTGCTATATTCCTACTGTATTAAATACACAGTTTGGTCTGACTTATTCCAGGATAAATTAGTAAAACTCTAGTTCAGGTTAGAATATATTTTTCAAGTATTTCAAGATTCTATAAGACAGAAAATAATGCACCATCTGTATTATCTGGTTTCTTGTCACACACACACACACACACACACAAAAACGAATGTCTTTCCCTTAGCATTTAAGAAAATGAACAGAACTGAATCAAAAGGACCGCTCTTGCCTACTACACCACTCTCCACACAAGAGCCAGCATGATCTTTTAAAACAGAAATTAGATCTTATCATCTCCCTCCACAGTGCAATCCAAACTCCCTTCTTTGACCTGCCAGGCCTTACCCTATCTTCCCTCAAGCCTGCCAAGTTCCTTCCCTCCTCAGATTATTAGACCTGCTGTTCCCTTTGCCTGAACACTTTCCTCCCTGGCCTACTCCTACCCCTCATTCAGGACACAACTCAGATGCCACCTCCTCAGAGAGCCTTGCAGGATGACCCTTTTCAAAATAGTTCCCCCATTTCTCCCATCACTGCACCCCATGACCTGACTTTATAGCACTTACCCAGCAACTCTATCACTTTGTTTAATTTCTGTCTCACTAGCATATAAACTCCCACCAGAGTAGAACTCGGTGTACCTTATCTACTGCTAAATGTCCAGTGCCAGAAAAATACCCGGCACAGAGAAAGGAACACAGAAATCTTTATCAAAGGAAGGAAAGAAGGAACGGTGAGGAATTCACTTTCTGTCAAGACAGTCCATTCATTCCATCCCTCAACTGAAAACTGCCTGATTTTTCACACATTGTATCCTAGTGCTCCCAGCTCTGGAGCAAAATATGGAACACATCTCCCCTCATTTGGACATGATAAATATTTGATGGATGGATGGATGGATGGATGGATGGATGGATGGATGGATGGACGGACAGATGGATTTTGGTCTCAGTCTGTGCTATATCAGAATACTTACACACTGTTAAGTGATTTTTTTTTTGCTGTGTTGGGTCTTTGTTTCTACGCGAGGACTTTCTCTAGTTGTGGCAAGTGGGGGCCACTCTTCATCGCGGTGTGCGGGCCTCTCACTGTCGCGGCCTCTCTTGCTGCGGAGCACAGGTTCCAGACGCGCAGGCTCAGTAGTTGTGGCTCACGGGCCTAGTCGCTCCGCAGCATGTGGGATCTTCCGGGACCAGGGCTCGAACCCGTGTCCCCTGCATTAGCAAGCAGATTCTCAACCACTGCGCCACCAGGGAAGCCCTACAATTCTTTTCATTCTGTTGCTCTTCATCTGTCATCTCTTTGTGTCATCATTTGTCAATTAAAAGACGTATATTTCAGGTGATCACTTAATATTTTCTTGGCTAGAAGTCTCCATCAATGTCAGTCCTTAGAGAAACATACTTGAATATTTTCTAGGTATAGAAAACTGTTACCATGATGCCCTCTCCCCACAAGTCCAGAATATATTTTACTTGTATCAAGTGAGCTTTCCAACTTCATCTCCCAAGCAGTAAAATCGCACACCTTCTGCACAGTATCCAGTCATTGCCCTTGGCAGTTGCAGCAAACAGCCCTTACTTCAACCCCTTTCTTCTTGTCAGATAAGGTGTCTTACCTTCCCCCAAACTGGCACCCTGCCACTCCTTACACACAACCCCCATTCTCTGGCCCTTTCCTTGTCTCGCCGTCATTTTTCTTCGCAGCGCATCATAAATGTCAAGTCCTCGGCTTCTCTCACAGGTTCCACCCACTTCAGAGGTGGCATCAGCAACTTCCAGAGTAATCAGAGCCCTGCAGCTTAACTTCATCCATCAAAAGCCTATCGGGCTTCCCTGGTGGCGCAGTGGTTGAGAATCTGCCTGCTAATGCAGGGGACACAGGTTCGAGCCCTGGTCTGGGAAGATCGCACGTGCCGCGGAGCAGCTGGGCCCGTGAGCCACAACTACTGAGCCTGCGCGTCTGGAGCCTGTGCTCCGCAACAAGAGAGGCCGCGATAGGGAGAGGCCCGCGCACAGCGATGAAGAGTGGCCCCCACTTGCCACAACTAGAGAAAGCCCTCGCACAGAAACGAAGACCCAACACAGCCATAAATTTAAAATAAATAAATAAATAAATAAAATAATAAATAAAAATTAAAAAAAAAAAAAGGAAAAGCCTATCCGCACACCCCAGCTCTGTGGAATGATTCGCAGTCATTTTGGTTTTACAAGAAAACTAACCAGAGTTTTTGAGGTGAGATGAAAGAAGAAAGAAAAATGGTTGCAGACTCAGTCCTGAAGTCTAATCAAGAGAGGTAAGGAACTCCTGCCAGAGAGGATTTGACATTGCTCAGTGACTTTCTAGATGGAGGACACTGCTCAAGGTTGACACTCTTTACCCAAGAAAGTCAACAGTGGCTCAGAACTCAGGGCTGTACTTGAACTATGGCCCCTGCACTGTGCTCTCTCTCAGCACATCCCAGACGTACCCCTGTTATACACACACTCACGGGCACACACACATACACACATCTTGCTCACTTTCTAGCCCCTCTAATCATCAGCAAAATATCTGGTCCATCATAATAATGGGGAATATTTTTCATGTATCAGACCCTGTGCTAAGCATTTCACAAAAAAAGATCTTATTTAACCCTTCCAACCACACTAGGAGTATAAGTATTATTTTCTCCATTTTACAGAAGAGGATTCTTTCACAGGTTTACCTCTCTTACTTATTCCTCTTATTTAATCTGCATCTATACGAAGCTGTTATTGACCACATTTTTTAGAAGGAAACTAAGGAACAGAGAAATTGAATAATTGAATAATCAAGGCCACAACCTGGTAAGTGTTGTAGGATGGATTCAAAACCAGGACTCTCTAACTCTGCCACCCATGTTTTTTTTTTTCTTTTATTTTTTATTGGAGTATAATTGCTTTACAATGTTGTGTTAGCTTCTGCTGTACAATGAAGTGAATCAGCTATATGCATACCTATATCCCCTCCCTCTTGGACCTCCCTCCCACCCCAGCCCCCCATCCCACCCATCTAGGTCATCACAGGGCACCAAGCTGAGCTTCCTGTGCTTTATAGCATGTTCCCACTAGTTATCTATTTTACACATGGTAGTGTATTTATGGCAATCCTAATCTCCCAATTCGGCCCACCTTCCCCTTCCCCCTCTGTGTCCACATGTCCGTTCTCTACGTCTGTGTCTCTATTCCTGCCCAGAAGTAGGTTCATCTGTACCATTTTCTAGATTCCACATATATGCATTAATATATGATATTTGTTTTTCTCTTTCTGACTTACTTCACTCTGTATGACAGACTCTAGGCCCATCCACATCTCTACAAATGACCCAATTTCGTTGCTTTTTATGGCGGAGTAATAGTCCATTGTATATATGTACCACATCTTCTTTATCCGTTCATCTGTCATTGGACATTTAGGTTGTTTCCATGTCTTGGCTATTGTAAATAGTGCTGAAATGAACATTGGGGTACATGCGTCCTTTTGAATTATGGTTTTCTCGGGGTATATGCCCAGTAGTGGGATTGCTGAATCATATGGTAGTTCTATTTTTAGTTTTTTAAGGAACCTCCATACTGTTCTCCACAGTGGCTGTATCAATTTATATTCCCACGAACAGTGCAAAAGGGTGCCCTTTTCTCCACACCCTCTCCAGCATTTACTGTTTGTAGGTTTTATGATGATGGCCATTCTGACCAGTGTGAGGTGATACCTCATTGTAGTTTTAATTTGCATTTCTCTGATAATTAGTGATGTTGAGCATCTTTTCATGTGCCTCTTGGCCGTCTGTATGTCTTCTTTGGAGAGATGTCTAGGTCTTCTTGCCATTTTTTGATTGGGTGGTTTGTTTTTTTGATATTGAGCTCCATGAGCTGTTTGTATATTTTGGAGATTAATTCTTTGTCCCTTGCTTCGTTTGCAAATATTTTCTCCCATTCTGAGGGTTGTCTTTTCATCTTGTTTATGGTTTCCTTTGCTGGGCAAAAGCTTTTAAGTTTAATTAGGTCCCATTTGTTTATTTTTGTTTGTAGTTTCATTACTCTAGGAGGTGGGTCAAAAAAGATCTTGCTGTGGTTTATGTCAAAGAGTGTTTTTCCTATGTTTTCCTCTAAGAGTTTTATAGTGTCTGGGCTTTTTCTTTTATAAGCTGCCTGCTTCCCCAAAGTAACCTGCCATAAAAAATCCAAAACCATACAATTTAATGATCAAAAATACATTTTACCAAAAAGAGAAGTAGATGCACACGGATAGCTGGGATGAGTTAGCTGCTACAATTGAGTATTAATTTAACTGCCAGCTAGAACAAAAATCATCAACACTGGCCTAGTCCTCTGGGTGAGGCAGCGTACAATCCAGCAGATTCAGTTTTTATATACCTAAGAATAAATGTGCAATGCCCTGTCCTGATGTGTTAGGAGGGATATATTTACTTTAAGCACGTGTAAAGTTGTCAGAACTAATATGCGCACAGCATATAAGGATGATTACAAGAATTTACCCTTAGTGCAGGGTGCCTCCGTCCTGCAGAGCCTGACATGGGTCAAATAGTGGAGAGAGAAAGAGGTCATAATGGGGAAATGAAGGAAAAAGTATGAACATTGGCTAAGGCATTCTGCCACCTCCTCTCACCCACTCAACAGCCCTGTGAACGGGGATTAACAGTCACCATTCTACTGTTGAGAGTGCTAAAAGCCAAATAAGAACTAGAGGAATAAGATTTGAACTAGATCTGTGGCCCCGTTTCTTTTCTTTTCTTTTTTTAACATCTTTATTGGAGCATAATTGCTTTACAATGGTGTCTGAGTTCCTGCTTTATAAAAAAGTGAATCAGCTATACGTATACATATATCCCCATATCTCTTCCCTCTTGCGTCTCCCTCCCACCCTCCCTATCCCACCCTTCTAGGTGGTCACAAAGCACCGAGCTGATCTCCCTGTGCTATGCAGCTGCTTCCCACTAGCTATCTATTTTACATTTGGTCGTGTATATATGTCCATGCCACTCTCTCACTTCATCCCAGCTTACCCTTCCCCCTCCCCATGTCCTCAAGTCCATTCTCTACGTCTGCGTCTTTATTCCTTTCCTGCCCCTCGGTTCTTCAGAACCATTTTCTTTTTTTTTAGATTCCATATATATGTGTTAGCATACGGTATTTGTTTTTCTCTTTCTGACTTACTTCACTCTGTATGACAGACTCTATGTCCATCCACCTCACTACAAATAACTCAGTTTCGTTTCTTTTTATTGTGGCCCCATTTCTTTAGAGTGAAAAGATGGGTGTCTCATCCCGGTCCCAACCCTTGCTGGTTGAGTGACCTGGGGCAAGCTCTCTTGACACCTGACTCACCATCTATCACTGGGTAAAAGGACTCACTGGGTTGGTGGGAGAGTGAAGATGAAATAATGGGGAGAAAATCTCTTTGTAAAAGATTAGAGCACTTCATAAGTTTGAGCTTCACTACTTCTGATTCAACTTTCACAGCTTAGTGCCAAGTCCTTTCCTCAGGAACACTCTCCCGAACCTTCTTGACAAGACTGGATCCCCAAAGTCTACCTTCTCCTGTGTATGCCTTATGAGAGCCCCAGTTTGACATTTATGCGCTGATTGGCTGGTCCACCTGCCCTTCCAGTCTGTAGCTCCATGAAGGTTAAGACTCACCTGGTTTTGCCCAGCATTATCCTAGCTACCATGTCCAGTGCTCAGTAGGCACGAAATAAATATGTGTGCATTAAATGCATCAGTATATTAGTATTAAGGTAAAAGTCTACATTTAATAATCTTAAAGTATACAATTATAATTTATAAAATTTGTAATTTTATAGAATTACAAAAAGAAAAATTACACCCTATTAATTTCCTAGAAGCCACACTTCTAATCATCCTTACCAGCCAGAACCTCGAGGTTAACAAGGAAAAAATGTCTTCTGTGTGGAAAATGACTGGCATAAAGTCCACACACTTGACTCCTGAGGAGAGGTGGCTCCACCCTCAAGCCATCATTCTGACAATCGGACATAAAAGAAGGCAGGGGTGACAGCGGCTGGGACACCTGACAGCTGGTGAAATGACAGCCGACAGTGGCAGGAGGAGACAGAGTGTGACGTGCAGGTGGGCTCTCCAGCAAAGCGGTCCAGAGACATTTAACGCGGGGGCCACCAGCCCACACACCTCCAGCGTCCCCTGGAGACACCCAATCACCACACAGGATGATGGCTGACGGTCAAGGGAGGGCACTGAGTCTTCAATAAAGGGAAATTAGGTCTGAGACACTCAGTGTAGAAAGAAAGGGGCACGGTCAGAGATCCCAGCAATGTCTGTGGCTGCTAGAGGGAGAAGGAATATGGTTTCAGCTGTAAATAAACTTCCCAGAAGCGGAAAATATATATGTCATCTTATGACTGCTTTGCAGAACTGAGGTGTTGGTGAGTGCATGCTTTTGCTCAGGCATAGGGTAGGACCAGTTATTTGTGTTTACACCTCCTCTCTCAGATGTCTTTACACCTCCTACTAAGGTCTTACAAGTGATTCCCCAAAGCAAACCTCAGAGCATCACAATAGTTTCTTATATAAGTGACCTAAGTAAGACAGAATTCAGTCCTCATCTCTCCTTACTAGCTGGGGAAGCATGGAGCCTAATTTCAACTTACAATGCAGTGGGCGAGGGGGGCCAGGTGGTATCGAGGGCAGAGAAGAGGGGCAGGGTGGTAAAGATGAAACTATGATCATTTGCAGATTTAAATAGAGAAAAGTTCTTACTTGGCACAAGGCAAGAAAGTCTCAGTAAAAGCCAAGACGGAAGAGAGGTTTGCTCTCATGGCTAGAATTCATGCATTCATTCATCTAGTTGGCTTACTAGCTGTCTAACCTTAGGCAACTCACTTAACTACTCTGCACTTAGTTCCTACATCTGTAATATGGGAAAATGATAGTGTCCACCTCACAGGATTAGAGGAGGACTAAACAGCCCATACACGTAAAGAAGGGTAGCAGACTACAGGAAGAGCTATTTGAGCACAAGCTATTGGTACTGTTAGTATCATTACTGTTGCTAATACACACCTGCTCTGTGTTGTGTACTAAGCTCTGCATGGCAGCTAGGGCAAGGAAGAAGACAGATGATAAACAAACAAAACCAATAATTATAGCTTTAGATAAGGGAGAAAATAAATAGAAAATGGTCTGAGAGGATTACCTTAGCCGGAATAATGGGGAAAAGTATCTCTGAGGAGTTAATATTTAAGATGAGACATCATTTGTTGTAAGACCAGGACGAAACTTGCTCCAGGCATAAGAAACAGTAAGTGCAAAGACGAAAGAACAGAAAGGATGGGACAGGGCATGTTCAAAGAACGTTTAGGAGACCTAATGCGACTGGAGCTGAGTAAGCCAAAGGGAGAACAAAGTCCAAGAAGGTTGGAGAGTAGGCCAAGGAGAGTAGAATGACAGCCTGAAACTACAGACTTCATCCCAATACAGATGTATCCCAGTTAAAAGTCACATGCCCTTAGGCACATACCTCGGAGGATGAACAGGGCTCCCTCTCAATCTCGCTATCTCTCTCTCTCTCCTCATTTTACATATCTATGAATACGCATAATACAGGACCATGCCCAGGAATAATCATCATCCTATAAACCTTCTCTCCAAGTATGCTAAATAAATAACGCGCTCCTAAAGCTAAGTAGATACTTATGACCAATTTGTAACTATCGTATTAAATTCTGATAAGGAGAAGAGGTTCAGGGAAAGAACCAACATTAATCCAGCCCCTTCTAAGCATCAAGCACTGTTCCAGACACTCAACAAGTATGTTAAATCTCTTCATTCTCACAGCAGCTATATGAACAAGCTATCCCCATTTCACAGGAAAAGATACTGAGCTTAATACCAGAGATGTTAAGTATCTTGCCCAAGGTGGCCCAGCTAAATGGCAGAACTTAGATTTGAGCCTAGATCTCTCTGGCTCCACCATGCATTCCAGCTATTCACTCAATATTAAGCACTTCTCATGACAGATTTTATTTAGTTCAGTCCCATTTCCCTTTGACATTTGACTTTTTACCTTTCTGGTGACCAGGAGCATAGCAGCTAAGAGCCAAGACAGTGCCAGCCCCAGTGGAGAAAGGCTGATGTGAAATTCATTTGCTGTAAGTGATAAAAGAGACCATGAAGAAGATCCGTATGAGCTACTCTACTCGGGACTTCTTTAAGAATAAATGTTTTACGATGAAAAGAGAAGTTTAGAGCTTTTGGGCATCCCACAAATAGAAAACTAATTTGCCTTATCAATTTTGTCCACTGTACTTGATCCTTGGGATAATCTGTGAGCCACTGTATCAGCCTCACTTATATTGTAGTCTTTTATCATATGGATGCAAGACATATTTCTTGCTGTCAAAACTAATCAAAGCATCTAAAGAAACCAAAGCAACCTTATTTACTTCCTCAGAGATCACAGCAAATGTCCTACGGGTATTTTTTTTTTTTTTTTAATATTAAGTTGACTTTTTTTTTTTTTTTTTTGGCTGCACATCAAGGCACTTAAATTAAGAACAATATATCTTCATTTCAAATGTCAGTTGATATCCCTTAAATGTTTGCTTTTTAAAAAAAAAAATGAATTCAAGTCTAAAGCTGGCAATAAAGGACACTGTATTATTAATAATTTAAATCAAAGTTTAATGCTTTTGACATCACAAAGACACAGATCCCATGTTGTAATAACCTTTGGCAAATGGATGGTAAACTAAACATAAGCTTCCAAGACTGCTAATCCTGAAAGGTATGATACAGATGAGAGTAGTTAAATACAGTGATTATTGATATATACTCTCATTCCAATATAGGGGAGGGATAGAGGTTGTTTAATTTTAATGTCCCCAGAGGTTGACTTTGCTCCTAACATTTATAAAATATTGAAAGACAAGAAATGGTACAGATGTGAATTTCGCAGTTGGTTTTTTTCAGTTGCCCTTGAAAGCAGCTGCCATAAATCTTGGATGAAGCCAATAAGGCTGATGATTTTGATCTTCAATTCATTCTTTTCTATCCTTCAAAAGGTAAATGATCCTGATGGAATTAGAGCCGAGCAGAATGGCTTCCTTCTGTGATCTGCATAGCCAATGATGCGCGCTGCCATCATTAGCAAAGTGGAGCCAGTTCCCTCGTGAGGCTGGGCCTGTGCACTCGGGCTTGAAGGCGTTTTTTGAGGGAGAAAGACACTTAAACATTGAGCTGAGAAGCTTTCCATTACCCCCCTCCCCCCTTCCTCTGACTTCTCCCTTCCGTGTCGTCTCAGCAGAAAGCCAAAGTGTGAGCTGAATGTATGAGAATCAAGCACAAAACTCAGCCACCAATTCCTGGGTTGGTATTTGAAAAAGTCTCAGCCAAAGATTTTTCAGTCTGACTCTGAAAAGAGCACTGCCAAAGTTGTAGGAGAAGCAGGATTTAAGGCAGTCCATGGCTTCCCTTACAGAAAATTCTGGGGTCTCTCCCACTGAAACATGTAAATTGGACGAATCCTTTTCTATCCCTATGGTAAAACAATGTCATTTTCCTAAGTCCCACTCAGCCATACGGAAGACAGTGTATCCTGTCATTAGGGACGGCAATAAATGTATCTGTGTGGGTTTGCAACTCTGCTTCAGACCGCAAGGCAATCCCAGTTAAAACAACCACAGAGAGAATCATCTGTCTTCATAAATTCAGTTGCAAAGAGAAATTCATCATGTTTACTGTCTTTAAGAAAAGAGCGAGTCTTGTAATAAAATGTTCTCTCGTCCAGATTCTTTGTATTTATAGGGTCCTTTTCTTTCTGCTTTTCACACAGCCTGGCACATTCTAAACCACGGGCTGTACCTTCATTAACGTAACATAATAAATAAGTTATGGGTCTTGAAATGAAGAACGTGCTTGGAGAGAATGAGGGAGGGGCGTCCCTTCCCTGGTAAGTGATATCCTCAAAGAGCTTCCAGCATAAGAATTTGCAGAGCTGAGCATTTTGAACCAAAATGCAAAAAAAGACAAAGGGCCTTTGTGAAGATAGACCCCACCCTTTCCTCCTTCCTCACCCCAAAATCACAGAGCATTTTTGTGGGAATTCGTTCCTTCACTCGGCAAACACTTATTAAGCACTACTATGTGCCAGGCATTGCTAAAATAACAATATAAAAGTAGTGAAATGGCTCAGGAACAAGTTTTTTTGTTTTACTTTGAAACATTTTTGCTGTTGCATGCGTGTACCCTCATACACTCACATAGTAGGAAACTGGTCACTTTTCTAAGAGGAATGTCCCAGAAAGGGCTTTCAGGCTCACTGTGGTCTTTTTCTCCCTCCCTGGGCCATAGAAAAGTGATAGCCGATGTTATAAGCCCATCTAGGAACCACAGAAGTTCAAGGGCTGGAAGAATGTCTCTGAGCCATAGTGGTCTTTGAGCGCTTTTATGGCCCATTTGCCAGAAGTTTTGTGGGGTGTCCCTTAGCTTTGTCCTTTAAATCGTGTAATTCCATCAATTCCTGCTAGCGCGCTAGAAAATATATATTACCTTCATTTTATTACCTAGCTTTAAATAATTTTCTAGGAGGAGTATTTTTGAACTCAGCTTCTTTCGTTTCTAGTCTTTTTGGTGCCGCAGATTTCAAATGGGGAAAAGACTAAATTCTGGAAATTAATGGGACAGAGTAAGGCCTCTGAAGTCCAATGGCCTGGGTTTGAATTCTGTCTCTTTTATTAGCTCTGAGACCTTGGGGAAGTTACTTAAGCTGTGATAGCTCACTTTTTTAACCTTTAAATTGCAGTTCCAATCCCTACCTCACAGAGTTATGATGAGGTTAAATGAGATAAAACATTTGGATGAATGCTTAAGACATATAGGACACAATAAACCAAAACTGTAATTACAGAGTGGTGAATTTAAATTTAGTTCCCAATAGGAAAAGAAAAAGTTGGACTATTTGAAAACATTTAGAAAACTAAAGGAACACTAGCAGCAATGAACAGATTAAGAACAAATCTGGCAAATAAATTTCATTTCATTGTATGACAGGGCTAGTAAATTGGAGGATCTGAAGAGTCCAGAAATACCATGTGTCTAGAGTTCCCTAAGTGGTCTGTTGTGGTCTCTGACAATTAGAGTAAGCATAATACTCTTCTGCCAAACAAGAATATTTCTGAGAGCAAAAGGAGGTACTGCTTAATTAGGGCTAAACAAGTGTAAACCAGGTAAACACGGACACTCCTGGGCAAACCAGCCCAGATGGTCGTCCTATCTATAATACCCTTTGGATGACAAGGCAATGAGCTCAGGTGGTTAGACTGACTCATTTCTATTTAAATAATCATACCCCAAAGGAGATGATTTGTAAACTCCCCTAGAGCTCTGCCCTCCCAACTATATCTTTACCGTTTTTATCGATGACCTGGATAAAGACACAGATAGCATACTAATCAAGTTTACAGATAGCATAGACTGGGACAGAAGAGCTAATATGAGAGATGTCAGAACTCAGGTCTGAAATGATCTTTAAACTGGAACATTAAAGCAAACCAAATCAATAAAATTTTAAAGAAATAAATGCAAAGTCCTACATTTAGATTCAGAACCATCAATTGCACAAATGGGTTGCAGAAAAGGTTTGCAACCCTCTGTATGAATGTTTAAAACTGCCTACAGGTTTTGGTTGACCACAAGCTTAATAAGAACATTTAAAAGGCTGCTGGGTTAGAGTATATTTGCTCTGCCTTTTCCCAGAGAGTTGTTATAGATCTAATAGACTAAAAAAAAAAAAAAAAAAAAAAGCGATGCTTTTAAGTCATAATAAGTCAGGACCACTGATAAGGTGGCTGTTGAAGGGATTCTTACACTGAGGACACTGGACCCGATGATCCCTAGGGTCTCTTCCTATGTTAAATTCCTCTGAACTTTAGGACCGGGAGCTTCCCAAAAGGCAGAGCCTAGCTTCTGTGGGCACTTAATTGTTTGAAGAATAAATGCTTGGATAAAAAAGCAAATAATGAATGGGTGAACATAAATCTGTAGTCTCCCATCTTTCCTAGAGGATATTTCTGCCATCACTGTTAGAAAAAGCCTTCTTCATAAAAAGAAAAATGTTAGAGGGGACTTCAGCAGGCTTCTGCTTAAAATGTCCCCTGAACCTGATATAATTCAATCTAAGTGTTCTTCTCTATGGAATCAAAAGTTCAGTTCTCTCACAAGTTACAGACTAATGCAACTATTTCCCCTCTATATAGAATCTCTTTTACCAAGTAAAACAAACGCCTGGCCATAGGAAAGCTAATGCTTCTGTTGCATTGCTTGTTAGAATTTAAAGCACTGATGACCAAATACACACACTTCCCTTGGAATATCGGGAAAGGGTCACACATACACTTCCCCAGTGAGTTAGTTATTGTAGTTGTAAAAACTAAACTCTCTGCAGCCTACAGTAACACTGATTTAAAGCCCAATTCTCTGAGTGCACAGTATAAATCCTTCCAGCCAAATGTCCACTGATCTGGAACTAGAATCCACAAGACAATCATCTTCAAAGAATCTTACAGTGCAACTAATGTAATGCAATAAATTTAAAAGACTGGCTTGCTTTTTCCTTCTTCTGCCACAATGGAAAAAAACAACTGCACGAAGACATGAACCGATAATATTACAAAATGGAGTTGGATCAATAATATATGTATTTCTAAAATTCCACTAATTTGGATAACTGAATTTCATTTGTTTTCTTCTCCAGTTGTTTTTTGAGAGTGTTGTAAAATTACGCAAGTTGCTAAGACACCCATATCCGTGCTCCTATGATATACAGGACAATACTGATATCTGATAATATCAACTATCTATCAGAGTGCAATTTCTTGGGTTTAGCTACCATTAAGCATCTGTTAAACTTTGCATATGCCTCAGTGACAAATGACTGGTCTGATTCCAGTTGCTTAATTGTAACTGAGCATCAGTGCAGTCCTTCTTCTACCTAATCTTTCTTTATTTCTCTTCTTTCTTCCTCTCTCTCTTTTTTCTTTTACTTTTTTTTTCAAATTCTGGCCAAGAAGAAAGAAAAGTGCTTCAATCCTTCACTTACCTTTAGATAAAATGTTCAGTGATCTCAGGCAAACAATAAGTCATAACGAAGACACAGTGATTCAGGCAGTAATCTATGGGCACATAGATCATCCTGCAACGGTACATTAATCATCACACTTAAAGACAGGGCAAGTGGGATGACGTGTTTTCAGTTGTGTCTATTGCAACTCAGCGACATTCAAGTATTTTTAATCTGGGCCATTTCTGCAAACTGCATTTTAATCTAGAAACATTTTCAAACCACACCCTGCACAAGATAAAAGCAGCACCAGAAAAGTAAAACTATTCCTTCATATAAAATTTTTTAGTAGTTAAGAAATTGATAGGAATCATGTCCCTTTCCAAAAAGATTCAATCCTAAAAATAAAAAATGCTCCATGACAAAATCCAAGGTGAGCTATCTGCAAACCATGGGATCTTGACCAAGTTACCTAACCTCTCCAGCCCTCAATCTATTTATCTATTAAATGTGAATAACTGGGTCAACCCCATAACATGCTAGTAAGAGGTACCAGTTACATATACAAAATCCCCAGTAAGGTGCATGGCATGTATTAGGTATTCAAAATTTGTCCCAATTACTATTGTTTCAAAAGTTTTTATCTTAGACACCCCTTGTGCTTTTGATATGCTTTAAACAGCACACGGGGGTTTCTGATTCAGCAACAGGCACTATATACAAGGACAGCTGAGGACATCAGAAGCTCCCTCATATCTGGGAGGGTGACTCTAGGTAACAGCCCCTACCCCTTCTCACTAAAGTACACTTCTCTTCCACAGTGGAATCTAAGACTGAATGCCAGCACCTGGTACCTGCTCCAATGTGACTGATAGCTATAAGTCTTCCAGTAAATCAAAAGTTACTCCTCCCCCACAGAAAGTTTGGGAGCCCTTGATCCACTCTATGCCAAACAGGTTGTTGCATACATAAAGATGTCGGGAATCCTGTAGCTCTGGCATATCAATAAATTACTAACCTCTTGTATTGTATGGAACGATCCTATAATTGTGTATACACAGCCTATTGTAAACATTCTATGAAAGATAATGAGATTCCTTTAAATAGTCCTTTTTATGTTGTAAAATGCTTACTCATTGCTTCTAATGTCACCTTAGATTATAATGTTGTAGTTATTAAAGTTAGTGAGTTCATAAACCACAGGGCTTTACCACCATTCTGGCTAGACTCCCAGCTCTGGGGATAATCCCCAACTCTTTGGTAAAATCAGAAGACATCTGTGGCTCCTAATTATATGAAATGATATTTGTATCTTCTAAGTCTGACTTGGAACACGTTTGAGTCATCCAAGACTGCAAACTGGCCAGTCATTGATTTGTTGAAGCACAAGTCATATCATTTTTAAGTTTCAAAGCCTCAAAGGGGGGGGAAAGCACAGCCATATCCAGACTTTGGACGACTCTAGGGCTATAAGCACCTGGTAGTTGACCAAGAGAAGGACTTGAAGATACTGAGAAGAGTTACTATTGGGAGAAGTGAGAATGGCTGGGTAGAACTAGAGAGAACAAATAAAAGTTTGCAGTGTTGGGATAAAAATACGACTGATTCTAAAAAGAGAATCCAATAGAAAGGTGAAATGAAATGAAATAACGTATACGACATAGTTAGCACAGTGCTTGACAAAGAGTAACTACTCAATAAACAACAGTAATGCTGATGATGAGGATGAAGATAAAGATGATGATGATGATACTTTGCCTAACAGACTCTGAGACTCCAAGGACTTCCAAGTATAAAAACTACTTTTTATTTATTTCTGTGTGTCCAATATCTAGCTCAGTGGCCAGGAGATAGAAGATATTCAATTATCATTTCTTGAGCTGAATTGACTAGAAATGAACAGAGAACTGCCACTGATAAGGAATTAAGAAAAGGGAAAGTCCAGAAGAAAAAAAGGAAAGAGCTCATGGTTGAAATCAAGGTGTGTAAAAAGAAAATGGAAGAGGTAAACATCAGGCCACGGTTGAGCAATGTTCTAGAAAAACACTGCCCACCAAGTAACTAAGCAGTCCCTCCACTGAGCTCCACAGACCACAGTCACCTGAAATCAACATGAAATAAATCACTGTTTAAAAACATGGACCTCTTTGCATTTCAAAGTTTAAAACTAAATTTTCTCAAGTAAGATGAGTCTGAGTAGCTAAATAGAAATTTTTAAAAGGGAAGGGGAGTGGGCATTCAAGGGTGTACAAAAGAGTCTGTTTCGCTAAGGCTGGCAATGAATGATATATAACTGACAAGCAAGGGAAGAAAGGGTACCCAGCCTTAATCAATTCTGAATAACACTCCCCATTATTAACAACAATGACAATCACTAATATGTCTCTAGGGTTGATAGTGTCCCAGGACATGTGCATATCTCAGTAACCCAATGAGGTAGATGTTACTTTACCCTCTTTTTAATGAGGAAACTGAAGCTTAGACAGGTTAAATAATTTCTCACACAGCTAGGGAGTAGAAGTGTTGTGTTTAGACACAAGTCTGCCTAACTCGAGACTGAATCTTAGTCATTCCCACAAACCAGCCATCTGTAATTATTCTGCAACACAATGTGCTCAGAGATCCTACTATACACATTAACTTCTCCACTGTTTCAGAGGCGTTCCATTGACCATAGGTTTTTAATCTGAGACCTGGGACTCCAGAAAGCAATTGCTTTAGAGTGTCTGTGAATTCCCTAAGATCAGAAGTGAGATGGCATGAGTGTATTGGTAAGTGCATTTTTCTGGAGAGAGGAAGGTTTACTGTGACAGCAATTCTTAAGGGAGCTTGTGGCCTCAAAACACATTAAGAACAACTGCATTAAACTATGCATTCAACATAGAAGGCTTATTCTCTATCATTCTGTTATGATAATGTCTCTCTGGAAATTAGTAAGGTTAGATAAATACTAAGCAGGTATGGATGACGAATTTGAATAAATTTAAGTCTATCACCACTGTCTTTGTAACCTTGAATTTAAAGTACAGGTGGGACTTCCCTGGTGACGCAGTGGTTAAGAATCCTCCTGCCAACGCAGGGGACATGGGTTCAAGCCCTGGTCCAGGAAGATCCCACATGTCGCGGAGCAACTAAGCCTGTGTACCACAACTACTGAGCCTGCGCTCTAGAGCCCGCGAGCCACAACTACTGGGCCCTCACATTGTAACAACTGAAGGCCATGAGCCTAGAGCCCGTGCTCCGCAACAAGAGAAGCCACCACAGTGAGAAGCCCACGCACACATCGCAACGAAGAGTAGCCCCCGCTGGCCGCAACTAGAGAAAGCCCATGTGCAGCAGCGAAGACCCAACACAGCCAAAAATACACACATACATACATACATACATAAATTTATTTTTAAAAAAAAGAACAAGAACAAAAGCTTTTGCTCTTAAAAAAATTTTTTTAAAAAAGTACAGGTGAGCATGAGAAAGAGAAAGAAAAAATGGTAAAAAAAAAAAAAAAAAAAAAAACTTTTTCAAAGAAAAAGAGATGCTATTCAAAAAAACCCAGCTTTGTTAGCTACTCTTAAATTATTGTGAATATTCTGGGGAAGAGAAGAAAACAGTTTCACTTGTTCATTTCAATGCATTTTCTCATGTACGTAAAGAACTGTTTAACCACCAGGCAAATATAAAGATAGGGAGCTCTCTGGTGCTGCACCAATATCTTGAATCCCATCTCTCAGCACGGAGCCAAAAAGGACCCAGCTCACAATAGCTGGTAAACAGAGCTGCAGACCCATCACAAAGACGTGCCCAGGGCTTCTACTGATGATATGGAGTGTGGGCAGTGGAGAGCTGTGGCCAGTAAGGGCAACAATCCTCTTTAACAGCTGCTCTCTCCCCAGTGAGATTCAACTACCCTACACAATTGCCCATCTCACTCTCTCCAAAGGTTACCAGGTATAGGTCACTGAAGGAATTTTTTTTCCTCCCTGGACTTTTTGTCATGTAGATATAATACTTCCCACTGGTACTTTCTTGCTGGTACTTTTCAGCTTTCAATTTCCCTTTGGCAAAAAGGGTTTCTGCACACACACACACACACACACACACACACTAGCAATCACACACAAATAGACACAGACCCAAACATATGGGCACCCATAGCACAACTGTATACCATCTTAGTGACTGGGGAATATGTTCTGTGGCTTAAACTCCTTTCCAATCCAGCTTCCCAATTGTACCCTGCCTCTCACTTGCTTTAACACATTTGTCTCTGCAGAAAAATTATTTTCCTTTAAGGGAATCAGGAGTTTTCTCCAGAGGCATGTAGTTAATTGTGTCTTGTCTTTTTTTTTTTTTTTTTTTTCTTTAAGAAAAAAAAAGGCTAGGCATAAGCATTTTAGTTCTTATTTTATTTGGGATCAAGAGTTGTTGGGGTTTTTTTTTCCCCACTGAAAAAAACAAGATAAAGTGATTTGGCCTTTCCAATCTTACACCAACCCTGAGGTCCTGAGTTCAAACTTTCTCCAAAAAGAAAAATTTCAGGGCTGAAATGCACCCAATTTCACCTAATTTTCTGTGCCTCACTCTTCAAGAAGATGGATTGAGATGGCACACCTCACAAAACGGGCACAACGTACTTGAGAAAATAAGAAATGTAAGCCTGTGGTTTAGGTAACTGCACCATTGCGGGACAGGTTTTAGGTCCTCTGCACAATTCTCATTTGATAGCTTACCAGGGCCAATTGTGTAATTATACAGAGCACTCTTCCTATTGGCAAGATCCATTGATCCTTAAGTGTACATTTTTCTGGCATCCAATAAACCAGGACAATGAGTGAGCAGTGTTTTCTGCTCCTGGAACAGGAAAGGGCTAATTAGTTGCATCTGCAGATTAATGACTTTCAACCAGAAAGGGAGAATGCAAAGGGATAAGCCACAACCACAGTGACAGAATGCAAATAAAAGTATTTATAAGGGCAGGAGGAGGGGTGGAGGCCAGGAAGGGCCATCGATTGCTTTTGCCCTCTGCACTGTGACACATTCCAATGAGGGAGGGCATTCTGCCAGCCTGACAGGCTTCTGCAAAGCTAAGGCATGAACAGAATCTGTTGATAGATACGTGCAAGGCTGGGAGGAGAGACAGAGAAAGGAATTCTCTGCAGAAAGAGCAACGGGGATCAAGAAACCTCTCCCTCTTCTCACCCCAGCCAGGCTTTGCCTTCTCTTTGTCAGAGCAGCTTTCAATTTCAACTTGCTCTCCTTCTGCCCTGTCTCTCACCCTCATCTATATAAAGGTTGACTTGATAGCTAGCTAGAAAACTTCCTAGCAAGTATAAAAAATAACATGTTTAAATTCTCTGTTTATTCCCATTTCCTGAAATAACGTTATGCTGCTGAGTTTTTGTCTCATTATTTTTAATCCTATCTCCCACATAAGTGCAATCTTATTCCTTGGACTTATTAGGTTAGTCAAAGCAAAGGTCTTTCCTGCGCTCATAAAATAAAAAGGAAGTGTGGGGCTGGGGTTTGCAACAGGATAGAGACTACTGGTTCCCAGAATTGGGGATTTCACTAACTAAAAGCATTTTAAATAAAACTGGGGAGATGCTGTAGGATTTGAAATTTTCTATAGTCCCAAGTAATTCACTGAAAACAATTCTTATTTACCATAACAACTATTGTATAAAAGAAAGTGTGCTTTAAAACTATAAATAAGAAAAAACAATCTCAGAAAACGAGAAAGACCTTTATTTTAAATACATTTAGCTTGGTAAAAAATATATTACCATCTCATCATACTTCCCATTTCTCCAAATACTGCTAGGATAAGCTTTCTGACCAGAGGGTAGAGCCCACTGGTGCTGAACTCTTGTTAAACTAGAAGCCAGGATACCAGCCTGAGAATGTGCATGTCACTTCTTTGGGCCAGCCTTTCCTGATCCAAACCCCATCCCCAGGCAAGGTTATGACCCTTGTAAATTTTCACTGCAATCCGTACTTTTCTTACATTTGCACCTAAAAAAAAAAAAAACTGTCATAAACATATTTATTATTTTATTTCTTTATTTTTTATTAACTCCCTCTTTGTCTACACTCTGTCTCCAAGACCTACTTTTGCTTACCCATAATAGGCGACAGTAGATTTTTTCCTAAACTAGATGAGATAAAAATCTCATTCCAGTTTCTACTCTGCCATTTACAGTCAGGTCACCTTTGGTAAATAATTTAATCAAGCTGTTTCTTGCCTCCTCAACCTGGTTTTGGGGATCAAATCAGATGATGCATGTGAAAGAGCTATGTCAACTGTAAAACTCTATGTAGCTACAATTTACCAAAAGGAACAATGGATGAGCAAGAGTCTTCTCATTCTTCAAGTTATATTTCTCTTCTAAACAATTCTGTCAATTGTCTTTTGCATAAGTCTTATCAGTTAAATTTCTCCTTCCAATTGAAACATAACACCAGAGTAGACCTAAAATTTCTAGAAGAGAATAAAAAGAACACAAGACTGGACATAAGGCAACCTAGTTTCCAGTTCCTTCCACCAAATAGGCATAGCACCATCTTTGGTTCTCTGTTTCTTTTTTCTTTCTTTTTTTTTTTTTTTTCTAATTTAGTTATTTTTATTTTTGGCTGCAGTGGCTCTTTGTTGCTGTGCGCACAGTCTTTCTCTAGTTGTGGAGAGCAGGGGCTACTCTTCGTTGCAGTGTGTGGGCTTCTCATTGCAGTGGCTTCTCTTGTTGCAGAGCACGGGCTCTAGGCACGTGGGCTTCAGTAGTTGTGGCACGTGGGCTCAGTAGTTGTGGCTTGCAAGCTCTAGAGTGCAGGCTCAGTAGTTGTGGCACACGGGCTTAGTTGCTCCAAGGCAAGTGGGATCTTCCCAGACCAGAGCTCGAACCCATGTCCCCGGCATTAGCAGGAGGGTTCTTAACCACTGCACCACCAGGGAAGTCCCAAGGGTCTCTGTTTCTTGATCAATACCGTGGAGGACATAGATCAGCCCCACAATTCCAGTCCATAGGAATGGTTCCCCATTGGGATGACTATACAGGAAATAAGCACCACTCAGTGAAGACCTAACTCCTTGCCATGCAATAAACATTCCTGAGCATTTGCAATTGGCTAGGCACTTCTATACAATGTCATTCACTTTAAATTATTCCAGAGAAGATAATTCAGCTATATAAAATTTATTAAAAGAGAATATCATCCCATTCTTCAAACTACATTTGATTGTCTTTCTTAAGATATCTTAAGCCATCTATCAAATCATTTTCCCTTGTTTTGAAACATTCCTCCCAGCATTGGGATTCTTCATAAAGACTTTTATTTTTTTCTAAACTGATGCTATACGTGAAAATAAAAACAGTTGAAGTTCCTCAAATTCAATTCAACAACTCTTGACTGAGCGCTATAAAAGAAAAACTATTGCAATAAGAGAGAGACACTGAACTCAACTCCTCTGAAAAAGATGGGGGATTTTTAAAGCTGGGGTGAGTTAATGGAAGAATGCTGGAGTACTTAAGCTTGGAGGAGTGGTCAATGCAATTAGGTCATCTGTATTGGTTAAACGTCCTTACCAGTGTGAGGTTCCTAGCCCCACCATACCCCCCAGACACTGGAAGATAGGGACTCTATCTTTCTTGATGAATACATTTCAAAGTGATGGTTCCCACTTCCTTAAGACATTCTCAATATAATGATATTTTCTTTTCTTCCCCCAATACAGTTATAAACCACTGTATCTGTTTGGCAGTGATATAGCATAACTTCAGAGTCTTTTCCATCCTACCCAAATCCCTGTGCACCTATTACTAATCTTCATCCTTTTGAAATGTTTGCCCACCAATATTCCATCAAATTTATGAGTAGCATACCGTTTAAAGTGTCGGCTTCCTTTGGTGTTTTTATTTCTGTCACTTGCAAATCTGGTTCGTCCTGGTCTCAGAATTCCTTGAGTCCTCGGCTCTCACCAAAGCACTCTCCGCTGCACTTTAAATGCCCCCCATCTCCCTATCATTACATTTAATCACATGGTAAATTTAAAAGATGAGTCCAGATAAAGAAGGCTCGTTAACTTTAATGGGTCACTTTTTATGTTTGGGTGAAAGGCCTTAAACCCTTGTAAATTAGGCTGGGATTTATAAACCATGACAAACGTGATGACAAATACTGATTTCCTAGTAAATTCCTTCAACACACTATATCCCCATGCGTGATGAATTGGTAGTGCTCCTTTCTGTTATTATTTACACAAATGACTTTGACACCATCTCGATACATGGGCAATATACTTAAACCCATGACAGATCTCACAGATTAGGGTAGAGTCATATATTTCCCTTATTTGACTTCAAATAAAATTTAAAAAAAACAAAAACACAACAACAAAACTGACTATAATACATATATACAAGGGTAAGCTGGGACGAAGTGAGAGAGTGGCATGGACATATATTCACTACCAAATGTAAAATAGATAGCTAGTGGGAAGCAGCTGCATAGCACAGGGAGATCAGCTCAGTGCTTTGCGACCACCTAGAGGGGTGGGATAGGGAGGGTGGGAGGGAGGGAGACGCAAGAGGGAGGAGATATGGGGATATATGTATACGTATAGCTGATTCACTTTGTTATACAGCAGAAACTAACACAACATTGTAAAGCAATTATACTCCAATAAAGATGTTAAAAAAAATGTTTTAAATACATATATACACGCAGGCACAGAGAATTAAAAACATACTTTCAACCCTGTTTAAAAAAATAAAAGCCGACCAATTTGAGACGGATTCAGAGTTTCCCACATAACTGCTCAAATTACTGACACTGTATGGTTCTATTTCCCAAATTATACCCCTGTGGTAAGATTCCTCTTCAAGAAAACTAGAGAGATCAATCAGCTACAGCCATCACACCCTTAATCCCGCTGTTAGACTCTTAGAATTTTCTGCCACCAGTGAGTTATTGCTTGACAAGTGTTTAAATATTACACATTGTGAAGTTTAAATAAAGAAATTATTTACACAGGAATATAAAAAAAAAGTATATTACCAATTATATAGTTCCCTGAACACTTAATCATGCAGCCAAGTGGAAAACCCTTCAGGAAATCTGTCCTCTACCATTTCCCCATAATGAAGGGCGCCTCAAGAAATACTCATTTAATCTCTGCAGCCACATTTCAAGCACCTAATCTCACTCTGCAGTGCACTCTGCCACTTCTTGTCATCCAAACAAAATGCAGGTAAATGATGGAGAAGCTGAGCTTATACCCTTTACATATTTACTGGCGAGTCTACTCTTAGTAATACATGCTGTAGTGTTAGACTCAATTTCATCCTCGAGTGGTTGGCAGACAATTTGGACAGGCTTACTGAGAAGTGGAGGATCTTTCCCTGCTTTGCCTTTGAGGGGAAGCCACCCCCTTATCTTAAGTGAATTAGTTTAAGAACTTTCCCCGCTAGTCCACGGTATCAGCAAATCAGTCAGGCCTGCCGAATGGACGGCTCACTTAAGCCGGCTCCGCCAGCTAATGGGAGAGAAGTCCGACGAGGCCGCCTCTGTGGAAGGAGGCTGCTCTCCGCCCCACGGGGCCCTGACGGATGCGTGTCCCGGTCACAGCAGCATTCCCTCATCTCCCAAAGGGAAGTTGGTGTAATTTGCTGGACAGAAAACCAACTCGATTAAGGTGTCATTTTCTTCCACAACAGGGGTCTGAGCCTGCGTGAACAGGAGACATGCTTCTTAACCATGCCTGAGGCTGCCTTTAAAAACAGAACCATTTCCCAGGTCAGGTGGGTCAGAGGCAGAGGCCTCTGACTGCAGGTGGTGGCGGAAGCCTTCCCCCCCACCGTGCTACCTGCTGGGTTTTTATTGAAAGTCAGCAGCAGTCTAAAAGTCCCCTTGAAATGTGATTCTCATTCTTACAAAGTGAGGTAAATCTATACATACTTACATGAAAAGGTATCAAACATATAAAATTAAGGAAAAAGAAAATCCCATCTATATTTTTAATCTATATGATATGTGCAGGTGTAATTATGTGTGTGTATTTTTGTATATATTTATATGTACATACGAGTGTGTGTGTGCGTGTATTTGTCTATACAAGGAAAAACTCCGAATGGATCCGCTTTCAACTATTATCAGTGGTTACCTCGAGGCATGGAATTCAGAAAATAAGAAAGAGAAAACCAGGAATTGGCTATGAATTTTTGCACATTTAGAATTTTTACAACAAGCATATATTGCCATTATCATACTTGAGTGTAAATAAAGAAGTAATTTTCGCTTGTTTCCTTACTATGCTATCACCCTGGCCAACTTAAGCGTTAGGATTCAGTGTTAAATTGCAGATGGGAAAGGCAGAGCCTAATCTCCTTCCCTGCTTAAAGCCAACATAATCTGACCAAGGTAGCTACAGAACAGATTGTAAACATTCACAGGAGCTCCCACGTGGGATTTTTGAGACCTCATTCTGAATCTTTCCCTGAATGTTCTGATATCGTTACAGACCCAGCTCGGCATGCTTTATGGCTAATGAATTAAACGCATTTAGAGCTTGATCTTATCCCTCTCTTTTCAAAGCATCTTTTCCTAGATACAGCCCATGCTTTACTTGGTATTAGCCTCTTTATGGCTTTGTGAAAAAATATTTAAATAGTATTTTGTTGGGATTTTTTCAGGTATTTATAAGAAAAGCAGATTAAATCCCCCCATCCCAATTCTACTTCCAACACGCAACCCCTCTAGACATCAGAAGGACCTGCCTGTTGCTTTTCTGAAAGCAAGGGAAGGCCCATCATTCCGTAATTACTCTCTTGTGCAGATTGGCACAATATCAGAGCTAACACAACAGAGTACGTAAAAGACCCGGTTATAAGATCTCTGCTGCTGTAAATTGAAATAATAAACTTTGGCAAACAGGAAGGACAGCAAATTCAATTTGACAGTCTTCTCAAAGCAGACTGAGAACAACAGAGGGAAGCTGACTAAATAGGATTAGAATCTATTTTATTTGATTATTACATCATTGGATGAGGCAACATGTAATGCAATTCCCCCAAATTGTTAATTCAGCGTTCACAAAATAATGGTAGAAATCAAATTTTCATTATGTTCTACATTCAAAAATCACTGATTTTCAAGCTGGAAGGGAATTTTCTAACTTCCTTTAGCTTCAAGAACTCTTTCTTTAAGCAAACAGTAGGGTGAAAGTCCAATATGTAAAACAGAGAAAGGGAGCTTGCTCTCTCCCATGGAAGAGCAAGGGCTGTAGCTGTGCCTACTTGTACCACTTCCCAGGCCTTCTCAAGGAGCCTTTGGGGAACTCCCAGGTCTCTACTATGGTGTATCATTTGGAAAATGACCAATCCAGGCCATCCCCTTCATTTAAAAGATGTAGATGTTAACTCTTAAGATTTCTAGCTAAAGATAAAGTGAGGGAAGGGGGAAGAAAGGGAAACCACATTCAGACAAAGACATCTATGGGGAGATCAATAGTATAATAAATACATCGTGTAAAGGGATTAAGTGGTAATTGTTAACATTGACCATTTGCTACTTGCCAGAAATAGGGCTAAGCACTTTATGAGCAAGCATTCACACATTTGATTTTTACAAAATCCCTATGAGGCAGATACTATTATTATTACCATTAAACAGATGAACATGTTTAGGCTCAGAAAAGTTAAATGACCAGCCTAGAGTCACACAGCTAAGAAGTGGCAGAACTAATTCAAACCCAGGCAAGCCGGCTTACGTGGCAATGTGCCACTGTGCTCTTATAACTGTGCTGTCCACCTCCCTTGCCATCACCACTTTTTTTTTTTCTTTTTTTGCCCCGTCGTTTTACCCATAAAACAGTAGGAAGGCAACATTTTCCTGGTTTTACCATATTCTGTGGACATAACTATGCACATGTCCTACCGGAACTAATATCTTACTCAATGCATCTGTGAAGACTGCCAAGGTTACAGTCCCTATTCTAATCAATCTAGCCAACAAAGACTGCTTCTATTAAGAATAAGATCCTCAAATCCAAAGAAATGACCAAATGAGACAGAATTGCACACATTCTGAAAGACAACCTAAAAGCCAAAGTGGGATTGAAAACCAGAATACACACCTCCTAAGAGGAAAAAAAAAAACAGGTCAGATCAAGCTGGAGCATTTGGGGACAGAACCAGACCTGGATAAATACAGGATGGAAAGAGACAACCAAGGACCAAGTCACAAATAATCATGGCAGGAATCAGAGTAGACAAATTGAGTGTGAGTCAGCAATGAAATACTGTCATCAGCAAAGAGAGGAAATGACCACAGAATGCCCTGGAAGGAGTGTGACCCCCAAGGACTCCAAAATAAGCCTTCCAATGTCCCATTCATCAACTTATACCTTAAACACGTTTCTGTGTCTAGTACTGGCCGTGACAGTTTTTAAATAACGGAGAGAAAATAAAGGCCCAAAAGCCAAAGTTGACTAGAAAGAGGAAAAAAGTTTTTTGGAGGAAGATTAAAAGATGTAATATTATTTAACCTACATGAGATAATATTAAGGATAAAATAAAAAGGAGTGAGGGGAGTTCACAACTGTATAAAATATCCCTACATGAGAATGTTGACCCCTTGCTCTCTATTTACACAAAAGAATTCATTCATTGGTTCACTGAACAAACATTTATCAAGGGCCTGCCATGTCCTGGGGATATGAATGTGGAACCCACGTCTAATTTGTGCCCTGAAAGGAATTCACAATCTAGTGGAGAGCTAGAAATGTAAATAAATAATTATCATTTCAGTGAGACAGACAATCATAGAGGCATACGAAGAAGAATGCAGGGACACAAAGGAAGAGTGATAAAAATGCTACCGCAGTGTGGCTGGGGCAAGGGTGGCAATTGAGCAGGATCTTGAAGGAAGAGTAGGAGATTCTGCAGAAATTCAAGAAAGGGAAAAATATGCCAGGCAGAGGGAAGAGTATGTGCAAAGGCACAAGAATGGGAAACCATGTTGCACATTCAGGGAATAGCAATTAGTGCAGCAAAGCTGGAGATGAGAGTATAAGAGAAGAAAAGCAGAAGATAAGCCAGAGGCATAGGCTGGGGCTAGATAATGCAGATGCATTTAGGTCAGCTAATAAACTGGGTATACACCCTAGCTACAACATCTAGCTACAACAGTTACAACGTCTTGCTACGAAATCAGAACTTCCATATCAGCTGGAATGGGGTCCCTGGTTGCCATCCTCCACTCCACTGGGACTTTCAGAGCTCCTCACAACTAAATGGTAATAACTGGGTCTAGGACCTCCAATCTCCTTTCCAGTTCTAGACCAGTGTCCATTTTGACGTCATAATGGTTATTTACAATGTTCAATATCTCCCCTGCTAACATTTTGGGACTTTTTCCATATCTGAAGGGGCACAGCTAAAGAGTTTCAAACAAAGATGCCACAGGATCAGAATGACATAAAAATTTTTTTAAGGGTCCTTGATTGTCAAAGTAACCAAAAAAGAACAAAGCTTCTCTCCACTGAGATATCTAAGAAGACACACTGTTCTTTGTTTGGAGGATGAACAGTTCAACACTGCTGGTCCTGTATATGGACAACTGGGGTGAGATGCCTGAAGGGTTTCCACTTCATTGTGAGACTATTCCTATGTGGCTAAGTCTTCCTCTCACCTCTTTAAAGGAGATGAGATGGGCGGGAGAGCTGGCTGGGGGCTGGCCTCTCCGAGTGACAACCTCTATCTCATAAGCGATAGAGGCATAGACATTGTTTTATGTTGAAATTCTTTTCACACTGCTGTGGCAGGTAACCCCTGGCAGCAGGTAACAACCCGCAGCGGCCTCACCTCCCAGGGTGCTCCACACCGTTGCCCTTTCCTCACCAGAGACGCAGCCAGGCTGAAGCATGGGGCCAACTTAACATTTCAGGAGTCATGAAGGCAAGTGGGGCAGGAGCTACCAAGGGGGAGGAAAGAACTCCAAGGTCATCCAGCAAAACAGGTAACTGCAGGAGGATCGGAACCCACATTTCAGCTCTGAATCTCGCCACTTAAGCTATATCTTTCCAAATGCACTATACTTCACCTAAATTCAATCATTTCCAAATGATACTATAAAAAAATTAAAACTCAGCTTTTTCTTTAAAAAAAAAAAATTTGCATTTCTTGGTCAATCACATAACCCTAGCCCTGAATTTTCCCCTGCTCATTTTTTTCATCTTTAAATTACCTGCTGATCTACTACTGTGCAAGCATTTTTCTCCTCATTTACTGATACCACTTTTTTCTTCTTTTTTTCTTCCTCCTAATGCTCACCTAATTAACAGTCAAGCAGCTTTGCATACAGAATCTCCAAGCTTTAACATTTTCCTTCTGATTAGAAGTTTAAAGAAAGAGCTGTTGAGTTTCAAAAAAAAATTTTTTTTCCAGTAGTTTTATCTGCTCAACCATCACACCATCCATCCTGAAATAGGCCAACGTGAGCAGCAGCTTCTAAAACTCCCAGAGATTTGGAGACCTCTGCTCCCTGAGATGAACACTGGATGTTTCAGGAGTAGTGTCCTTTAAGACCACACTGTGGCCATATGAGCTTCAGCACAGGTAACATACCACAACCATCTTCAGAAAAACCTCTATTCAATTAATCTCTTTTTATTGTGCTATCCTCAAGAGTTATTAAAAAGCCCCGTTTTCAAACTTTTATTTATTCACTCAACAATCATTTGTTGAGTACCTGCTAGATGCTAGACACTGAACTAGGTGCTGGAATATCATGGTGAGCAGAAAATGTGATCCTTTACCTAAAGGAGTTTACAGTCTATAACAGCAGCTTTCAACCTTGGTTGCATATTGGAATCATCCAGGGAATTTTCACAATTCCCAGTGCACAGCCAACCCCAGACCAATCAAATCAAAAGCTCCTCAGGTGAGGCCCACACATGAATATTTTTTAAAGGTCCCCAAAAGATTCCAAAGGGTAACTAAGGTTGAGAACTAGACATATCAGTCAAAATAATCATACAAATAGATGTAAAATTATAATATTAATAAAGGCTATAAAGAATTAGTCACATTTTGAGAAGGCTTCAATGCACTCATTTATATAGGCAACCAAGATTTGCTGAGCCTCTGCTGCTTGTTTGAAACTACAAAGGTAACATAACTAAGGGCCATAACCTGAAGACCATCCAGCCATCCTTGGTGGTGATGGGTCAGAAGTGAACACGGAGCAATAGGGGAGTTCCGGTCATTCCCACCTGCTCCAGCGAGTGAACCCATGTGATTCACAGCAGGCAGGAACACTGACCACGGGGCACAAGTAAAACTGAGAGCCTGCCCCTCATAAACGCTGGCAGGAGATCTGAGCAATGCCACTTGATTGAAATTCAGTGCTTAGGGGACCAACTGGAGTAGAGGGAAGTGGTAGATAATCTGGGTTGACAAGAGATGTCCAGGAGGATGAAACAGAAAACCTGATCTATTAGGTCTGTTAGCTGATTTATAAAGGAAAATAAATTCTGTAAGGCTCTAAGCAAGACTGTCTCGGATTTGCTAAGGGATATGTGTAGAATCCTTATATAATGGGCTGCTTTAAATAAACAAACAGCATTCCGACTTTACAAAAGCTTCTAGACACTGGAGAGGTTATTAAAATAAGAGAGGTGGTGATTCAGCCCCACCATTGCTGCCCAGACAGCCCTCCCAGATTTGAATGCCCTCTTGCTCCTACTTGTTCGAAGGATGGTCCTTCAAGAGGATACAGTTTTTTTTCTTGTTTCATTCTGTGATTTTTTTCATTGTATCAAATAGGACTGCCCCTTAAAAAGCTCTTATTTGTTTGTTATATTCTTCTATTTTTTTTTTATGTTTAGTGTCTTTACATTACCTGACTTCATAAAGTAACTACAGCAACCACCTAATTGTCGCAAAGCAGATAATGTTCAATATTTAGGATCAGTGATACATGGGTATATACTTATCTTTAATGAGAAATGATTTTTTTAAAATCCTTCACCATCCAATTTTTAATTACATAATGATGATATCATATTTGTTTTTTTAAAACATGCACTCAAAAACACGCTAGGAAGCAAATGGGCTGAGAATTTTCCATGCTTCCTAAGATCCCAAGGAGAGAGTAGCTAAGACTATATTTGATTCCAAAGGGGAAGAGAGCTTCATTTTTAATAAGTACAGAATATTTGGATTTAATTCAAACAGAACACAAAATCCACACTGTGAACTTGCCAGCTTTGTTCTGATGCCACATCATTTGTCTGTCCCGTGAAGGATTAGACTCTAAGTCTGCTTTTCTGAGGAATGGCACAAAATGGAACCCAGAAGCTTTGCAGGAACATAGTGCTAGGAAAGACTCTCCACTCACACAAATCCTCTTAATATAAAATGTAATAAATAAATGTGGAAACGGGGGGGGTGGGTAAAAAATAAGATGAATCTGTAAGGTTACTACCCAAAGGCTCATGCCATCATATTCTATACTAAAGGTAGAAAATTTGACACAGAGCTTCCTAGAAATTAGCCAAGTCCATAAGGTGATACTTGGCAGTTTCCTCAGGCTGTTGAAGCCCTATCTGCTCTACTGAAGAGCTCAAAGGATTCTCCTGCCATGTCACTTAAAATGTCTCTACCATCACAAGCTCAGTGCTCAGTCTTGTCATGTTGAAACAACCCAGCCCAATGCTATCCATTATAGCCTGTATTCAGCTAGACCCTGAGCCAAATTATATATTCCAAAATAGGATTATACACATTTTACGTGGTGTGGTTAACATTCACCACAAACACCAAGACAATTTCCCAGTTCTTATGTTATAATATGGTTCTACCTAGTGATTTTAAGATTGTTGTAAAAAGCATTTGTTCCTCAGGCCACCTTTTGTAAAGCAATATCTGACCAGCATATATGGAATTTTTTTTTTTAAAACACAAGGCCTGGTTAGGATTTCACAAAGGACTGTATCTCCACAGTAGAAATAAACTATAATAAAGCAAATCATTTTAATAGGACAAACTAGAGCTATTAAACTAAACACACAAAAGTCAAACTGCAAAAGAGTGTATGTAAAATTTTTCTCAATTCTTCTTTCCTTTTTTTCCTGAGGACATGCTTTTCATAACTTAGTCATGTGTGGCCATGTCACCTAAACTCAAATCTAAAGTTTTCCTTCCTTTGTAGATTATCACAACTTTATTCGAAATACAAAATCAAAATTCCTAAGATCAATGTTTTTCAAAGGACAAGGAGCTCACTACTCAACCCAAGCACACACCACCCTTGAAAAACAAATGAACCGAGGTTGGGTTAGTTTAGGATATAGTGCCTGCAAAAACAAACATGCCATTAGCTTGTCCTATTCCCCAAGTGTCTTAATATTTGGCTTGCGAGAAAACAAAACTAAAACAAACAAAAAACTTCTAGTGGACTTAAGTAAGCAAACCACTACATGGCAAATTCTGACTCAGTGATACTTTCACAAATTCAGACTAAAACTAAAACAAAATACTGTGCATTAAGACAAGACAGAGTTGGACTTTTATGGAAGTTTGCAGTCAAATATGCCAAGTTTATTTATCTAAAGATATAGTTGAAAAGTCTTGAAACTACAAGAATCAAAAGAAATCCAGTCAGCATTTCTCAGGCAGGAAAGGTACACATCACAGAAGCGATAACTCTCATCTCTCGGGATCACTGAGAATGCTCTCTTCCTCCAAGTAAACTCCACTTTACCTAACCCTAGGAGGGTCTTGTATGGCAATAGCAACCTGCCCCAAAGTGATTTTTCACTGAGACAGCTACTTTAGAAAGATGCTATAACAATGACCGTCAGGAAGGGATGTCATTGAGTATAGATGAGGAAGCATAAAATTTTCCTTCTTAGAGTCACGCTCTACACATCTGAAGGACTTAAGATAATAATCAACATGTTACATACCTGGGCACTCTGTTCTTTTGAGAAACAATAATTTTTAAAAAGGAAAATAAATGTGCTTAGAATTTTGCACAAGAAATTTAGAGTGAACAAAAGGTCCAAAAAATAATAGTTTCTGCATGCCATGCATATTGCCCAGTGTGCTAGATATCTTCTGCTTGTCTCCCCTTATTATTCACCCTCTGCCAACCTGTTTAGTGACCGGGGAGGCTAATCCACACGGACTGCATCGGTGAGCTCCCTTCATCTCTGGTTCCCAGCTGAGGTAGGTCAACGGAAGTTAAGGTCAGGCGAGCAGGGGCAGAAGGAGAGTAGAGATAGGAAGCTGTGGGGGGAGGATATGAAATACAAAAGTGAGTAGGGACCAAATTAGAAAGATGGAAAGAGCTGAGAAAGATGGAGACACCAAAGCAGAAAGAGGGATTCAATATGATGCAGGGAGCCTAAAGGGAGGCAATAAAGTAAAGGATGAGAAACCCAGGAGGTGGGCTTAGCTCTCCCAGGGAGGCAAGACCCAGGCAGACAGAAGAGCTCCTTAGCCATGTTGCACAAGGGGTGGGGCTCTGCATGCGGATTTGTGTGCCTGAATGCCAGCTGACAGTGATACTCTCAAAGGGAGCTGGTTGAAGTGTCTTCGTTTTCAAAACAAGGTTTTTATCAGCCTCAGAGAGCTGCTTTAGATACGGCCTAACAATCCTTGCTACAGGCCATAGTTGAAGTGTTTCTCTTTCCCTCTTTCCAGGTGCAAAGAGGGAGCCTGAAAAAATGGTTCATGAGTCCACTGCAATGCCACACTTCAAGTGTTTCATTTTAATACAATCTATTTCGAGAAGAGATGAAGCAATCAGGAGGTTATTATGTCCAGAAATACATAAATATTTTAATCTGACTGGAGATATAAATCTGTACTGTACTCCCTGATTTCTTCCAGTCACCCCAAACCACTCTTATTATTCAAAAGCACTCACCGAATTCTACTTCATGAAGGAAAACATCTAGTGCCGAAGACTGTTACATATTCCCAACATGCTCCCCCAAACTTGAATGATAAGCAATTGTGTTCCCCTGGATGTGCCTATGAAGTTGAGCAAAGAAGAACATAAAATAACAGGAAGAACAGGAAGAAAACAAACCAAAAGCTAAAATTATCAGTGGAACTGATTAGCATATGTATAAGAGACACTTGTACAGATGCGGGATGCTTTCTTTAGAATGTAAGTTCTCAGAGCAGTGATTCTTAATCAGTTTTGGAGTTGTGACATCCTATCATCATTTATTTGCCTTTTATGATCACCAACCTCCTTCCAAAAGCATATTTTTAAATGAGAGGGAGTAATTTTATTCTCAAGCATTTGCTTTTATTTTTACTCTCCTTGAGAATCACCCTAGAGGATCATACCAGTCGATACAGTGATCAGTGGGTAAGAATCCAGAGGCTTTTGCTCTTTGCCTTTTTTCTTTCCTCTTGTGGCTATTGTAAAATAGCCACAGCTATAGCAATGAGTGTGGACAGAAGGAAGAAAACTGTAGTGAGAGCTGTTTTTACAAGAAATCTTCAAAGTCTAGATAGGATTCGAAATCTGGATAGGACATTTTGAAACAGACCCAGAAGAGGAGGGGATGAACACCGGTGTACTTTTCCCACGAACACTTGTATACCATTCTATTTCGGCAAATTTTGTGAATCCTGAAAATCAGTCTCCACGGAGGTTACATCAGTGATTCACCTCATTGCAAACTCCATCATGCTAAGCCATTTTCATGGACCTTATTGATTATTTGAGTGAATGTGAAAGAAAAGCAGCCCTATACAGAACCCGTGGTTTTGAAATTTATTTAAGGTACGGTTTAATTCTTCCTGTAAGATTTTGTTAGAAGCTCGCTGTATGGACTGAAATGCAGGACATGATGCCAAGTAATTCAGCTCCTCTGGGGAAGGCAGGTCTTCCTAAACAGGTTTCTTAGAATCAGAGTTGGAAGAGACCTTTTCTATTGCATAGGAATGTGCGTCCAGAAATATAACTTGAGACTACATACTACCCTGTGTTTCTTCCAATGAATTTTAAATGCTCATTAATCTTCATGACCCTTTTGCCAGGTGTGTAGCTACCAGATGTCAATTGCAGTTACCAAACAAAAATGCTGAAAGAAGAAATGTCAAATCTTAGACCATAAAACGAGCCAAAATACCCGTTGCCTGATGGTTTCTACCCATGCTCTCCAGTGATTCTTTCTCTCACTAGTAGACCAATAGGTCTCCAAAGGGCCTGGAAAACTTTATCAGGGAAGTGAAGTCTTCAGGGGATGGTGTCAGTGCACAACACTGATGAAACCCTACTGTGATGTCTATCTTAGAGCTAGAGAAGGAACATAAGATGGTTGTCCATATCACAACCCAAAGACTGAGAAACACTTGCCTACGCGTTACCAGAACAAGGGATCTGTTTGGCCCATTTGGGGGAAAAAAGGCCTTTTGAATTGTCTGGTCATTTGCACAACCAGGTCTGGTTGTTGATTTTGTAGTTCCAAACAGACAAAGATCAGCTTTACTTTTTATCTACAAAATGATAAATGCAACCAACACTTCTGCTCCTCTCCTGGGGGAAAACAGTCTTGAAATTCTTTAAAAATACACTTTGCATTTTAGTCAAAGCAAAATGCAAAGACAGGTGAAGCATTATAATATCATTGCAGAGCAAATGCTTAAATTCCATTTAGAGGAAATGTCATCACTGCATATCATGTTTCCTGTTGAAGGCTACATCAGTGTCATCAGAATGATGCCACCAAGACAAAGAGCAAAGAGAAGGCTGGGCCAAGAGATAGGGAAAGAAGCTCAAGGCAGATATAATGAAAAAGGGAATAATCTTACAGCTAAACAGCTTACTTTTCAAAGGCAGCACAAGGGCAAAATGCTTTGTGCAAAGAGAAAATTAGTTTCCAAAGTGTATGCATTCTACAAAGAGGCAAGTTAATTATTCAAAGCAGAGGCCCATGAATTCCCACAATTTAGTCATTCTATTCTGACACATTCAGGTCCAGTGCGCTGCTTCTTATCACTAAGACTTTGATAATTGGCTTAGACATATCAAATAAACTTTCTGGAGAATTCAGTCGTAAGCAGGTATGACATCCTAATAGGGGTTTTATTAGGCCTTTCTCTGCGTAGTAATGTATTAGCAATCACTGTGACATTTTCTGCTCTGGGGGGTTTTGGCCTTGCTCGTTTTTTACACTTGCTAGAGAATAAATTTATTCACGGTAGAGATCTAATCCAATACACTACTTTGTTTACCCTGGTTTCTAAAGGAACAGGCCTCTCAGAATTAATGAAAAGTGACATAAACATCATAGAAGAAAATGCACTGTCTTCAGCCAGGCATAACTGAATAGCAAGAATCCCTTCTGATTCCACAAACTTGGGAATTCAGTCAGTACAGCTTTGGTGTCCCTTTCCCTGATCCCACTTTTGCCTCTCATTCCATCTAGGGGGAAAAAAAATTATAACCAATAGCATGCGTG
The DNA here is from genome assembly GCF_028021215.1 of Eschrichtius robustus. Classification (NCBI taxonomy): domain Eukaryota; kingdom Metazoa; phylum Chordata; class Mammalia; order Artiodactyla; family Eschrichtiidae; genus Eschrichtius; species Eschrichtius robustus. Next base: position 75,062,948 of record NC_090833.1, read on the forward strand.
GATTAAATTTCTCCTCTTTAGCAATAATTGTACTTCAAAAAATTTCCCTGAGAAAACAGCTATTGGATATTATCTAATACATTGCAATTTGTTCTTTTGCTTTAATATTCCTGTTAACAAAAAAATTTTTCTAACGTCTTATTGTTGTATATTTACATTCTGAGAGTGGAGTTATTATTTGGGTGGAGCTCAATGTGGAATAAAAAGGGAGCCTACCTACAAGCAAGGATGAACAGGGCAGAACAGATGATAAAATCCAGTATCTTCTTACCTTCTTTCATTCTCTTCACTTGTGAGAACATTACTAATGGGAAGGGACATGAAGCACCATCAAAGTATTAGTAGTTTGGTCAGAGTGAAGAACATGTTGAGATAATATTAAGGTACTTTTATCACATAAAAAGGAGCATCCACAGAGGCCATCTTTGTAAAATCTTTATAATTTAATGCTAAATATTTTACCACCAGCTCCCCACTTTCCACTTTAATGAAGACAAAGGTAATATGGAACAATACACAGGAAATCTAAGTAACCATTGGTTTTCTTTCTCCTTCCTTATCTAAACTCTTTTTGGCCTGATATATGTTCTAATTCAGAAACACTGGCAAGGTCTAGTATCCCCTCAAAATATCTCCACTACCTGCTGGCTGATGCCTGAAATTTCCTAGTTAAACCCTTAAGATACTTTGTTCAGTGTTAAAATTGAAGTATTTCTGTGAAAGATATTACGTTAAAGTTTGATCAATTATTTATGTCTTCATAAAGACTATCCAGCCCCCCTTCCTATCTCCAAATTCCTGACTTGGTAGGAGTGGAGTAAGACCCAAGAAGTTGTATTTTAAACAAACTTTCTAGATGATTCTGTTGTGCACTAAAGTTTGAGAACCACTGCCTTGGTGAATGAGTTGTAAAGCTCTTGTGAGAATAGGCATTGAGGAAAGGAAGGGAACTGAATTTAACTGATGACTCTTATGCATCAGGAACCATGCTAGGCAATAAATACATGCTATTTCATTTCATCTTCACCTCCTCTATGAAAAGGCTTCTATTATTCCCATTTTACAGATGAGAAAACTTAATCTCAGAAAAATTTAATACCCAGCCAATGATTACATGGCTAGGAAGACTAGTATTAGAATCCATACCTCTAGTAATAGAAGCAGTGGTTATATAATATTCATAGGCTTTCAGAGATGAAGGAAATGGTGATGGTGCCATCTTACTGAACATATATTCTGAGTTTGGCAGCTTATTAGGCATTTTCCATATATGGCCTTACTAAATTCTTACAACTACCCTTTGAGATAATTAATATTAATTTCATTTTATATATGGAGAAACTAAATCTTAGAGAAGTTATATAACTTGTCCAAGTACACATACCTGTACTATGTAAGTAGAGAAGCTAAAATTCAAATCCAGATGCTGTGCTCATTCCCATAGACACTGCTGTGAGAGTCCTTAGTATCTGAAGGGTGAAAATAGTATCTGTGGTAGGCAGAATAATTGCCCTTCAAAGATACCTACATACCTAGTCTTCAGAACCTGTGAATATGTTAGGTTTCATGGCAAGGAGAATTAAGATTGCAGGTAGAATTAAGGTTGCTAATTAGCTGACCTTGTGACAGAGGATTATTCTGGATCATCCAAGTGGGCCCAATGTATCACAAAGTTCCTTAGTAGGAGAGGGAAGCAGAAGAAAGAGAGCCAGAGGAATGGCAGCATGAGAAGAACTCTACCTGAGCATGTTGGCTTTGAAGATGACCAGGAGTCAAGGAGTACAGCCTCTAGAAGCTGGAAAAGACTGGGAAATCCATTCTCCCTTAGAGCCTCCAGAAGGAATGCAGCCCTGACATCACCTTGATTTTTAGCCCAGTGAGACTTACCTCAGACTTCTGACTTCCAGAACTATAATAAATGTGCATTATTTTAAGCTACTAAGTTTGTGATAATTTGTTATATATTTGTTATATCGATAGGAAACCAATACAGAATCTCTCCAAGTTAGAAAGAGAGTGGAGACTTGCTCCACAATTGTGTTAGAGTTAGCCCTGCCAAATTTAACTGAGTGACTGATACACATATCATAGTCGACCATGATTTGTGGCAGACACCCTCAGTTACCCACTGAAAGGCCATTCCTTTCCTTCTCTCTTGCTTTACAGGACTTCAGTTCAGGTTGGATCTCAGGTAGCCAGGTACCTCAGGAGAGATGGCCACTCCCAAGGCTCAGTGGATGCCTGGATTAATCTTAGTCAGTTGTGTTAGTTCTATTCCTCTTAGAGTCAGTGGTTTAGAAGAAGAACTACAGCATAATCGTGGACATGAGGAAGGAGGGAAAGTCTGAAGAGGGGCTTCTGGAAAAGTTTTCCTATTCTTCAAAAGGCCCATGAGAAAAGACTCCTTTCTCTTTCTGGCCTTCGGTTGCTGTTCTGTGTTTGAAGCTGCTGTAGAAAGCTGGCACAGATTAGGAGACAAGCCTGGCAACTAAAGTCAACACATTATGGATTCAGCTCATGATGGCAGAGTAGAAGGACGTGCACTCACCTCTTCTTACGAGAACACCGGAATCACAACTAACTGCTGAACAACCATCAACGCCAAAAAAGATACCCTACTTCCAAAGACAAAGGGGAAACCACAACGAGATGGTAGGATGGGCGCAATCGTGATAAAATCAAATACCATACCTGCTGGGTGGGCGACCCACAAACTGGAAAACAATTATACCGCAGAAGCTCTCCACTGGAGTGAAAGTTCTGAGCCCCACATCAGGCTTCCCAGCCTGGGGGTCTGGCAACAGGAGGAGGAGTCCCCAGAGAATCCAGCTTTGAAAGCCAGCAGGATTTGATTGCAGGACTTCCACAGGACTGGAGGAAACAGAAATTCCACTCTTCGAGGGCACACAAAAAGGACTGTGTGCACCATGAGCCAGGGGAAAAAAGCAGTGACCCCGTAAAAGACTGGGCCAGACCTACCTGCTAGTATTGGAGGGTCTCCTACAGAGGTGGGGGACAGCTGTGGCTCATTGTGGGGACAAAGACACTGGAAGCAGCAGTTCTGGGAAGTACTCATTAGTGTGAGCCCTCCTGGAGGTCACCATTAGCCCCACCAAACAGCCTGTAGGCTCCAGTGCTGGGTCGCCTCAGGCCAAACAACCAACAGGGAGGGGACATGGCCTCACCCATCAGCAGACAAGCAGATTATAGTTTTACTGAGGAGGTCCTGCCCACCAGAGGGACAAGACCCAGCTCTACCCACCACCAGTCCCTCCCATCAGGAAGCTTGCACGAGTTTCTTGGATAGCCTCATCCACCAGAGGGCAGACAGCAGAAGCAAGAAGAACTACAATCCAGCAGCCTGCGGAACAAAATCACAATCACAGAAAGTTACACAAAACGAAACGGCAGAGGATTATGTCCCAGATGAAGGAACAAGATAACACCCCAGAAAAACAACTAACTGAAGTGGAGAGGCAATCTTCCAGAAAAAGAATTCAGAATAATAATCATGAAGATGATTCAGGATCTCTGAAAAAGAATGGAGGCAACGATCAAGAAGATGCAAGAAATGTTTAACAAAGACCTAGAAAAACTAAAGAACAAACAAATAGAGATGAATAATATTATAACTGAAATGAAAAATACACTAGAAGGGATCAATAGAAGAATAACTGAGGCAGAAGAACAGATAAGTGACCTGGAAGACAGAATGTTGGAAATCACTGCTGTGGAACAGAATAAAGAAAAAAGAATGAAAAGAAATGAAGACAGCCTAAAAGCCCTCTGGGACAACATTAAATGCACCAACATTTGCATTATAGGGGTCCCAGAAGAAGAGAGAGAGAAAAGACCTGAGAAAATATTTGAAGAGATATTAGCGGAAAACTTCCCTAACATGGGAAAGGAAAGAGTCACCCAAGTCCAGGAAGCGCAGAGTCCCAGGCAGGATAAACCCGAGGAGGCACATGCTGAGACACATAGTAATCAAATTGACAAAAATTAAAGACAAAGAAAAATTACTGAAAGCAACAAGGGAAAAATGACAAATAATATACAAGGGAACTCCCATAAGGTTAACAGCTGATTTCTCAGCAGAAACTCTACAAGCCAGAAGGGAGTGGTATGATAAATTTAAAGTGATGAAAGGGAAGAACCTACAACCGAAAATACTCTACCCAGCAAGGCTCTCATTCAGATTTGATGGAAAAATCAAAAGCTTTACAGATAAGCAAAAGCCAAGTGAATTCAGTACCACCAGACCGGCTTTGCAACAAATGCTAAAGGAACTCCTCTGGGTGGGAAAGGAACAAGCAACTTAAAACAACCTTGTACATATATAGACTGCTGTATCAAAACCTCATGGGAACAGCAAACCCAAAAACACACAAAAAAGAAAAAGCAACCCAAACACAACACTAAAGAGGGTCATTAAACCACAAGAGAAGAGAACAAGAGAGGAAGAGAAGAAAAAAGACCTCCAAAAACAAACCCAAATCAATTAAGAAAATGGCAATAGGAACATACATATCCATAATCACCTTAAATGTAAATGGATTAAATGCTCCAACCAGACATAGACTGGCTGAATGGATACAAAAACAAGATCCATATATATGCTGTCTACAAGAGACCCACTTCAGACCTAGGGACACATACAGACTGAAAGTGAGGGGATGGAAAAAGATATTCCATGCAAATGGAAATGAAAAAAAAAGCTGGAGTAGCAATACTCATATCAGACAAAATAGACTTTAAAATAAAGCCTGCTATAAGAAACAAAGAAGGACACTACATAATGATCAAAGGATGAATCCAAGAAGAAGATATAACAATTGTAAATATATATGCACCCAACATAGGAGCACCTCAATACATAAGGAAAATACTAACAGTCATAAAGAGAGAAATCAACAGTAACACAATAACAGTGGGGGACTTTAACACCCCACTTTCACCAAGGGACAGATCATCCAGACAGAAAATCAAAAAGGAAACACAGGCCTTAAATGACACATTAGACCAGATGGACTTAATTGATATTTATAGAGCATTCCATCCAAAAGCAGCAGAAAACACATTCTTCCCAAGTGCACATGAAACATTCTCAGGATTGACCACATGCTGGGCCACAAAGCGAGCCTTGGTAAATTTAAGAAAACTGAACTCATATCAAGCATCTTTTCTGACCACAACACTATGAGATTAGAATCAACTACCAGAAAAAAAAACTGTAAAAAACACAAACACCCATGGAGGCTAAACAATATGCTACTAAACAACCAGTGGATCACTGAAGAAATCAAAGAGGAAATCAAAAAATACCTAGAGACAAATGAAAATGAAAGGACAATGATCCAAAACCTATGGGATGCAGCAAAAGCAGTTCTAAGTGGGAAGTTTATAGCAAAACAATCTTACCTCAAGAAACAAGAAAAATCTCAAATAAACAATCTAACCTAAAGCAATTAGAGAAATAACAAACAAAACCTAAAGTTAGTAGATGGAAAGAAATCATAAAGATAGAGAGAAATAAATGAAACAGAGACAAAGAAAACAATAGCAAAGATCAATGAAACTAAAAGCTGGTCTTTGAAAAGATAGACAAAATTGATAAACCTTTAGCCAGATTCATCAAGAAAAAAAGGGAGAGAGCTCAAATCAATAAAATTAGAAATGAAACAGAAGAAGTTACAACTGACACCACAGAAATAAAAAGGATCATAGGAGACTACTACAAGCAACTGTATGCCAATAAAATGGACAACCTGGAAGAAATGCACAAATTCTTAGAAAGGTACAATCTCCCAAGACTGAACCAAGAAGAAATAGAGAATATGAACATACCAATCACAAGCACTGAAACTGAAACTGTGATTTTAAAACTCCCAACAAACAAAGGTCCAGAACCTGACGGCTTCACAGGAGGATTCTATCAAACATTTGGAGAAGAGTTAAAACCTATCCTTCTGAAACTGTTCCCAAAAATTGCAGAGGAAGGAAAACTCCCAAACTCATTCTATGAGGCCATCATAACCTGGATACCAAAACCAGACAAAGATACCACAGAAAAAGAAAATTACAGGACAATATCACATAGACGCAAAAATCCTCAACAAAATACTAGGAATCTGAATCCAACAATACATTAAAAGGATCATACACCATGATCATATCCCAGGAATGCAAGGATTTTTCAATATCCTCAGATCAATCAGTGTGATACACCACATCAACAAATTGAAGAATAAAAACCATATTATCGTCTCAGTAGATGCAGAAAAAGCTTTTGACGAACTTGAGCCCCATTTATGATAAAATGTCTCCAGAAAGTGGGCATAGAGGGAATGTACCTCAACATAATAAAGGCCATATACAACAAACCTACAGCTAACATCATACTCAACGGTGGAAAGCTGAAAGCATTTCCTGTAAGATCAGGAACAAGACAAGGATGTTCACTCTCTCCACTTTTATTCAACATAGTATTAGAAGTCATAGCCATGGCAATCAGAGAAGAAAAAGAAATAAAAGGAATCCAACTTGGAAAAGAAGTTAAACTGTCCCTGTTTGCAGATGACATGACACTATACATAGAAGATCCTAAAGACGCTACTCAAAAACTACTAGAGCTCATCCATGAATATGGTAAGGTTGCAGGTTACAAAATTAATACACAGAAATCTGTTGCATTTCTATACACTAACAACAAAAGATAAGAAAGAGAAATTCAAGAAACAATCCCACTTAACAATCATGTCAAAAAGAATAAAATACCTAGGAATAAACCTACCTAAGGAGAAAAAAGACCTGTGCTCTGAAAACTATAAGATGCTGATGAAAGGAATCGCAGATGACACAAACATGGAAAGATATACCCTGTTCTTGGATTGGAAGAATCAATATTGTCAAAATGACTATACTACCCAAGGCAATCTACAGATTCAATGCAATCCCTATCAAATTATCAACAGCATTTTTCACAGAACTAGAACAAAAAAATCTTAAAAATTTGAATGGACACACAAAAGAGCCTGAATAGCCAAAGCAATCTTGAGAAAGAAAAACGGAGCTGGAGGAATCAGGCTCCCTGACTTCAGACTATACTACAAAACTATAGTCATCAAAACAGTATGGTACTGGCACAAAAATAGAAATGTAGATCAATGGAACAGGATAGAAAGCCCAGAAATAAACCCACACACCTATAGTCAATTAATCTATGACAAAGGAGGCAATACTATACAATGGGGGAAAGACAGTCTCTTCAATAAATGGTGCTGGGAAAACTGGACAGCTACATGTAAAAAAAATGAATTTTTTTCTTTAACACCATACACAAAAATAAGCTCAAAATGGATTAAAGACCTAAATGTGAGACCAGACACTATAAAACTCTTAGAGGAAAACATAAGCAGAGCACTCTCTGACATAAATTGCATACCTTTTTCTATCCGCCTCCCAGAGTAATGCAAATTAACAAAAATAAACAAATGGGACCTAATTAAACTCAAAAGCTTTTGCACAGCAAAGGAAACCATAAACAAAATGAAAAGACAACGCACAGATTGGGAGAAAATATTTGCAAATGATGTAACTAACACAGGATTAGTCTCCAAAATTTACAAATAGCTCATGTGGCTTAGTATCATCAAAACAAACCCAATCCAAAAATGGGCAGAAGACCTAAATAGACATTTCTCCAAAGAAGACACACAGATGGCCAAGGCACATGAAAAGATGCTAACATCGTTAATTATTAGAGAAATGCAAATCAAAACTACAGTGAGATATCACCTCACAACAGTCAAAATGGCCATCATCAAAAAATCCACAAACGATAAATCCAGAGAGGGTGTGGAGAGAAGGGAACTCTCCTACTCTGATGGTGGGAATGTAAATTGGTACAGCCACTAGAGAGAACAGTATGGAGGTTCCTTTAAAAACTAAAAGTAGAGCTACCATATAATCCTGTAATCCCACTCCAGGGCATACACCCAGAGAAAATCATGGTCCAAAAGGATACGTGCACCCAGGGGCTTCCCTGGTGGTTGGGAATCCGCCTGCCAATGCAGGGGACACGGGTTCAATCCCTAGTCCGGGAAGATCCCACATGCCACGGAGCAACTAAGCTCGTGCGCCACAACTACTGAGCCTGCACTCTAGAGCCCATGAGCCACAACTACTGAGCCCTCATGCCACAACTACTGAGCCCTCATGCCACAACTACTGAAGCCTGCTCACCTAGAGACTGTGCTCTGCAACAAGAGAAGCCACCGCAATGAGAAGCCCATGCACTGCAACGAAGAGTAGCCCCCATTTGCCACAATTAGAGAAATCCTGTGCACAGCAACGAAGAACCAACACAGCCAAAAAAATAAATTTTAAAATAAATAAATAAATTAGCTTATCAAAAAAAAAAAAAAAAGGATATGTGCACCCCAATATTCACTGCAGCACTGTTTACAATAGCCAAGACATGGAAGCAACCTAAACATCCATCGACAGATGAATGGATAAAGAAGATGTGGTACATATATACAATGGAATATTACTCAACCATTAAAAAGAATGAAATAATGCCATTTTCGACAACATGGATGGACCTAGAGATTGTCATACTGAGTGATGTAAGTCAGACAGAGAAAGAGAAATATCATATGATATTGCTTGTATGTGGAATCTAAAAAGAAACCATACAAGTGAACTTATTTACAAAACAGAAACAGACTCACAGACTTAGAGAACAATCTTATGGTTACCAGGGGGGAAAGGAAGGGGGAAGGGATAGTTAGGGAGTTTGGGATTGACATGTACACACTGCTATATTTAAAATGGATAACCAACAAGGACCTACTGTACAGCACAGGGAGCTCTGCTCAATACTATGTAACGACCTAAATGGGGAAAGAATTTGGAAAAGAACAGATACATATATATGTATAACTGAATCACTCTGCTGTACATCTGAAACTATCACAACATTGTTAATCAACTATACTCCAATATAAACTAAAAAGTTTAAAAGAATTAAAAATTAATAATAAAGTCAACACATTATGAGTGGAGAGTAGAAAAATGGAAGGAATCTGGGCCTTTGATGATGTCTTTGAGCCACTGCATTAGTCAACCCTGGAATTTGTCTAATTTTAAACTTCTTTTTTGTGAGATAATAAATGGCTTATTGCTCAAGTCAGTTGATTTGGGATTCTCTATTACTTACAACCAGAGCATCCCAAAAGGTACAATGGGAAGTATATCAGTCATTAGTCTTTGTGCAACATTTATGGTGTGTGGTTTGGTCCCCTTTCCTGTCCCAACCAACTGTGACTCCAAGCTACTCCCAGGGGACAGGAACATTATACCTGACCTCCTCAAAAGACGATGCATCAGTGGTGTTAGGACTATTCAGTTCTTGGGTTAAAGCTTCCTCCCTAAGATTTCACACCCTTGAGGGTGTGGATTCGTTTAGTAATTGTGGAAGCAAAACTTCATTATAGTTGATACCTATTAGAGGTAAGACAGGCAAGGCACCAAGAACAGTCAACTCTTACCCACCTTTACTATGTTCTGAGGTTACACGCACTCAAGTATCAATGGCAAAGCAACAGAAAGTCATATTTCTTTATTCACTGGGCTTGGGCCCTAAGCCCCACTATGAAATTCCACAGGAATCCTTTGGCTTGGGTACAGAGACCTTAAAGGAATCTCCAAAGTTGAATCCCACCTCCAGTCTTCCCACATGGGAAAAAAAGAGTTCAGTGTTCCCAGGTACACCCAGGTGGGAGAAAAGAGGTGAATACTGGGTAGCTTGGGCTTCTGCCAGTGGGAGGTAGCCTTGCCATCTTGCCACATAGGAGATGAGAACAGGAGAGAGTCACAGCTATGTGGATAATTTTTGAATGTAGAGGGACCCCCTGGCCTAATTAGCGTCATGAAGTCTGAACAGTGGGATTAGCAACTCCTCTTCCAAAGGAAGGGACAAGCAATGCAGAGTGAGAACTGGGAGAGGAGTATTTTTAAAAGTTCCTTGTCAGAAGGCCTCAGTATCTAGTTTTTGACCATCTAAGGCTTTCGTTTTGTAAGGTGCTCAATATTGTACTACTCTTAAAACTTAATGCAAGCTTCATTCATAACTGATTTTCACTTTCCCCTGTGGCTTGGGTCTTCTCTTATGAACTACTGTATTTATAAGCATTTATTTCCCATGGCTCTGCTAAAAAGTGAAAACTCATAATCACAACCAAGTCCGGACAACACGCAGAATAATAATGCAGCTTAAAATCCTCACTAGAGTGCTACCTCATTATACACAGATGGTGTCTATGTGGTGGTTAGCATACTCATGGGAAGAAACAGCAGAGCTTACTGGTTTCTTGGAGAACTTCACTTTGGGAGATGTGGTGAGAACTTTTTATCCTCCACAAATTCAGGGACCCCGGAGTTCACCAGTGTGCAGTTTGAGCCCTATCATAAACCGCAAAAGAGGCCAAGAAGATTTTATGCTCCAACAGATAACCAGGCGCCTCCCTTAGGTCTCATCAGCCATGTTTGGCTCTTTTATCAACGTCCGTGAAAGCTCATTTTCTCATTTCCACTTTTCTTTTCATTACGGTCTTTCCATGGGTGAACAGCTAACATGAATAGTCACCACGCTGGCATGCAAGTTCTTTCTCAATCTTTATCTAACTTACCATTGTAGAGTTAGATCATATTCCTGAAGACTCTGCTTTAGTCAAGTCATTTTTCTCACCTCTATGCTTTTCTCACCCTATTCTTTGTAATGCCTAGCATATTACTAATGAAAACATCCTTGCAGATGATCCAGTCCAAAAAAAAAAAATACTCATTTTCACCTGAAGAAACTTGGTCCCTGAATTACCGGAACCAGAGAACATAGTATGTCCATTAGCCATCACCATATAATAAACCACCCCAAAACTTAGTGACTCTGTATTTTTTACGATTTTGTGCATTGATGGGACAACTCATCTGCTGATTTTTACCTCGGTCCTTCATTCAGCCGCACAGTCAGCTGAACTAGAAGGTCTCAGAGGACCTCATACACATATGGAAGTTGCTACTATTATGGGCAGGGGTGTCTTGGTCTCCTCAAGTGGTTCAACCTCCAGCAGGCTTCCTGATATGGTGGCCTCAGGAGTGTGGTCCATGAAGATGAAAAGTGGAAGCTATAAGGCCTCTTAACGCCTAGACTCTGGAAGTCACACATTATTACTCCCACTGCATTCTACTAGTTAAAGCAAGTAAACAAAGCCAGCCCAGGCTCAAGGGTATAGAGAAATAGACTCCAACTCTGGGTGTGTGGAGTGGCAAAGCCAAACTGCAAGGTGGAATGTATACCAGGATGGGAGGAATTATGGCCATTAAACAATCTTTCACACAAGATAAGACAGAGACCAGTTATCAGGTTGCACTGATACAGAATCCATAGAATCCTGGCCAAAGGCTCCTTAGAATGCTTCTGCCTAGGGACAGGATGGGATCCAGGGTCCAATGTAGATGCATATTTCAAGAAGCAGCCAAGCAGATCATTACAAAGCTGCCTTACCATTGCTGAGTATGGTTCTAGCGCAATTTGAAAGGGCAAAATCACATGATACACTACTCTTGATGGAAAGGCAGGGAGATGGCTACACAGAAAGCTCCACCATGTTGGCAGTAAGTAAGGGCAGTCTCCACATTCCTAAGTCTGGTCATCTGCTTTTTACACCATCAAACTCAACTGTCAATATGCTAAGACATGATTAGTATCCTGGAGCCTGGACCAAGCTAATCAAACCCATGCAAATCAGACCACGCTTATCAAAGGAATAGCCCTTGTGTAAAGAAGACTGCCCTAATTTGCAAAGATAACGAGTCCATTAGAGGGTTTGGCTGCTTGATTTCCTACTGTAAAGCAACAAGAAGATCCAACATGTATTCAAAAAGTAATTCAGTAAGAGTAGGATCCTAGTCAGGGAGCCCCGTGGTAGAATGAAAAGATGCTGGGTTTAAATTGTCCTTGCCAACTAGTAGCTCGGGGACCCCTGGCAACCTCTCTCTTTAGAGGTGTTACTCTCTCTCCCATCCTCAGTTTCTTCATCTGTAAAATGAACATAATTATGTTTACCTGGGAGAGTTGCTATACGAATTAGGAAAGGTCCTAGAACATAATAGTGTACAATAAACAGTAATTATTAAAAATAACTATAAAGTGCTTAATACTGTTGTGAGACAGTGTTAAATACACACTTCATTTCAGATAACACCAAGACCTAATTGCTGGGTCAGACAGTGAAGACACCCTGTCCCCTGAACTCACAGGACACTGTTAACATGTGTAGTGAAATACAGGTCAACATTTAGAACTTTGCACGAGTGCCGCCTCCTCTATCAAACATTCCTGGACATCTCCTATGTTTCCATTCTCATATTACTATACATTTGTTTGTAAAGGACTTGGAAGCAGAGGGAGAAATGCACTAGAAGTACAAATCAGTCTCATAATGTCCCACAACCTGCATGGAATGTATTCACCGAGGTGTGAGAAACAATTCAGCTGATCTCCCAAGGATGAAGATGTCACTAATGAGGTGTTATTGTATAAAGCTATAATGACAGTCTTAATAACAACCACATTGGAGGCAATTTGCCCATCTTAACACTAACACATTGCAATGAAACATTTAGATTAATTTCCCACCATGATTCCAGAGGAGGATCAATGCTCTACTGAATAGAATGGCAACATAAAGCTACAGTGAGGTGGGAAAATGCATAATTTTCTTAAAAATAAAAAAAATCTGTTTAAAAAAATGGTATTTCAAATATAGTTCCTTAATTTTCCCCATTTTTCCAAAATAATTAGATAATGTATTATTCCTTCTTTTATTCTCTTTCAAGAGTTCCTCTCGCTCATAATCTTGCTGAAATAACAGATCATGCCAATCATTTTGATCACTTCAGCTGTTATTCTTCCCACTAGCGAGCAGAAAAATTGCTTTTTTTTCTTTTCTTTTTTTGCAGTTTAGATTTATCCACTCAAACAGATACCTTCAACAAGGAGAGGGCGTCCACATCTTCACATGCCACTTCCAGGAAAACTTCCCATAATACTCAAAACATTGATCATAACTGAGCCCTGCTCTGAGACATACTGGAAATTCCCCTGGGCAAAGGAGATTAACCAAGATCAGGTGACACTGAGACTGAGGGAAAACTCGCCAGCCAGCAATCCAGATCACAGAATCAAAAATGAAGGAATGTTCACTCTTCAAACCAACGTCCCTAATAGTAGATACAGTTGACGCTTGAACAGTGTGAGGGATAGGGGCACTGGCACTGACCGTCCACAGTCAAAGACTGGTGTATGATTTATATTTGACCATCTGTATCCCTGGTTCCTCTGTATCTGTGGTTCCTCTGCATTTTCAGGTTCAACCAGACAACCGCAGATTGTGTAGTACCATTGAAAATCCACGCGTACTTTGTAGTCCCGCCCTCCATGACTGAGGTTCCTCCGTATCTATGGGTCTGCATCACCCAACCTCGGATGGTACAGTAACGTAGTATTTACCATTGAAAAAAAAATCCACGTATAAGTGGACCTGCGCACTTCAAGCCCATGTTGTTCAGGGGTCCCCTGTACTTGCCTTAGTTTGCTCAGGCTGCCGTAACAAAATACCATAGAGTAGGGGACTTAAACAACAAAAATTATATTTTCTCACAGTTCTGGAAGCTGGAAGTCCAAGATCAGGGTACCACAAGGGTCAGGTTCTGGTGAGAGCTCTCTTCCTGGTGTGCAGACAACCATCTTCTTGCTGTGTCCTCACATGGTGGAGAGAGAAAGAGAAAATTCTCTTCCTTTTCTTATAAGGGCACCAGCCCTATCAGATTAGAGCCCCACCTTTATGAACTCAGTTAACCTTAATTACCTCATTAAAGTTCCTATTTCCAAATACAGTCACATTGCAGGTTAGAGCTTCAACAGGAATTTGGGGGAGATGCCATTCAGTCCACAGCAATGATCAAAAATATTTAAGTAAGTAACTGACAAGTAATTCAAGGCATGAACAAAGGCATGAAGGCAAGGGATAACAGAACGACAAACAACTCTGTTTAAGTGGCATATAGTTTCTTTAAAGGGGAATGTGAAAGGTATAATTGGAAGTCTAAGCTGGGACCAGGTGGAAAAGGACTTTGAATATCACCTTAAGCACTTTAGCTTTACCCCACAGGTAATGGTTAGATAAAGAAGGTTTCTGAGCAGACAAGAGCCCTGGTTAATGCTGCACTTTAGAAAACGTATCATGGCGTAAGTATGGAAAACGGCTTTGCGAGGTGGAGATCAGAGGAAGGGAAATTGACTAAGACATCACTGCAGTTACTTAAAGTGTTCAGTCTTTATAGAGTTGTTACTATCTAAGATGAGTATGGCAGATTCTTTCTCTCTTTGGCAGATGAGGAAAAGGAGCCTCTGATGTTCCAAGCCCCTGGGAATTAAGAAGCTAAATCATGATCTCATGGCTGGTAGATTGAAGAGTGAGTACTAACCTTCCATCTTTCTAACCTTCCAAGTCCAATCTCTTCATTTAAATAAACATTTTCTAAGAGTAAGATGGATAATTTCCATATGGTTTCCTTTCTCCTGGAGGGCAATCCTTGTTCTTCTCCAATAAACCCAGAGGTTTTTAAAAGAATAAATCTACTTGGTTTTCCAAGTAGAAAAGGAAAAGTTGAACTAAATTCTACATTGGCGGAAACCTATAGGAAGCATACCATAATGGTTAAGAGCATGGGTACGGGTAGGCAGCTGGGTCCAAATCCTGGCTAAGCCATGTACTAGCGTAACTCCCTAAGTCTTGCTCTTCTTATCCCTAAAATGTGAAAGTATTAGAACATACCACGAGACAGTCATGAAAAGTGACAGCTGCATAGCAAATATTCAATAACTATAAACCATGGTTGTTAAATGTGTTCTTCTCTGTACCTGATAGTCTTAAATACATCAAATAAGAAAACATTTCAATTGTTTAAGCAGCAAATTTGTTGAGCAGAGTTCATGCTGGTCTCTAGAGTCAAACGTGGTCTCACAGCTGGAAGAATAAGTCACCTGTTGCCAGGGAGAGGGAAGGAGGCTTACTTTAAACAGTGAAAAAGGAAATTTTTCTATGCACATTTTTGTTTAATTTCAAACATACAGTCAGAGAGGCAAAGAAAATTCTGTCTATCCAAAAAAAGATCATATATTATACCTACAAGAAGGTCAGGCTTGTGATTTCAGTCTTTCAATGGTATACGTGCACGCTAATTTATGAAGGTAAATTCTGTCGATTAAAATGAAATGATTTTGCTTGGCAGTCAAGTGCAGGAAGACAAATATCAAATCTCAGTAGCTACACTTCCAGCTGTTTTGCAAACAGAGATAAAAGATAATCCCTGACTAAATAGCATCACTTTCAAGATAAAAATCAACTTTCAAGTGCATTGTATTGAATAGGGGAAGCCAGGTTTACTCTGAAAGTGTCCAATAATTGGGGTTGAATGATATTTATTAGAAGAACTTGTGCACTGTGTTGAAATTGACAAGAGTGCACTGTGTTTTTGGCACAGCATGATGCTAATATCTGTAATTAAGGAAAAACTTAAAGAACATCTGCAGTGAGAATGCTTAGTTTGGCAAATCTCTCTGCAAGTAAATTTACTGGGCTTCATTATTTGTATCCAACAAAAGACACATAAAACAATTTTAAATGTCACGGCGGCATCACCTCACTTCATAAAGCTTCAAGATTTCTAAGCTCTACCATCATTTTTGGAATTATCAGTATCATTACTACCACCTTCTCCATCCCCATTAACATCCTGACTTCTAACACCAGCTCTGCTCCCAACTCACTATCTTCACCTCTTCAACTTTCATTACTACTTTCTACAGCACAAGCATCATCAGGTCTACCACCAATGTCGCCAGCTCTACCACCATCATCATCATCCCCATATCCATCTCCACATTTCCTTTACCAATATCACCAGCTCTATACACCAACCATCACCACCGTGTCCACCATCCCCTCATCATTACTGGCTCTAGCACACTTGCCATCACACACAGCACTTTCATGGTCAATACCATAGTTCTTCACAGACCTCTAGTTTATCAAATGCTACAGACTCTTGTGTTTTCCCCTTCCTCAAGCCGAACTGTCAAACTGAGTGGCAATATTGCAATTTAGTCATATAGCAGTTAAGCCATTTATATACAGAGACGATGAGCCCAAACTCACTTTCTGCTGAACTGCTCATAATTTAGCGTAGAGGACAGATGTGCAAACCAGCGGACCATTTTTATTTTTATTTTTTACCTAGCCACTTTACCACTGCCATTTCGATGGAAGGGATTTTTTTTAACATGTCTATCATTTATTGAAAACTCACCCATTCCTCATCCCGTCCCTCACCCTCAGTCTACAACGTACCCCTGACGGTGGGATTCAGCAAGAGTATGTTACTCAGGTATAGGATAAAACAAAATAGTTTACACATTTGGTAATATTTTTAATAAAAGCAGGAAGTTTACTGATAAAAGCATACTTCAAAAAAAGGAGCCAGGGCTTCCCTGGTGGCTCAGTGGTTGAGAATCTGCCTGCTAATGCAGGGGACACGGGTTCAAGCCCTGGTCTGGGAAGATCCCACATGCCGCGGAGCAACTAGGCCTGTGAGCCACAACTACTGAGCCTGCACGTCTGGAGCTTGTGCTCCACAACAAGAGAGGCCGCGACGGTGAGAGGCCCGCGCACCGCGATGAAGAGTAGCCCCCGCTTGCCACAATTAGAGAAAGCCCTCACACAGAAACGAAGACCCAACACAGCCAAAAAAATAAATAAATAAAAATAAACAAACGTGGGGTTATAAATAAATAAATAAAATAAAATGCAACTTCTAAAAAAAAAAAAAGGAGCCACATCAAAATCACAATTCAAGAAATTTCTGGGATCAGAGATTACATTGAAATGCCCACTTTGAAAAACCTTCAATCACGTGTAGACAATTGACAATAAACTGTGTTAAACATTATGGTACCAATAATGCATTTTCCTGCAAAATATATTACCTAAATTATTTTTTCTGATGACAAAGAACAGAAACTCTCATATAAAATGTTCTCATATCATTTAGAATTTCCCCAACTCCAATTTGCTCATGTGAAGAAAATTTGATCAACTATTTCTCAGGTCAACCCCCATACTCATTAATTACAGACAAAAATACTTTCACTTAAAGAATCAATAATAACGCAAAGTGTTGCATTGTAAAAATGGTATTACCTGATGAGAAGCAGATGGAAGACTTAAGAAAATGGGGTAAAATGTTTGGTTCACGCTAAGGAACAATTATACTGGATGTCCTTCAGCTTTCCCTATCCCCAGTCTATTCTCTACCTTTTTTTTTGTTCTGTGTCCCAGGAGGTTGAACTTTGCTGACTGCATCATCTGGGCTTTCTTGCCACCTGGCTTCTCGCTGGCTACAGTCAACCGGAGCCAGTGGAAAGAGAAGCTGAGGTCTCTTTCTGTTCCTTGACAGCTTCAGTCTCTGTTTCTGTGTCCTTCTACTACCATAGCTTTAGTCAGGCAGCCTCTCCTTGTGGCTCTGGTTGTTACTAGACTCCCAGATAATTTTTCCTTCCCTTGTGCTTTTGGTCCTTTGGGTAGCAGCAATTTCCCATGCTCGTTAGCATCTAGGTGCCTCAATTCTTCTAAACCTGCCCACACATGTGAAAGGAATCACTCTATTAGGGTTCCTGAATTCGAGCCATCTGGGATGAATTCCTTCTCCTGATAGCAGCCTGATTGAAACAGCAGTGAAAAGGAGACGTGATCTTTATGCTGCTCTTTTAAATACCTTGAAAAGAGGTCATCCCCCAAATCTGGTAGATAGATAGAACAGCCCAGCAGTCTGCTTAAAACTAGCATTAAGGGAGAGTCAGGCAAGATGTTTTCTCCCAGATGTATCCATCTCTCCCCTTTCAGCTCCACCGCCTGACCCAGAATAGACAGAAGACAGATAAAGGGAATCTTAATATTATATTCTAGTTTGCTCGCCTCAAGCTGACAGGGTAGGAGGCAGAGATTCTGGGTGGGGTCTACCTAGGCTCAGAATAGTGTATAATTAGAGTATCCTTCGTGCCAAAACTCTGGAGAATCTCGGCATGGCACAGAAGAGGAAGGAGGCGCCATAATATTAACAGTCTCTTACATTTTTATAGGACTATCCTTTCCAAAATGCTTTTATATCCTTCATACTATTTGACTTAAATATTGCATAATAAGGAAATCAAACCCCAACAATCTGAATGGAGAAGGCAAACCTAAGAAGATAAAGAGAACACCGAAAACAGCTGTTTTGTAAAAAGTAAATGAGTAACATTTGGAGAGTAGGTATACTGGGCAATCTCATCTAATGCAATTGTTCCAATTCTTGTTTAAAAATTGACTGTAAAGCAATTTTCGGAACTTCCCTGGTGGCGCAGTAGTTAAGAATCCGCCTGCCAATGCAGGGGACGCGGGTTCAACCCCTGCTCCGGGAAGATCCCACATGCCATGGAGCAACTAAGCCCGTGGGCCACAACTACTGAGCCTGCGCTCTAGAGCCTGTGAGCCACAACTATTGAGCCCATGTGCTGCAACTACTGAAGCCCACACGCCGAGAGCCTGTGCTCAGCAACAAGAGAAGCCACTGCAACGAGAAGCCCACGCACCGCAACAAAGAGTAGCCCCCGCTCGCCGCAACTAGAGAAAGCCCACGTGCAGCAACGAAGACCCAACGCAGCCAAAATAAATAAATAAATAAAAATAAATTTTAAAAAAAGAACCACATACTTTTTTTAAAAAAAGCAATTTTCTTTTCATCAAAACGTATTTTCCCATTGACTTACATTACCAAACCAAAGATGTGTTCCCCACAGGAAATATTTTAGCCCTAAGTCTAAATAAAAATCACATTTAACAATGCAACAAACCCCTCTAAAGTCAATTATCTGAAGTAAAAGCTATAGTTTTCTGACAAAACAATAATTACACTCAAAATAATTCAGAAAATGCAAATCAAGTCTCCAGAACAACATTACCTTAAGGATAGATCCACGTAGAGGCAAAGTCACTAACAGAGGCTTCAACGTAAGGCAGCCTGTGTCGTTGTGATTTAGAACAAGAAATATATATATATATATATATATATATATATATATATGTATGTATATTTGGTCTTCCTCCCATTCCTGGCACAGAGTTCTTAAAACCCTTGAAATTTCTGTTGGAGGAGGTCACCGAGAGGACATGCCCTCCGCTTGATCTGTGAGCTGGATTCCGGCAGCTGGAGGCGCCTCATCCCTCTCCCCTGTCCTTGGAATGTACATTCTGCTCACCACTCCCGCGGTTGGAACTGTTTTCAAGGATGCAGCCTTGAGAGAGCCCTGTGTTGTTGAGACCATCTGCACAGCATATACGAGTGAACCCTCTTAAGGCCTATATATAAACTTTTAAGATTCCAGCAGGCTGGTGCAGAGATCTACCCATCTTGCGGCCGGCAGCTCAAGACAAGCCTCATTTGTGAATTCCCTTGTTTATTAAAACCACCACCTACCAGTCTGGACTTGTCTGCTTCTTTCTTCTCTCCTCGTGTACCAACAATCTCCTAAGTGATAAGGGCAATAGAGCTGAAAGGAGCATTTTTTTTGTCATTCGTAACAAGCCCCTTTCAACCACAACTGAGTTTACTGTAAAAAGGCTACTTTTGGAAAGCACAGTTGCCAGGGGAAACAATCACGTGACTAGGGGGTTGGAACTTTCAGGTCCACCCCTCCACGCCTCACCGCGATGTGCAGCACAGTTGGAAGGACCCTGGGGAGGTTCCACTCAAAACTTTCCTGCACCGCTGTCTGGCATTTCATTCCTGGTAACATTCCTAAGTTAAATAATACTTCTTGATCACAGAGTCGTCTTCTCTTTTTTTTTTTTTTTTTTTTTTTTAAGGGTAATGGTCCTACCTTGAAGCACCTGGAATACACTCTGAAGGGCCAATTCAATTAACAAGCGCCCAGATGAATTCGATTATACAAATATACTTAAGCCTCTACGTGTCATCTCAAGTGGCCATAGGGCAGATAAGAGTCATCTTTTAAACTGAAAATAGGCTTTAAAAGGTTAACTTTTATACCTTAGAAGCCATGTAATCTTCAGACCATCTACATCAGAATCACCAAGGATGCTTATAAAAAAAAATGTACCGTCTTATCCCCACCCTAGACCTTCTGAATCTGTATCCCAGAGATTGGTCTGGAAGTCTGAATCCTAATAAGCTCCAAGGGGCAGGTTAACACTTGAAAACCACTACTTGGTATGAATAAAGTTATCAAACCCTTTCCCTCAGCAGAGAAAGGGAAAGGGTACTATCTTATCCTCACTCTCCTATCCTGTGTATATTTTGTGCTCTGGGTTCCCAAGAGTTCTTTATTCTTTGAGATGATAGAGCCCTACAAGAATGCAATCACATTATTCTCCAGCTGTAGGGCTTTACAGTTTGTAAAGCATGTTTTTATTCACTCTCTTTTTAAATCTTCACAGCAGTCCTGTAAGGATTATTTTTACACCAATTTTCTATATGAAAAATAAATGGATTTTCAGAGAAATTAAGTATCTTTCTCAAGGTTACACAGAACTGAGATTCAAACCATATCTTCTAATGCTAATTCTCATGTTCTGAGTCTGGCTTGTATCACTTGAAAAGTTAAATAGCCCTTAAAAGGGAAAAAAAACAAACAAAAAAAAAGAGGGTAAATGGGACTTAGGCTGCAATCTCAAATAATCAAAAGATGAGAGCATGGAACAGGATTAAATAATTCTTATGTTGGACATTTACAATTCAAAGTAAATTGCCCTGACTCTCCATAGCACAGTCGGATTGTAATACCACAAAAACACTTGACTCTAATCAAAGGCCAACAGAACACTGGTTGTTCTCAGCCATCTGATTTTACACTAAGCTCTAAGGATCTTTTCTCAGTCTGATGTGGAATTTTATATGTTCTGCTGTGGACAAAGCACAGTGACATGGGCTATATTTTGACTCAGAGAAATATAATCTTTTTAATCTAATTTTTATTAAGCAAAATTGTAAGTGTGCACAGGCCAAGGTAGTAGTATAATGATCCCACATGTATCCATCACCCAGCTTCATCAATTATCAAGATCCTGCCATTTTTGAAAAGAAAAGTAGTCTAAAAACAACCTTTTAAATCATATCACAATGTATAAATTCAGAATTCCCCACTGCAAATCTCAAAATATTTCCTAAATAAAGAAGTGAATATGTATATTAACAAACTTATACACATTACACATATATACATACTTTTAAAGGGAATAAATTGTTTCCTTCTTGGGAATGCATACAAAATGCCTGCTTATAGCTCAAAAATGTGTGCGTTTTCACAATCTGTTTGATGGCAGGCACTAATGGTCAGGAAAAATAAAATTTAGTCCTTACAGTCTGTCCTGCCTTTAAGCGAAATGTGTGCCATTTACTTGGGAGCTATATAACAGATGTGAATTTAAAAGGAAGAGACCAGTTATAAAGCACTAGGGGGAAGCCTCACAGATGTCCCTGTTTTTAATGTGTTACTATGCGGGTCCAATTTATCTCACTGCAAGTGATCTAGGACTTCATGAAACAGCTCCAAATTATAGATCACCAACACCCTTTAAAGGCCTTACGTTATAAAAAGAAAAAGCATTCTTAAACCTGGCCATTAAGGCACACAGTGTGGTGTCCTGGATGCATTAAATCTGATAAATAAGATGGAAGGAGGGGGATGCCTGGGGACCTCCATGTAAGGCTATATAATACAAAGGCATGTGTGGACAGGCCTTAGCCCTTTGTGGGAAGGAAATTTCTAAGAGCTTCTTGTGGAAAAGAGCATTAGATAGTTCATCACACCAGAAGCCTGAGACTGTCATTATCATGAGTATGAAAAAGTATTCTTTTTGCTTTCCTAGAGATGCAGTTTTCAATAGACCCGCTAATGATCACATATTAAGTGATTGTTTTGTGCCAAGCACTCTATTAGATCCATATATAATATGAAGATAATCTCACTTAATTTATATAACCTTTTACAATAAGTATTGCTAATGTATTTAAGAGATGAGGAAGCTGAGATTTGGGTACAAGTAACTTGAGATACAAAGTGGCTGATCCAGGATCTGTACTTGGTTCTTTCTGATTCCAAAGTTTTTTCTCTCATAAACAACAGGTGTCAGTGTCATTCATATAATCCTTTTCAGGAAAATCTAGCAATGTGTATCTCCTTGCTGAAGCAATTGCTTTTCTAGAAATTTAACCTGTGGGAATAACTGACAAGGTTCCAAAGCAGTATATACAAAGAGATTCACTGCAGTGTTGTTTACAATATAAAAAGTTGGGAACCAGCACAGTGTCCATTGAGACTGAAAAAATTAATTTTGATAAATCCACATACTGGAATAGTATATACCTGTTTCAAAGATTCAAAGTAAGTTATATATTGATATATAACCGCTATTAACTTTGAGGTGAAAAAAGCAAATTATAGAAGATTATTATAATAGAATTATGCATGTGTATATGTGTGTGTGTGTGTAGGTATTAGAAAGATACACAACAAACTTATCCGTGGTTTCAGTGTCTTTGAATTATTTAAAATTTTGAACAACTATATTATCAGATAAAAAGGATAAAATGTTTCCATTTGAAACACTAAGTCCCTGCTTTTTTTCCTCTCAAACGTCAAACTCCTGGGGCAATCCTGCCAAGATTTTAACAGTGGCATCAAGGGATATTTTGTGGGAAAGGAAGGGGTTATCTTTATTCAGATGTTACCTAATTTTCAAAACCTTCCCTGACCACTGGAGTCAGAGTGGATGCTCCCTCTCTGGGCTCCCAGGACATGCTGAATACATTCCTCATTATAACAGTTAGTTACCTCACTGCTGTAAACATTTGGGTTGTAACATGTACCTCTGTCACCCTCAGTTTACTCTGAGACCCTCAAAAGCAGGAGCCACATTTCTTTTACCTGGCACATGACATATATTTAACACATTTGATGAACGAATAAGGGAGGGAGGGGGCAGAGGGAGGGAGGGAGGAGAGGAAGGAAGGAAGGGAGGGAGGGAGGATGGAAGGAAGGAAAAGAGGATGGAAGGAAGGAAGGGAGGGAGGATGGAAGGAAGGAAGAGAGAGAGGATGGAAAGAAGGAAGGAAGGATGGAAGGAAGGAAGGGAGGGAGGATGGAAGGGAGGAAGGAAGGAAGGATGGAAGGAAGGGAGGGAGGATGGAAGGAAGGAAGGAAGGAAGGAAGGAAGGAAGGAAGGAAGGAAGGAAGGAAGGAAAGAAGGGAGTGTGATGTTTAACTTCAAAAATCTGGTGATGTGTTCAAAGCCCACACCACTGAACCACAGTAGTCCATTATGAATTAATTAATCAAAGCCTGAGATGAAGGTGCTTCTGTTGAGAGAAAGCCCTGGGTCATGAAAAGAACATGGGCTTTGGGGTTAGACAATGAATGTAAATCCTGTATTTTCCATTTAGAAGTTTTGTGAGAAAGTCTCTTCATCTCTGAGTCTTAGACTCGCCACCCATGAAACCACTTTGGATCTTGGGCAAGGAAGTTGAAGTATTTTGTGACATCTTGGTTTCATGTAATCAAAGACATTTTCTGATTTACAAAAAAATAAGCAAATAAATAAAAAGTGAAGATATTAGGGACTCGGATACATTGTTAGTGAATATAGAATCTGGAACAACCTTTCTTGGGGAGGGTGGTAGGCAAATTGACAGTATCTATCAATGTGTCAAGTATGCATTACCCTTTGATTCAACAATTGTTCATCTAAGAGTTTACCCTATAAAAAATATGTACAATTTTTTGTACATATGCAAAAATGTACAATTCTACATGAACAGTGTAAAACACTGTTTGCAGGAGTGAAAAATCAGCAACAACTCAAATCAATAGGGAAATGGCTAAATAAATTACGATATATCCCTCCAGTGGTGTATATCGCAGCCATTAAAATGAAATTGATCTATGTATAGTTCCATGATAAAAATGTGCCACATGTATGAATAAGTGAAAAAGCAAATTGCAGGGCAATATGAGCCCAATTCTGTAAAAAATAGTAATAGAAATTTTTTATATGCATAGGAAAAACCTAAGAAAACATATTCAAAATTATTCTATATTAGGGTAATATGAGGGGACTTTCACTTTCTACTATATGCAATGCCTTATCATCTATATATTATAAATGAATGTGCATTACTTTGATAATTACAACACAAATATGTTACATTTTAAAATCTAAGTTACTAATGGGAAGGAAGGTAAAATATGGGACAAAACTTGACTTTGTTAAGGTCTTAATCTATCCTTTTTGATGATTCTAGTCCCCAGTGCACTTTGACCATTAGCCAGAGAATTGACTGTGCCCTATAAATATGTTAGCTCACCTGATAGGCCTGACTGATGGTAAATGGGACAGAGAATACCTAGAATGAGCTTTTTTTTCTTTTTTTCAAAATGAACAAAAGCCTAATATACAAGCTGGCTGTGAAATACGTGATTGGAAAAATATTGCCCCTTGGTTAAAGAAGTGACATCCAATGGGCGATAATTCCTCTAGATTGAACATTTTGTTACAGCTGTCCACAGAAACTTAAAGAGGTTATTTCCTTGATCTGTGGGGCATTCATTTTCTACTATAAGCATCCCACAGTGTAATGTGTATACCTTACATATAGAAGATTAATAATATTTCTCTAGCGCTTTTCGCCTGAACTTCTCGATACAAGCGGTGTTCATGGAAATGATTTGATCTAAATCAATTTTGAGCACCAGCACGCAAGCACTCCTAGCTGTTACTCCCTCTTACTTCCACTACTGGTGCATATTCTTCCTCTTTTAAAAAAAAAAAAATCACCCCTATTCACTTAAAATCAAAAAACGCAAATAAAATTTTTTCCCACCTACAATTTGGTAAAGATTTAAGAAATGGACAAAATCCAGGGTTGATGAGTACACACTCAGGCACTGTTTTGGCACTGTTACACTTTTTCCAGGAGCTAGTTTGGCCATGTGTATCAAAATGAGAAATGTGAACCCCTTTGACCCAGACAGCTCACACAGAAGTGAAAAGATGTATGCTTAGTGAAAAATGAGATATAACCTGTTCTATCATTAGCAAAGGATGGAATATTCAGACAATATGACATTAGTTCTGAGACACTTAACAGATTAAGGTATACTATAGTAGATGAAGTAGTGACCCCCCAAAATTCATGTCTACATGAAACCTCAGAATGTGACCTTATTTGGAGATAGGGTATTTGCAGATGTAATTAAAAGTCTCAAGACGAAATCATCCTGGGTTTAGGGTGAGCTGTAAATCCAATGACTGGTGTCCTTATAGGAAAAGGAGAGGACACTGAAAGATACACAGGTACACACACAAGAAGATGGCCACGTGGCAACAGAGGCAGAGATTGTAGTGATGTAGCTACAAGCCAAAAAATGCCAAGGATTGCCAGCAATCATGTGAAGCTAGAAGAGAGGCATGGAACAGATTCTCCCTCAAAGCCTCCAGAAGGAACTAGCCTTGTCATACCTTGATTTCAGACGTCTGGTCTCCTGAATATGAGAAAATACATTTCTGTTATTTTAAGCTGCTCTGTTTGTGGTAATTTGTTATGGCAACCCTAGGAAACTAACGCAAATATGATGTCTTGGATTGACTTTAAAATGATCCAGTGATGAGAGGGTTAGGGGAGACTCAGAGGGAGGTATAGATAAGACAAAATTAGATAACAGGTACATGGGGGTTATACCATATTCTGCATGCTTTTGTGTATATTTGAAACTTTCCAGAATGAAAATTTAAAAAGAAATACTACGTAGATTTAAATTTATTGACATGGAAAGATATCTGTGAACATATTGTTGGATAGAATAAAATAGGTCACCAAACTTGATGGTATCTTATGATTTATCCTAAAGGCAGATTCCTGGAAGGATGTTCACCAAAATGTTATGCCTAGTCATTTCTAGGTAGTGTGACTTGAGTTGATTTCTTCTCCATGTTTTTTGTATTTTTGGAATTTTTTACAGCAAGCATGATTGATTTTTTTTAATTAAGCTATTTTCAACAACAATAGTAATAATAATAATATCCCCCTCAGATTACACCACAACAAAATTTCCTTCTTTATCTTCAATATGCCTGTGGTAAGTCTGACACTTCCATTCCCATTTTAAAGAAAATGAAGGATCAGGGAGATAAACTCTAACATCACTAAGGATTTTGAAGCAGAATTTTAAAATTAAGCCCAGGGTTTGTCAAACCTGAAGGTGTTGTCCTTGTCAGCTGTTGCCTTAGAAATGTCTTTCTCACTACCAGCAAGAGATTTTAAGAAGTTTGATACTCACTCAGACATCACCAGAGATTGACCTGGGGGGATAGGGCAGGAGCACCTTGAGACCAGAGTTTTCTCCCCATGTATCAAGAGGGTCATCCTTTAGTACAGTGACATTCAAGTTATGCTACAGGAAGGAGTGAGATTCAGGAGGAGGTTCTCATCCTTCTAACCTCTCCCTACTCCAGCCAGCCAAACGTTTGGAATGCAGGGGAAACATCCAAAGAGGGTTTAAAATCCAACGGGTGAGAGAAATAACTCCAACATAGGGAGTAAATGCATGACACACTTGTTCCCCACTCCCAGGTCTATGACAGTCATCACTAATCAATGGCATTCTTTCAGACTGGAGATTGGATAACAATCCCTACAAAGTTAGTTCACAAGATGAAACTTATTTGCCATCCTAGATCCTATTCTGAAACAAATTCTGACCAAAGACCAAAGGAAGAGTTTGTTGGCAAAATGGCAAAGTAAAAGTGAGCAAAATCTTAGAAAAAGAATGATAATAGTTATACATTTTATTTAGCATCTACTAAGCACCTACTCAATACATGCCAGCTCTGGTGATATAA
The DNA here is from genome assembly GCF_028021215.1 of Eschrichtius robustus. Classification (NCBI taxonomy): domain Eukaryota; kingdom Metazoa; phylum Chordata; class Mammalia; order Artiodactyla; family Eschrichtiidae; genus Eschrichtius; species Eschrichtius robustus. The sequence goes on from NC_090833.1 coordinate 75,090,028, forward strand.
AGGAAACTAAGACAAGACATTCTCTGTCCTTGAGGACGTTACAGGAAGAGACAGCAAATTGCTGTAGAGATTAGGAAGGTAGACTTTAGAAAGACCAAAAAACAAGATACACAAGATTCTGTTGAGGGCTCCTTCTCCTTGACTAGAACTACATTCATCCAAAGGTAGACTTAGAGTTTAGATTTCCCAGAGCTACAACCCAGGGGCTACTCCAGTCAACATATATGCTTTATTCTTTGCTAAAACCAGAAAACACAAGAAATGCAGGGAATCCTTCATCACAAGAAAAAAATTATAAGTATTATATGGTGATGGATGTTAACTAGACTAATTGTGTGATCATTTTGCAACATATACAAATATCAAATCATTATTTTATACACTTAAAACTAATATAATGTTATATATAAATTACACCTAAGTAAAAAAAAAAAAAACTTGCTCTTGAAAATAAAAAATTTAAAAAGAAATTCAGGGAATCCAAAGGTGCCGACTCTCTACTGATTATAGAAATACTCAGTACTATCATTTGTTGAGCAAGTGTCAAGCACTTTTTGTTTACAATCTCCACCCCTCACAACAACTTGGCAAGGCAGATATTATTATTCTCGTTTTACTCATGAGGAAAATAAAGTTCCGAGAGGTGAAGTACCATGAACAGGAAATAGCCTTTAAGGGTTTGGAAACGAGATTTAAACTTAGGTCTTTCTGAGTCCATTTGCTTTACACCACGCCACACCACCTCTGAAGAGGGAAAAAGTATGTATGAGCTTATGTGAACAGGTACACTCACATCTATCTATCTATCTATCATCTATCTCTCTGGTATATATATGGTCATACGTATGGGTGTTGCAGAAACCAACACCCATACGGTTGCTGAGGAGAACACCCACACTTCTATGAATTACCAGAACAGCAATGGATGCCATTAACACACTGACTGCAGACGTATAAATTGAAAAAAAGTTGCTTCTGATCATAAGAAATGCCCTCTAAAGCATTTGATTCCATGGACTCAAATCAGGAAATTTCCTACTGTACACCTTCGCCAGTGCTTATATAGCAACCAAGAACCTAATCCTATTATTTGAAGTTGCCAGACCCTACAGAAAGCGAGAAAGCAGTATATGAAATCACGTCAACAGAACAGCAGCAGGAATATTTCCACCGCCTTGGTCTTGGTTTTGCCACTGCTTTCTTCTAAGCTATTGTGGGGCTGAGTGACTGGTAATCAAACCTGGAAAGACAGAAAGGAAACAAAGGGAATGAAACAGTTCTGGCAGACTTTGAAGGATGGTGAGATGAAGGGCAAAAGGCTCATTTCATCAGTCCAGAGGTCTCTAATAGAAAAAAAAAAAAACAACTCAGGAAACTAGACCAGTTTGATTCAAAGGTACTGAAAAATGATAAAAACATTTAAAATCTATTCATCTGTCGATGGGCATTTAGGTTGCTTCCATGTCCTGGTTATTGTAAATAGTGCTGCAATGAACATTGGGGTGCATGTGTCTTTTTGAATTATGGTTTTCTCAGGGTATATGCCCGGTAGTGGGATTGCTGGGTCATATGGTAGTTCTATTTTTAGTTTTTTAAGGACACATGTACTCCAATGTTCATTGCAGCACTATTTACAATAGCCAGGACATGGAAACAACCTAAATGTCCAACGATAGATGAATGGATAAAAAAGATGTGGTACATATATACAATGGAATATTACTCAGCCATAAAAAGGAACGAAATTGAGTTATTTGTAGCAACATGGATGGACCTAGAGACTGTCATACAGAGTGAAGTAAGTCAGAAAGAGAAAAACAAATATCGTATATTAATGCATATATGTGGAATCTAGAAAAATGGTACAGAGGAACCGGTTTGCAAGGCAGAAATAGACACAGGTGTAGAGAACAAACGTATGCACACCAAGCGGGGAAAGTGGGGAGGGGATGGTGGTGGTGGGATGAACTGGGAGATTAGGATTGACATATATACAATAATACATATAAAATAGATAACTAATAACTTGCTGTATAAAAAATAAATTAATTAAATTAAATTTTAAAAAAATTTTAAATATTTGCATCAAATAACAGCTTTCTTCACATAATAAATGCCTCTGATTAATCACCCAAAATTAAAGAACACAGTTCTTGTATTTAGTTTTTTTATATTGCCAACATGTTCCAGCGTTCAAGTCAAAGCCAAAGATTAAACGTCCTTATATTTTTGTTGTGATTTTACTGCCAAATGCAAATATCTAAGTGCAAGTAAGTCATTACTCTCCCGCTGTTGTGGTCTGATTAATTCTCACAATATTAGCCAGCAATTCATTTTATCCCTTGGCGTCACAAGTCCAGTTGAAGGAGATAAGTGGCTGATAAAAGATCTCTGAGAACAGTTATAAATGATTCACTTTAAAAGAATAATAAAGCAGCCACCGGATAAGCGCTGCTGAGTAAACCTTCCATACATCGCACAAAACTAATTTAGTTTAAAAAACTTCAGCAAATTATAGTCAATAATCTTCACTGTCACCCTGCTGCTCACAAAACTTTTGAGAAGAAACTTAATGCTGAAATGCAAATATTTAATTAGATTTTAATGGTGAGGTTTATTTTTCCTAAATCTGGTCATCTGTCTCAATTACGTTCTCCTTTTTTTACAGTTAACCAGGAATTGTCATCCCCATGGGCTTTGGGGAATGTTTTCTCTTTCCTAATTCCTGTTTAGCACTTGCTTTCTCAAAAGTGTAGTCATTGTGGAAAAGGGTTTGGTTTGTTCTCTTCTCTTTTGGAAAAGAGAAACATTGAGAAAAAAAAAAAAAACCAACACATGTTCTGAGCAATGCTTTTAAAGCTAATTGTCCTTCTGTCCTAGTAACAGAGACTCTTCAGTAGCTAAACAATTAATTGTCTTTTCCTACCTCACTGCACAGGGCAATTAACATGCGTTTTTATTTAAGGTCCAATTAAAGCAGCTTTGTGTATACTTGGAAAATTTTAAAGCTATATGTCTTCCAAACGTGTTCTGCAGTTTAGATTTTACATTAATTTGAAGAAATTAGTGATACGTGGCTGTTCATGCCCCTTTCAACAAAACCAATATTAAAATCGGCCGTAAAACTCTTCGGAACTGTTACAGGGGTGAAATATTGCAACCGCCTTCCTGAACTTCTCTTCTCTGTTCTGATCATCAAGCTATGTGCCCTACTCCAGACTTGCCCTTCTACACTGATGCCGAGACTGGAACTCTGAACCACCTTTCTGTCCTTTGCCAGATGCTGTTAGACTTCGCCAACAGGGGGCACTAGGGAGACTGGCAGTCAGGAGGGGAAAGAGGGGCCTTGCTCATGGTTTCAACTTCCAGTCCCTCTTAGTGTCATCCCAGTAGCGCTTCTTCACCAGCACCAGCAGCTGACTGCAGTTTTTACAACACGCAAAAGCAGCCCCATCTCACACTCCGAGACACCAGCGCCAGCAAATCGTGCACCTCCCCCAAAGGGGGGTGGGGGCGGTTCCAGCCCCAGGGGTCCGTCCTCCAAGCGGCTCGGCTTGGTAACGCCACCCTCTTTCCTTGGTTCCCCCAATGGCTGGTCACTGCTTCCGCAGCTGCTACCTCTGTGATGCCTTAATGTTCACTTATTGCATTTCCAGTTCTTTAATACCTTTCATACAATTTTTAATAATGAATTCTGCAAATTAGTTGGTGTGGTTTCAGTCTCCTGATTGGACCCTGACTGATACACCTTGTTTACTTTCAAATCAGATAGAACTGGGTTGAAATCCCAACCCTACTACTTACCAGCTGTATGCCCTGGGCAAATTACTTAAAATGTCTGCGTTTTCCTTCCTCCTTTATACAAAATGGGTATAATATCCTAGAGTTGTCAGGACTAATGAGATAATCCATGACAAGTGACACAATATAATAAAGGCTTTAAAAAGTTGATTCCTTTCCCCTTCACCTTCTACAGGTTCAAGTTCTCCCATTTACAACAGATAGGAGTTAATGCTCTTTCCCTACTGAGAATAAATTCATTCTTTATGCTTCCTGACAACTTATATCGTGCCAATTGTGCTTCTAAAATCACCCGCTGGGACTTACCTGGTGGTCCAGTGGCTAAGACTCCACACTCCCAATGCAGGGGACCCAGGTTCAATCCCTGGTCAGGGAACTAGCTCCCACATGCTGCAACTAAAAAGATCCCACATGCCACAACTAAGATCCCGTGTGCCACAACTAAGACCCGGCGCAGCCAAATAAATAAATAAGTATTTAATAAAATAAAATCACCCCTCGTTAGCTCTTTCACGATGCCTTAATTCCAGGTACAATCATCACAATAATTCTGTCGATCCTGTCAATATCTTTTTATGTTAACCATACTCTTTTGCATTGTTTCCTGGCAGCCTATCTTCTCTTTGACTTATTTTGCTGATGTTCATGACATTTCTCTCTAAGACATTTCCGCATCTCTTATTCTCTCTCCATATGGTTTCTGGAGCGGTCCTTTTCCCCCCATCTCACCCTCCCACGCACCCTTACCTTCACAACTGACTCCCCACTTCCATTCCCTTGCTTCCTGGAAATTTCACATATTGGTAAAATAATTCCACATTAGGTCATACATGTCTTCTATAAACATGAAATTCCTCTTTGTCCATTCACTTTTCCTTTGTGAAACTTTTAGAGTATGGCTTATAATAGGCCCCTGATAAATATCCACTGAGTGAAAAAATTAATGAAATCTCCATTTATCCCAATCATCAATCTTTCCTCTTCCACCCTTTCCAAATGCCTTGGCTTTTACCTTTTGAAAGCTGCTATTTCCTCACTCTGAGCAAGGAAGAATAAACTTGGATCTTTCTGTTCTACTCTCTCCATTAAGATTATAATACAAAAACAAAACTTCAAAGACACAAAGAGATGTAAGGTATTCAAAGATCTAAAGCAGTGTCCTTATGTCTAATCTGCTTTCACTCAAAAAAACACTCTACTTTCAATCTTTTTTTGTATGATCTATTGTTTGATAAGGCACTTAAGCACAGTCTCTGCATGGACAAGCCAGTATTAGGTTATTGGTATCCAATTATAGCTTCTGTAGTTGCGTGCATAATATTTGGTAAGTTGCACTCATTTTTGTAAAAACTTATTTATTTATTTATATCTACTTTATTATCAGTGAGGTTGTAAGGCAGGCAGACACTTACAAATGGACCTTCTTTCCATATGAATATTTTTTAATTGGTTTGTGTGACTGATCTCTTTCCCTTTGGTTAGGTCATACTGAACAAAAAGTTTCACAGTTTAATATTTATATACCAATATTGCTATTAAAATGTTATGACATCTTTGGCTCCTAGAGTTTCACCCTCAGTCCCTCTTCTTAAAATAGAATCCTCATATCATAGGTCTATCATTTGTTTTTTCCACAGAACTCTACTTTTAAGCCTCCAGCAAGGAATTCCCAAGACACTCGAGGAATTCGGTGTTGACCTTAATTGTTTCAAGACTTGAGTGAGACAATGGAAGCCGTCCATGTGATGTCCCTCCTTCACCACCATTTTACAGGAGATGGAACCAAGGCCCAAAGAGCAGGTGCAAGTTGGCCAGATTACAAAGAGGGGATGGTAAAACTGGGTAGAAGTTTGGATCCTCTGAATCTCAAACCAATATTCTTTCTCTTCATTCTTATCTTGTTACTTCTATGGAAACTCCTAGACTTTTTTCAAATCTTGACTATCTGGAGGGAACCATTTCATTATTTTTAAATTATCTTATTTTATTTTATTTTTAACATCTTTATTGGAGTATAATTGCTTTACAATAGTGTGTTAGTTTCTGCTGTATAACAAAGTGAATCAGCTATATGTATACGTATATTGCCTTATCCCCTCCCTCTTGCATCTCCCTCCCACCCTCCCTATTCCACCCCTCTAGGTGGTCACAAAGCACTGAGCTGATCTCCCTGTGCTATGTGGCTGCTTCCCACTAGCTATCTATTTGACATTTGGTAGTGTATATATGTCCATGCCACTCTCTCATTCCACTTTGATACATAATTTTTCTATTTTTCTTTCTACCTCATAATTTACACATAAAAATTTGAATGTGTCCATGACTCCTTTTCAGCACCCCACTGCCCTACCACTGCTACCAGGCACTGCCTTCTTAACTGAGAGGCAACTCAAGGGAGAAGAAGAAAACTAAGATGTCAAAAACATTTGCAAGCCTGGGACTTGCAGTTTCAAGATGGTAGAGAGAACGTATTTCCCTTTACAAACAAAAAGAATAAATGTTCTTAAAATAAACATAGAATGGATGCATATAGGATGCTTGAAAACAAGAGGGGAACTTTCAACAGACCACAAAAGGTGTGGGAAATCCCTGAAATATATAAAGCTTCTGGGACGCTACAAATAAATTCTGAATACCTATTACAATACTCCATTAATTACCTCATGACTAAGCCACAGCACACTCCTTTGTGTTATTTGACTTTTAGCTTGGAGCTGAAAGAGGAAAGGAAACAATATGTATCATTTCATTTAATCCTCAAAATAACTCTATAATTTGGTGTTATTATCCCCACTTTGCAGGTGAGGAAGTTGAGTTCTAGAGAAGTAAAGCAACCACACTAAGGCCTCGTAGCTAATAAGTGATAGAGGAGGAACAGGGTATTTCTGGTTCTAAAGCCTGAGCAATTTCCACTACACCGACATCTCCCCACATATTGGAAGGACAAGCACTTATTACACCCTACCATACGACAGGCATGGAACCAGATGCAAAATTATCACTGACACTGCACTGTGCAGGTAATTTTGTTTGCTTAAGGATTCTCAAGGGAGAATGTAAGACAAAGGTGGCTAATCTCACTTATAGTAAGAAAACCCGAGGAATGCAGATACATCAGTTGCTTAGGGTCCCAGAAGTCACAAATGCCATTCAAGAATGGAAATCATCTCACCAGTTAATGGTCACCACCCAAAGTCTCTCTTCTAGTCCCAACTTGGACCCAGAGGGCACATTTGTGAGACGACCAGTCAGAGAGTACAATGGCAGGCTATATATGGCTCGAGGACTGAAACAAGATCAAATCTGTGGTCTTGTTCTTATTAGCTCATTGTCCTAACATCCTGGGTGGTTTCAGACATCAGCTACATTTTATTCCCTTGAAAGCTTAAAATCATCACTGAGGTAACTGTGGCAAGTCCCCCCGGAAAAGCAAACCAAGAGGTACAAATGCCAGTCACTCTCCCACCCATGGAAATCTTAGCAGCTTCCACAGAGGTTGGCTGTGTGTGCATCATTGGCTTAAGAGTTCAGAGATCTCACAGTTGTGTCTTCAAGAGTTCCTGGGAAATTTCAATCAGCAGTGGTTTTTTTTTTTAATTGATGTATAGTTGATTGACAATGTTCTGTTAGTTTCAGGCATATAACAGTGATTCAATATTTTTATAGATTATACTCCATTTAAAGTTATTATAAAATATTGGCTATATTTCCAGTGCTGTGCTCACAGATACAAAGAACAACTAGTGGTGACCAGCAGGGAAAGGGGTGGGGGCAGAGACAAGATGGGGAAAGAGGATTAAGAAGTACAAACTACTAGATACAAAATAAATGACACAATCAGCAATTTTTGATCTCTACTGTGATTCATCCCATGAGCTTGACTATCTACTGGAGCAACAGATTCTTATTTTAAGGTACTCTCCTCATAGAAAGAGCTCAACAACATGGGAAAAAGAAAGGAGAAATGAACTAATGTTTATTAAGTGTCTACTATGCCCCAGGCCCTTGTAGAGTACTTTAACTATGTTATCTAATCTGCACAAAAACTCTATAAGGTAAGGTGAGTGTCTGTTTTGACAGTTGGTGAAACTGAAGATTTCACCTTCAGTTTCACTGAAGTGTGAGATAAAGAAACCTGCTCAAGTTCACAAGGCTAGAAAGATTGTGAACCTAAGATTCAAACCTGGGTCTATTTGACAACAAAATCCATGTTCTTCTAGTTAAATCACCTTCTATAAAATACAAAAACTGTGAGTTTTCTATACAATAGCCTATCTTATATATCCTTATTCTTTTGCTAACTTCTGCCTAGAAATAATTTGATATAAAGTATCATTTTGCCTTTTTTGGGAACTGCTGTCTAAATATAGAAAATATTGCACAATTACCTAGTAAACTGTTCTTTTACATACCATAGTTTATCATCTGCAGATGCTGTCAGGGCCTGATGTTTGAATCATTATGCTTATGGGATTTAATTTTTAATGATGCAAAAATTATGCACAATATACCATCATTTCTCTCCCAAACCCAGAATCTGATAGCTAATAATTGCTCCTTACTTAGCATGCTAACACTTCATGATATTAATTAGAATGCAACTGGAATCAGAAAAGTGACTTTCTGAAAATGGCCTTTATGAATTCTGTGCTCATTTTCTTCCAATAACTTCAAGATTAAAGTTGTTGATTACATGCATCAACAATTTTTTCCCTGACAGACTCTTCTACAAACAAAATATAAGGTCTGCAAAAGCTAGTTGATGACCTTTCCACATCAGGAAAGTGCAAAGAACTCTGTAGTTGTATTAGTTAGAGTAATACTGGCTAGTTTCATTTTGTAAGAAACCTGTAAACTGAAATGTTTTTAATATTGAAGAATTGGTACAATAAAAATGAATTAAAATGTATTCTAATATTGAAGAATATTTGCCCTGCAACAAATTGCACTCTCATCTCCCACTTACAGGCTGCCCTTCTCTCCCATATAACCATGAACAATAGTGACAGCAGTGCCACTCAAACCAGCAAGAGGGGCCTGCCCTGGATCCCAGGACAAAAGGCCCCTCTCCAGCATCTTCTCCAGCTACAACCCTTCCCATCGGGTGAGAAGTCTGTATGGCCAAGAAGATATGCCCGCCCAAAACCCATACCTCCCTCTCCTAGACTACCTCTGGGTTCTGGAGACCCTAGAATCCCCTTCCCAAATTTCCCCCAAACTGCTACTAGGACCAGTATGATTTCCTGCCTCAGACCTGTTCTCCAAAGCCCAGATTGCACTGCCAGGGTGCACAGCCCTAGTGCCAAGGGGTGAAGAGAGAGAGGGTAACTCTTTGTGGAGCCTGGGGATGGAGCTTGGACAGATAGGCTGGGGTGTACACAGGAGCGCGTCTGGGGCCTCTTACAATGCAGGAATATGGGAGGTGGGGGAAGAGAAGGAGGCGGGCTGCAGTCCGGGAACCGGGCCTGCTCTTCCTGTACTCACACATTCCAGAGTGGAGCTCCACGGAGTCAAGGAGTCTAGAAGCGAACCTGGTCTTCCATGTCATAATAATAAAGGCATATTTATAAAGTAGAATGATAGAACATATGTAATAGTTTTTTAGTTGGACTTAAAATTTTAAGTATGTAGACATGTGGTATCTAGGCCTCCATTTGTACTTGTGTCCTGAGTCTCACAAATATTTGGCAAATCCCACCAGACCAGAGAGGGGGATAAAAATAGAGGGGACAGTTTATTCCCTCATAGCTCATCATCACTTTTTCTGTTCATAAATCTTCAAAGAAATAACTTGCATTCCTTAAATGTCCCCATCAAATGAACAACTTCCGAAAGTTGAAAATGATTTCCTTTGCTGACTACATTTCAATATTTGCTTAGAGCAAGTCACAGTTAACTTACCCACCCCACATCTACCACACAGAGTATGGGGAGAGGGCTTGATGAAGCACACAGAAGAGCTCCCCAAAGCTTCTTCTGTAGCTACCTGTTCTATCATGTTCCATTCCAGGACCGTGGTGCCCTGGTCTTGCCAGAATTGCTTCTGAGAAAAACAGCTATGGTAACCACATTGCCTCTGCGGCACTGAAGTCCAGGCGAACATAGAATTGAAACTACAGCTCTGAAATCATGTTTCTGAGGTTCATTTCCAAGAGTGCATTTTTGAGTCATTTTAAGAGGCAGCAATTTTGAGGGGGCAAAGGCCATGAATTTTCAAATCAGATTTAGAGTTGAAATTTGGCTTTGAGTCATTAGACCCTTCCACATGTACACCAACCTTTCTGAACCCCAGATTCTTCACCTGTAAAATAACACAACCTGGTTCATCAGGCTGTCATACAGGTCAGATGAGAAAATGGGTAATATACGTACTGGAATCTCTGGCACACAGCAAGTACACAATTAATGTTGGTTCTCACTTTTTCCTCTTTTTCTCTTCTGAGGCTGAGTCTTTCATTCTTACTTGGATTCTCTCCCCATCTCTGGCAAACAAATTGACTAATTCTTCAACATGCAACTAATACCTGGTGCCTAAATATTTCTGTCCTCTGACGTTTTTTGGATTTCATCACTTTTTTCTGACTCCCTCTCTGTGCTTCGTATAAACACTCCCACAAAGATTGAGCAAAGCAAGGGAGTAAGAATGAAGAATGGGAAGAAGGGTCTCTCATCCTTTATCACCACCATGCTCAAATTGCCATCAAGAGCTCTTGATGACCCTTCAGATCAATGCTAGGGTTCTCCATCTCCAAATTTGGTACTTGCTTGCAAATTCACATATGACAGGAGCTCTATAAAGTTTATTCTTCCTATAACCAAGATAATTTGCATAATAATTCCAGCTACCAGGAGACATTGGCCTCTGCAACATGCACCATTTGCAGATCCCTACAATGGAGAATCACTTTTGCAGCTGATGGGAGAAGGTGGGGGAGTTGGTCATTTACCATAATGACTTTTTCATGATAAGCAGCCAGCATCTGTGATTATTTCCAAAGGCAGTGAACAGGTTCAAAGTCTTACATTATTGGACTTTAATTAGGAGTCGAGTTTGCATACATTTTAAATGTTAATCAATGTTCAGTGAGCCAGTGAACTCAGATAGGTCACCCACAACCTACTGTCTCCAGAAAGAACATATACTCTTTTCCATTTTGTTGAGATGTAAAGTACCATGGTGCAAGAGCACAAGATCCTATTTCTCAAAAGAAAATGGCAAAGGACAAGTAGAGTTCAGAATGATGACTCAGAATCTGGGATTTGCAAATCTCACTACTCAGCTGAATTCTTAAAGCATTCCTCCCTAGTCCCATAAATGTGGAACAACATATATTGTCTATAAATTTCATTGATTTTGAAGACTCTTTGGGAAGCTCTAAACATAACTTGAGGCACAGAGGCAAATGCAGAAGCAGAGTTTAATATTTCTGGCCTAAAATTAGTCTGAACTGGATTTGAGCAGGTCCTCCGAATAGGGAACTCTAAACCTACTACCTGGCAAAATGAGAAAACAAAAGACTAATACAAAAATTGTATGTCCTTGGATAAAATTGACCATTATTATACAGTTATGTTTGCCTTATTTTTCTGGTAATAAAATGTCCTTTCTTTTATAAAATTAGTTCTTAGATAGTCATGTGTGTTTGTTTGTTTTTAAATAAGTCCTTGCTTGGTAACATTTAAAAGTTGATGGTTCTCCTAAGTTTAGGAAAAACACAAATCCCTGGCAGATGGATGAAATTCGCAAATCTGGGGAATGCTGAGGCAAGAAACCATACTGTACAGGTCTGCAAAAGACCAGCACCCTGGCTTTGACTCTGTTGTTTTGTCATCTCTCTTTTCTGTCCAAGACAATGTTTAAAAGTCAATATTTCTCCATTTCCTGTTTCTCCTTTTAATGAGAAAGGACAAACACTTGAAAACAAAAATGTATGCAAGGTGCTTGAGACAGAAATTATTTCCCCAAAGTGCTTTAATCATGCTGTTGAAAACCACATCCTCCAGTAGCCTAATCACATAAATCACAGTAAAAGGTTAAAGATGAAGTTCAGCTGTGCCAAATTGCCTGCAATGGTTTCTCAGAAATGGATTACTTTCTGAGTAAGGTGAAGTCATTCTGCTACCCATTGGTATGCTTAGGTGGTCTCTGGCTTGTAAATTCACATCCAGATCATGAGCACGGATGTTTGGTTTGAAGGACTGCTTGTTTAATTTCTTATCAACATTTGACTCAAACCTAGACATTGGGCAGAACTTCCATGAAGTTCAGGACTTCCACACCGCCAGCACCAGGGGGCAGAAGCCAGGCTTCATAAGAGGACAATGATAGTAATACATTCTAAATGCATTACCTGTACCTTGATAAACACTTAAATACCATCTAAAGCATTATTATTCCATTATTATTCAGGGTTCCCAGACACTAAGCATTGTGAACAGAATAATTCCTCAGAAATGTGATTTAGTTATTGAATAAATGTAGGAAGTTATGGAGTATATTGCAATGATTCTTAAATAACTTCAGAAGGATGGTAAAATAGAAAGAGTCCTGGACTTGGGAATCAGGTGACCAAGGGCCTATTTTTCCTTTGATGTAAGCTTAGAGTTACCTAATTCTCCTGAGCCTCACTTTCTTCATCAATAAAATATGTGTTTGGTCTGAAAAGACCCTTTTATTTCTGTTCATTAAGCATTTATTTTGTTCTAAGTACTATGCATGGTGCATTACAAATAGTATCTCATTTAATCCCCTACAATAACTCTATGAGATGAGTACTGTTATTAGCCCCACTCTTGTCCAAGGTCCCTTACACGATCTCACTCCATTCTTCCCCAAACAAAATACACTGAAGCTGCTTTGGGTAAACACAACTGCTCTCTCCCCAAAGCTCATCTACAGCTTCTGTGTGTTAAACAGTTTTGTTTTTCTGGTTTTACTTCCATTTTTGGGTTCCTCTTTGGTTAACTGATTGGTTTCCCTTTCAGTGGCATTGCAATTTGCATCTCAGCTCCTTACAATCATAAGAGGAAATTAGCTAGCACTTATTAAGCACCAATCAAATGGCATATGCTTTCCAAATATTTTCTCTTATCCTAACAACGACCCATTGCCCCATTTTACAAGTCAAGATATAGTCTCAGAGATGTTTAATAGGCTGTCCAAGACCACACAGTGAGGCGTTCTCTCTCTCCTTTTTTTTTTTTTGAAGTATACTTGACTTAAAATGATTCAAGTGTACAGCAAAATGATTCACTTATACATATATATATTTTTTCAGATTCTTTTCTATTATAGATTATTACAAGATATTGAATATAGTTCCCTGTGCTATACAGTAGGTCCTTGTTGTTTATCTATTTTATACATAGTAGTGTGTATCTGTTAATCGCAAATTCCTAATTTATCCCTCCCCTTCTCTGTCTCCTTTGCTAACCATAAGTTTGTTTTCTATGTCTGTGTAACTCTCTCTCTCAACTAGTCTATCTTTTTTTCCCCACTAAGCCCTATAACCTATGACACAGCTGTTTGAGAAAGCATGTTGACATCTACATACTTTCCTTCTATACAAGGATCACTCATTTCAGGGAAAGAAACTGTAAATTAGTTTACACAAATATTCAAATCAGAGCTGTTTGGATTTGATAAGAAAGCTCATGTTTAGAAAAGAAAGAAGGCTAGTGTTTTCACACTCTGTTCCTTAGATTGTATATGACCAATGATCTGCTGTTTAGCAAAAGGAAGACAACAGAGCAGTTGCTATTTTGTGAAGAGCAAAACTAAGTTATCAAAATTTGTTTTTAAAATCTTCCCATTTAATCTGAATTGAAAAATGAGAATTATGTTTACAAAAACTTTCAGTTAATGACTGATGCATCATACTCCTGTGATTTTAAACAATGATTTCTTTTATTCTTTGTGGCTTTGAGCAAAGAGCTTCTTCATCTATGCTACACTTCAAATGGTACCCCAAATTCCAGCTAATTTATTACATTTTCATTACAAATCAGGACATGGAGTGAAAACTATATAAATCAATCCATCTATTTGTCTAAGATTAGTTGTAGAAATTCAAATCTGAACATGTTTCACATAGCTTAGATTTCACACCTACACCTGACCCTACTACCAGAGTTTCCTTATCTATTTTGCATCATTATTCCTTATATATCCCACAGTCTCCTCTGTGACCAAGTATCCACCAATTCTTCAGGCTCTGGGTATCCTTTCCACATCAGAATCTTGTTTTCCTAAGGCATGTTTCATCGTCTCCATTTTGGAGAGAAAGCACAAAAAGCAGAGTTTCTTTAATTTTCTCCAAGCTCTCTCACTCAACAGGCAATGAATATTCAAACCATATGATTCAGCAATCCTACTACTGGGTATATATCCAAAGGAAATGAAAACAGGATATCAAAGATAAATCTGCACTCCCACATTCATTGCAGGATTATTCACAACAGCCAAGATATAGAAACAACCTAAGTATCCATCAATGGATGAAAGGATAAAAAAGATGTGGTATATGTATGCAATGGAGTATTATTCAGCCATGAGAAAGAAGGAAATCCTGCTGTTTGAGACAACATGGATGGAAATTGAGGACATTATGCTAAGTGGAGTAAGCCAGACAAAGAAGGACAAATATTGCATGGTATCACTTATATGTGAAATCTAAATAAAAAGTCAAACTCATGGGAAACACAGTAGAAAAGTGGTTGCTGGGGGCTGGGGAGTGGGGGAAATAGGGAGAGGATGGTAAAAGTGTACAGACTTTCAGCTATAAGATGAATAAGTTCTGAGGAGCTAATGTATAACATGGTGACTCTAGTTAATAACACTGTATTGTATAATTGAAATTTGCTGAAAGTAAAACTTAAGTGTTCTCACATACACACAATAAAAGGTAAGTATGTGAGGTGATGCATATGTTAATTAACTAGATGGGAAGATATCTTTCACAATGTATATGTATATCATATCACATGATGTACACTTTAAACATCTTATAATTTTATTTGTTAATTATACCCCAAGAAAGCTGAACAAACACCTGCTATATGTGAACTACCACATGAGGAATTATAAATGATGTTAAGATTTTAAAAAGATAGAATGTTGCACTCAAGGGGCTTAGAATCTACCAGCCAATCTGACTAGATGATCTAGTTTCTAACTGACCTAGAGTTCTCCTACAGAGAGGAAATTAATCACATTACTCTAAAAAGGGATTCTTCATTTCACAAAAAGATTCACAGCACATTTCCTAATGTACAGTAGGACATTTAAAATATGAGTACATGGGACTTCCCTCGTGGTCCACCGGTTAAGAATCCACCTTCCAATACAGAGGATGCGAGTTCAATCCCTGGTCAGGGAACTAAGATCCCACATGCCACAGGGTAACTAAGCCTGCATGCCACAACTACTGGGCCTGCATGTCATAACTAGAGAGCCCACTTGCTGCAACTACAGAGCCCACATTCTCTGGAACCCATGCACCACAACTACAAAGCCCATGCACTCTGGAGCCCGTGCACCACAATGAGGGACACTGCATGCTGCAACTACTGAGCCCGCGTGCTCTGGAGCCCACGCATGCACCACAGCTAAAGAGAAGCCCGCACGCCACAACTAAGACCCAACACAGCCAAAAAATAAATAAATAGATATTTTTTAAAAATAAAATAAAATATGAGTAGATGTGCATACAGCTTTTGGGAGAACATATTTGTGACTTTCACAACATTGGAAACAGATGAGTAGTGTTTTTCTGTTTTCCAACAGTAGGAGTTAATTTTTTATGACATAAATTCTTAAATGTTATTTGTTTTTAGGCAAAAAGTGACCCTGAAAACAGGCAATTTATTTATTGTGAACTTTTGCCAAATAGTATCAAGAATGATAGCTACTTTTCCTTTTCCCAACGTCTCTCTCTTTGTAATATGCTTCTTAAATATGTGTTAAAATGTGCATTTGTTTTATAGACTATCAATTTAATGTGACCATTTCCATATAAGCTGTAAAAACTACAAAACTGTTATCACAATCAATACGATATCAAGAAACAAAAATGAGATCTAACCATACTTTACTATATTCATATATCCCCTTAATAACATTCACAGGAGAAGCTTCAAGATGGCGGAAGAATAGGACGTGGAGATCACCTTCCTCCCCACAAATACATCAGAAATACATCTACATGTGGAACAACTCCTACAGAACACCTACTGAACGCTGGCAGAAGACCTCAGACCTCCCAAAAGGCAAGAAACTCCCCACGTACTTGGGTAGGGCAAAAGAAAAAAGAAAAAACAGAGACAAAAGAATAGGGATGGAACCTGCACCAGTGGGAGGGAGCCGTGAAGGAGGAAAGGTTTCCACGCACTAGGAAGGCCCTTCGCGGGCGGAGACTGTGGGTGGCGGTGGGTAAGCTTCGGAGCCACGGAGGAGAGCGCAGCCACAGGGGTGCGGAGGGCAAAGCAGAGAGATTCCCGCACAGAGGCTCGGCGCCGAGCAGCACTCACCATCCCAAGAGGCTTGTCTGCTCACCCGCCGGGGAGGGCGGGGGCTGGGAGCTGAGGCTCGGGCTTCGCTCGGATCTCGGATCGCAGGGAGAGGACTGGGGTTGGCGGAGTGAACACAGCCTGAAGGGGCTAGTGCGCCACAGCTGCCGGGAGGGAGTCCGGGAAAAAGTCTGGAGCTGCCGAAGAGACAAGAGACTTTTTCTTGCCTCTTTGTTTCCTGGTGCGCGAGGAGAGAGGATTCAGAGCACTGCTTAAAGGAGCTCCAGAGACGGGCGCGAGCCGCAGCTATCAGCGCGGACCCCAGAGACGGGCATGAGACACTAAGGCTGCTGCTGCCGCCACCAAGAAGCCTGTGTGCGAGCACAGGTCACTCTCCACACCTCCCCTCCCGGGAGCCTGTGCAGCCCGCCACTACCAGGCTCCCGTGATCCGGGGACAACTTGCCCGGGAGAACGCACGGCGCGCCTCAGGCTGCTGCAACATCATGCCGCCTCTGCCGCCGCAGGCTCGCCCCGCCTCCTCCGTACCCCTCCCTCCCCCCGGCCTGAGTGAGCCAGAGCCCCCGAAGCAGCTGCTCCTTTAACCCCGTCCTGTCTGAGCGAAGAACAGATGCCCTCAGGCGACCTACATGCAGAAGCGGGTCCAAATCCAAAGCTGAACCCCGGGAGCTGTGAGAACAAAGAAGAGAAAGGGAAATTTCTCCCAGCAGCCTCAGAAGCAGCGGGTTAAAGCTCCACAAACAACTTGATGTACCTGCATCTGCTGAATACCTGAATAGACAACGAATCATCCCAAATTGAGGAGGTGGACTTTGGGAGCAGGATATATTAATTTTTCTCCTTTTCCTTTTTTTGTGAGTGTGTATGTGTGTGCTTCTGTGTGTGATTTTGTCTGTATAGCTTTGCTTTTACCATTTGTCCTAGGGTTCTGTCTGTCCTTTTTTTTTTTTTTTTAACTCTACTTTTTAGCGCTTGTTATCATTGGTGGATTTGTTTTTTGGTCTGGTTGTTCTTTTCTTTCTTTCTTTCTTTTTTAATCACTTTTAAATTTTTTTTAATTTGTAATAATTATTTTTTATTTTAATAACTTTATTTTATTTTATTCTTTCTTTCTTTCTTTCTTTCCTTCCTTCCTTCCTTCCATCCTTCCTTCTTTCCTTCTTCCTTTCTTCTTCCTTTCTTCCTTTCTTCCTTTCTTCCTTCCTTTCTTTCTTTCTTTCTTTCTTTCTTTCTTTCTTTCTTTCTTTCTTTCTTTCTTTCTTTCTTTCTTTCTTTCTCCCTTTTATTCTGAGCCGTGTGGATGACAGGCTCTTGGTGCTCCAGCCAGGCATCAGGGCTGTGCCTCTGAGGTGGGAGAGCCAAGTTCAGGATATTGGTCCACCAGAGACCTCCCAGCTCCATGTAATATCAAACAGCGAAAATCTCCCAGAGATCTCCATCTCAACACCAAAACCCAGCTCCACTCAATGACCAGCAAGCTACAGTGCTGGACACCCTATACCAAACAACTAGCAAGACAGGAACACAACCCCACCCATTAGCAGAGAGGCTGCCTAAAATTATAATAAGGTCACAGACACCCCAAAACACACCACCGTACGTGGACCTGCCCACCAGAAAGACAAGATACAGCCCCACGCACCAGAACATAGGCATCAGTCCCCTACACCAGAAAGCCTACACAACCCATGGAACCAAACTTACCCACTGGGGACAGACACCAAAAACAATGGGAATTACGAACCTGCAGCTTGGGAAAGGGAGACCCCAAACACAGTAAGTTAAGCAAAATGAGAAGACAGAGAAACACACAGCAGATGAAGGAGCAAGGTAAAAATCCACCAGACCAAACAAATGAAGAGGAAATAGGCAGTTTACCTGAAAAAGAATTCAGAATAATGATAGTAAAGATGATCCAAAATCTTGGAAATAGAATGGAGAAAATACAAAAAATGTTTAACAAGGACCTGGAAGAACTAAAGACCAAACAAACAATGATGAACAACACAATAAATGAAATTGGAATCAATAGCAGAATAACTGAGGCAGAGGAATGTATAAGTGACCTGGAAGGTAAAATAGGGGAAATAACTACTGCAGAGCATAATAAAGAAAAAAGAATGAAAAGAATTGAGGACAGTCTCAGAGACCTCTGGGACAAAATTAAACACACCAACATTAGAATCATAGGGGTCCCAGAAGAAGAAGAGAAAAAGAAAGGGACTGAGAAAATATTTGAAGAGATTATAGTTGAAAACTTCCCTAACATGGGAAAGGAACTACTTACTCAAGTCCAGGAAGCAAAGAGAGTCCCATACAGGATAAATCCAAGGAGAAACACACCAAGACACATATTAATCAAACTATCAAAAATTAAATACAAAGAAAAAATATTGAGAGCAGCAAGGGAAAAACAACAAATAACATACAAGGGAATCCCCATAAGGTTAACAGCTGATCTTTCAGCAGAAACTCTGCAAGCCAGAAGGGAGTGGCAGGATATATTTAAAGTGATGAAAGGGAAAAACCTATAACCAAGATTACTCTACCCAGCAAGGATCTCATTCAGATTCGATGGAGAAATTAAAACCTTTACAGACAAGCAAAAGCTAAGAGAATTCAGCACCACCAAACCAGCTTTACAACAAATGCTAAAGGCACTTCTATAGGCAGGAAACCCAAGAGAAGGAAAAGACCTACAATAACACACCCAAAACAATTAAGAAAATGGTAATAGGAACATACATATCGATAATTACCTTAAATGTAAATGGATTAAGTGTTCCAAACAAAAGACATAGACTGGCTGAATGGATACAAAAACAAGACCTGTATACATGTTCTTTACAAGAGAACCACTTCAGACCTAGGGACACATACAGACTGAAAGTGAGGGGATGGAAAAAGATATTCCATGCAAATGGAAATCAAAAGAAAGCTGGAGTAGCAATTCTCATATCAGACAAAACAGACTTTAAAACAAAGACTATCACAAGAGACAAAGAAGGACACTACAGAGCGATCAAGGGATCAATCCAAGAAGAAGATACCACAATTGGAAATATTTATGCACCCAACATAGGAGCACCTCAATACATAAGGCAAATGCTAACAGCCATAAAAGGCGAAATCAACAGTAACACAATCATAGTAGGGGACTTTAACACCCCACTTTCACCAATGGACAGATCATCCAAAATGAAAATACATAAATAAACACAAGCTTTAAATGACACATTAAACAAGATGGACTTAATTGATATTTATAGGACCTTCCCTCCAAAAACAACAGGATACGCTTTCTTCTCAAGTGCTCATGGAATATTCTCCAGGATAGATCATATCTTGGGTCACAAATCAAGCCTTGGTAAATTTAAGAAAATTGAAATCGTATCAAGTATCTTTTCTGACCACAACGCTATGAGACTAGATATCAATTACAGGAAAAAATCTGTAAAAAATACAAACACATGGAGGCTAAACAATACGTTACTAAATAACCAAGAGATCACTGAAGAAATCAAAGAGGAAATCAAAAAATACCTAGAGACAAATGACAATGAAAACACGATGACCCAAAACCTATGGGATGCAGCAAAAGCAGTTCTAAGAGGGAAGTTTATAGCAATACAATCCTACCTTAAGAAACAAGAAACATCTCAAATAAAAAACCTAACCTTACACCTAAAGCAATTAGAAAGAGAAGAACAAAAAAAAAAACCCCAAAGTTAGCAGAAGGAAAGAAATTCTAAAGATCAGATCAGAAATAAATGAAAAAGAAATGAAGGAAACAGGAGCAAAGATCAATAAAACTAAAAGCTGGTTCTTTGAGAAGATAAACAAAATTGATAAACCATTAGCGAGACTCATCAAGAAAAAAAGGGAGAAGACTTAAATCAATAGGATTAGAAATGAAAAAGAAGAAGTAACAACTGACACTGTAGAAATACAAAGAATCATGAGGGATTACTACAAGCAGCTATATGCCAAAAAAATGGACAACCTGGAAGAAATGGAAAAATTCTTAGAAAAGCACAACCTTCCGAGACTGAACCAGGAAGAAATAGAAAATATACACAGACCAATCACAAGCACTGAAATTGAAACTGTGATTAAAAATATTCCAACAAACAAAAGCCCAGGATCAGATGGCTTCACAGGCGAATTCTATCAAACATTTAGAGAAGAGCTAACACCTATCCTTCTCAAACTCTTCCAAAATGTAGCAGAGGGAGGAACACTCCCAAACTCATTCTATGAGGCCACCATCACGCTGATACCAAAACTAGACAAACATGTCACAAAGAAAGAAAACTACAGGCCAATATCACTGATGAACATAGATGCAAAAATCCTCAACAAAATACTAGCAAAGACAATCCAACAGCACATTAAAAGGATCATACACCATGATCAAGGGGGGTTTATCCCAGGAATGCAACGATTCTTCAATATACGCAAATCAATCAATGTGATACACCATATTAACAAATTGAAGAATAAAATCCATATGATCATCTCAATGGATACAGAAAAAGCTTTCGACAAAATTCAACACCCATTTATGATAGAAACCCTCCAGAAAGTAGGCAAAGAGGCAACTCACCTCAACATAATAAAGGCCATATATGACAAACCCACAGCCAACATCTTCCTCAATGGTGAAAGACTGAAACCATTTCCACTAAGGTCAGGAATAAGACAAGGTTGCCCAGTCTCACCACTATTATTCAACATTGTTTTGGAAGTTTTAGCCACAGCAATCAGAGAAGAAAAAGAAATAAAAGGAATCCAACTCGGGAAAGAAGAAGGAAAGCTGTCACTGTTTGCAGATGGCATGATACTATACATAGAGAATCCTAAAGATGCCACCAGAAAACTACTAGTGCTAATCAATGAATTTGGCAAAGTAGCAGGATACAAAATTAATGCACAGAAATCTCTTGCATTCCTATACACTAATGATGAAAAATCTGAAAGTGAAATTAAGGAAACACTCCCATTTACCACTGCAACAAAAAGAATAAAATACCTAGGAATAAACCTACCTAAGGAGACAAAAGACCTGTATGCAGAAAACTATAAGACACTGATGAAAGAAATTAAAGATGATACAAACAGATGGAGAGATATACCATGTTCTTGGATTGGAAGAATCAGTACTGTGAAAATGACTATACTACCCAAAGCAATCTACAGATTCAGTGCAATTGCTATCAAACTACCACTGGCATTTTTCACAGAACTAGAACAAAAAATTTCACAATTTGTATGGAAACACAAAAGACCCCGAATAGCCCAAACCATCTTGAGAAAGAAAGATGGAGCTGGAGGAATCAGGCTCCCAGACTGCAGACTATACTACAAAGCTACAGTAATCAAGACAGTATGGTACTGGCACAAAATCAGAAATATAGATCAATGGAACAGGGTAGAAAGCTCAGAGATGAACCCACTCACATATGGTCACCTTCTTTTTGATAAAGGAGGCAAGAATATACAATGGAGAAAAGACAGCCTCTTCAATAAGTGGTGCTGGGAAAACTGGACAGCTACATGTAAAAGAATGAAATTAGAACACTCCCTAACACTGTACACCAAAATAAACTCAAAATGGATTAAAGAGGCCAGACACTATATGTAAGGCCAGACACTATAAAACTCTTAGAGGAAAACATAGGCGGAACATTCTATGACATAAATCACAGCAAGATCCTTTTTGACCCACCTCCTAGAGAAATGGAAATAAAAACAAAAATAAACAAATGGGACCTAGTGAAACTTAAAAGCTTTTGCACAGCAAAGGAAACCATAAACAAGATAAAAAGACAACCCTCAGAATGGGAGAAAATATTTGCAAATGAAGCAACTGACAAAGGATTAATCTCCAAAATTTACAAGCAGCTCATGCAGCTCAATATCAAAAAAACAAACAACCCAATCCAAAAATGGGCAGAAGACCTAAATAGACATTTCTCCAAAGATATACAGATTGCCAACAGACACATGAAAGAATGCTCAACATCATTAATCATTAGAGAAATGCAAATCAAAACTACAATGAGATATCATCTCACACCGGTCAGAATGGCCATCATCAAAAAATCTAGAAACAATAAATGCTGGAGAGGGTGTGGAGAAAAGGGAACACTCTTGCATTGTTGGTGGGAATGTAAATTGATACAGCCACTATGGAGAACAGTATGGAGGTTCCTTAAAAAACTAAAAATAGAACTACCATACGACCCAGCAATCCCACTACTGGGCATATACCCTGAGAAAATCATAATTCAAAAAGAGACATGTACCACAATGTTCACTGCAGCTCTATTTACAATAGCCAGGACATGGAAGCAACCTAAGTGTCCATCATCGGATGAATGGATAAAGAAGATGTGGCACATATATACAATGGAATATTACTCAGCCATAAAAAGAAATGAAATGGAGGTATTTGTAATGAGGTGGATGGAGTTAGAGTCTGTCATACAGAGTGAAGTAAGTCAGAAAGAGAAAAACAAATACAGTATGCTAACACATATATACGGAATCTAAGGAAAAAAAAAAAAAAAGGCCATGAAGAACCTAGTGGCAAGACGGGAATAAAGACACAGACCTACTAGAGAATGGACTTGAGGATATGGGGAGGGGGTGGGGTGAGATGTGACAGGGTAAGAGAGTGTCATGGACATATATACACTACCAAATGTAAAATAGATAACTAGTGGGAAGCAGCCGCATAGCACAGGGAGATCAGCTCGGTGCTTTGTGACCACCTAGAGGGGTGGGATGGGGAGGGTGGGAGGGAGGGAGATGCAAGAGGGAAGAGAAATGGGAACATATTGTATATGTATAACTGATTCACTTTGTTATAAAGCAGAAGCTAACACACCATTGTAAGGCAATTATACTTCAATAAAGATGTTTAAAAAAAAAAAAAAAAGAGACATGTACCACAATGTTCACTGCAGCTCTATTTACAATAGCCAGGACATGGAAGCAACCTAAGTGTCCATCATCGGATGAATGGATAAAGAAGATGTGGCACATATATACAATGGAATATTACTCAGCCATAAAAAGAAACGAAATGGAGGTATTTGTAGTGAGGTGGATGGAGTTAGAGTCTGTCATACAGAGTGAAGTAAGTCAGAAAGAGAAAAACAAATACTGTATGGTAACACATATATATGGAATCTAAAAAAAAAAAAAAAGTGGTCATGAAGAACCTAGGGGCAGGATGGGAATAAAGACGCAGACCTACTAGAGAATGGACTTGAGGACATGGGGAGGGGGAATGGTAAGCTGGGCCAAAGTGAGAGAGTGCCATGTACATATATACACTACCAAATGTAAAACCAATAGCTAGTGGGAAGCAGCTGCATAGCACAGGGAGTTCAGCTCGGTGCTTTGTGACCACCTAGAGGGGTGGGATAGGGAGGGTGGGAGGGAGACGCAAGAGGGAGGAGATATGGGGATATATGTATATGTATAGCTGATTCACTTTGTTATAAAGCAGAAACTAACACACCATTGTAA
Organism: Eschrichtius robustus; assembly: GCF_028021215.1. Lineage (NCBI taxonomy): Eukaryota > Metazoa > Chordata > Mammalia > Artiodactyla > Eschrichtiidae > Eschrichtius > Eschrichtius robustus. The sequence goes on from NC_090833.1 coordinate 75,113,895, forward strand.
AGCAATTATACTCCAATAAAGGTGTTTAAAAAAAAAGAATTAATTAGTAAAAATTCCATGGGGATTTTATATTTAAAGATAGTGTATTTAGCAATACTAAACTGAAAATACAATCAAATAAGAGATAATAAAAAATTTCAATTTGTAACTAAAAAAAATAATAACATTCATAAGTTACCAGTTACGTAATTAAATGCCAGAGGTGTTATCAAAGATATATTTTAAGGTCTAATTAACTGATAAGTATGGTTCAATGCTAAGTCTACATGATAATTAGTAAGACATAAGCAGAGAAAGTCTGCTAATCTGAAAATTATGAAGCTATTTCTTACCTGTTGCAGCATGGATGGAGATCTGCCTGCAAAGAAATGGCCTCAGGATCTCAGGTTGGACTCAGAAAGGAAAGATGTGGTTTTACATGCTGCTGGAATAAAATATTATTCATTGCTCCTGTACTCTTTTCTTTTATAAATTTTTAAATTTTTAATTGTAGTAAAATACATATAACAAAATTTACCATCTTTATTTTTAAATGTATAGTTCAGTAGTGTTAAATATATTCATACTGTTGTGCAACCAATCTCCAGAAGTTTTTCACCTTGCAAAACTGAAATTATACTCACTAAACAACTCTGCATCCCCCCCACCGCCACCCCAGCCTCTGGCAAACCATTCTACTTTCTGTCTCTATGAGTTTGACTACTCTAGGTAGTCTATAGATACCTCATTTAAGTGGGATCACACAGTATTTGTCTTTTGTGACTAGCTTATTTCACTTAGCATAATGTCCTCAAGGTTCATCCATGTTATAATCTGTGTCAGAATTTTCTTCCTTTTTAAGGATAAATAATGTTCTATCGTATGTATATACCACATTTTGTTCATCCATTCATCTGTGGGTAGACATTTGTGTTGCTTCCACCTTTGGCTATTGTGAATAATGCTGCTGTGAACATGGGTGTACAACTGGACTCTTCTCTTGATTTGATATAAACAGACACATTTTTCTGGTCCAAAAATTTGACCCTAACTTCAACCTCCATTTGCCCCAGTTGCATTGGCAATGCATCCCCCCTGCGACTGGTGAACCGGTCTTTTCCTTGAGATTGGTGTGCTTTTTCCTAGGAGGGAATTTGGAAAAGATCTAATATTTATTATGCCCAGTATGTGTCAGTCTCTGTGAATGGTGCTTTTACTTTCTATTCCTAATAAACCTTTGAAGTAGATATTAATCTCTTTATTTTACAGATGAGGATCCTCAGGCTAAGAGTTTAACAATTTCCCCAAGATCTCAAAGTGGTGTCAGGAAAAAAATATTTTCCACTATCCTCTTAGGTGATTGTATGGGGGCCCGCAAATTAAACTAACAAAAGCTTGATTAACAGAAGACACACAATTTTTATTAACATTTACATGCACAAAAGTTCACAGAAAAGAAGTAAAACTCAAAGAAGAGGTTAGTCTCTGGGGTTTGTATAATATTTTAACAAAGGAAAGGCAGTTTAGGCTTTAAGGGACATTAATGTTGTGGAAGTGACTAGGAAATATATGGGGGAATTAATGGAAAATAAGAGTTATTTTAGTAAAGTCTGTTTATGCACACTTGTCTCAGTGTTGACTCTCCATCTCTGGTAGTAAGAGGGTCCTTCTCTTCCTGGTAGAGGAGGACACTTTCACAAAGGGACATTTATGACCTGCTTGTAGGCAGTTAACGAGAGGGCAGAGACTCTTCCTGCATCTGTTGATCCTCCATTGCCTTCGACTCAAAATAATCCTATGCCAAAGTGGTATATTTGGGGGTGGCATATCCTGATCCCCTTCAGTAGTAAAAAGTGAAATGAGATTAAATTCCAAGTCTTTTGGGCTCTATATCCCATGTACTTTCCCCACTACATTGATAATTAATAGGAACAACTTTTCCCACTTACATTCACAGAAATATATCATACCATTTCAGGGGGGTCATTCCGCTTGTCAAATGTTTCTTCATTTCATCTGCACTGCCACTCCCATCCCCTCAGTCACCCGCTGTTATGTGTCTAGCCCTATCCTATGCACAATGGGATACTGAGGGATACGATGAGGTTATACCTATAAGAAACTCACAGCCTAGCTGGGAGAAAGCATGAAAGAATTTCAAGGGAGTGCGTCTCTACAGACACATTAGGGTGTCAATCAGGGCACATGAATTCTGATCCAGTGCCATCCACCATGCATCCTCTGCTGGACAATTCACCTCTCAGTCTTAATATGAATCTGGAATATGAGGGCATTGGATTGAAATTCCTTTAGACCCTAAATTTCTGATATGTCATTGCATATATACAAACAGGTGTATATTACACGTGGCTGAAGGCAACTTGCTTAAGCCCTCAATGTCTTCGTGTCCTTATTTGTAAAATGGAAGGTTGGATACGTGCCTTGTAAGATCTGGAGGAAATTAAAAGCAATACTTCCAAAAGACAGTCAGGAATACTCTTTGGTACAATAAATGGTAGCTAGAATTACGACAGATCTTCAGGTAGATTTATCAAATCAACAACTTTGCAGGGTAAAGATAGTGATATAGCAATGGGCTTCAGGTGAGGTATGGGAACTTTTGTTTCCCCTGGAAACAAAATAACCCTATTAAATATAATTTGGTTTACCATTCTTTCTTTTATCCAATCACAGAGTGGAAAGAAACCTTGAAATCATAGAATTCCATGATTCCTCAAACCTAGCTGGTCATCAAATCATCCAGAGTACTTATTAAAAATATGGATTCCTAGCCCAGCACCCAGAAGGATTCTGATTCAGTAGGTATAGCTGTGGTGGGTAGCTCTCCAACTATACCTGGAATCTGATTCCTCCACCTACGACCCTTTTTACATCTGGCTTCAACCTCATGCCAGGCTACAGGCATCCTTTAAAGAGCAGTTTTCCAAGCAATTCCACTTCTAGGTATATACCCCAAAAGAAACGAAACCAGTCACTTGAACAGGTATTTATACATCCATGTTCATAGCAGCATTATTCACAATAGCCAAAAAGGGGAAGCAACGCAAGTGTCTATCGACAGAGGAGTGAATAAACAAAATGTGGTAAATGCATACAATGGGGTATTATTCAGCCTTAAAAAGGAAAGACATTCTGACATGTTATAACATGGATGAACCTTGAGGACATTATGCAAAGTGAAATAAGCCAGTCGCAAAAGGACAAATATTGTCAGTTACACTTAGACGAGGTATCTAGAGAAGTCAGACTCACGGGAACAGAAGGTAGAACGGTGATGGTAGTTGCCAGAGGCTGGGAGGCGGGGGATGGAGTTTCAGGTGGGGAAGGTGAAAACGTTCTGGAGATAGATGGTGGTGACGGCTGCACAACAATGTGAATGTACTTAATGCCAATAAACTGTACACCTGAAAAATGGTTAAGATGGTAAATTTTATGTTCTATGTATTTTACCACAAAAAATAAAAAATAAAAATAAACTAGAGAGGTAAAAAAAAAAAAGTTTTCTGGCTGGGGGAAGGGAGAGATTTATTTTGAGCATCTGCCATAAACCAGGTTCCCTTGTAAGCACTGGGGAGATGGTTCCTTTTCTCAAAGAACCCATGTACCTCTACAGAGAGGAACTGGATTGTTTCAATGAATTGGACCTACAGTGGAAAACTTCTCTGATAGCAGCCTGTGGAGTCAGAAAAGGGAGCCATCAACTCGTCCAGGGAAGGATGGGGTGGGCGTGGTGAGGGACAGTTGAAGGCTTCTCAGGAAAATAACACAGATTCTGAGTCTCCTCCGTAGCTCCAGCTCTGCTCTTACTCGCCTCCCCAGCAATTTCAGAGCCAGCGTTGCGTCCTCCTCTACTCCAGCCACTGCCCCATCTCCTCCGTTTCCAGGTCCTTTGTCTCATGTCCTGAAGTCCCAGCTTGAACTTCAGGAGCACCAGTTGATTTAACATTTTACAGAGGGCTGAGAAATTCTTCCTCAGTCAGAGGTCAGGTCCTTTAGGAAAGTCTCTCATACCTATTATTCTGCAGCTATTTTTGTTCTGCTTTGCTTTCTTATTATTACCATCCACATATCTATTGTAGAAATTTGTAAAAGCAGATAATAAAAAAGAAATGAAAAATAAAAGTCACCAATAATCCCACCACCTACTTACCTCCGGAAATACTAATGTGCACACACACACCGCACACACACACACACACATTTTACATGAATGAGGTAACACTATACATTATCATTTTTAACCTGCTTTGCCCTCTTCACTCTGTTTTATCTCAGGTGACGACGCCTCTAGATTTGCGGATGGGGAGAGCACTGAAACAAGATTCCAACATTCACCACCCCCCACGCAGACATGCAGTTCTCATGCCCAGGTTTTCTAAACGGCAGGATCGCTAGAGGGGTAAAGCAAGGTCTGCTGCTACCTGGGGCCAGGAGCCTGAGGTTGAGGACAATGCAAGAAAAAGGAGCTTCCTGCACCTCCTGCCCTTCCAAAGCCCACTGCTCTCCCCACCCCTCACAGCCATCCCTCCAAATACCACTCACTGAAACTTCAGCCCTTTGGACTACACCCACCCTGCCAGGAATCAGGCACCGTGCCACCCCAGCAGATGGGCCAGAGAATAGGTAGTCAATGTTGATTTCCTGGGACAAATAGGAGTATCAAGTGTAGATGTTGAAAACAGGACTCCTAGGTAAGAATTTATCCTTCAGCACTCAAATCCTGACAGACACAGTCAGAATTCTAGCTGAGGGAAAAATTCACTCTGACCCAAGAGGAACAGCTGTCAAGTCTTGGGGAAAAAATGCTTCCGTGGAGAGGGGAGGGCGGCAGTGAGGCCAAGGAGCTCTCTGGTGGGTTCCCCTCGCATTCTGCAGAATCCATCTTCAAGCCAAAACAAGCTTGCTCAGCCCAGGCAGCGCCTTGTTAAGCGGCCATTAGAATGCAGAGCTGCACAGGCAAGGCTCTCCAGATACATAAAGAGTCCATAACATTTGGGCTGCAGCCCTAACTCATTATTTGCTATGAAAGTTTATGTAGCCACAAAATTAAATGAGAAAAGCCCATTAGGAAGGGTTTGAAACCTACCTAACTCATGCCTGACAACAGCAAAAGAGCAGAGCGTAGCTGTCAACTTAGTGGTTCTGCTTCCCAATCTAAATCATGGCTACTCCTTTTGGGAAGTTCCAAGCAAACTGGAGCCTCTCACACATTCTAGGGCCTGCCCCCTGTGGCCTGGGACCCACTCCACAGAGGTAAGCGAGCCCTGCCTGTAGCAGTCGCGCCCTTACAGGACACTGCTGGGGCCCCTGCTCCAGCAGCCACTTGGCCAAAAGGCTCAGGCTGATTCTACAGGCTCCAATGGGTCATTTTAAATAGGGTCTGAAAATTCCCATTCAGCCACAGATTAGGCCTTTCAACAAGATCTCCTCTTTTTATTAAATCCTGAGTCAGCAAATCACGGCCCCCAGGTCAAATCCAGTCTCCTACTTGATTTTTAAATACTGTAAAGTTTTTTTTTTTTTTAATTTTTATTTATTTATTTGTTTATTTTTAATTTTTGGCTGTGTTGGGTCTTCGTTTCTGTGCGAGGGCTTTCTCTAGTTGTGGCAAACGGGGGCCACTCTTCATCGCGGCGCGCGGGCCTCTCACTATCGCGGCCTCTCTTGTTGCAGAGCACAGGCTCCAGACGCACAGGCTCAGCAGTTGTGGCTCACGGGCCCAGTTGCTCCGCGGCACGTGGGATCCTCCCAGACCAGGGCTCGAACCCGTGTCCCCTGCATTGCAGGCGGATTCTCAACCACTGCGCCACCAGGGAAGCCCTACTGTAAAGTTTAACTAGAATACAGCCACATTCCTATTTACACGTCCTCTAGGGTTACTTTTACTTTCACCCCACTGGGCAGAGTTGTAAAGTTGCAAGAGTCTGCAGAGCCAATAAATTCAAAAATATTCACGAATCTGACCCTTTACAGATAAAGTTTGCCAACTCGTCTACTAAACCACTATACGGATCAACTTCTATTAGTCATTGTTATTTAAAAATTTTTTCTGATATATTTTAGAAAAGACATGAAAACAGTGGTTATTCAGGGATGGAGGGATTATGGAGAGTTTTATTTCCTTCTTTTTACAGATGTGTTTTTTTTCCACAAATGTTATGTATTCTTAATTATTAATAGGAAAAAAAACATTTTTAAGAAAAAGACGAATGGATGCCTTTGCTATGGAAAAAAGAACCTGTGGGCCTGGTTGCAGTTGTACAAATGATGCTAAAACCAGACCAAATTTTCCATCTCCTTCCATGGAGAAAGGTGAATTTCTTATCATAACCAAATATAGGTTGTATATGAGTCCAGGTCACCCAAGAAGCAGTACCCAAGACACGGAAGAACTTTCTAGGGGAAATGCCTGTGAGAGAAAATGAGGAGGAGCCGGGAGCCTGTGTAACACTGATCGGACCCCAAGTGAAAGAGAAAGAAAAGGAAGATTGGGTGGCAGCGTCTGAGAATATGGTACAGTTCTAAGAAAAGTTCAGGACTGTCAAGGAGTTCTTGAGCCGAAACCATCTGTCAGTGGAGGCCCGTCTCTCCCAGTGATGGGCGAGCTTCATATCCTAGCCTAGCTCAGGTCACTGACTGACAGCAGCTGGCAGGAAACGTGGCCTCATGGAATTGCCGGGATGGATTTTTAGGCCAGGAGCTGGGGCCTTGAGCAACTACACTCCTTACAGCCAGAGATCTGAGAGATGCACCGTCACGGTCAGCTCAAAGAAAACCATAAAGAACACACACACAAAACTACGTGACTCCAGCAAAGGAAACCATAGACAAGACGAAAAGACAACCCTCAGAATGGGAGAAAATATTTGCAAACGAATCAGCGGACAAAGGATTAATCTCCAAAATATATAAACAGCTCATGCAGCTCAATATTAAAGAAACAAACAACCCAATCCAAAAATGGGCAGAAGACCTAAATAGACATTTCTCCAAAGAAGACATACAGATGGCCAAGAAGCACATGAAAAGCTGCTCAACATCACTAATTATTAGAGAAATACAAATCAAAACTACAATGAGGTATCACCTCACACCAGTTAGAATGGGCATCATCAGAAAATCTGCAAACAACAAATGCTGGAGAGGGTGTGGAGAAAAGGGAACCCTCTTGCACTGTTGGTGGGAATGTAAATTGATAAAGCCACTATGGAGAACAGTATGGAAGTTCCTTAAAAACCTAAAAATAGAATTACCATATGACCCAGCAATCCCACTACTGGGCATATACCCAGAGAAAACCATAATTCAAAAAGACACATGCACCCCAATGTTCATTGCAGCACTATTTACAATAGCCAGGTCATGGAAGCCACCTAAATGCCCATTGACAGACGAATGGATAAAGAAGTTGTGGTAAATATATACAATGAAATATTACTCAGCCATAAAAAGGAACGAAATTGAGTCATTTGTTGAGACGTGGATGGATCTAGAGACTGTCATACAGAGTGAAGTAAGTCGGAAAGAGAAAAACAAATATCGTATATTAACGCATATGTGTGGAACCTAGAAAAATGGTACAGATGAACCGGTTTGCAGGGCAGAAGTTGAGACACAGATGTAGAGAACAAACGTATGGACACCAAGGGGGGAAAACCACGGCGGGGTGGGGATGGTGGTGTGCTGAATTGGGCAATTGGGATGGACATGCATACACTGATGTGTATAAAATTGATGACTAATAAGAACCTGCTGTATAAAAAAAAAAACAACCTAATACTAAACTTTCTTTGGGTTATTTGTATGGAAATATGTTAATATAAATGTTTCAGACATTACATGAAATTCCTAAAAATCTTAAATGCTCTGGTATAATGTTATAAGTCATAATTCTAGTTATTACTTTAAAATGTATATCTCAGAAAAAACTAAATTTCCTTGTCAATTGCATTATTATGCACTTTCATCAAATCTTTAACCATGGTCATTTTTAAGTCTTTTGTCATTTACAGACAGTTCTGGGCGTACTCTGATGCTTTTGCAAAAATGTTCCTATAGAAGGGCTTCATCTTCAAGGAATTCATGGAAAAGACTCTGACAAGTACAGGTTTCTGGTAACTGACTATACTGCTGAACTGAATGAATAAGCATTTTCAGAACTCTAATGGAAAACTGATGAATTCATAAAAGTGCTAACAGAAGATCAAGATGAAAAAAAAATTAATGACATGGGACTGAGTGAACTGATGAGGATGATTATAATTTTTGTGACTTTCTGTTTGAATTAAAAAAAAATGATAAAAAAAAAAGTGCGTGACTCTATGAAACAAATCATTTTAAAACCCCAAAGAAGCATATAAATGAGATTCCAAAAAGATACTGACATTTTGGAAGCAGAATGGACCACAGAACTCCCTAATTCAAGGTGTTTACAGATAAGAAGGTATTTCAAATAGTTCACCCTTTAGAAAATGTCTAATGTCCTATTTTTCAAGAGTATATTTTATATCCTGAGCAACACTGATTTGAGAACTTGAGATTTTCTAACATCGGTTAAATCCACAGGGCAGAGAAAAAGAGTTTCAGAGTCAAAAGTGAGCCTCAAATGTCGGGATCATTCTTTAGGCCTGGGCCCAAATTCATCAATGGTAAGATTTTCAGGCAGAGGTCAAATGGAAACCCCATCCTTTATTTCTTAGAGGCATATAAAATATCAGATGAAGGCTGGATTATAGAGCTATCTAGTCTAAATCTTTCAATTTATCAGATAAAGTCACTGAAGCTGTGGAAGTAATAAACTAGCATTTATTGAGCAAATATTACGCGAAGCAATACGACAAGCAGTATCACGAGTTCACAGGTGTTTTGAGAAGCTAGTTCTAGCAGCACAACAAAGGCTACTTTGGAGGCACACAGGTCAGTTAAGAGGTCATTATAATTGCTGGGGCAATGATAGCAGGACTGGGAACAAGGGGAGACACACATCCCCTGGTCAAACAAGAAAGTGCAGAACGTAGAAATTAGAGAAACTGGCAAAAAAAGACAAAGATGTTTCCAGACTGAAGGAGTCAGAGAAGATGAGCCCTTTATCCAAGAGTCAGGAAGGACAGAGTAGGTGAGGGCAGAAGATGGAGAGAGAACAGACGCTGCTGAGCAAAACCAGACTTGTACGGTTTGAGAGGCTGCTGGAACTTTCATGTGGACCCAGCCAGAGAGGGGGTGACAATTCAACCCTGAATCTCATTAGCAAGGACAAGGCTAGAGAAACAGACTCAGGAGTCATCAGTACAGATGTGAAAAAGGACCCGGAAGATGACAGTGTTTGGAGAGTGGATGGAGGCACAGTACCCAGCTGAGCACAGTGGGGAAAAGGGGCAAGAAAAGAACCAGGTGGGGCGGAGTCAACGTGGCAGATGAGGAGAATGCAGAGTTCGCACCTCCGCACAACTAGGGCACCTACCAGGCACTGGTGGGGGACCATGGACACGGACGGGAGGAACCTCCGAGCAACCGGGTAGGACATGGTGGGGAAGTAAGCGAGGAGGAGAAGTGGAGGCGGGACGGGACCGGTGCCCCTGAGGGGCGGCTGGGGGAGGGGAGGGGTTCCCACACCCAGAGGGGGAACAGGGGAGACCCTCGGGAGAGCGGAGGAACAGAAGGGAGCCCGGAGGAACAGAAGGGAGCGTGGCCGGTGTTTCCCCTGCCCACTTGGGCTCCAGGGAGCCTGCTGAGGTCCTGAGCCTAATCCTTTGGCTTCGGAGGCTCCCTCCAGCGGCTCTGAGCCTAAGCCCTGCCCCTACGCCCCTACCCAGGGCCTTACCTCCTGAACTCCGGGGCCCCCCTCAGGCCGTGCTGCCTTTCCCCAGGTCCTAAGCATAGGCCTCGCCCCACGTTTAAACATCACCCCAAGCCCCGCCCCCACCTAAGTTCCCCCCTCCCGCCTAAGCTCCACCCCCCACAGCCAAGGCCTTTTCCGGACTTTTTTTTTTTTTTAGGTTGTGGTACTGTTTTACCTTGTTGTTGTTGATTAATTTATATTTTTACTTATTCTAATAAATTTTTCTTTTTTTTTTCACTTTATTTATCTTTTTATTATTGAGTTATAAGAGTACTTTATATATATATTTTTTTATTCTAATAAATTTTTTATTTTTCTAATTTTATTTTATTCTTTGTAATTTGTTATTATTCTGCTCCTTTTGGCTTCTTCCCCTTTATTTTTTGTTCTTCTTCTTTTTCCTGCTGTGGTTCTGTTTTACCTTGTTGTAGTTATTTCACTTATATTTTTATTTTTCCTAATATATTTTTTATTTTTCTAATTTTATTTTATTTTTTATTCTTTGTTATTGTACACTCCTTTTTTTTTTTTTCTTTTCTTTTGCTGCACCGTGTGGCTTGCAGGATCTTGGTTCCCAGGCCAGGGGTTGGGCCTGAGCTCCTGTGGTGGGAACGCCGAGTCAAAACCACTGGACTGGGCTTCCCTGGTGGTGCAGTGGTTGAGAATCCACCTGCCAATGCAGGGGACACGGGTTCGAGCCCTGGTCTGGGAGGATCCCACATGCCGCGGAGCAACTGGGCCCATGAGCCATAGTTACTGAGCCTGCGCGTCTGGAGCCTGTGCTCTGCAACAAGAGAGGCTGCGATAGTGAGAGACCCGCGCACCGCGATGAAGAATGGCCCCCGCTTGCCACAACTGGAGAAAGCCCTTGCACAGAAATGAAGACCCAACACAGCCATTAAAAAAAAAAAAAAAAAAAAAAACTACTGGACTAACACAGGACCTCAGACCCCAGGGAATATTAATCAGAGTGAGGCCTCCTGGAGGTCCTCATCTCAGCATCAAGACCTGGATCTACCCAACTGCCTGCACACTCCAGTGCTGGACGCCTCAGCCCAAACAACCAGTGAGACAGGAACACAGCCCCAACCCATCAAAACAAAAAAAATGAAATGACAAAAAAAATATGTTACAGACGAAGGAGCAAGGTAAAATCCTACAAGACCAAATAAATGGAAATTAAAAAGGCAACCTACCTGAAAAAGAATTCAGAATAATGATAGTAAAGATGATCCAAAGAACTGAAATGAAAAATACACTAGAAGGAATCAATAGTAGAATAACTGAGGCAGAAGATCGAATAAGTAAGCTGGAAGATAGAATGGTGGAAATAACTGCTGAGGAGCAGAATAAAGAAAAAAGAATAAAAAGAATTGAGGACAGTCTCAGAGACCTCTGGGACAACATTAAACGCACGAACATTTGAATTATAGGGGTCCCAGAAGAAGAAGAGAAAGAGAAAGGGACTGAGAAAATATTTGAATAGGTTATAGTCAAAAACTTCCCTAAGTGGGAAAGAAAATAGCCACACAAGTCCAGGAAGTGCAAAGAGTTCCATACAGGATAAAACCTAGGAGAAACACACCAAGACACATATTAACAAAACTAACAAAAATTAAATTCAAAGAAAAATATTAAAAGCAGCAAGGGAAAAGCAACAAATAATATACAATGGAATTCCCATAAAGTTATCAGCTTATTTTTCAGCAGAAACTCTGCAGGCCAGAAGGGAGTGGCAGAACATATTTAAAGTGATAAAAGGGAAAAACCTACAATCAAGATTACTCTACCCAGTGAGGATCTCATTCAGATTCGATGGAGAAATCAAAAGCTTTACAGACAAGCAAAAGTTAAGAGAATTCAGCACCACCAAACCACCTTTACAACAAATGCTAAAGGATCTTCTCTAGGCAGGAAACACAAAAAAAAGAGAAACACACACAAAAACAAACCCAAATCAATTAAGAAAATAGTAATAAAAACATACATATCGATAATCACCATGAATGTAAATGGATTAAATGCTCCAACCAAAAGACACAGTCTGGCTGAATGGATATAAAAAGAAGACCCGTATATATGCTGTCTACAAGAGACCCACTTCAGACCTAGGGACACATACAGATTGAAAGTGAGGGGATGGAAAAAGATATTCCATGCAAATGGAAATCAAAAGAAAGCTGTAGTAGCAATACTTGTATCAGATAAAATAGACTTTAAAATAAAAACTGTTACAAGAGATAAGGAAGGACACTACATAATGATCAAGGGATCAACCCAAGAAGAAAACATAACAATTATAAATATTTATGCACCCAACAAAGGAGCACCTCAATACATAAGGCAAATGATAACAGCCACAAAAGGGAAATCGACAGTAACACAGTAATAGTGGGGGAATTTAACACCCCACTTATACCAATAGACAGATCATCCAGACAGAAACTAAATAAGGAAACACAAGGTTTAAATGACACAATAGACAAGATAGATTTAATTGATATTTATAGGACATTCCACTGAAAGCAGAAGAATACACTTTCTTCTCAAGTACACACTGAATGTTCTCCAGGATAGAACACATCTTGGGTCACAAATCAAGCCTTGGAAAATTTAAGAAAATTGAAATCATATCAAGCATCTTTTCCAACACAACGCTATGAGATTAGAAATCAATTACAGGAAAAAAACCTGTAAAAAGCACAAACACATGGAGGCTAAACAGTGCACTGCTAAAAAACCAAGAGATCACTGAAAAAATCAAAGAAGAAATTAAAAAATACATAGAAACAAATGACAATGAAAACACAACGATCCAAAACCTATGGGACACAGCAAGAGCACTCCTAAGAGGGAAGTTTATAGCAATTCAAGCTCACCTCAAGAAACAAGAAAAATCTCAAATAAACAATCTAACCTTACACCTAAAGCAACTATAAAAATAAGAACAAAGAAAACCCAAAGTCAGTAGACAGAAAGAAATCATAAAGATCAGAGCAGATAAATGAAATGCAAATGAAGAAAACAATAGCAAAGATCAATAAAACTAAAATTTGGTTCTTTGAGAAGATAAACAAAATTGATAAACCTTTAGCCAGACTCATCAAGAAAAAAAGGGAGAGGACTCAAACCAATAACATTAGAAATGAAAAAGGAGAAATTACACCTGACACCACAGAAATACAAAGGATCATATGAGACTACTACAAGCAAATATATGATAAAATGGACAACCAGGAAGAAATGGACAAATTCTTGGAAAGGTACAACTTTCCCAGACTGAACAAGGAAGAAGTAGAAAATATAAACAGACCTATAACAAGTAATGAAATTGAACCTGTAATTAAAAATCTTCCAACAAACAAAAGTCCAAGACCAGATGGCTTTACAGGAGAATTTTATCAAACATTTAGAGAAGAGCTAACACCTATCCTTTTCAAACTCTTCCAAAAAATTGCAGAGGGAGGAACACCCCCAACCTTGTTCTACGAGACCACCATCACTCAGATACCAAAACCAGACAAAGATATCACAATAAAAGAAAATTACAGACCAATATCACTGACGAACATAGGTGTAAAAATCCTCAACCAAATACTAGCAAACAGAATGCAACAACACATTAAAGGGATCATACACCATGATCAAGTGGGATTTATTCCAGGGATGCAAGGATTCTTCAATACATGCAAATCAATCAATCAATGTGATACAACATATTAACAAATTAAAGAATAAAAACCATATGATCATCTCAATAGATGCAGAAAAAACTTTTGACAAAATTCAACAACGATTTATGATAAAAACTCTCCAGAGAGTGGGCATAGAGGGAAACTACCTCAACATAATAAAGGCCATATACGACAAACCCACAGCAAACATCATTCTCAATGGTGAAAAACTGAAAGCATTTCCTCTAAGATCAGGAACAAGACAAGGATGTCCACTCTAGCCACTATTATTCAACATAGTTTTGGAAGTCCTAGCCACAGCAGTCAGAGAAGAGAAAGAAATAAAAGGAATACAGATTGGAAAAGAAGAAGTAAAACTGTCACTGTTTGCAGATGACATGATACTATACATAGAAAATCCTAAAGATGCCACCAGAAAACTACTAGAGCTAATCAATGAATTTGGTAAAGTAGCAGGATACAAAATTAATGCACAGAAATCTCTTGCATTCCTATACACTAACAATGAAAGATCAGAAAGAGAAATTAGGAAACAATCCCATTTACCATCGCAACAAAAAGAATAAAATACCTAGGAATAAACCTACCTAAGGAGGCAAAAAAACTGTACTCAGAAAACTATAAAACACTGATGAAAGAAATCAAAGATGACACAAACAGATGGAAAGATATACCATGTTCTTGGATTGGAAGAATCAATATTGTGAAAATGACTATTCTACCCAAAGCAATAAGCAATCTACAGTTCAGTGCAATCCCTATCAAACTACCAATGGCATTTTTCACAGAACTAGAACAAAAAATCGTAAAACTTGTATGGAGACACAAAAGAGCCAGAATAGCCAAAGCAATCTTGAGTGAAAAAAACGGGAGCTGGAGGAATCAGACTCCTTGACTTCAGACTATACTACAAAGCTACAGTAATCAAGACAATATGGTACTGGCACAAAAGCAGAAATATAGATCAATGGAACAGGATAGAAAGCCCAGAGATAAACCCACACAACTATGGTCAACTAACCTATGACAAAGGAGGCAAGGATATACAATGGAGAAAAGACAGTCTCTTCAATAAGTGGTGCTGGGAAAATTGGACAGCTACATGTAAAAGAATGAAATTAGAATACTCCCTAACACCATGCACAAAAAAAACTCAAAATGGATTAGAGACCTAAATGTAAGACTGGACACTATAAAACTCTTAGAGGAAAACATAGAACACTCTTTGACATAAATCACAGGAAGATCTTTTTTGACCCACCTGCTAAAGTAATGGAAATAAAAACAAAAATAAACAAGTGGGACCTAATGAAACGTCAAAGCTTTTGCACAGCAAAGGAAACCATAAACAAGACAAAAAGACAACCCTCAGAATGAATCAACAGACAAAGGATTAATCTCCAAAATATACAAACAGCTCATGCAGCTGAATATCAAACAAAAACAAACAACCCAATCCAAAAATGGGCAGAAGACCTAAACAGACATTTCTCCAAAGAAGACATACAGATGGCCAAGAGGCACGTGAAAAGCTCTTCAACATCACTAATTATTAGAGAAATGCAAATGAAAAGTACAATGAGGTATCACCTCACACCAGTCAGAATGGCCATCATCAGAAAACCTACAAACAGCAAATGCTGGAGAGGGGGTGGAGAAATGGGAACCCTCTTACACTGTTGGTGGGAATGTAAATTGATATAGCCATTATGGAGAACAGTATGGAGGTTCCTTAAAAAACTAAAAATAGAACTACCATATGACCCAGCAATCCCACTACTGGGCATATACCCTGAGAAAACCATAATTCAAAAAGACACATGCACCCCAATATTCATTGCAGCACTATTTACAATAGCCAGGTCATGGAAGCAGCCTAAATGCCCATCGACAGACGAATGGATAAAGAAGATGTGGTACATATATACAATGGAATATCACTCCGCCATAAAAAGGAACAAAACTGGGTCATTTGTAGAGACATGGATGGACCTAGAGTCTGTCATACAGAGTGAAATAAGTCAGAAAGAGAAAAACAAATATCGTATATTAATGCATATATGTGGAATCTAGAAAAATGGTACAGATGAACCTATTTGCAGGGCAGGAATAGAAACACAGACGTAGGGAATGGACGTGTGGACACAGTGGGGAAGGAGAGGGTGGGATGAATTGGGAGATTAGGTTTGACATAAATACACTACCACGTGTAAAATAGATAGCTAGTGGGAACCTGCTGTACAGCACAGGGAGCTCAGCTCCGTGCTCTGTGGCGACCTAGATGGGTGGGATGGGGTGGTGGGAGGGAGGTCCAAGAGGGAGGAAGTATATGTATACATATAGCTGATTCACTTCACTGTCCAGCAGAAACTAACACAAGATTGTAAAGCAATTATACTCCAATAAAAAAATTTTTAAAAGGAAAAGAAAGAAGAGAAAAGAAAAGAGCCAGGAAAGCCTGGTGCTGAGGAAGGCGGAGGAGGGGAGAGCCCCCAGACGCCATAGCACTAACTTGACCAAGATCAAGTCACCAATACTTCCAAGACACCCTGCCCCGAAACCAGGCCAGGAGAGCAAAAGTCACACTGCAGAGCTGGAATCCAGCAGATTGTAAGGAAGTGGAGTCCAGCCAGGAAGGGAGGGAGCGGGGGAATTAGTGGAATAACCACTGGAGAGATGAAGGTTCTAACTGGCCAACCTTGAGCTTTTCTCTACTGATTTTGCTGTTGTCACATGCTCGGGTACTTGGGTCTTATTGCCTTATTTCTTCATTCACTCTCAGTCCTGACACTTAAGTTTGCCTAATCTGGTTTCCAGGTAACTGCACCCCATAGAATTCAACTGCGTTAAGGATTAAATAGGATTTTTGTGAGCAAGCCTCAGCACAACTATATGTAATAACCAGCTATAAAGGAAGCTAACCTATTCAAGATGTGGTCTGTCTCTTCTTCTGTTCATAGAGGCTTAATTTATGTCTTTTCTGAGCTTTATGCCTTAGAGAAGGAAAGGGATTGCAGTTAAAAGGCTTGTGTACAAGGAAAAATATTTTTTAATTTCTTAGTAAATTGACCTCTAAGCATAATCGTATCTTGGATCTCTGTTACTCTCTCTCTCGGTCTCTTTCTCTGTCTCTGTCTTTCACACATCCACACAGTAGATGTTAAAGAAAGTTACATGAGTTTTTTTGGCTCTGGGATCATTATTATAAGTCGTAATAATATGGTTTTCAAAACATTTTTGTGTTGGCTCTGTAGCCAATCTTAACTGTAAAGATGATAAGCAGTTACTGTTATATTACAAATAAAACTTACACCTGTCTCTGTCTAAAATGCTACAGTTTATTATTGTTGTTGTTGTTATAGGAAAAGGAAAAAGCAGCCCTATAGGTATAACCCTTCACAGAAGAAAAATATCACGCTGGCAACTCATTATTTCAGGTTGTTATTATGTTAGATGATAGCTTCTAGGTGTAAGGCACACACATATAATGATCACATTAAGGCAGAACCTCATTAATAATAGATGAGATCTGATTATATCCATTCCTGATGTTAGTTTAATAACCTGTGGCACTTTTTCAACAAAAAATAATCATTTGAACCTTTTTGCTTTTTAAAAAAGTCATCCTTGCCATATCTTGGTACCAAGCTGGAGAAAACAGGCTGCTTTTGAATCAAGGAGTAGTCCCTGATATGAGTCTTTCTAGTGCCTTTTACCAGTAAGAATTAACATTTCAAAGAATAATAAGAATAATTTTAGACTGAATTTCCAGCCTTTTAGAGATTTGGGGAGAAGCGACTTGATCATTTTTCATTGTTGTATGTCATGATTTGGGTTTTTTAATAGAACACATCAGCTTCTGCATTTACACCAGACCCAAACACGTTGTGTCTCCTGCCAGTGCATTTGGTCCAGTACAGCTATGATCTGTAAGACATAAACAGATATTCTGTGTAAAGTACTTGTCATTTTACATTATCAGAAACTTTGTTGCGGCTTTTCCTTGCCCAGTTTTTGTTTGATTCATCACCTCTTATACACAAGCCCCGTGTGCTGGGCTTAGTGATGTCCCCTCATTAAAAGATCTCCATATGTTACCTAATATGGCAAAAAAGAACTTTGCAGAGGTGAATAAGATTCTTGAGATGGGAGACTGTGCCGGATTATGTGGCTATGTCTGATGTAATTAGAAATGTCCTTACATGGGAAGAAGGTGATGTGATGACAGAAGAAGAGACTGGAGTGATGTGCTTTGAAAGTGAGGGAAGGACTTACTTCACTTAGTATGATAGTCTCTAGGTCCATCCATGCTGCTTCAAATGGCATTATTTCATTCTTTTTTATGGCTGAGTAATATTCCCTTGTATATATGTCAGACAGAGAAAGACAAATATCATGTACTATCACTTATATGTGGAATCTAAAAAAATGATACAAATGAACTTATTTACAAAACAGAAACAGACTCACAGACTTCGAAAACAAACTTAAGGTTACCAAAGGGGAAAAGTGGGGTGAGGGATAAATTAGGAGTTTGGGATTAACATATACACACTACTGTATATAAAATAATCAACAAGGACCTACTGTATAGCAAAACGAACTCTACCTAATATTCTGTAATAACCTATATGGGAAAAGAATCTGAAAAAGAATGGATGTATGTATATGTATAACTGTACACCTGAAACTAACACAACATTGTTCTGGGTTGGCCAAAAAGCCAACCGAATAAATCAACTATATTTTAATACAAAATAAAAATTAAATTTAAAAAATGAAATTTTAAAAAATAAAAATAGAAATACTTTATTACTAAAAAAAATGAAGGAAGGAGCCACAAGGCAAGGAATACGGGCACCCACCAGAAGCCAAGAAAGGCAAAGAAATGGATTCTACCTTCACTGCCCCCAAAAGAACCAGCCCTGCCCACACCTTGATTTTAGCCCCATAAGAGTCATTGCAGATTCCTGATCTCCAAAACCGTAAGAGAATAAATTTGTGTTGTTTAAGTCACTTAGCATGCAGTAATTTGTTACAGCAGCAATTGGAAACGAATACACCCCATATCTGCTTTCCTTTCAAAAGAGTAAGAGAGAAGGGCAGATTTTATGGAGCAGAGGAAAAGGAAAAGGAGATTCAATAGATATTATTATAATCCATGTGATCTTGAACAAAAGAAGATGTGCTTTTATAAACCGTAATTTTCCTATTGAAGTATAATGCTTGCCTATATAGAAAGTTGAAAGGTGCAAAACAAAGAGGAAAAATAAACAACCAATTTTAACATTCTATTTTTTCCTTCCAGTCTCTTTCCTACGTTTATTTTTATATACTTGAGCTTTTACTATCAGAGTGTTGGAAATATCTATGGAAGACAGGTCTTTGTTGCCCATCTTGTAGGTAAGGAATTTGAGGACCAGAGAGGTGAAAGTCATTTTGCCCAGTCATACTACTCATGAAGGACAGAGCCTGGATTCCAGATCTCTCTTAACAACAAAACTCTTTTACCCACAGCATACGATGAAGTTAGGAGTTGGGAATAAAACTATGGGGGGAAAGATCCATCAATTTTTATGGAGGCTTTAAGATTCCACTCTTGCTCAAGTAAGTCCCAAGGTTCCTGGAAGCTTGGGAATGAGGTTCTGATGAGACTCCCCAGTAGAGACATCTTCATTTTTCCTAAACTGACTCTCCTTCTAACAGGCCAGTGAGGCCAGGAAGACGTTAGGTAGATGTAATTGATATTTAGGTGAGATGCATAAATTAAAATCCCCTTTCATACCAGCAGCCAAACTGTTCCATTCATACAGCTGAAGGGAGATTTTTTTTTTTTTAATTCTTTGCATCTTGGAATCCTCCAGATAAAGGCTTTCATGTCCATGCATTCTATTCATTGTGCTACCAATGCCATACTACTTTAATTTTTTCCACTTAAATGTATTTGCTTTGTCTTTTCAAAGGAAACTTAGAAAGGAAGAAAAAAAGGGAGAAAGAAAAGAGGAGAGGGAAAGAAGCAGGGAGCACGGAAGGGAGAGAGGGAGGGAGAAAGAGAGAGAGAGAGTCAAGCTCTATGCAATGTGAAAAGTTGATTAACATGTTCTCACAATTTTGAGTTTTGGAGGATCCATAGGCTACTTTTTAAAAATTATTATTCACTAAACATTTCTACTTGTGTCAAGCAATTGGGAATTGTTTTCATTTAATAGTTTAACGCCTCATGCAGTCACTGATGTAGAGAAATTAATGTAAATGAAAATAAATTGGGTATTATGCCCAGTAGGAAAGCACCCCAGCCTGCATCCCTCATCTAATTCACTCCCTAAGCCAGAGGGCAAAACTTCTAATGCAGTGTAATTTCCTCTTCGTAAGGTGCAAAATACAGCCTCCACTAATGGTCAATTTGAAGGATGTTTCACACAGGGAGAGTATCCGCATCTCGGGAGGTACCTGGGGAGCTGGTGTCCTCTATAGGGGTTCTGGCTGGGACATTCATCCTGAAGGCAATTTGGAGAGAGAGACAATAGGCAATAAAGCTAAATCATTGCCGAGATATCAGAGGGCTGTCCTCTGCAACTGGCTGGTGAAGCTGGGCTTGTAAGCCAAGGCTGTTCTACCTACTCAGAGTGCAATTCTCCCTCCTTCAAGGTCATTCTCCCTAATAAAAGGGATAAGGAAATGGGGTTGGAACTGAGATGAGATCTCTGACCCCTTTTACACAGAAAGTCTACAGCCACCATGCTGCTCACATTTCTCTCTTTATGCATGTACCTATTCCTCATAGACCCAGGGCCTGACTGCTCCAGGTCATCTGACTACAAGGTTACAATGCATGAGGATTCACTGTGCTTGTGTTAGGACCTGTATTCCAAGATGATGATGATGATGATGATGATGATGATGATGACGACGATGATATGATGACAAGGAGAGAAGCTAGCCTTGATTTATCACTTACCATGCACCAAGCACTATTTTAAAAGCCAAATGTATATTTTTTCTTATTTAATTCTCCAATCAACCCTAGGAGGTAGGCACAATTGCCATCACCACCCTCTACATGAAGAAACTGAGGCACAGAGAGGCTAAATAACATACCTGACACAGCAGCAGCTAGTAAGTGGAGAAGCCAGAACCCTGGCTGTCTGCCTTCAGAGTCTTCGGCCAGTATCTCTTCTGCCTTTTTTACATTTATAGTTGGTAATTCTCCCAGCAACCCCTAGGACAGATAACATTATCTATGTTTTATAGATCAGGAAACTTGGCCTTGCCCAAGCTCACTCAGCTTCTCACATTTATTTATAATTCCATAGGGCATTGGTTTGCAACCATTTTTCTTTTGCTGAAGTCTTCCAAGAAGGGAAAATTTATTGGAAGCTTGAGGCCAAACAAAACTTTTCAGCCTGGAGTGAGAACAGGGTCACTCTTCACATCCCCACTTGCAGCAGGCAGACAAAATCATCTTTGTTCCTTTTCATAGCACTTATCATAATTTCCAATTATTTGATGTCATTGTCTGATACTTATTCATTGTCTATCCACATAACTAGGCCGTAAGTTCTATGAGGCCAGGAAACTTAGTCCTATCTTATTCACCTTTGTATGTCTAGCACCTAGCAATGCTCCAGGCACACAGTAAGCAATCAGTAGGTATTTACTGAAATGTACAAGGTTAAGTAATACTTTTCCCTCAATCCCATTATGGAGCAAATCAAGACAAAACAGAACTTCCAAAAACTGGAGAGCAGAAGGAAATGTTAAATGAGGTTCTCTATTAACTGAGGTTTTCGTCCATTTCTATTGCTAAAATCACTTTACAGGGCATTGCTGCCCCTGTGGGAAAAGCGTGGTGACTTAGGTCACAGGCACAGGCTCCAGTCACTCAGCCCAATGGTGCAGTAGGAAAAGGATGAGAGGATGAACCCAACAAGCATCTTGGAAGGTAAACAACTACACTTATGCATAGAGAGGTCGTCTTCTTTTTTTTTTTTTTTAAACATCTTTATTGGAGTATAATTGCTTTACAATGGTGTGTTAGCTTCTGCTTTATAACAAAGTGAATCAGTTATACATATACATATGTTCCCATATCTCTTCCCTCTTGCATCTCCCTCCCACCCTCCCTATCCCACCCCTCTAGGTGGTCACAAAGCACCGAGCTGATCTCCCTGCGCTATACGGCTGCTTCCCACTAGCTACCTATTTTACATTTGGTAGTGTATATATGTCCATGACACTCTCTCACCCTGTCACATCTCACCCCTCCCCCTCCCCATATCCTCAAGTCCATTCTCTAGTAGGTCTGTGTCTTTATTCCCGTCTTGCCACTAGGTTCTTCATGGCCTTTTTTTTTTTTTCCTTAGATTCCATATATATGTGTTAGCATACTGTATTTGTTTTTCTCTTTCTGACTTACTTCACTCTGTATGACAGACTCTAACTCCATCCACCTCATTACAAATACCTCCATTTCATTTCTTTTTATGGCTGAGTAATATTCCATTGTATATATGTGCCACATCTTCTTTATCCATTCATCCGATGATGGACACTTAGGTTGCTTCCATGTCCTGGCTATTGTAAATAGAGCTGCAATGAACATTTTGGTACATGACTCTTTTTGAACTATGGTTTTCTCAGGGTATATGCCCAGTAGTGGGATTGCTGGGTCATATGGTAGTTCTATTTTTAGTTTTTTAAGGAACCTCCATACTGTTCTCCATAGTGGCTGTATCAATTTACATTCCCACCAACAGTGCAAGAGTGTTCCCTTTTCTCCACACCCTCTCCAGCATTTATTGTTTCTAGATTTTTTGATGATGGCCATTCTGACCGGTGTGAGATGATACCTCATTGTAGTTTTGATTTGCATTTCTCTAATGATTAATGATGTTGAGCAGTCTTTCATGTGTCTGTTGGCCATCTGTATATCTTCTTTGGAGAAATGTCTATTTAGGTCTTCTGCCCATTTTGGGATTGGGTTGTTTGTTTTTTTGTTATTGAGCTGCATGAGCTGCTTGTAAATCTTGGAGATTAATCCTTTGTCAGTGGCTTCATTTGCAAATATTTTCTCCCATTCTGAGGGTTGTCTTTTTGTCTTGTTTATGGTTTCCTTTGCTGTGCAAAAGCTTTTAAGTTTCATTAGGTCCCATTTGTTTATTTGTGTTTTTATTTCCATTTCTCTAGGGGCTGGGTCAAAAAGGATCTTGCTGTGATTTATGTCATAGAGTGTTCTGCCTCTGTTTTCCTCTAAGAGTTTGATAGTGTCTGGCCTTACACTTAGGTCTTTAATCCATTTTGAGTTTATTTTTGTGTATGGTGTCAGGGAGTGTCCTAATTTCATACTTTTACATGTACCTGTCCAGTTTTCCCAGCACCACTTATTGAAGAGGCTGTCTTTTCTCCACTGTATATGCTTGCCTCCTTTATCGAAGATAAGGTGAGCATATGTGTGTAGGTTTATCTCTGGGCTTTCTATCCTGTTCCATTGATCTATATTTCTGTTTTTGTGCCAGTACCAAACTGTCTTGATTACTGTAGCTTTGTAATATAGTCTGAAGTCAGGGAGCCTGATTCCTCCAGCTCCATTTTTCGTTCTCAAGATTGCTTTGGCTATTCGAGGTCTTTTGTGTTTCCATACAAATTGTGAAATTTTTTGTTCTAGTTCTGTGAAAAATGCCAGTGGTAGTTTGATAGGGATTGCATTGAATCTGTAGATTGCTTTGGGTAGTAGAGTCATTTTCACAATGTTGATTCTTCCAATCCAAGAACATGTTATATCTCTCCATCTATTTGTATCATCTTTAATTTCTTTCATCAGTGTCCTATAATTTTCTGCATACAGGTCTTTTGTCTCCTTAGGTAGGTTTATTCCTAGATATTTTATTCTTTTTGTTGCAATGGTAAATGGGAGTGTTTTCTTAATTTCACTTTCAGATTTTTCATCATTAGTATATAGGAATGCAAGAGATTTCTGTGCATTAATTTTGTATCCTGCTACTTTACCAAATTCATTGATTAGTTCTAGTAGTTTTCTGGTAGCATCTTTAGGATTCTCTATGTATAGTATCATGTCATCTGCAAACAGTGACAGCTTTACTTCTTCTTTTCCGATTTGGATTCCTTTTATTTCTTTTTCTTCTCTGATTGCTCGTCTTCTTTTAATTTGAAAAGTGTTCCCAGAGCATACCTGGTAAATTCCCCAGAGAAACTGAAGTACAATTTACTGAAACAATGCGATGTTGCAAAGGTTTCTATCAGGAAGGTCTGCTAAAAAATTAAAGAAACCATGAAAGTAATGTCAGCAAATTTGGCTAGATCAAATAAGTACATAAAATATTCACAAATAAAGTTAAAAGAACTTTAGAAAACTATTTTTAGCAAGTAGGACAGACACTATCAAAAGATCACCCAAATTAATAGGAAAAAAATTCTCAGACTTAGTAGACAATTCTATAATGGGATTAAATACAAGTCTCCAAAGAATTCCAGTGGAACTAATTCTCCATTAAATGACTAATCAATATAAAGTCGTTCAGTTTCACAGGAAAGCAAAAGAACTGTGACTTTAAGAAATGAGCAATGTCATTTTTTATAAGTTAGGTTTATTGAAGTATAATTTACACACAGGAAAATTCATTCTTTTCAAGTATATAGTTCAATGAGTTTTGACAAATATGCACAGTCACGAAACCATCATCAAGATCAAGATATAGAAAATTTCCATCACCGCCAAAAAGTTCCCCAAGACCCCTTTCTTTTCAATCCCTTCCCTCTTCCCCAGACCCTGATCCAATTTTTTTCCCTATAGTTTTTCATTTTCCAGAATGTCATATAAATAGAATCATAAAGTTAAGTAGCCTTTGAGCCTGGTCCAATGTCTTTTTAAGTCTATCAAAGTAGCAAAGATGTAGAAGGTAATAATAATGTTCATGAGTGTGCTCAGACACAGCTAATGTATGAATAAACTGTTATTACCTCTCTTGTGTGCAAACTGGCAATATGTACCGAGAGCCTAAAAATATTGATACACTTTGACCACTAATTCAATTTGTAGAAATCCCTATACCAACAGTTAATATCAAAGATGTGCACAAAAACTTATATATGCCCAAAGATGTTCATTAGTGTTATTTATTATGGTAAAAAATTACAAACACCCTCAATGTTCAATGTAAAGGGAATGTATAAGTAAATTCATATAATAAACATTTATCTATACACCAATTAGAAGTAAAGTTTACTGAAAGTTTTTGATGACATGGAAAATACTTATAATACTGGAATAGTACAAAAGCAACATACAATGTTGCGTATATATTATGATATCAGAGTAAGAATGCACAGAGAAAAGAATGGAAGGAAAATTATTTTCTCCGAGTGATAGATGACTGTGAAAAGTATATATTCTTCTGTATTGTCCTAATTTTCTTCAATGCCCTTCTATTAATTTTATAATTAGAAAAATACCTTATAAGAGATATAAAGCTCTGCTTTCTATCTAACCTGAATCACTTTTGCTCTACTCTAAACTCTTAGGAAGATTCAGATCAACTGGCCAATTACTCACACCTTTAACTAAGATTTATTAAGCACCTACTAGGCCCCAAGCACTCTGTTAGGTGCTAGGACTACAAAGAAGAATTTGACTCTGCCCTTATCTCAAAGGAATATTAGGTCAATATGTAAACACATAATATTGATTACTTCTAATAATTTATTTTACATCTTTACTTTATGCTAGATACTAACCATTTTTCATACATTACCTCACTTCCTCATCTGTAAAATGGAGATAATACTTGGGTGGTTATGAAGAGTCAGCCTTAAAGCACGTAGCCAGTTCCCGACATAAGGCAGGCAACAGATATTTGTTCTACTCTAAAAGGTGTTATAACAGAGGCAGGAACTCAACAAACTAAGAACTAAATATACTAGGGCACAATTCTACAGAGGAAAGAGAGGTCAGAGACACTTGTGCTCTGCTTGACAAGATCAGGATTTTGCAGGTGGTCAAGCAAAGGAAGGGTATTCCAGGCAGAGGGGCCAGTGTACATCCTCATCTCTTTGAAGATGACTTTTCTAGCACTTCTATAAGGAAAGAGTTCCCTGTGTGATATATTCACAAGAGCCTCTTGAAAGCAATGCTGCATAGTTGCATGAGATGGTCTCCAGTGTTATGACACCCCCTGACAAATGTCGAGATTCATTTTCTAACTTGATTCTATAGGAAAGAGAGACAATTCCACCCCATGCATAGGAAATTGCCCTTTTGTTGGCCTTCCTACGCAGAGTAGGACCTGCACGGAAACTCACCAGAAAGCACACAAGCTACTAGGTAAATGGAAACATCACACAGACCATTGGAGGCAGAAAAACAGCAATATTATTTTTGCCAACAAAGAGTTTGCTCACTATCTTTTCTTCCTTACTCTTTCCTTGTCCTTTGCACTATCTACTGGGAGCTCTTCAAGTGCACAAACAACATATAAATTCTAGCCATCTCAGTGATCTTCTGGAAGAGGAAAAAAGGGGAAGAAAATTTTCTTTTAGATAAAATTATCCTTGTTTTGCTTCACAAAGATTAGTCACTAGTTGAGTGGTGTGACTGGTTACATCGCCAGCTTGAGCAGCATAAACTGAACACACAAGTTCAATGAAGACAGATGGCGAATATCCATGTTAGTTATCAACCGTACTGAAGAGAGAGCTGAAGAGAAACACCACGTCAAGGGAAGAAGAGGCAAAAAGCACGTCAACATCACGCAGTTAGAAATTAGGTCCATGTAACTGCTTATGGCAGGAGGTGGAACTTTCAATATACATATTCAATATAGATAACCTTCAAGGTTTCTGAACTTTCCCTCAAGAATCCCAGTTATTTCAGCCATAATTTCCAAACACCACTGCTTCTGCTAATACTTTGGCCCCGATTTAAGGAAACACTCCTGTTTAATTTAGAACCTAACTCCCACTCATCTTCACATTTTTCTCATGAGCACAGCTCACAAGAGGTTTATTTATAAATGAGTACAGAAAGTCACAATGGACTGACAAAGCCAACAACGTCCCTAGAAGTGGCCAAGTCAGCAGAAGCTTTGACATTCCATCAGCAGTCCTCTGCTCCTCTTAATGAAAGCACAGGAAGTAGGAAATGTAATACATGGTGGAAAACACTAGTCACAAGAGACCTTGTGAATATCTGTTCTTAGAGGTGTTATGCATATAAACGAGGCCCATCCAACTTAGATTGCTGTGATGCTTTCCTGTTGGAACTGTGGGGCTGACTCTCAGAGTTTGCTCACTGATATGATTTTGCAAAAGGTAAATTGAGTTACTCTGAAGAAGTTTTCCTAAGTAACTTAATAATATGGCACTTTAATGCGATGAGACTATTCAATCCTAGAGACAATTGTCCATGTAGAGTAAGAAGACTATAAGGTGAAAAAAAAAATAGCTTCCACTCATGAATCTCCTTTCCCTAATACCTAGGACCCACTGGACCTTCTGGATGAATATGTGCCATTTTATTTCAACTCAGCCAACCTACAATGGTCCTGAGCAGAGCCCATAAATCCATCTATAATTTATTAAAGACTTTCATGGCGCTCTGTTCAACCAGTTCACACAGCATGCTCTGTTAAAAAATGGTTCCGTCACTGGAAAAGAGAAAATACAAGTCTTTGCCCCAAAAGGCTTAGAGTGACTGCATGTAAATGTTTATGGACTGGAATTCCAAGTATGTCTTGTCTTGATGCTGACCGGGCAAATAGCTCTGCATTTAGCCACAACTAATAGAATATGTGTCCACGGACATTTCCCTAAGTATGGCTGAACATCATTTCATCCACAACTTTCCCTGAATTCAAGGAGTCCACAACTTCTTGGGTAAAATTAAAAACAATAAACACTCAGATTTTTGGTGTAATTGCAATCTTTTGTTAGCATCTTCTTTTTGCATTTTGAGTCGCATTAGAAAGAAATGCTTCATGAGCACACCATGTGGAAACAACCCTACTGCTAATGTGTTATTTCTATTCTGGGTGTAATATATTTTTACCCAGGGCCAGCAGAAGAAGAGAAATGATGCATAGATTTCTCTAAGGGGAGCAGGAAGGGGGAAAATACTGAGAACACACAACTACACTACCAAAAAGGTCTCAGCCAGGGATCTGTATAAGTCGGAAGAGCTGATAAACAAGACAAGGAAAAATCTGAGCCTTCACTGAACTTAACTTGGTGTCTTCCAGCCTTCTCAGGGTTGCCAGTGACAGAACTAGAGGGACCTCTCAGATTCAGAGTCAATGCAGGACATACTTGCTAGGCACTGTGCTAGATGATATCACCTCCATCATGGGCCACATGCAAAGGGCTCAGGCCTTTGCAGGAAGACTTGGCTCCCCTTCGCTGGCCAGAGAATACAATAACACCTAAGTAGGAGGCTTCCAGGATTGTGAGGCCAAGTGTCAGAGACCAAGTGGCCAATGGTGGGACTAGCACTGCTATTTTTAGAGCATTCACTGATGTCCAAAAGAATTTCCAGTGGCTACAGAAATTTAAAGGGATGAAACAGAAGCTCAAGGTCAAGGAGTGCCTTCAAGGCAGACTGTGCATGGTCGCTGAGGTCTTTTCCCAAGATGCCTCCACAGAATGATATTCACTATCTTGAAAGTAGACCGTGGTTCCCAGTAGGACAAAGTCAAAAACTAAATTTTTTCAGGATCCTGAGAATGAACCCACATCTCATATTAAACAAGCAAAAGAAACTAATGTGTAAAACCAGAACACCAATGTATTTTTTCACAAAGAGAAATTAGTATGAAAGGGAATACATGGATTCCATTTAACCATTGTTTTCTGGTTCTGTTCACAGATCTCTATGGAAAGCCATTAGAATGTACTTAAAAACAAGTAATAGAAAATCCAGCTCAAATTGGGTTAAACAATAATTTATTGATTGATTTATATAACCCAAAAGGTCTGTGCTAGGAAGTACTCCAGGCAAGGCTTGATCCAGCAGCTTAAGGCTGTCACCAAGAATTAAATTTCTTTTGATATATTGGCTCTATTTTCCATCATATTGGCACCCTTTCCATGGTGGCAAAATGGTTGTCAGCAGCAATAAGATGATATGCATTTTTCTATTCAACTTCAGTAAAAGAATGGTGGCTTCTTTCTGTCCAACCATCAAATAAAGGTCCTAAACTTTACTTTGACTGGAATAAATGAGATAAGTACCTATCCATGAACTAATCACTATAGCCAGAGGATTAGTTTAGGCCTAGGTCAGTTTTTATCCCTGAATCAATCACTGTGACAAAGAGTATGGGTTTGTGAAAATTGGTTTACAGCCAATCTCTGGAGTTAAGGGATGGCCAAACTACAATACAATCTATACAGTGTAAACAGGATGGGAATAATGCTTGGGAGGCAGCTACATGATTCTACTGTACAAAGATATACTGTAAAGAGGGTTGCTTTATAAACCTGGGATCAGAAGAAATCCTTAAATACACATTTTAATGGCATTAAGGTAAATAGCAGGATTCCCCCAACTCCGTAGGAATTCCATTGTCAAAGTTTCTAGAAAGTAACTGGCTAACTTCTATCAATATACCTTAAGAATGAAAGGGGGGGAAAAGGCCAATACTGTGTGATTCCACTTACACGAGGTACTTAGAGCTAATCAAATACATAGAGACAGAAAGTAGAAAGGTGGTTGCCAGGGGCTGCAAGTGGGGTGGTGGAGGCATGATGTGGAGTTATTGTTTAATGGGTATAGAGCTTCAGTTTTGCAAGACGAAAAGAATTCTGGAGATAGGTGATGGTGATGGTTGCACAACATGAATGTACTCAATACCCCAGAACTGCACTCTCAAAAATAGTAAAGATGATACATTTTATGTTTTGTGTATTTTACCATAATTTTTTAAAAAGGAATAAATGGATTAATTGGATGAGTTATGGGCATATCTTATAGGCCTTGGAGTTGAATTTCAGTATCTCCACGCTAAAGTGTTATGTCCTTGTTTTTAAGTCAAATTACGAAAGAAAAAAAGTATTATTTTTCTGTTGCAAAAGATCTAGGGTCGGATCACAGGAGGAGAGAAGATGGCGGAAGAGTAAGACGCGGAGATCACCTTCCTTCCCACAGATACAGTAGAAATACATCTACACGTGGAACTGCTCCTACAGAACACCCACTGAACGCTGGCAGAAAACGTCCGACCTCCAAAAAGGCAAGAAACTCCCCCCGTACTTGGGTAGGGCAAAAGAAAAAAGAAATAACAGAGACAAAAGAATAGGGACGGCACCTGCACCAGTGGGAGGGAGCTGTGAAGGAGGAAAGATTTCCACGCACTAGGAAGCCCCTTCGCGGGCAGAGACTGCGGGCGGCAGAGGGGGGAAGCTTCGGAGCCACGGAGGAGAGCGCAGCCACAGGGGTGCGGAGGGCAAAGCGGAGAGGCTCCCGCACGGAGGAGCGGTGCCGACCAGCACTCACCAGCCCGAGAGGCTTGTCTGCTCCCCCGCCGGGGCGGGCGGGGGCTGGGAGCTGAGGCTCGGGCTTCGGTCGGATCGCAGGGAGAGGACTGGGATTGGCGGCGTGAACACAGCCTGAAGGGGTTAGCGCACCACAGCTAGCCGGGAGGGAGTCCGAGAAAAAGTCTGCAGCTGCCGAAGAGGCAAGAGACTTTTTCTTCCCTCTTTGGTTCCTGGTGCGCGAGGAGAGGGGATTCAGAGCGCCGCCTAAACAAACTCCAGAGAAGGGCGCGAGCCGCGGCGATCAGTGCGGACCCCAGAGACGGGCGTGAGACTCTGGGGCTGCTGCTGCCGCCTCCAAAAAGCCTGTGTGTGAGCACAGGTCACTCTCCACACCGCCCCTCCCGGGAGCCGGTGCAGCCCGCCACTGCCAGGGTCCCGTGATCCCCGGACAAATTCCCCGGGAGAACGCACGGCGCGCCTCAGGCTGGTGCAACGTCACGCCGGCCTCTGCTGCCGCAGGCTCGCCCCGCCTCCTCCGTACCCCTCCCTCCCCGCGGCCTGAGTGAGCCAGCGCCCCCGAAGCAGCTGCTCCTTTAACCCCGTTCTGTCTGGGCGGGGAATAGATGCCCTCAGGCGACCTACACGCAGAGGCGGGTCCAAATCCAAAGCTGAACCCCAGGAGCTGTGCGAACAGGGAAGAGAAGGGGAAATCTCTCCCAGCAGCCTCAGAAGCAGCGGATTAAAACTCCACAAACAACTTGATGTGCCTGCATCTGTTGAATACCTGAATAGACAACGAATCATCCCAAATTCAGGAGGTGGACTTTGGGAGCAGGATATATTAATTTTTCCCCTGTTCCTTTTTTTTTGTGAGTGTATATGTATATGCTTCTGGGTGAGATTTTGTCTGTATAGCTTTGCTTTACAATAGCTTTATTTTACTTCACTATATTATAGCCTCTTTCTTTCTTTCTTTCTTTCTTTCTATTTTTTCTCCCTTTTACTCTGAGCCGTGTGGACGAAAGGCTCTTGGTGCTCCAGCCAGGCATCAGGGCCATGCCTCTGAGGTGGGAGAGCCAACTTCAGGACACTGGTCCACAAGAGACCTCCCAGCTCCACGTAATACCAAACGGTAAAAATCTCTCAGAGATCTCCATCTCAACATCAAGACCCAGCATCACTCAATGACCAGCAAGCTACAGTGCTGGACACCCTATGCCAAACAACTAGCAAGACAGGAACACAGCCCCATCCATTAGCAGAGAGGCTGCCTAAAATCATAATAAGGCCACAGACACCCCAAAATACACCACCAGACGTGGATGTGCCCACCAGAAAGACAAGATCCAGCCTCATCCACCAGAACTCAGGCACTAGTTCCCTACACCAGGAAGCCTACACAACCCACTGAACCAACCTTAGCCACTGGGGACAGATACCAAAAACAACGGGAACTACGAACCTGCAGCCTGTGAAAAGGAGACCCCAAACACAGTAAGATAAGCAAAATGAGACGACAGAAAAACACACAGCAGATGAAGGAGCAGGGTCAAAACACTCCAGATTTAACAAATGAAGAGGAAATAGGTAGTCTACCTGAAAAAGAATTCAGAATAATGATAGTAAGGATGATCCAAAATCTTGGAAATAGAATAGACGAAATGCAAGAAACATTTAACAAGGACGTAGAAGAACTAAAGAGGAACCAAGCAATGATGAAAAACACAATAAATGAAATTAAAAATACTCTAGATGGGATCAATAGCAGAATAACTGAGGCAGAAGAAAGGATAAGTGACCTGGAAGATAAAATGGTGGAAATAACTACTGCAGAGCAGGATAAAGAAAAAAGAATGAAAAGAACTGAGGACAGTCTCAGAGACCTCTGGGACAACATTAAACGCACCAACATTCGAATTATAGGGGTCCCAGAAGAAGAAGAGAAAAAGAAAGGGACTGAGAAAATATTTGAAGAGATTATAGTTGAAAACTTCCCTAATATGGGAAAGGAAATAGTTAATCAAGTCCTGGAAGCACAGAGAGTCCCATACAGGATAAACCCAAAGAGAAACACGCCAAGACACATATTAATCAAACTGTCAAAAATTAAATATAAGGAAAACATATTAAAGGCAGCAAGGGAAAAAAAACAAATAACACACAAGGGAATCCCCATAAGGTTAACATCTGATCTTTCAGCAGAAACTCTGCAAGCCAGAAGGGAGTGGCAGGATATACTTAAAGTGATGAAGGAGAAAAACCTACAACCAAGATTACTCTACCCAGCAAGGATCTCATTCAGATTCGATGGAGAAATTAAAACCTTTACAGACAAGCAAAAGCTGAGAGAGTTCAGCACCACCAAACCAGCTGTACAACAAATGCTAAAGGAACTTCTCTAGGCAAGAAACACAAGAGAAGGAAAACACCTACAATAACAAACCCAAAACATTTAAGAAAATGGGAATAGGAACATACATATCGATAATTACCTTGAATGTAAATGGATTAAATGCTCCCACCAAAAGACACAGGCTGGTTGAATGGATACAAAAACAAGACCCATATATATGCTGTCTACAAGAGACCCACTTCAGACCTAGAGACACATACAGACTGAAAGTGAGGGGATGGAAAAAGATATTCCATGCAAATGGAAATCAAAAGAAAGCTGGAGTAGCAATTCTCATATCAGACAAAATAGACTTTAAAATAAAGACTATTACAAGAGACAAAGAAGGACACTATATAATGATCAAGGGATCGATCCAAGAGGAAGCTATAACAATTGTAAATATTTATGCACCCAACATAGGAGCACCTCAATACATAAGGCAAATACTAACAGCCATAAAAGGGGAAATCGACAGCAACACAATCATAGTAGGGGACTTTAACACCCTACTTTCACCAATGGACAGATCATCCAAAATGAAAATAAATAAGGAAACACAAGCTTTAAATGATACATTAAACAAGATGGACTTAATTGATATTTATAGGACATTCTACCCAAAAACAACAGAATACACATTTTTCTCAAGTGCTCATGGAACATTCTCCAGGATAGATCATATCTTGGGTCATAAATCAAGCCTTGGTAAATTTAAGAAAATTGAAATCGTATCAAGTATCTTTTCCGACCACAACGCTATGAGACTAGATATCAATTACAGGAAAAGATCTGTAAAAAATACAAACACATGGAGGCTACACAATACACTACTTAATAACGAAGTGATTACTGAAGAAATCAAAGGGGAAATCAAAAAATACTTAGAAACAAATGACAATGGAGATACGACGACCCAAAACCTATGGGACGCAGCAAAAGCAGTGCTAAGAGGGAAGTTTATAGCAATACAAGCCTACCTCAAGAAACAGGAAACATCTCGAATAAACAACCTAACCTTGCACCTGAAGCAATTAGAGAAAGAAGAACAAAAAAACCCCAAAGCCAGCAGAAGGAAAGAAATTATAAAGATCAGGTCAGAAATAAATGAAAAAGAAATGAAGGAAACAATAGCAAAAATCAATGAAACTAAAAGCTGGTTCTTTGAGAAGATAAACAAAATTGATAAGCCATTAGCCAGACTCATCAAGAGAAAAAGGGAGAAGACTCAGATCAATAGAATTAGAAATGAAAAAGGAGAAGTAACCACTGACACTGCAGAAATACAAAAGATCATGAGAGATTACTACAAGCAACTCTATGCCAATAAAATGGACAACCTGGAAGAAATGGACAGATTCTTAGAAATGCACAACCTGCCGAGACTGAACCAGGAAGAAATAGAAAATATGAACAGACCAATCACAAGCACTGAAATTGAAACTGTGATTAAAAACCTTCCAACAAACAAAAGCCCAGGACCAGATGGCTTCACAGGTGAATTCTATCAAACGTTTAGAGACGAGCTAACACCTATCCTTCTCAAACTCTTCCAAAATATTGCAGAGGGAGGAACACTCCCAAACTCATTCTACGAGGCCACCATCACCCTGATACCAAAACCAGACAAAGATGTCACAAAGAAAGAAAACTACAGGCCAATATCACTGATGAACATAGATGCAAAAATCCTCAACAAAATACTAGCAAACAGAATCCAACAGCACATTAAAAGGATCATACACCATGATCAAGTGGGGTTTATCCCAGGAATGCAAGGATTCTTCAATATACGCAAATCAATCAATGTGATACACCATATTAACAAATTGAAGGAGAAAAACCATATGATCATCTCAATAGATGCAGAGAAAGCTTTCGACAAAATTCAACACCCATTTATGATAAAAGCCCTGCAGAAAGTAGGCATAGAGGGAACTTTCCTCAACATATTAAAGGCCATATATGACAAACCCACAGCCAACATTGTCCTCAATGGTGAAAAACTGAAACCATTTCCACTAAGATCAGGAACAAGACAAGGTTGCCCACTCTCACCACTATTATTCAACATAGTTTTGGAAGTGTTAGCCACAGCAATCAGAGAAGACAAAGAAATAAAAGGAATCCAAATCGGAAAAGAAGAAGTAAAGCTGTCACTATTTGCAGATGACATGATACTATACATAGAGAATCCTAAAGATGCTACCAGAAAACTCCTAGAGCTAATCAATGAATTTGGTAAAGTAGCAGGATACAAAATAAATGCCCAGAAATCTCTTGCATTTCTATACACTAATGACGAAAAATCTGAAAGTGAAATTAAGAAAACACTCCCATTTACCATTGCAACAAAAAGAATAAAATATCTAGGAATAAACCTACCTAAGGAGACAAAAGACCTGTATGCAGAAAATTATAAGACACTGATGAAAGAAATTAAAGATGATACAAATAGATGGAGAGATATACCATGTTCCTGGATTGGAAGAATCAACATTGTGAAAATGACTCTACTACCCAAAGCAATCTACAGATTCAATGCAATCCCTATCAAACTACCAATGGCATTTTTCACAGAACTAGAACAAAAAATTTCACAATTTGTATGGAAACACAAAAGACCCCGAATAGCCAAAGCAATCTTGAGAACGAAAAATGGAGCTGGGGGAATCAGGCTTCCTGACTTCAGACTATATTACTAAGCTTCAGTAATCAAGACAGTTTGGTACTGGCACAAAAACAGAAATATAGATCAATGGAACAGGATAGAAAGCCCAGAGATAAACCCACACACATATGGTCACCTTATCTTTGATAAAGGAGGCAAGAATATACAGTGGAGAAAAGACAGCCTCTTCAATAAGTGGTGCTGGGAAAATTGGACAGGTACATGTAAAAGTATGAAATTAGAACACTCCCTGACACCATGCACAAAAATAAACTCAAAATGGATTAAAGACCTAAGTGTAAGGGCAGACACTATCAAACTCTTAGAAGAAAACATAGGCAGAACACTCTATGACATACATCACAGCAAGATTCTTTTTGACCCAGCTCCCAGAGAAATGGAAATAAGAACACAAATAAACAAATGGGACCTAATGAAACTTAAAAGCTTTTGCACAGCAAAGGAAACCATAAACAAGACCAAAAGACAACCATCAGAATGGGAGAAAATATTTGCAAATGAGGCAACTGACAAAGGATTAATCTCCAAGATTTACAAGCAGCTCATGCAGCTCAATAACAAAAAAACAAACAACCCAATCCCAAAATGGGCAGAAGACCTAAATAGACATTTCTCCAAAGAAGATATACAGATGGCCTACAGACACATGAAAGAATGCTCAACATCATTAATCATTAGAGAAATGCAAATCAAAACTACAATGAGATATCATCTCACACCGGTCAGAATGGCCATCATCAAAAAATCTAGAAACAATAAATGCTGGAGAGGGTGTGGAGGAAAGGGAACACTCTTGCACTGTTGGTGGGAATGTAAATTGATACAGCCACTATGGAGAACAGTATGGAGGTTCCTGAAAAAACTACAAATAGAACTACCATACGACCCAGCAATCCCACTACTGGGCATATACCCTGAGAAAACCATAGGTCAAAAAGAGTCATGTACCAAAATGTTCATTGCAGCTCTATTTACAATAGCCAGGACATGGAAGCAACCTAAATGTCCATCGACAGATGAATGGATAAAGAAGATGTGGCACATATATACAATGGAATATTACTCAGCCATAAAAAGAAATGAAATGGAGGTATTTGTAATGAGGTGGATGGAGTTAGAGTCTGTCATACAGAGTGAAGTAAGTCAGAAAGAGAAAAACAAATACAGTATGCTAACACATATATACGGAATCTAAGGAAAAAAAAAAAAAGGTCATGAAGAACCTAGTGGCAAGACGGGAATAAAGACACAGACCTACTAGAGAATGGACTTGAGGATATGGGGAGGGGGTGGGGTGAGATGTGACAGGGTAAGAGAGTGTCATGGACATATATACACTACCAAATGTAAAATAGATAACTAGTGGGAAGCAGCCGCATAGCACAGGGAGATCAGCTCGGTGCTTTGTGACCACCTAGAGGGGTGGGATGGGGAGGGTAGGAGGGAGGGAGATGCAAGAGGGAAGAGAAATGGGAACATATTGTATATGTATAACTGATTCACTTTGTTATAAAGCAGAAGCTAACACACTATTGTAAGGCAATTATACTTCAATAAAGATGTTTAAAAAAAAAAAAAAAAGATCTAGGGTCAAACACCACAATGACACACTAAGTAGAAATTGTCTTAGGTTCCTTTGGGCTCAAGGAACAGAATGTAGGCAGTTACCTAGTCTCCCACCATCATATGGCTTAAGTTGAGTCCGTCCTGCTTAAGCGGGCATAGCTGGAGACAATTTAAATTGTGCTCCAGGAGAGAGATCTTCTGGTACCCGCCACCTCATATATTTATAGCTGGGAGGTGACAGAGATCACCCAACCCTGTTGCTCTGAAAACGAGGCACAACCTTGCAGTGTGAAAAAACATTCTCTCCTCAATGCCCATCTTCTGGGAAGTTTGTGTATCAGAATTGGTGCCGACCAGTACAACTTCTGGCTCTCTCTGCCGGGCCAGCTCATTACTGGACGACCTGAGAGAAAGTTGCTGGAGGCATCCAGAGAGAAACTGGCTCGTCCCTCCTCATCATCTGACATCCAAGTGCTTGGAGGAAGCTTCACTGTGGTCCCTAAATACTGACTGAAAACATCGATTGTATTTCAAAAAAAAAGTCAGTAGGACAGAGGAAAACACTTCATTGGTAGTTAAAGTAGCATGTCCAGGGGCCTGGAAAAAGAGCTGGTAGAGTTAGAACCGGTAAAGGATGAAGGAAGGATGCCGCGTGTGCACACCTGATAAGGTTTATAAGCCACACGGAACTGCAGCTAGGCTTTGGTTATCTTAGCATAAGTAACGGGGCTGCGTAGAGCTCTTTTATTACATTGACTTTGATTTCTTTACGCCGTGGGATCCCTGCATATCTGATAATTGAACTCTAAAAACACCACACAGACACTGAGCTGATGTGGCCCAAGAGCAGCCATAGATATGCCCTCCAAAGACTATGTCTAACGTTGACAACTAAAGGATAAATATCTCACTGACTTCTTAATAATCCTTATAGAATTAATGCCATCATCTGGTGGTGGATTAGCATTTCCTAAATAAAGGAGCAAGTCCCTGGAGGGATGTAAGATGTTAGGTAGTGATGAGTTAGTGTTTCATTTAGGCTTTGTAGTGAGTGAGACGCTTAATACACCTATTCTTAGTGTGGTTGCACATTATTATTTGTGACATGGTAACAGTGTTTTGAGAATTTATTAACTGTAGGACATTGTGGTAACCTATATATTATACATCAGCTCCTCTAACCCTTAAAACACTGTAAGGTCAGTATCATTCCAAGTTCACAAATGAAGAAATCAAAGCCCAAAGCGTTTGGTAATTTGTCCTGGATTGCGTAGTTAAGAAATAACAGATCTGTGATTCAAACTCATATCTCTCTGAGCCAAAAAACTCACATTCTTCAGCATCATGGTTCAACAGGCCTATATGTTTGTTGGACTGATGAAGTTTTGGTGGGTATTCTACACTTTGAATTCTTCTCTCAAGAGGCATCTAGACAAAGCTGGATGTTGGGAAAACATAAATTTTATCCTTTAGGCAAGATAGATGTCCAGACTTGAAGTTCCATGATATCCACTGTGACTGGTGATAGGCTGCCCCATCAGGAGAGGAAATGGAAACTGTATTCCTTAGTAAGAAGTGAGTTCCCCCGTTTCCAACCTTGGCTTTTTTTCTTTTTTTAATTTTTTATTTCTTTAATGTTGTATCTATTTTATTTATTTATTTTTGGGTCTTCGTTGCTGCGTGCAGGCTTTCTCTAGTTGCGGTGAGCGGGGGCTACTCTTCACTACAGTGTATGGGCTTCTCATTGTGGTGGCTTCTCTTGGCATGGGCACTAGGTGCACGGGCTTCAGTAGTTGTGGCATGTGGGCTTCAGTAGCTGTGGCACGCAGGCTCAGTAGTTGTGGCTCACGGGCTCTAGAGCGCAGGCTCAGTAGCTGTGGAGCACGGGCTAGTTGCTCTGCAGCATGTGGGATCTTCCCGGACCAGGGCTCAAACCTGTGTCCCCTGCATTGGCAGGCGGATTCTTAACCACTGTGCTACCAGGGAAGCCCCCAACCTTGGCTTTTGAAGCCTCCTTCAAAGGACTACTGTTTGAATAGCATCGGGTTTAAGCAGGGGTTAGCAGACCTGGGTTCAAATTCAAATTCTACCGCTTAATAGCTGGTCAACCTCGGTCAAGCTATGTAATTCCCAGAACATGACTTTTCTCATCTATAAAATGGATATCATACTAATGTAAAATTTTTGCTCCCCTTTAACCTTTGCCATTTAAATAAGCATGTCAGTTGTGGTTTTAGTTTTCATTTCCCAAATGACTAATTTCTCTAAGGACTACATCTTCTTTGCCAAATTCTCTGTTGAAATCTTTTATACATTTTTTAAAAATTGGGTTGTTGGTCTTCTTAGTATTAAGTTTTGAGAGGTTTTTTAAAACATAAATTCTGGATACATACCAAGTGTAGGTGAGAATATGTAGCATTTGGAAGTCTCACGCATTGCTGGTGAGAATGTAAAATGGTAGAACCACTTTGGAAAACTGCTTGGCAGTTTCTGAAAAAGTTAAATATACACCTACAATATGACCCAGCCTTTCTATACCTAGGTTTTCACCCAATAGAAATGAAAACATGTGTGCATGTTTAGTTAGTTTCCAATATTCCCCTTGTCCTGGGGATTGCCCCTTTTACAAAGGAGGAAACCCCCGCAGTCATGCCTGGACCACATGACCCTGCCTTCCTGGCCAGAGTCGGTCCATCTGACGGCAGGTCACTAAAGCTGAGAATTATAGATGTCAGTATTCTAGAAAAAAGGTGCATAATGTCCTGCTTCTGAGGTCCCTGACATTGCCTGGCTCCAACTCAACCAAAGACTGGTTGCTTTAACTCTTAGATTTCAGAACCTGAGCGTCCTGTCAATAAATTCCTTCTATGTTAGCTAGTTGGAGGTGGTGTATGTTGTCTGCCACCCGGGGGAAGAAATGAAATTGACATTTAACTCATTGCATTGATATTTCTTATGTTTTCTATCACAAGTGGGCACACCCCTATTTTTTAAAAAAAGGGTGTTCAATTGGCTCTGTGAGTCATTCATCCATCCCTTCATTTAACAAACTTTGATCCGATGACACACTCTATGCCAGGCACTGTACCAAACATTTTCAAATCTTGTTCAAATCATACAACTGCCTGTGTAACAATCTCATGCTCACAGCTGAGAGAGCTCAGGTTAGAGGGGTTCAGTTACTTGCTTAAAGCTGGAGTCCCTAATAGGTACTGGATCCTGCCTGCTAGGATTTGAGCCCAGGCCTGACTAGCTTCAGAACCACACTTTTTCCATTACCCGTGCTCTGTCCGCTGGTAGTGGTAAGCCCCAACATGAGCAGTGAGCTCTCAGTGACCAGTCAAGCCACTGTGGCTGGCGGCTTTGGCAGTTAGGGGTCCCAAGATGTTTCCTGGATGCTCTCATGACCAATGGGAGCTAGGTCAGGAGTTTGCCCCTGTAAGGCTTAGTGTCCTGGGAACAGATGAATTATCTATTCTTGAAGGCAGGGACAATCAGAGGACCTTTTTCCCTGGTGTTGATGTCTACCTAGTAGTGAAACTGACTCCTCGGTGACAAACGAGCAGCACAATCCTAAAAAAAAAAACCAGTCAACCACAAGCACAGGAAATGCTCAACCAGTGCCACCCTTGGTCACAAATCAAAAGATAATGGGACTGAAATAGTCTTCCTGAGAACTCATTGGAACTTTGACCACTTATGAAAAGCTGAGGATTGAAGCTGCATTTTTACACAGTTGCTGGAAACACCCCTAATAATTTCAGTTGCACAGGTTCAGGCTAAAGCCAGAGACCTCATGGTACGTTCTTTTCCTCAGGGAAGTAAGTCTACCAGAGCAGGGGGAGATTTTCATTTTCAATTTAGAGATTTCAGTATAGTTTAAACGTGCTACTGTTGAATTTTAAAATATAATCAAAGGGGAAATTCCACAGACCTTCACTTTATATATTTTTCCTTATGATCAGCCTGCAGAAATACGAAAACTGCCCAGAGCTCATGTGCACTGAAAATCATCACAGTGTCATTTGTAAGAGGAAAAATGGAAACAAGCATTCAATAATCTGGTAATGATACGTACAATGTTACAAATTGATTTTATTCAATTTTTTAAAGTTTTTAAATAATCTGGTAATCCATGTGATTAAAAACTATGTACACACACAAAAAAAACTATGTACACATCAAACATATTTCAAATACTAATTTAATAA
Source organism: Eschrichtius robustus (assembly GCF_028021215.1). Lineage (NCBI taxonomy): Eukaryota > Metazoa > Chordata > Mammalia > Artiodactyla > Eschrichtiidae > Eschrichtius > Eschrichtius robustus. The sequence continues at coordinate 75,154,771 of NC_090833.1, forward strand.
TATAGGGTAATATTTATGATTTGTTACATGATAAAAAATAGGGTACAAAAACAGATATTCAGTCTGATCCTGAAATGCGTGTGGTGTGTGTTTACGTGTGTGTGTCAGGAAGGGAATACCAACAGCAGTGATATCTGAATATGTATAAAATGCTTTCCTCCTTACTTTTATATCTTATCCATTATTAAAATACATATATGCTAAATGTAATGTGGTACCTCAGCAGATTGGATCCTGGAACAGAAAAGGAATATTAATGGAAAAACATGGAATCTGAATAAAGTCTGTTGCTTAGTTAATAGTAAGGTAGCAATGGTAGTACTTTAGTTTGACAGCTGTACGATGGTTATGTAAGATGTTAACACTTGGGGAAGCAGAGGATAAGGCTATATGGAAACTCTCTGTACTATCACCGCAACTCATTTATAAATATAAAATTATTTTTCAAAATAAAAAAAATTTTTAAATACATATATGGCAAGCCACAGTGGAACCATAGTGGCAGAAAAGCCGTTCTTCTTTATTTGTAAGGGCTGCATAATTTAGCATGTATAAACTGTCTCATTTTCTAGATGTATCTTGTTCTTCCACTTAGACTGTTAACTTCTTATGGGTCAGAGCTATCTTGGGCTTCTCTGGTGTTCCCCAGAGAGCACGTAGACCAGTGCTGGGCTAAGGATGTACAACCAAGACCAACAGCTTCATTGGTTGGTTGACTTGTCCTGAGAAAGAAGACACCAAAAGGGACACCAAAAAAATCCATTGTTGTGCCACTTTTCTCCTTTTCTTTCAAGCACTTATGGCTCATTTCCAAGTGTATTTTAGATGAATGATAGAAAATATTAACAAATTAATAAGTTTGAGCCATATGAAATTGCATTTTTAGGCCAAAGATGTCTAATATTTACATCCATATGGTGCAACTTAAATAACAAGTATTTTGTGTTAATCACTGAGGGAGGCCTTCAGAGGCAATACCTTATAAGCAACAGTCTACACTTTACAGCCATTATTATTTCCATGAGTTCCTCTTCTACAGGGTTTGCTATTTTTCACTCTCAACTCATGCATTTTCTTCTTCTCCAAAAGTTATATGAGCAGTAAAAATCTCCCCAGTGGTTTGGAACTAATTTCTGAAACACCAATTCAAAAGATCACATGTCCTGACACACTGATATGTCTTGATTAGTTGTGAGGTGTGTAGCAAATCGTTCATTATTATTTTTTAATCCAAAATGTACAATGGGTTTGTCTTGTGCTTTTTCATATAAATTAGAACAAATTCAAGGTAATCCTTCTAATAGCCTTATACTCACACTCAGTCACTCTCAATGTGGTTTCTTGAGCAGGGAAGAAAGAGGTGCAAGAACAGCCAGGGCTCTGGGAACCATATACACCTGGGTGTGTCCATGTGGCATGTGTCAACAAAGCATCATCAGCCTGTGCACATCTGCACACGGAGGGAGGGTGAACACCACTGTTGTAAAGACTTAGCAACTGCTACATGTTCCGAATTCAGAATACAAGAGTCTGTTTAACTATTTAACCACACATGAGAAGTTGATGTGAAAGGTATATGCAACCTGACATCTGTAAGAATATCTCTTGGGCTTATGGTGACAATCATTTAAAGCAGTGCTTTTTAAACTTTTTTTAAATTAGGGATGACTTTTCTTTAAAGAAAAAAAAAAAGCAATCTTACAGTGTGTTTATTTGTACAAAAATTCTTCCTGAGTGCCTACTACATGCTAGGAAGTGCTGTGCCACAGTAATTAATAAAACAGATGTTGTCCCTCTGCACAAGAAATTAGTTGTAGAGACAAACAAAAAGTCAGGCAAACACTAAATAAAGAATTATAAGGAGTCAAAGTGTCATGAAATAAATGAACAGGCTCCAGGTGAGGGGGGGACCCACTTAGGCAGAGAGATCAGGGAAGGATTATTTGACGCAGTTACGTTGAAGGTGAGACCTTAAGAATCGGAAGAGGACAGCCACGCAAATAACAAGGAGATGGTGCAGGAGAAAAACAGAAGTCCCTGAGGCTGGAAAATAAAAATGTGTACTGGTGCCAGTTTGCAGAACCATGTGATTTCCCTCTACTGATGCTTGCTTAGCAGACAAGGTAAAGGACACAGAAGACATATTTTGAATTGACACAGAATTGGGAATTGGCAGTGAGCGTCACTAAAGGTCTAAGATGTGATAGAAATGAAGGTGCTTTGAGAAATATGCAAATGTTAACATTCGGTAAGAGACCAGAGAGATCCAATATTTACCTATGCAGAACCTTTTTTTAATACTCCTCTGCCAGCCTTTCCAGAGGTCTGAATGTTTCTTATCCATCACAGAGACACGGAGACACTCAGAATTGTCGAGCAGATTTCACTAAACCTGGAGGTGTCTGGAATAAAAGTGAAGTTCACATCATCAGGATTATACCATTTCTTAGAAGACAGCTGTCATCTATATATCAACAAATGGAGCCTAAGGCAGCACTTTCTTCAGTACTTTTCTGTGATTCCATCCCCCGCCTAAAGGAATATTGCCAAGTCCGTGATAACTTGCCATGTCTCGCATATTATCCACTATTAACATAAATCAAGTTTTCGTGTTTGTAATTTATGTTTCAGCACTTAGGGAATACCTTGCTAGTTATTTTAGATAGATAAATCAAATCAAAATTTTGTTAATAAAGTATTAGAAACGTCATAAGACCTCTGATTTATTTAAAGATGTCTAACATTCTTGATCTCCATTTATTTCAAGTTTTAGGAAGAAAAATGGTTAGCTGGATCATCCTGCTCTTATTTTTATTCCTTCATTTAGGAGATTACATCTCAGCTCCAAAACCATTTTTAATAATAAGATATGCAATTTTTAACTGTTGATCTTTTTTAAAGAATAAACACGATTAAGATTAATTCATGCCATCCCAGATATACTCAAATAATGGATTAGTCTGTATAGCACATTGGATTCACGTCTGATAGCCAAGCTTTTTTTCATTTTAGCTTCATCCATATACTGTATACAGAAATTTACTCCTTTGTTTGCATAAAAGCCAGAACTACTTATGCAATAGAAGGAAATGAATGTAGACTGAACACTGCTAGGTAGCATATACCAATTACCCAGCTTACAAATTGTATACATTTACAGGGAATGCCTAGGATATAGCAAATTAACACTATAAAACAAAAAGCAAATGGTGTCCATGGATTACAGAGAGGTCTTTTTCAAATGTAGAGTGTCAGGAGATAAGACTTAAATATATGGAAAAAAAAGGAAAAAGAGCAGCCGAAAACTTTTGGAGGTGATGGGAAGGTGTAAAGCACAGATTGTAGTGATGGTTTCACAAGTGTATACTTATTTCCAAACTCATCAAGTTGTACACATTAAATATGCACAGCTTTTTGTATGTCAATACCTCAATAAAGTGGTTTAAAAAACAAACAAAAGAATTAAACAAATGGAAGACACTGAAAGAAAAAGACAAAATCCGGATAAGCACACAGAGGAGGAATGGAATGGAAACTTTCCTTTTCTAGCAAAGAGTTAGATCCATGCCAGATCTCAAGTCAGAAGCTGATTCTCCATTTTAGGTGCTGCCTTATTTACACTTTCCCTCTGGGAGTCCGAGGGACAAAAGGTTTGTCGTTGACCTTGGAAATAATTAGCAACATTCTTCATTTACTACTTGACTCATTTTTGGCCTCCCTGCACTGGTGAACATGTATATTTTAGACGCTGATGAACACTCAGACAAAACAACGTGATGGAGTTAGTCACTGCTTTTACAATTTCAGAGTGGACAGCTAAAGGATTCATAGTCTGGGATCATATTGGAAGAACTTAACATTGATTTGTCTAGTATTTGCCAAATAATAATAAGCAACAATATTGAACATCCAAGTAACATTTAGTGTAAAAGTAATAAATAATTCATGACATAAAGGTTAAAAATGCAAAAAGAAGCTTGCAGTTCTTAAGGTCATTCTTACTTGGTGTTGACTAAACAAAGCATAGTGAGTGTGGGGGGGCGGAATTTAACTAGGCTCAGCAACTAAGTAGCCAGGTGACCTAGAAAAACTCAGGAGCTTCAGTTTCACTATGGACAAGGAAAGAGTATGAAACAGTATGACTTCTTAGTACCTCTTTTAGCTATAAAGTTCTATGATTGATCTAAGAGCCATGATACAGTTGCCTTCCATTTAGTATAGAATCTTATACATTAGTTTCTGCCTTCTAAGTATGCTTAACTAATTACTGGATAGTCTAATAAAATACTACACTTTTTAGCTTAGGTCTTGCCTGAGAAATACTGGACCATACTATTGAAAGAGGTCTTCAAAATTAGTTATCTGTATAAACTCCAGCCTGAAGTAACATCCTCCTTTCAATTTCATTTCTATTCCTTACATGACTTGTTCAAAACCAAAAGAAGTCAGACACTGTTCTCTCCTCTCATTTAGAGGAATTCAATACTCTATTGCACACACATTATTCATTGTATTCACACTACACCTTGCACACATATTATAGAATTATCAAAAGAGTAAAAAGAATCGTATGGTCAAAGAACAAATGGTACAAATAGTGCAGTTTGCCACAGTGGCAATTTCAAAACCTCTAAATATTGTAAAGGTTAAATAAGGAAGAGAAAGAATTGCTTACTATGCCCAAAGAGGCATACCTGGGTACAATTAGGAAAAAAACAAAAGAGTAACAAGGATTCTCAGTAATACCTAATACACACCGAAGCCATTTCTTAAGGAAAATAAAGAGGAAAAATGGTTAGCACTAAGCTTAAACTGGGAAAAGATCAAGTTGCAGACTATAACTTTAAACAGAGTTTTATAGGATGAGACAACCTAATGGTGAGTCTTTTTTATTTCTTCCATTTTCAAATTCACAATTTCTGTGACTCCTTCCAGAGAGGTTGCCAATACCATACAATGGTAATGAAAAAAACAAATGAACAACCAGCAGCTACAAGAATGAAGAAAGTCTCTGTATTCCTACGCCCTCAAAGTTAAAATCCAGAGTCACCATTCCAGAGCCTGTCCAATAAGATAAAAGAGAAAAATTCAGATACTTGAATTTAGTCCCCAAAATCGCCCTGCTACATAAAGTGCTTCGCAGTCCTTCTCTCTCTGAAGCTATTGTCATGAGCCCTTTCCATCCCTGTTCCCATTAACACAATAGCATAACTGCCTCTGGCACACATGGGAAAAATGTAGTAGCGCCTCGATCTAGCCTTTCCAGTTGCAGGGAATCCAGAGAAGGCTGCAGTGGAAACACACGTCTACTTGCCCAGTAATGCTAGGTTTTACCTGTAGAGTATGAGTGTGTAGAGTATGAAGATGTAGTGGGTTGGAATAGTCAGGCAAACCAGGACGTGGAAGATCTGACTTTGCCTAATGACCTAAAGAGAAAGCCACATACGCCCTCCAATTTCTTGGGCGCAGAGAGAAAGGAGACTTGGTCTGCCTCTCCCAATTCCTGGACATCCCTTTGCTCTGTTTGGTGGGACATTAGGTGTCATGTGGCCCTGAAGAGAGGCCTCAAATCCCATATCTAAACTTTAAGGAGAGGGACTTCCCTGGTTGCACAGTGGTTAAGAATGCAGGGGACATAGGTTCAATCCCTGGTCCGGGAAGATCCCACACGCCATGGAGCAACTAAGCCCATGCACCACAACTACTGAGCATGCGCTCTAAAGCCCGTGAGCCACAACTACTGAGCCTACATGCTGCAACTACTGAAGCCTGCGAGCCATAGAGCCCATGCTCCGCAACGAGAAGCCACCGCAATGAGAAACCCATGCACCACAACGAAGAGTAGCCCCCGCTCACTGCAACTAGAGAAAGCCAGCGCGCAGCAACAAAGACTCAGTGTAGCCAAAAAAATAAATAAATAAAATAAACTATAAGGAGGAATATGTTATCGCGAGATAGGGAAGTGCCCCACTCCCTTGCTCTAGCCATGGCTTCCTCATTGCACCCAGGGATTCAGGATGATGGAACCAGACTCATGAGAACTTACTGCTTTATGATGACCTTCAACATTAACACTCTAAAGAAAAGACAACTTATTTATACCCTAAGCTCAGAGTATAGAAGCAGGAACAGTTGTGTATCTCAACCTTTGCCTAACCTGCAAAGGCATCATTGTGACGGTCCTGCCCAATCTCCTTGAATTTAACCTGTGAACAGAACATTCAATGTGTAAGGTTCAGGCATCCTTCTTCATTTCTCAATTACTCCTCTTTCAAATCCAGGTTTTTCTTGGGTCTCTAACAGCTTTCAAAAGTATTTCAGGCAATTCCTAGTTTTCTACCAAGGTTGAAGGGGCTAGAATGAAATTGGTTAATGTTAACACTAGATCCAGCACCCAGCACAGAAGAGGCTGGGATTAACAGGGATCCAGTTACCTGCATCTGACACAAATGGCCTTTTATTTTAATAAACTGCCTGTACAAGAGGCTTTCTAACAGAGCAAGAAAGAAAAGAAGCTTATGATCTGGCAAAATGTTCTGAGAAGTGTGCTAAGTTTGAACTCAAATTGAAAAGGACCTTATTAACAAAGTAGTCTTTCTTAGAAATTGAGCCACAATCTTATTAGGCTCTCAACATCTAAATGCCAGTTAAAACCAATATACAGTCGGCACTCCACATCTGCAGGTTCCCCATCTGTGGATTCTAGCAACCGCTGATGGAAAATATTTGAAAAAACATTTTTTCAGAAAGTTCCAAAGAACAAAACTTGAATTTGCCATGGCTAGCAACTATTTGTGTAACATTTACATTGTATTAGGTAGTACAAGTAATCTAGAGATGATTTAAAGTATACAGGATGATGTGCGTAGGTTATATGCAAATACTATGCCTTTTTATATAAAGGACTTGAGCATACGTGCATTTTGGTGTCTGGGGGGAGGGCTGGAACCAATACCCTACAGATATCAAGAGACTTCTGTAGTAGATAGAGAAACAAGTTAAATGAACCTTAAGGAAACTTTAACCTCAGAATGTAGGACACTCTACAGGACTTCTGACATGGTTTCTCCAATAAATTGATGCCATTAAAAAAAAAAATGTGTGTGTGTGTGTGTGTGTACTGTTTAGAATGAATAAAATTTTAAAGATGTAACAACCAATTGCAACTTGTAGACCATAATTGGATCCTAATTTGAACAAACCAAATATTAAAAGTCACTCATGATAATCAGGGCAATTTAAACCAGACTGAGTATTAGATGATATTAGGGAAAAGCCTTTACCAGTTATAAGTCTATCCTGAAGTATTTACACATGAAATGACAAGCTACTTGAAATTTTCTTTAATGTCCTCAAGAAAAAAGTGGGGGAATAGATTAAACAAGATGGGCAAAATGTTGATTATTGCTGAAGCCTAGTGATAGGTAGATGCAGTCCCTTCTAGACTCTTATGAATATTTCACAATTTTCATGATTAAAAAAAGGTTTTAAAAGATAATGCATTACCATTAATCTAAAAAACTACATAAGTATCATTATTATAACAATTTATTGCAGCACAAAATGGAAATAATCTAAATGTTCTACAGGAGAAAAAAAATTTTTAATCTCTGATAAACCAATCTGATGAAAACTAGGCAGCCATTAAAATGACAATACAGAAGAGAGAAACAAAGAAAATGGTTATGGAATTCTTATTTGTAGAATAAGGCCTACATTCACATTACAATCACAACTCTTTCAAATATGTGTGAATATAAACAAAGAATAGACTAGTGTATAAGAAATATAAAATAGCAAGTTGATGTGTCATAAAGTGGTGAAATGTTTTTCTTTTTGGTGATATAATACTGTTTCTGAAACAAATAAAAAACTGATATGAACAAAACAACAAAAATTGATATGGACCTACATATGCTGAAATGTACCCTAATGCAATGGAAACAGCACTGGCTTTGGAGTTAGACAATCTGGGCGATTTCTTTAAACAATCTGAGAATCAATTTCCTCGTCTCTAAAATTAATGTAAAATATTGGCCCTTTAGGGATGCTACAAGGATTAGAGATGTAAGTAAATATCTACCACAATACCTGGCATGTATATAGTAAACATTCTGTAAACAGTATTTACTACTATTATCATATTAAAAATGGGAGAGTTTTGAAAAAAAAAAAAAAAAAAAACAGATAAAAGGTAGGTGAGCTAATGGTGAAATGGCCGCAGATTTTCATGGTGGTATGGCTTTTACACAAAAAACGAAGATAGGGCAAAATGCAAGGAGGTTTTAAAATCTTATCTGGGCCAGTAGGAGGTAAGGATGAGCTGGAGAGGGGCCAAGGCTTGGATGAGGGCTGGTGTAATGAGGCAAAAGAGGCCACGGAGAAGAGAATAAGGTCACCCTACAGGAAGAACGGGAGCAGCATGTAACACCACATTCAAATTACCCTGCAGCTTCAAGGCAAAAACTATAGTTCTAGAGGAAGGAGAAGGAGGGAAGTAAGAAAAAGTACCTAGAGGACCCCAAATCTGAATAAGGTACAAGAAATTTAAGTACCTTATTTGGGGGCTAGAGAGATGGGGCTTCTTGGCACTAACAGACAATCCCTAACCGGGATGATTATGATAGATGATAGAGTTTCAGAGCTTGAATGACCTGGAGTTCTTATAAAATTATCTCATCCTGTCTCTCCATTCTACAAGATGAGAAAATTAGGTCCAGAAAAGGGAAAACTCCAGGAACTGTGACAAGATTCTATGGCAAAGCTCTGCCTAGGATGCTGGCTTATGAACCTGAGACCAGGGTCCTTGTCCTACCTCATCATGCCATCCTTCAGGATGGTTCAGCCCATAACCTCACCAAGTCAATCATTTTTTCCCATATTTATTAAACATATGTAGCCTTCCATGTCTTCAATAAACAATACAATACAAGCAGTTAATCTCTTCATTAATATCTTGCACGTCAGAAGCTCCCTATTAACTTCAAATTATTTTGTTGCATGAAACAAAAGAGAATGTACTGAATGTTTGTTTATCAAATGTGCCATCAGCACCTACTATGTACCACGCACATAAAAATGAATGGCACAGACCCTGTCGCCAAGGAGCTGACAATCCAGTGAAAAAGACGAGCATGCCTGCATAGAAGCATAATCCTACAGGTACAGGTTACAATGCTTGTGCTGTGGAAATGAAGAAAATGGAGCTCATTAGACCTGAGATGGGGGGAAAGGAAGAGAAAACTTCATTGCAGGTGATGCTGGAGGAGACCCTGAGGATGAATAGTTGGTCAAAAGGCAGGGACAAGAAGGTGGCTGGTTCCAATACATGCCTGGCACAATAGCTTAGTGAGAGGTGGTAAGGGAAAATACAGCAAGTATATACAGGAATGAGAGTTGGGTGGGACTTGTGGTAAGAAAAATCAGTCAGGCAAACTGGCAGCAGAGTCAAGACCAAAATAAAAACCAACCTCTTTTAAGTTGTAAGAAAATATAAAAGAGAGGGAGAGAGAAGAAATGTATTTCCTATCTCTGAGCTCTAAGTATAATCAGGTGATTAAAAATGAGTCATTGACAGCTGAGGTATAAGAAGACTCCAAGAACAGAGCTAATTCCGGTCTTGGAGAGATTCCAGCAGCTGCCAGCAAACCTACATCTGGGGGTGCTAGTCCTGGGGTGTATATACAAATTCTGGCTTCCTGGCAAAAATTCCTTTATTCCCTTTTTTTTCTGGGATCTGGCCTCTCTTCTTCTGGCTTGTCCCCCCCTTGCTCTATAGATCCGTTGTGGTATTTAGATTAGATATTCCAACCCAAAAATATTTGGTCTCTCCTCCCTGGACCTGTATGACTTTCAACAAATGATCCTTCAAAACTACCCGATGATGACAGCCCTCAATACACAGATGCTCCCTCTCTAAAGAACAACGTCAATGAGCATCAAATTATAGGGACATAGTATTACAGGGGGGAACTATCAATATATACTCAAATCCAAAGTCTACTCCAAGGAAAACTTTATGAGAGCTGCAAAATACATGTGGGCCACACAGGAAGGCGAAGTGAAAGTTCCTGAGGAAATGGACCACTTCCTCGAAGCAAAAAAGAGCAGGAAACGAACACTGCTTTATATGTACCCCCTTTGTGCTGGGCACCACCATGGGTACTTTACACATGTTACTGAATGTTTTTCTTCCCTTCCTTCCTCATTTCATTCAGTTTTATTCTTTCAAGTATCTCTCAGTAGTTTATACACATTATGCCATTTCTACTAAGGATGAATTTGGAGATGATGAGAACAAGGAGACAGCCAGTGCTAGAATCAGAGAAAACCTATTTCTTCAAACTCATGTACATATACTCTTTGTAAGAGTTCTTACTAGTTTTCAGATGACAGAGCATTTAAGGATATACACTGATATGAACATTAGTATTTCTTAAAATACATTGTGGGCATAAAGAATGCTAAATACTCTATGGGTTTTGCCTTGTACCAGCACATTCTTCTGTTCAAAATGAGTACATTTTCTGAAACTGGTTGCTGAGATGAGAATGAAGCCAGGAAGAAGTTAAGAAAGCTTTATGAGGACTTAGCTCTCCCACCTGGCAGACTCTCTGGAGACCACCCAGCAACCCTGACAAATGATTTACATTCTTCTCTGTTGCATGCTTGCCTGGGCCTATTAGACTATTACAATATTAAAAGGGTCTTGGTACCTGTCATTATTAATTTTAGAGAGTAACAAGGACATGCTGAGCCATAGTATTGATAGATTTGTAGAATATGTTAATCAGAGCACTCATTACTCAGCTAAGTTACCATTTTTTTTCAGATGGGCTTTCTCCACCAGTCATTTTTGATATTTAACAATTTGTCATTTCCAACTATGCACACTTGTTCCCTAGAAATCTATTTATAGGGACTTCCCTGGTGGTGCAGTGGTTAAGAATCTGCCTGCCAGTGCAAGGGACACGGGTTTGAGTCCTGGTCCGGGAATATCCCACATGCCGCAGAGCAACTAAGCCCGTACACCACAACTACTGATCCTGCGCTCTAGAACCCGCGAGCCACAATTACTGAGCCCGCGTGCTGCCACTACTGAAGCCCGTGCACTCTAGGGCCCACATGCTGCAACTACTGAGGTCGTGTGCTGCAACTACTGAAGCCCGCACGCCCTAGACCCCATGTTTCACAACAAAAGAAGCCACCGCAATGAGAAGCCCACGCACCACAACGAAGAGTAGCCCCTGCTCGCCACAGCTAGAGAAAGCCCGTGTGCAGCAACGAAGACCCAATGCAGCCAAAAAATAAATAAATAAAATAAATTTTAAAAAAAGAAATCTATTTATATACATATTTTGTAATGTCTTGATAGCAATGATTTATTAAACATTTGTGCCTCATCACGGAAGGAAAAAAAATCTTCTGACAAGTATCTGGAGAATTCAGCTAAGAAATGAGTGGATTATGAAATGTGGCATAAAAATAATATGTTTCTGCTTTTGAAATGAGAAAGCTGAAGCATAAAGCTAGATGAATTCCTAAGAACTAACATGCATGAAGATCTAATCTCTTCTTATTCCAGAAGCTTGAAAGGTACCAAGTTTAGATTTGGGGTGTGCATTTAACAAAGGCAAACTCAGGTATTTTTCTGGGTCAGGGTAAACAACTCAAATATAATTGAAAAAGTAAGAAATATTTTTCTGTTACCTAAAATACAAATTCTCTCTTCAAGTAATGATTGTTTTGTTTTTTTTGTGGGTGAAGGCCATCACACCCATATATCTCCCCAGTCTTTTTATTCTCCTCAATCTATTTCCACGATCATTTCTAAAAGATCAGTACTTTATCTGCCCAAAACAGAGATGGTGGTAGCAAAACACATAAGCCACAGTCTTAAGTCAGAGAGGCTTATGCTTCATACCCAATTATGTATAGCACAGTCTATGTTGAAACACCCAGGATGGTTCAATGCTCACACTATACTTCAAACAACTGTGTTACTGCTTACTTACTGCAGTAGCCTGGCTCTCCAGGACAGGGGCTCTGATGAAAGGGTGAGGAATGCAGGTGGAACCAGAGAAGAATTTGTCTGGTTGCAATATCACCATCACTATTTACAAAATACCCCTTAATGTGGCTTTAAGCAGAAACAGAAATGTTTTCAATTTGGAGGCTGAAGTAGCCTCAACTGGGCTTTGTCTAAGGTCGTCTCTATCACAAATCAGGTAGTGATATATCTCTTTTTTGACATGGCCATGGCTCTTCATGGCCCAGACTCATTAAATGACAAGCTAAAATAACAACAGGGACTTCCCTGGTGGTCCAGTGGATAAGACTCCACACTCCCAATGCAGGGGGCTTGGGTTCGATCCCTGGTCAGGGAACTAGATCCCACATACTGCAACTAAGAGTCCGCATGCCACAACTAAGAAGTCTGCATGCCACAACTAGAGATCCCATATGCTGCAACGAAGATCCCTCGTGCTACAACTAAGACCCGGCACAGCCAAAATAAATAAATAAATATTTTAAAAAATAACAACAGACTGCTTTGTTTGTCCTCTTGAGCCAAAACTAAAGTGCAGAAAAACCTCAACCAACCCAACCAACCAAACAACAAATGAACTGTTGAGGAAGGTGTTTTCCATTTTCAATATTGTACAGTTCATGTTTAAACTGACAGTCCAGATCTATTCTCATGACTTTGGAGAAGCTCACATTTTTCAATTGTACAGTGTAAATCTCAGCCCACCTCCCCAAAGTATTGAATAATGAATTCTGTGAAAAAAAACATATAAAATGGGATGCTCTGGAAATAGGGTGTTATAATAAACCCATGATTCTCCACAAACTCCTTCTTACTTTCTACTCCTGTCATTAGACATCTGAAAATTAGTTCTTTTTCCATCCTTTATATTCAGAATATAACTGAAAACTCTTCGGTGAGTGAGCCTTCCAAGTGGGTTCATTTATCATTCTGAAATCAGTGATCAGTCCACGTTACAGCAAGGGTGAAAAGTGTGATAGAAAATACAAGAGAATGTTGACACCATAAGTATCCTGAAGCCGTGGCTTTCCCATTTTGTTCCTGACACAAATGCTTTCTCTTGTGATCTTTTTCCTAAGATTTGAAAGTGGGTGTGGCAGGGATAAGTGAGTGTGGGTGTGGGTGTGTGCGAAGAAGGGATGAAGAATATGGCCATCAAGGGCTCTGGTTCATTGACATTTGTTCCATCGTGGACTGAACTAGTAATATGCTTCATGTCAGCCTTGTTGGCCACACAGTAGCTCTCTTTGTCTCAGCCTTAGTAACTTTGCCACAATAATACAACTGGATGATGCTATGAACTGTACCACCGCCCCCCCAGATTCATGTGGTGAAGCCCTAACCCCCAAAGTGCTGGTATTTGGAGATGGGGTCTTTGGGAAGTAAACAGGCTTAGGTGAGGTCATGAGGGTGGGGCCCTCATGATGGGATTAGTATCATTATAAGAAGAGCCATCAGAAAGCTTGCTCTTTCTCTCCCTGTGGATGTACAAAGAAGAGGTCAAGTGAGCACCACTGGAGATGGTCATGGTCTGCAAGCCAAGAAGGGAGACCTCCCCAGAACCCAGCCATGCTGACACCTTGATCTCAGACTACCAGCCTCCAGAATTGTAAGATAATTCATTTCTGTGTCTATGGTATTTTGTTATCACAGCGCGAGCTGGCTAAACCAGGTGAAGAGACAAAGACATTCTGGGAAGAGTGATCTCCATAAAGATATAGTTGTTCTAAATGCAATGGACAGTTATTTCATCTCCTTCGTACTCGTATTTAAGAAAGTTTCATTGAAATAGACATCCCTTGGCCATGCCCAGGGCTACCACCCTTAGAACAGGAAACAGAAGGATAAGAACTAAGGAACAAGAGGGTGGATACAGCCCTTCTCAGGAGATGGAGCAGTCGATGCCATTTTCTATATCTGATGTCTAGTCCAATTGCAGCAGGTACAAGCAAAGGCACTTCCTGATCCTCCCACCGGAGAGGCCAGCACTGGGGCAGACTGTGGGCCAAAGAGCCCTTCTGCACCCCATCGCCACCCTCCCTTGCCTCTGTGGTACCGGGAAGTGAATTAATTGAAGAGCTCACCTGCCTCCATCAAAGAGTAACTTAAGGAAAAGAATATAAAATGAAAAAGAAAGTATATATATATATATATATATATATATATATACACATACATATACATATATATGTGTATATACATATATATATATATATATATATATATATAACTGAATCACTTTGCTGTACAGCAGCAATTAACACAACATTGTAAATCAACTATACTTCAATTTAAAAACCTAAAAAAAAAAGAGTAACTTAAAAGGGGAGGAAAACTACTAAATTCCACTATACAAACCAGGTTTGTTCAGTTCTTACTTTTGCAAATCTGAAGCATTCTATTTGACTACTTGTGGTTCTGTTACGTTAGGACTTGTGCAAGGCCAAGATAGCTAGGTTTACTAGCTGCCAAGGGTCAAAAGTGAAGAAGCTCTCAGAGACAAATAAGCTTCTAATAAACTAAGTTTTCCCTGCTTTAAAAAAAATAAGAATAAAATGTCAACGCTGTGCAGGCAAGTTTACAGAGATGGAAATGAAAGCTCTGCCTATCACCACAAGCTTTATTTTTTTTAATAAAATTGATTTGGATCAATTTGAGATAACTGCTGGGAGATGCCAGGTTTTATTTTAGAGACATCATTTGTTTTTGTTTCTGATCTGGGCTCAAAAAGGAACATTGCCAGTGTTTTTCCAGTGGCACAATGCTGTTCTAGAAGAATTGAAATAAGAAACCGTACCTGCATAATCTGCCAGAAAACACATGAGAGGAGCAATCAGCTCTGGGAAGAGTTGCTCTGAATGAGGTTTTCCTGGCTGCTTTAGGCCATGCTGTTTGTCAGTCTTTCAAAATTCAAGTCATTACCAGATGCTGATCTACTATAATATTGTGATATTTTATCTGATTACACTTACCTGATTGTGCCTTATCTGCTATTTGCCTTCCCATTATTCCATGTATATTAAATGCAGGTGCTTTTATTATTCTGGGAGCTAGAAAGTGTTGACTGCTCTGAATATAAATGGGGATATTATATCATTAACTTGCTCCAAAAGCAGGGCCATTCACTGTATAAATCACATGCAAGGCACCTAGTGGAGACACAATAAACCATAATGTCTTGAGAAAGAAAGCAACGAGGAATGGATAAGGAGATAAAAATTTAAGACATTGTTAAAGAAGGGTAATCTTCAAAACCCTATTTGGTTCTTTCAAACCAGCATTTGTTGATAATACAACCTTTATATTAGAAACTTTTTTAACTTCATAAAAAAAGCTCTGGGGGGAGGCATCATAACATAGAATGTTATCACTATTGGACTGCATAAAAACATGATCACTAACCTTCTATGGCTTGTCTAGGTTAGAACATTTTGGGAGTACCAGTCTAAACTTTCAGAGACGTATACTCTGCTTTGGCAGATACAGTCTTACCCTCCCTGGGTTGTTCAGCTTAAACAAGGTGAGCAAATTGCCAAATGCTTTCAGCACTTCCAGACATTAAAAGGTGAATAGTTTAGAATCTGGTTGCAAATTTCAAAGGAAGTAATATGCAGCGAATTAAGGCAGAACCGTGACCACGTGCGGCTGCCCAACAGTCTGGGGTTATACGCTCTGCTTAGTTTCCACTATGTTGGCCTCACTAAAAAGTTAATCCACAGCTATTTAAGTGGAAAGTTTCAGAAAATCCATTTTCAGAGCAAATGTTTCAATGAGACACTGCCCTCTGTTGGATAGACGACTATCCGATGGCCTGTGCATTTATCAGAGTGTCAGATTCCTCCACCATGTAACAGCTGGGAGCCAGGCCTTGGAAAGGAACACAGGTGACACTCTGCCTGAAGCAGGGTGGCCAGAGTCATCATCTGACTATCAGATCTGAACATACGAAGACAGAAAAGAACAAGTTATGAGGACAACTGGGAACAGGAGGAGTAAATTTCTCTCTCCTGTGTCATCAAGGAGGATGTGGTTTCTGCTCTCACTTTCCTCCCAAATTCCGTGCGAGCAGACGAAGCCCAGCGTGTGGATGCTATTCTTGTCTCCCCGCCCCTCACTGTTACTTATAAATGCACAGAACAGTCCATTTTCTTTTAACTAAACAAACATATGTTTCAAACCTCTTTAAGTCAAGGTTGCTCTTTAATCAGAGAATCCTTTATTATTCTTAAATGATAAGATATTAAATATCTTAAATGATATTATTCTTAAATGATATTATTCTTAAATGATTCATGTTCTTGAAAACAAAGCATGAATATGGAAGATAGTCTGATCTTTTCAATAATCCCATGTTTATACATATTTTCTCTGGAAAGACATTGTAATGGGTTTCTTGTAATGTGATGTTGGGGCTCAGGGCAGGATACCCCAAAATATGCCACAATGACATATTGATTATTTTGAATTGAAGTTACTTGAGAAGCAGAGGACCCAAGGAGGAAACTCTGATGTTCCTCTGTCTCCCTGAAAGCAGGAAATAAATCTCTCATGTGAAAAGTGCAACCCCTGCATTTGGAAGTAAGACAGTCTTACCGCAGAGATGGGGAGTTTGGGCCGAGAAGCTTCTATAAACAAACCTTGTTACTTCTTTAATTTACTACCACAAGACCAAACTCTGTTTAGATTCTTCACTAATTAAGCACCCAAAGCCTAAGTGTCTTTGTCCTGTCAATTCCTCACAAATTGTTTCTTTGACAGTTTATACAACTCAATATCAAAAAAACAAACAACGCAATCAAAAAATGGGTAGAAGACCTAAATAAGCATTTCTCCAAAGAAGACATACAGATGGCCAACAGGCACATGAAAAGATGCTCAGCATTGCTAATTACTAGAGAAATGCAAATCAAAACCACAATGAGGTATCACCTCACATGGGTCAGAATGGCCATCATTAAAAAGTCTACAAATAATAAATGCTGGAGAGGGTGTGGAGAAAAGGGAACCCTCCTACGTTGTTGGTGGGAATGTAAATTGCTGCATCCACTATGGAGAACAGTATCGAGTTTCCTTAAAAACACTAAAAATAGAGTTGCCATATGATCCAACAATCCCACTCCTGGGCATATATCTAGAAAAGATGAAAACTCTAATTCAAAAAGATATGAATACATGCACCCCAATGTTCATAGCAACATTGTTTATAATAGCCAAGACATGGAAGCAACCTAAGTGTCCATGAATAAATGAATGGAGGGACTTCCCTGGTGGTTCAGTGGTTAAGAATCCACCTGCTAATGCAGGGGACATGGGTTCAATCCTTAGTCCGGGAAGATCCCACATGCCACGGAGCAACTAAGCATGTGTGCCACAACTACTGAGACTGCACTCTAGAGCCCATGAGCCACAACTACTGAACCCACATGCCACAACTACTGAAGCCCGCACACCTAGAGCCTGTGCTCTGCAACAAGAGAAGCCACTGCAATGAGAAGCCCATGCACCGCAAATCCACCAGAGGGCAGACAGCAGAAGCAAGAAGAACTACAGTCCTGCAGGCTGTGGAACAAAAACCACATTCACAGAAAGATAGACAAGATGAAAAGGCAGATGGCTATGTACCAGATGAAGGAACAAGATAAAACCCCAGAAAAACAACTAAATGAAGTAGAGATAGGCAACCTTCCAGAAAAAGAATTCAGAATAATGGTAGTGAAGATGATCCAGGACCTCAGAAAAAGGATGGAGGCAAATATCGAGAAGATGCAAGAAATGTTTAACAAAGACATAGAAGAATTAAAGAACAAACAAACAGAGATGAACAATACAATAACTGAAATGAAAAATACACTAGAAGGAATCAATAGCAGAATAACTGAGGCAGAAGAACGGATAAGTGACCTGGAAGACAGAATTGTGGAATTCATTGCTGCAGAACAGAATAAAGAAAAAAGAATGAAAAGAAACGAAGACAGCCTAAGAGACCTCTGGGACAACATTAAAAGCAACAACATTCACATTATATGTGTCCCAGAAGGAGAAGAGAGAGAGAAAGGACCCGAGAACATATTTGAAGAGATTATAGTCAAAAACTTCCCTAACATGGGAAAGGAAATACTCACCCAAGCCCGGGAAGAGCAGAGAGTCCCATACAGGATAAACCCAAGGAGAAACATGCCGAGAAACACAGCAATGAAATTGGCAAAAATTACAAAGAAAAATTATTGAAAGCAGCAAGGGAAAAATGACAAATAACACACAAGAGAACTCCGAAAAGGTTAACAGCTGATTTCTCAGCAGAAACTCTACAAGCCAGAAGGCAATGGCATGACATATTTAAAGTGATGAAAGGGAAGAACCTACAACCAAGATTACTCTACCTGGCAAGGATCGCATTCAGATTCGATGGAGAAATCAAAAGCTTTAAAGACAAGCAAAAGCTAAAAGAATTCAGCACCACCAAACCAGCTCTACAACAAATGCTAAAGGAATTTCTCTAAGTGGGAAACACAAGAGAAGAAAAGGAACTACAAAAAGAAACACAAAACAATTAAGAAAACGGTAATAGGAACATACATATTGATAATTACCTTACATGTGAATGGATTAAATCCTCAAATCAAAAGACACAGGTTTGCTGAATGGATACAAAAACAAGACCCATACATATGCTGTCTACAAGAGACCCACTTCAGACCTAGGGACACATACAGACTGAAAGTGAGGGGATGGAAAAAGATATTCCATGCAAATGGAAATCCAAAGAAAGCTGGAGTAGAAATTCTCATATCAGACAAAATAGACTTTAAAGGCAATTACAAGAGACAAAGAAGGACACTACATAATGATCAAGGGATCAATCCAAGAAGAAGATATAACAATTGTAAATATTTATGCATCCAACATAGGAGCACCTCAATACATAAGACAACTGCTAATAGCTATAAAAGAGGAAATCGACAGTAAAACAATAATAATGGAGGACTTTAACACCTTAGTTACACCAATGGACAGATCATCCAAACAGAAAATTAATAAGGAAACACAAGGTTTAAATGACACTATAGACCAGATAGATTTAATTGATATTTATAGCACATTCCACCCAAAAACAGCAGATCACACTTTCTTCTCAAGTGCACATGGAACATTCTGCAGGATAGATCACATCTTGGGTCACAGATTAAGCCTCAGTAAACTTAAGAAAACTCATATCATATCAAGCATCTTTTCTGAACACAATGCTATGAGATTAGAAATCAATTACAGGAAAAAAAACCTGTAAAAAATACAAACACATGGAGGCTAAACAATACGTTACTAAATAACCAAGAGATCACTGAAGAAATCAGAGAGGAAATCAAAAAATACCTAGAGACAAATGACAATGAAAACATGACGATCCAAAACCTATGGGATGCAGCAAAAGCAGTTCTAAAGAAGTTTATAGCAATACAATCCTACCTGAAGAAACAAGAAAAATCTCAAATAAACAATCTAAACTTACACCTAAAGGAACTAGAGAAAGAAGAACAAACAAAACCCAAAATTAGCAGAAGGAAAGAAATCATAAAGATCAGAGCAGAAATAAATGAAATAGAAACAAAGAAAACAATAGCAAAGATCAATAAAACTAAAAGCTGCTTCTTTGACGAGTTAACAAAATTGACAAACCATTACCCAAACTCATCAAGAAAAAGAGGGAGAGGACTCATATCAATAAAATTCGAAATGAAAAAGGAGAAGTTACAACAGACACTGCAGAAATACAAAGCATCCTAAGAGACTACCACAAACAACTCTACGCCAATAAAATGGACAACCTGGAAGAAATGGACAAATTCTTAGAAAGGTATAACGTTCCAAGACTGAACCAGGAAGAAAGAGAGAAAATGAACAGACCAATCACAAGTAAAGAAATTGAAACTGTCATTAAAAATCTTCCAACAAACAAAAGTCCAGGACGAGATGGCTCCACAGGTGAATTCTATCAAACATTTAGAGAAGAGCTAACACCTACCCTTCTCAAACTCTTCCGAAAAATTGCAGAGGAAGGAACACTACCAAACTCATTCTATGAGGCCACCATCACCCTGATACCAAAACCAGACAAAGATACTACAAAAAAAGAAAATTACAGACCAATATCACTGATGAATATAGATGCAAAAAACCTCAACAGAATACTAGCAAACAGAATCCAACAACACTTTAAAAGGATCATACACCATGATCAAGTGGGATTTATCCCAGGGGTGCAAGGAATCTTCAATATACGCAAATCAATCAATGTGATACACCATATTAACAAATTAAAGAATAAAAACCATATGATCATCTCAATAGATGCAGAAAAAGATTTTGACAAAATTCAACACCCATTTATGATAAAAGCTCTCCAGAAAGTGGGCACAGAGGGAAACTACCTCAACATATTAAAGGCCATATACGACAAACCCACAGCAAACATCATTCTCAATGGTGACAAACTGAAAGCATTTCCTCTAACATCAGGAACAAGACAAGGATGTCCACTCTCACCACTATTATTCAACATAGTTTTGGAAGTCCTAGCCACAGCAATCAGAGAAGAGAAAGAAATAAAAGGATACAAATCGGAAATGAAGAATTAAAACTGTCACTGTTTGCAGACGACATGATACTATACATAGAGAATCCTAAAGATGCCACCAGAAAACTACTAGAGCTAATCAATGAATTTTGTAAAGTTGCAGGATACAAAATTAATATACAGAAATCTCTTGCATTCCTATACATTAATGATGAAAAATCTGAAAGAGAAATTAAGGAAACACTCCCATTTACCATTGCAACAAAAAGAATAAAATACCTAGGAATAAACCTACCTAGGGAGACCAAAGACCTGTATGCAGAAAACTATAAGACACTTATGATAGTAATTAAAGATGATACCAACAGATGAAGAGATATACCATGTTCTTGGATTGGAAGAATCAATATTGTGAAAATAACTATACTACCCAAAGCAATCTACAGATTCAATGCAATCCCTATCAAATTATCAATGGCATTTTTCACAGAGCTAGAACAAAAAAATCTTAAAATTTGTATGGAGACACAAAAGACCCCGAATAGCCAAAGCAGTCTTGAGGGAAAAAAACGGAGCTGGAGGAATCAGACTCCCTGACTTTAGACTATACTACAAAGCTACAGTCATCAAGACAATATGGTACTGGCACAAACACAGAAATATAGATCAATGGAACAGGATAGAAAGCCCAGAGATAAACCCACGCACCTATAGTCAACCAATCTATGACAAAGGAGGCAAGGGTATACAGTGGAGAAAAGACAGTCTCTTTAATAAATTGTGCTGGGAAAACTGAACAGCTACATGTAAAAGAATGAAATTAGAACACTCCCTAACACCATACACAAAAATAAACTCAAAATGGATTAGAGACCTAAATGTAAGACCGGACACTATAAAACTCTTAGAGGAAAACATAGGAAGAACACTCTTTGACATAAATCACAGTAAGATCTTTTCTGATCCACCTCCTAGAGTAATGGAAATAAAAACAAAAATAAACAAATAGGATCTAATGAAACTTAAAAGCTTTTGCACAGCAAAGGAAACTACAAACAAGATGAAAAGACAACCCTCAGAATGGGAGAAAATATTTGCAAATGACTCAACGGACAAAGGATTAATCTCCAAAATATATAAACAGCTCATGCAGTTCGATATTAAAAAAACAAACAACCCAAACCAAAAATGGGCAGAAGACCTAAATAGACATTTCTCCAAAGAAGACATACAGATAGTCAAGAAGCACATGAAAAGCTGCTCAACATCACTAATTATTCGAGAAAGGCAAATCAAAACTACAATGAGGTATCACCTCACACCAGTTAGAATGGGCATCATCAGAAAATCTACAAACAACAAATGCTGGAGAGGGTGGGGAGAAAAGGGAACCCTCTTGCACTGTTGGTGGGAATGTAAATTGATACAGCCACTATGGAGAACAGTATGGAGGTTCCTCAAAAAACTAAAAATAGAATTACCATATGACCCAGCAATCCCACTACAAGGCATATACCCTGAGAAAACCATAATTCAAGAAGACACACGCACCCCAATGTTCACTGCAGCAGTATTTACAATAGCCAGGTCATGGAAGCCACCTAAATGCCCATCGACAGACGAATGGATAAAGAAGATGTGGTACATATATGCAATGGAATATTACTCAGCCATAAAAAGCAACGAAATTGGGTCATTTGTAGAGACGTGGATGAATCTAGAGACTGTCATACAGAGTGAAGTAAGTCAGAAAGAGAAAAACAAATATCGTATGTTAATGCATATATGTGGAACCTAGAAAAATGGTACAGATGAACCGGTTTGCAGGGCAGAAATTGAGACACAGATGTAGAGAACAAATGTATGGACACCAAGGGGGCAAGTGGGGGGGCGGTGGTGGTGGTGGTGTGATGAATTGGGAGATTGGGATTGACATATATACACTGATATGTATAAAATGGATAACTAATAAGAACCTGCTGTATAAAAACATAAATAAAAAAAATAAGAAGCCCATGCACCACAACGAAGAGTAGTCCCCACTCGCTGCAACTAGAGAAAGGCCACGTGCAGCAACGAGGACCTAATGCAGCCAAAAATTAATTAATTAATAAAAAAAAAAAGAGTGGATAAAGAAGATGTGGTATATATATGCAATGGAATATTACTCAGCCTTAAAAAAGAATAAAATATTGCCCTTGGTAGCAACATGGATGGACCTAGAGAATATCATACTAAGTAAAGTAAGTCAGACAGAAAAAGACAAATATTATATGATATCACTTATATGTGGAATGTAAAGAATAATATGAATGATTTTATTTATAAAACAGAAACAGACTCACAGACATAGAAAACAAACTTATGGTTACCAAAGGGGAAAGAGAGTGGGGGAGGGGTAAATTAGGCATATGGGATTAACAGATACACACTACTATATATAAAATAGATGAGCAGTAAGTATTTACTGTATAGCATGGGGAACTATACTCAATATCTTGTAATAACCTATAATGGAAAATAACCTGAAAAAAATATATATATGTATATATACCTGAATCACTTTGCTATATAACTGAAACTAACATAATACTGTAAATCAACTGTACTTCAATTTTAAAAATTTATTGTTTCTTTGTTTAAAAAGTATAAAAGCTGCTTGCTTTGGTCACTTCTTAGGTCTCTGTGTGCAAAAATTAACATTTGTTTCTCCTATTAATCTGTCTTGTGCCAATTTTATTACTAGTCCAGCCACAGAACTCAAGAAGGGATAGAGGGGGAAATTTCCCCCTCCCTAACAGTGAATAAAATTCATTTATTTGTTTATATATATAAGAAATTTAACTGGATATTATTTTACATAGCTTAGGAGATCCATCCTTGAAAAATTGTGAAAATTAGTGAAAAAGTGAAATAAATATCTTAAACATAAAAGCTAAAACTATAAGACTTTTACAGCAGAGTATAGGAGAATATGTTCATGACTCATGAGTAGTCAAGATTTCTTAGGTCACAGAAAGCAATAACCACAAAAGAAAACAAAAACAGGCTTCATCAAAATGAAAAACTTTTGCTCATCAAAAGACTCCATTAAGAAAATGAATAGTCAATCCAACAGACTTGGAGGAATCATTGGCAAAACATATATCTCACAAAGGACTGTTATCCAGGATACACAAAGAACTGTGGCACTTCAACAATAGAAAGACAAACAACCTATTAAAAATGGGCAAAAGATTTGAAGAATCAAAAATATATGTAGCTGAATGGCCAATTAGCACATGAAAGAAGTGCTCAACATCACTTGTTATCAAAAAATGCAAATTCAAACCACAAGGAGACAGGACTACACATCCATCAGAAGGGCTATAGTCAAAGAGACTGACACCAGTCATCCATGGAAGCAGGGACACAGCACCTGGAGCAATGCTATCCACGGTGGGGTAAATGACACAACCACGCTGGGAAAAGGGCTGGCAGCTTCTTCTAAAATGAAACATACATGTACCCTATGACCAGCAGTTCCACACAGAGGTATTTACCCAATATAAATGAACATACGTTCACAAAAAATACTTGTGATGTTTATCGTGGCTTTATTCATATAGCCAATAACTAGAAAGAGTCATAGTGCCCATCAACCGAAAAACAGATAAATACATGGTGGTAAGCAATGAAACTAGCAACACAAAAGAACAAATGACTGATACATGAAAGAACATGGATAAATCTCACAAGTATTATTAGGCAGAGCAAAAGAAGTCTTACACAAAAGAGTATATATGGTATGATTTCATTGACATGATGCCAGAAAATACAGAACGAATCTACAGTGGAAAAATTTCAGAACAGGGGTTGCCGCTGGGGTTTAGAGGAAGGATTCACTAGGAAGGGGAGTGAGAAAACTTTCTGTGTTCTGTGTCTTGATAGCTTATATGTGTATATACGTTTGCCAAAATGCAGCGAATGTTCACTTAAGATGGTGCATTTCATTGTAAATGTACATCAAAAGAAAAATGTCAGCAAATATTAAACTCTAATGCTAATGATATGCCTCTGAAGTATTTAGGGGAAGTATACTGATGTCTTAGATTTACTTTGAAGTACATCACAAATACAAAGATGGGTTTATTTATGGGATTGATAACTAAGTAACAAGGCAAGTCCAGTAAAGTGTTAATAGTAGAATCTAGGTGCTGGGTATGTGGGTGTTCACTGTAAAATTCTTACAGTGTTGCTACTTGTTTGAAAATTTTCATAATAAAATG
Source organism: Eschrichtius robustus (assembly GCF_028021215.1). Lineage (NCBI taxonomy): Eukaryota > Metazoa > Chordata > Mammalia > Artiodactyla > Eschrichtiidae > Eschrichtius > Eschrichtius robustus. The sequence continues at coordinate 75,179,660 of NC_090833.1, forward strand.
TCAGAAAACATGAAAAAAAAAAGTGAAGTATGACATGCATGGCAGTAAACTTCCAGTCTGGCTATTTATTAAGGTTCAAATTACAATTGTAGCAAAGGCTTATTTGCTCAGGTCTTAAAAACACACAAACAAGCTTAACTTTATTAAATTCCACAAAGCAGGGAGTTTTGCCTATTTAACAAATTATAAGCACCTAGCATGGTGTCTGGCATATAGGAGGTGGTAAATAAATATTTATGGAATGAACTTTTTTACATATAATTCTTAATCAGACTATTTCAAGGCTTTCAGAAAGTGAGATGTGATCTAAGCAATTCAAGTGTCTTCTACAGCTCAGCCCATGATCAGAAGTATTCCTAAACTCAGTATAGATGATTCTTACACTGGTTAATATTAGTTGCCTAACTAAATTGATTTTTTTTAAGTTTTTTTTTTTAATTAATTAATTAATTTATTTATGGCTGTGTTGGGTCTTTGTTTCTGTGCGAGGGCTTTCTCTAATTGTGGCAAGCGGGGGCCACTCTTCATCGCAGTGCGCGGGCCTCTCACTATCACGGCCTCTCTTGTTGCAGAGCACAGGCTCCAGACGCGCAGGCTCAGTAATTGTGGCTCACGGGCCCAGTTGCTCTGCGGCATGTGGGATCTTCCCAGACCAGGGCTCGAACCCGTGTCCCCTGCATTAGCAGGCAGATTCTCAACCACTGCGCCACCAGGGAAGCCCCTAAATTGATTTTTAAATGATGATGGGAGATAATAAAATACAAAGAATTTCAAGAGTTCTTGTAGTTTATTGATCTAAAACTGAGTTTGGCATCAGAATTATCTGAGAGTTTTATAAACATTACAGTTTTCTAGGCTATACTTTGGAGATTCTGATTCAGTAGTTCAGTAGATTTTTAAAAAGTCCTCATGTAATTTCATAGCATATCTAGGTGTGTCAATCAATGACCTTGTTCATTTTTTTTCAACTACTTCAAATATATCTTCCAAATAAATGGCAAGAGAAGTAACTTTTATTTAGCTTTTTCCACATACTAGGTACTGTTCATGTTATCCCATTTAGATCATACAATGACCCCTTCAGGTGAGTATGATTAACTCCACTTTACAGTTTGGAAAATTGAGACTAGGCAATGTTAAGTAACTTTGACTCAATTCCTTACAGCTAACCGTAGAGGACCCAAGATTTGAAGCCAGATGTGTCTACAAAGCTACAACCCTAGAACTAACCTTTTCAAAAAAGATAAGGGGAAAAGTTCTTAGAAAAGTTAGTTTCTCATCTGGCATTAGCAACTGTGATATCATGCAGCAAGTTCTTAATTTATTACTTAAATGCCCATTGGTATAATCTCAGCCTCTGTCTTGTTCCAGTATCAATGGAAAAGAGCAGCTAATGTGACCGTTTATATACAGCTTCCAGAAGAGCTTTGGAGGGAGGGGGGAGGAAGAGAGTTCTAGATCTTTATACTTCAATTCTTTCTATACCTAGATTGCTCTACTTCAATTCCTCAGAGTTCTCCAAATAAATGTCCCAAATTAAATATTGCATTTTCCTCTCTCTCACACACACAAAAATCGTATTTAGCTCTTCACTGTTTAAACATATCTTAGGCAAACTGTCATCTGCCTCACTGCTAGGATAAAGAATTTGTGGTCAAGGTCAACAGTAAATTGCTACCTCCTTCCTGGATTGCTGAAGTGACTGTTTGGGCTTTAGTTCTTTTAAGCTGTTTCCAGGTTTGAAGACAATCTAATTACAGACAATACCTCTTCACACACACACACACACACACACACACACACACATACACACGTTTTTATTAAGATTTTCATATTCCATATTGTGTTGCACATTATAAGTCAGGGTCTTTTCTCAGGGACATTTGGGATCAGGAATCAGGTGTTGAAAATTTAAAACCTCCATCCTTCATTATATGGTTTCACAGCAGAGGTGTTCTAAGTCTTGGCGCTGTTCTCCCTGCAGGGGGCTCAAGACATCCTGCTGTTCATCCCTTTCAGAAGAGCACTGTCTCAGCCAGACACACTCTACTGCCGAAAAGATCAAGCCTTCCTGGGTCCAATTCCTTTTTAGTGCCCAACTTTCCTCTTTTATCCTAAATATCTCCTTCTAAGGAGGCATCACTGTGCACATAACGACTTCATGTGATACGTGAAAGAAACATAAACCCTAATCTGCTATAACAGCCTATGATTCTTTCATTAACAAATAAGATAAATGCCTAAGTCACAAAAATAGATGTTTTTTCAATCTTCCTGAGCTTCAGATTCTTCAGCTATATAAAATAAGGAAGTACATTCCATGATCTCTATGATACCTTCCAGTTATAAAATTTTGGTATTAGACCAAAACAGGATTCGTTGGTTTGGAGAGGGTTCTCATCCACTTGGTCCTTAGAAAGGGTGATACCAAGTGAAAATCAAGATGCACTTTCAATAAATACTAGCCTAAATTGGGCAGGATGTTAGGTTAGAGGTGTTGCACAAAACTCAGAATGTGCCTATACGTAATAGGTACTCAAACCATTTTTGTATTAATCATAATTAACATTTATTGAACACTTTGAATGTGCCAGGCACTGGTCTAAGAAATTTACATATATTAACTTATTTAAACTAACAACTCTTTGAGCTAAATACTATTATTACGCCCCATCTCATAGATGAGGAAAACTGAGGCACAGAGAAATGTGAGGCCAAAGGTCACAAAGGTGCCAGGATTAGAACCAAGAGGTCTGACACCAGAGCAGAATTAGTATTTGGTTATACTCTGAGAAAACTACCCGGTACTTGAGGGTCTTTCTGGAATATATTTTACTGATCTAACAAGTGGTGGCAAACTCATGACTCACTAGCTCTTCCTGCATCTTTGGCAGACATCATTAATAGATCATGGACCACCTAGAGGGGTGGGATAGGGAGGGTGGGAGGGAGGGAGATGCAAGAGGGAAGAGATATGGGAACATATGTATATGTATAACTGATTCACTTTGTTATAAAGCAGAAACTAACACACCATTGTAAAGCAATTATACTCCAATAAAGATGTTAAAAAAAAAAAAAATAGATCATGGCCTCCAGGTGGGTTCTCAGAATGCTTTGTAACATAGAGCTCAGAGCAGGCCTTCCTGTCATTTGGAGTTGACATGTGAGAAACCTACTATCCCTCACATAAGATAGACCACTGACTGAAAAAGAGACGTATATACAGCTACCAATTATCTGCCCTTACTTTACTTTCCCATTAAATGAAAATACCTACTTGGCACTTGCTCATGCACCATCTATGATTAGTGACTTCTATGCTATTGGAGCACAGCTAGAAAATGTAAAATGCCTCTATCAATGATTAATGATGCTCTTACCCACTGCGTGCAGCTACTCAAGTGGGGAGACGCTGCTTCCCCTGACATTCACAGACGGTCACCAATGGCATTCAGGAACAAACAGGGGCAAAGTGGTTGATGGTGTGTGGGCGCCACGCTTCCCCAGGGTGGTATTCCAGTGATCAGACAAAACCTCCTGTCACCATCAAGGCGCTTTGTTTATTTTCTTGGCTCATAGCTCCAGCATACATTTTAATCTATTCAGATCCTCGGAGCCAGGAAACCATTTGTATGGGGTGTGAAAAAGTCTCTGGTTCCAGAATTAACTTTGTCTCTCCATAATCTGAGAAAGTTAAGAAGGTCCCTATCCTAAAATTATGTCCCCTTGTGATATCCAAAATTCCAGTTACCAGCCATTCATAGTAGAAAATCGTAACACAAAGGAAAGAGCCTGGCTTTGGCGTCAGACAAACGAACCTTGGCTCTGCTATTTTCCTGTGTTATTGTGGGCATGGCATCTAAGAAATGGGGAGAACAATCACTCCCCACTGGTTTCATGGTGGAGGACAATGTATGTAAAGTACTTGGCACAGTGCCTGATACAGGTAACTCATTATCATTATTAGTATTACCATTACCTTTACTGCTAGCATTGCCATTTCCCTGGGTTCTCTCTTAAAATGTCACTGCTCTTGGTATGTGTAATGTATTAAGTCCCCACTGTCTTTGTTTGATGGGATTTCTTCCCTCTTTGGGGCCCAGGCAGCACTGATGGCACTAATCCCCTCAGCAGGAAGGACACTTCAAAAGAGGCAATGGGTTGCCAGAAAGGCACTTGGCCTATTTCACAGCTCTGTCTGAGGACATCCATTCCAAATTAGTTAACATTCCCCATACAGTACCTTTGCCCCTGCCAAGGGCCATACTGAAATAAAAATCTTTTTAAAAAAATACCTCAGCTTGTCCAAATGTAAAGAGGCAGTAAAAAGCAGAGCAATGAGGCAAACCCTGTATGAAGGCTATTAAAAATGTGACACAATTTTTTAAACTCTGTTTTCAAACTTCTAACCACCCTGCCTGCCTACACCTGCCAAAAGCCTGAGATAATAGCTGATGGCACCTTAGGGACCATTTCAGGCATCTCCTGGTTCCTCGTTCCTCATATGCAGAGATGCATAAAGGACTGCTTGGGTCCATATCTCACTTGAAAATTCAAATCATATTCACTTGCTTTTAGATCATCTCTTTGTTCATTTATAGAGCCAGGGAATGTTGCTAGGTTCCAAACAGGGAAACAGGGGCTGTTAGGCAACATACCTATCAAACAACTACAAGTTTAGAGTCCCTGCAGCATATTTATAGAGAAACATGGCAAGGGCAGGAAATGTCTTTGGCTACCAAGGTTATACTTTTATACAAGGCAATTGACATATAGATAGATAGATGATCTCAAAGACACCACATAACCCAGCCTCATAAATATGCCAAAAATGAAACTACACAAATATTTTATTGGCAGGTTTTCACAGATCTGATGAGGTTTTCACTGATGAAATCTATACTTTCTCATCTCACGACATCAGGGTCAAATTCAACTCACGAAACAGTCATGGCAAATTTCCATGATAGCAAGCGCAGTCGAGTGTCTAGAAGCAGCACAGGGGCATCTCTCACTGAAATTACAATGTGCCTCCACACACCAATGCTCAGTGGTTGACCAGTTAGTCTCTGTTAGTCTGTAAAAATTTCTTGACCTCCAGAGACTCACTGAAATCCAAGGGTCTGGATTAGAAAACCCACAGAGCATTCTTAAAAGTCAAGAGAAGTTGAGTAGCTCTTTGCTTGCAGACTAACTCATCCATCTAGAGATAGATCTCTGCCAAATTCTCCGTGATTCTGTTATGCTGTTATTTATGAGGACGGTGGCATCACGTTTCAGAAATTACCATCCAGTCAGCACCGATGGGTATGTATTTTTCTTGCTCACTCAGTGGCAAAACACATATATAATAAATTCTTAGGAACTTCATCTCTTTCAGGGAAAGTCGAAATAACTGCTGGCTCAGTGGTCTGCCACAAAATCTATTCCTGGATAAAAGGGAGGTCCACCCCTTTTTTATTGAAGTATTTCAATACTTCAGCATTTCCAACAAGAACAGAGGAGTACCAATGAGAAGCAAAATAAGAAACTATGTTCCATGACTAAGAAATTGTTTCTGAATATTTTTATACCATTTTAAATTTGTTCTCAATGGAAAGATGGCAACAGATTAATTGCCCACATGCCCATTTGACAAAAAAAATTTTTTAAAAACAAACTTATTTTACTTTTATGGCTGCAGATAGGAGTTATTAACCATCTGTCTTTGTATTATTTACACATTATACGAATAAACATTATTTTACAACCAGAAAACAGTTATTCATAGAATTGTACATTTATTCCCCAATAATTCTTCTTTGCCACTTTAATAAGGGCCTAAAGTTACCATCATTTCAACTCTCTTTAAAATTCATTACCTATATTACTAAGAAAAACAGATGGCAATACAGTTGTTTCATTGCAAATGAAGAAGGCCTAAAAGAGATTTTTAAAAAATTTATTAGCAGTATCAATTATCTCTAAAATTAAGAGGGAAAACTGACAATCTAAATTATAACTCACACTGTTAGAGGAAACGAGGGTAACACAAATAACTACCAGTTGACGGCTGCACTAACTAATACTCTTACATAGGCAAGTATCCTATTGCATAATAACAAAACATGGATAAACAATTAACATTTTAGTTCTCTACCTCTATGAAACACAGAAATGAGTATGTCTCCAGAATCAGACAACACATCATATAAGATAAATAGAAAGACAGTTCTTTGCTATGTAGGGTGAGGGAATAGAGGAAAATAGGGGTAAAATGAGGCAGAGAGATAAGGCTTCAGATCACCTGAAGGGAGTATGATAAATCTAGATTTATTAAGACTAGAGAAACACCCTAAGGAACAGAAGTCAGAAAAAACTAGCCAAAGACAAATCTGCACTGAAGACAAACTCTGACTTGCACTCTAAACCAGAGACAAGAGAGCGACGCAGAAAGAACTCTGCAGAAGTGCAGAGGCCTTCTCAAGTACTCAGCTGAGATTGAACAGGGAATGCAGGTGAGGAAACTGCCAAGGCCAGGAGAAGAACCACCATAAGGACAGGAGGTAATAATGCCCAGCATTCACACAAAGCTAGGAGCAGTGCCTGTTCACAACAGCCAGACTGGAACCTCATGACTCACAGAGCGCTAGGCTAAATACACAGAGGGCTTTTCTTCAGTAATGAGGACAAATTACACCTAGCATAAGCGTGTTCCAGTTGGGCCTAACAAATCTTAAAAGCAAGAATGGAAAGGATCAAATTGTTTACAAGTAACTTAACTATGTCCCAGTAAAAAGGCTCAAGACCATTTATATGAATAAAAATATCCAGCACCCAACAAAGTAAAAGTCATATTGTCTGGCATTCAATCAAAAATTGCCAGGCCTATGTAGAAACTGGAAAATGTGACCCATCATTAGGAGAAAAATTCATCAATTGAGACTAACTGAGAACTGACACAGAATAAGCAGACAAGGACTTTTTAAAAAGTTACTATAACTATTTTTTATATTTTCAAAATGTTAAACAATGATATGAAAAATATAAAAAAGATGCAAATCAAACTTCTTAAATTGAAAATTACAATGTAAAATATGAGAAAGTATTAGATGGGATTAACAGCAGGTTAGATATTACAGAATAAAAGATTGTGAATTTGAGAGACGAAGAGAAAAGAGACTTTAAAAAAATGAACAGAGCAGCAGTAAGCTATAATAAAAACTTAAAGTACTCTATATATGTGTAATGGGAGTCCCCAAAAGAAAAAGAGGACAATTAAAATTATTTGAAGTAATAATGGCTGAAAATTTTCCAGATGTGATAAAAATAATAAACTCACAAATCCCAGAATACCAATGAACCCCAAGCACAAGAAATATGAAGAAAACTACATAAAGCCACATTGTAATCAAATTGCTCAAAACTAGTAATAAGGAAAACTGTAAAAGCAGTCAGAGAAAGACATGTTATATACAGAGGAATAATAATGACAAGAGATATCTCACTGGAAATAAGCAAATGAGACCACAGTGAAGCAACATCTTTAAAATACTAAAAAAGACAGACAATTACATGTATTGCCAAGGAAACTGGAACCTTAGTACATTGTTGGTAGGAAAGTCAAATGGTACAGTCATTGGAAAAAAGTTTGCGAATTCCTCAAAAAGTTAACCATAGAGTTACTATATGACCTAGTAACTCCACTCCTAGGTATGTATCCAAAAGAAATGAAAACATTTGTCCACACAAAAACTTGTACATGAATGTTCATAGCAGCATTATTCACAGTAGCCAAAAAGTAGAAATAACCCAATAATTAACAAACTAATGAATGGATAAATGAAATGTGATATATTAATACAATGGAAAATTATTTAGCCATAAAAAAGGAATGGAGTACTGACATATGCTACAACACGGATGGATCTTGAAAACAACAAAGCCAGATATAAAAAGCCATGCATTGTAAGATTCCATTTATGTGAAATATCCAGAATAGGGCAAATCCATACACAGAAAAGTATATTAATGTTTGCCAGGGGCTGGGAGAAGGTGTGCATGGGAAGTGACTGCTAATAGGTATAAAGTTTCTGAACTGTACACTTTAAAAGGGTGATCTTTAGAATTCCCTGGTGGTCCAGAACTCAGCGCTCTCACTGTGAGGGGCCTGGATTCGATCTCTGGTCAGGGAACCAAGATCCCACAAGCCGAGTGGCAAAGCCAAAAAAAAAAAGAAAAAAAGGGTAAACTTTATGCTATGTGAATTATATATCAACAAGACTGTCAAAATAAAAAAATGATAGAAATATAGTGTGGAAGATATCTAAAAGGTGAGAGATAGTGTTACATATCATACACTATGTGCAAATACATATAAAAAATAAACTGCAATGAAATTTAAAAAAATAAAGTCAGAGATTGTAATATTGGATAAAAAAGTAAGACCCAACCATATGTTACCTACAAGAATCACAATTTAAATATAAAGACACAAATAGATTAAAAGGTAGGATAAGATATACCATACCAACGCTAATCAAAAGAAAGCAGAAGTAGTTATAATACTAAGAAAAAAATAGATTTCAGAGCAAAGAACATTACCAGGGATAATAATGTTATTCCATATGATAAAGAAATCAATTTTTAAAGAGGATATAATAATCCTAAACATCTATGCACCTAATAACAGAGCTTCAAAATACTTAAAATAAAAATGACAGCATTACAAGGAGAAATAGGTAAATCCACAGTTATTGTTAGAGATTGTACAACTCCTCTGTAGTGGGCAGAATTCTAAGAACACCCCCAAAATTCTCACCCCCTTGCTATAAATGCCCTGTATAATTCCTTACCAAAACCTGTAAATCTGATGGAATTTCACTCCCATGAACCTGTAAATCTGATGAAATTTCACTCCCATGACTAAGTTATGCTATATGGCAAAAGTAAAGGGATTTTGCAGATATAATCAAGGTCACTTATTAGTTGACTCTGAATTAATTAAAAGAGAATTATCCTGGGTGGGTCTGACCTACATAGGTGGGCCCTTTAAAGTAGGGTGTAGAGATTAGAGATGGAATAAGTCAGGGACTCTGTCCTATTGGCTTTAAGAAAAAAAGCAGGCCATTGTGAGTTCTACAACTGCAAGGAAGTTGCCAAACACATGAGCTTAGAAGAGGCCACCAAACCTCAGATGAGATCGCAGCCCTAGCTGACAACCTCATTGCAGACTTCTGAGACCCTGAGCAGAGGACCCAGCTAAGCCATCCACAAATTTCTGACTCATGGAAACCGTGAGATAATAAATGTGTGCTGTCTTAAGCCCAATTTGTAGTAATTTGTTATGTGGCAGTATAAAACTAATATGGCTCTCTCTCAATAAGTAAAAAAGTATACACAGAAAATCAGTAAGAACATAGAAGATTTGAACAACACTATTAACCAACCTGATCTAATTGACATTTATACAACAACCCACCAGACAACAGCAGAATATGCATTCTTTTTAAGTGGTCAAGGAATACTTACCAACATAGCCTACCAATATGGCCTATTTTAGACCATACTACAAATCTCAATAAATTTAAAAGGATCCAAGTCATAAAAAATATGTTCTATGACCACAATAGAATTAAGTTTAAAATCAGTAACAGAAAGATTTTAGAAAATCTCCCAATATTAGGAAACTAAGTAACACATTCCTATTGATAAGTAACCCCTGAGTCAAAGAAAAAATTAAGACGGAATGATGCCGTCAGAATATTGCAAATCACTGCAAAGAACGAGCAGTTATAGGATCACAAAGTTTTAGGTAAAAGAATAACCAAATGTACACTTAATTATTGTATTTAAATATTTTAACATGCAACTATTATAGAAGACAATGAGCTTCTATTGCAGGTCTAGAAACAGGATTGTTATACTATCAAATATTTTTCCTACAAGCTGACAAAAAGAAACTGTCTCTTAGCCTGATGGCAATAAAAGACAGAAGATGAATCATTGTTTGTGCAAACCAATTTATTTAGTCACTTTGGACTGCCGTTATTTATTACTTGCCAGCACATGCTGTTAGTTCAATTAAATACAAAAATTGTAAGTTCTCTTTTTTTTCCCACCTCCATCTTTAAAAAAAAAAAAGACACAAATTTAAAACATTAAAAGAACATTTTAAATTTATTGTGTTTCAGGGGGGCACCTTCAAGATGGCGGAGGAATAAGACAAGGAGATCACCTTCTTCCCCAAAAATACATCAAAACTACATCTACATGTGGAACAACTCCTAAAGAAAACCTACTGAACGCTGGCAGAAGACCTCAGACTTCCGAAAAGCTGAAAGGGTCTTGGTGCTCTGGCCAGCTGTCAGGCCTGAGCCTCTGAGATGGGAGAGCTGAGTTCAGGACGTTGCCACCAGAGACCTACCAGCCCCACGTAATATCAAATGGCGAAAGCTCTCCCAGAGATCTCCATCTCAACACTAAGACCTGCCTCCACTCAACGACCAGCAAGCTACAGTGCTGGACACCCTATGCCAAACAACTAGCAATACAGGAACACAACCCCACCCATTAGTAGAGAGGCTGCATAAAATCATAATAAGTTCACAGACACCCCAAAACACACCATCGGACGTGGTCTTGCCTACCAGAAAGACAAGATCCAGCTTCATCCACAAGAACATGGGCACTAATCCCCTCCACCAGGAAGCCTACACAACACACTGAAACAACCTTAGCCACTGGGGACAGACACCAAAAACAACGGGAACTATGAACATGCAGCTACGAAAAGAAGACCCCAAACACAGTAAGTTAAGCAAAATGAGAAGACAGAGAAACACACAGCAGATGAAGGAGCAAGGTAAAAACCCACCAGACCTAACAAATGAAGAGGAAATAGGCAGCCTACCTGAAAAAGAATTCAGAATAATGATAGTAAAGATGATCCAAAATCTTGGAAATAGAATGGAGAAAATACAAGAAATGTTTAACAAGGACCTAGAAGAACTAAAGAGCAAACAAACAATGATGAACAACACAACAAATGAAATTGGAATCAATAGCAGAATAACTGAGGCAGAAGAACGGATAAATGACCTGGAAGATAAAATAGTGGAAATAACTACTGCAGAGCAGAATAAAGAAAAAAGAATGAAAAGAATTGGGGACAGTCTCAGAGACTTCTGGGACAACATTAAATGCACCAACATTCTAATTATAGGAGTCCCAGAAGAAGAAGAGAAAAAGAAAGGGACTGAGAAAATATTTGAAGAGATTATAGTTGAAAACTTCACTAATATGGGAAAGGAAATAGTTAATCAAGTCCAGGAAGCACAGAGAGTCCCATACAGGATAAATCCAAGGAGAAACACACAAAGACACATATTAATCAAACTATCAAAAATTAAATACAAAGAAGAAATATTGAAAGCAGCAAGGGAAAAACAACAAATAACACACAAGGGAATCCCCATAAGGTTAACAGCTGATCTTTCAGCAGAAACTCTGCAAGCCAGAAGGGAGTGGCACGACATATTTAAAGTGATGAAAGGGAAAAACCTAAAACCAACATTACTCTACCCAGCAAGGATCACATTCAGATTCGATGGAGAAATTAAAACCTTTAGAGAAAAGCAAAAGCTAAGAGAATTCAGCACCACCAAACCAGCTTTGAAACAAATGCTAAAGGAACTTCTCTAGGCAGGAAACACAAGAGAAGGAAAAGACTTACAACAACAAACCCAAAACAATTAAGAAAATGGTAATAGGAACATACATATTGATAACTACCTTAAATGTAAATGGATTAAATGCTCCAACCAAAAGACATAGACTGGCTGAATGGATACAAAAACAAGACCCGTACATATGCTGTCTACAAGAGACCCACTTCAGACCTAGGGACACATACAGACTGAAAGTGAGGGGATGGAAAAAGGTGTTCCACACAAATGCAAATCAAAAGAAAGCTGGAGTAGCAATTCTCATATCAGACAAAATAGACTTTAAAATAAAGACCATTACAAGAGACAAAGAAGGACACTACATAATGATCAAGGGATCAATCCAAGAAGAAGATATAACAATTGTAAATATTTATGCACCCAACATAGGAGCACCTCAATACATAAGGCAAATGCTAACAGCCATAAAAGGGGAAATCAACAGTAACACAATAATAGAAGGGGACTTTAACATCCCACTTTCACCAATGAACAGATCATCCAAAATGAAAATAAATAAGGAAACACAAGCTTTAAATGATACATTAAACAAGATGGATTTAATTGATATTTATAGGACATTCCATCCAAAAAACAGCAGATTACACGTTTTTCACAAGTGCTCATTGAACATTCTCCAGGATAGATCATATCTTGTGTCACAAATCAAGCCTTGGTAAATTTAAGAAAATTGAAATCGTATCAAGTATCTTTTCCAACCACAACGCTATGAGACTAGATATCAATTACAAGAAAAAATCTGTAAAAAATACAAACACATGGAGGCTACACAATACACAACTAAATAACCAAGAGATCACTGAAGAAATTAAAGAGGAAATCAAAACATACCTAGAAAGAAATGAGAATGAAACCACGATGACCCAAAGCCTATGGGATGTAGCAAAAGCAGTTCTAAGAGGGAAGTTTATAGCAATAAGTCCTACCTCAAGGAACAAGAAACATCTCAAATAAACAACCTAACCCTATACCTAAAGCAACTAGAGAAAGAAGGACAAAAAAACCCCAAAGTTAGCAGAAGGAAAGAAATCATAAAGATCAGATCAGAAATAAATGAAAAAGAAACGAGGAAACAATAGCAAAGATCAATAAAACTAAAAGCTGGTTCTTTGAGAAGATAAACAAAATTGATAAACCATTAGACAGACTCATCATGAAAAAAAGGGACAGAACTCAAATCAATAGAATTAGAAATGAAAAAGGAGAAGTAACCACTGACACTGCAGAAATACAAAGGATCATGATAGATAACTACACGCAAGTATATGCCAATAAAATGGACAACCTAGAAGAAATGGACAAATTCTTAGAAAAGCACAACCTTCAGAGACTAAATTAGGAAGAAATAGAAAATATAAACAGACCAACCACAAGCACTGAAATTGAAACTGTGATTAAAAATCTTCCAACAAACAAAAGCCCAGGACCAGATGGCTTCAAAGGCGAATTCTACCAAACATTTAGAGAAGAGCTAACACCTATCCTTCTCAAACTCTTCCAAAATATAGCAGAGGGAGGAACACTCCCAAACTCATTCTATGAGGCACCATCACCCTGATACCAAAACCAGACAAAGAAGCCACAAAAAAAGAAAACTACAGGCCAATATCACTGATGAACATAGATGCAAAAATCCTCTATAAAATACTAGCAAACAGAATCCAACAGCACATTAAAAGGATCATACACCACGATCAAGTGGGGTTTATCCCAGGAACGCAAGGATACTTCAATATACGCAAATCAATCAATGTGATACACCATATTAACAAATTGAAGGAGAAAAGCCATATGATCAGCTCAATAGATGCAGAAAAAGCTTTCGAGAAAATTCAACACCAATATATGATAAAAACCCTCCAGAAAGTAGGCATAGAGGGAAGTTACCTCAACATAATAAAGGCCATATACAAGCCCACAGCCAACATCGTTCTCAATGGTGAAAAACTGAAATCATTTCCACTAAGATCAGGAACAAGACAACGTTGCCCACTCTCACCACTATTACTCAACATAGTTTTGGAAGTTTTAGTCACAGCAATCAGAGAAGAAAAAGAAATAAAAGGAACCCAAATCAGAAAAGAAGATGTAAAACAGTCACTGTTTGCAGATGACATGATACTATACATAGAGAATCCTAAAAATGCCACCAGAAAACTACTAGAGCTAATCAATGAATTTGGTAAAGTTGCAGGATACAAAATTAATGCACAGAAATCTCTTGCATTCCTATACACTAATGATGAGAAATCTGAAAGAGAAATTAAGGAAACACTCCCATTTACCACTGCAACAAAAAGAATAAAATATCTAGGAATAAACCTACCTAAGGAGACAAAAGACCTGTATGCAGAAAACTATAAGACGCTGATGAAAGAAATTAAAGATGATACAAACAGATGGAGAGATATACCATGTTCCTGGATTGGAAGAATCAACACTGTGAAAATGACTATACTACCCAAAGCAATCTACTGATTCAATGCAATCCCCATCAAACTGCCACTAGCATTTTTCACAGAACTAGAACAAAAAGTTGCACAATTTGTATGGAAACACAGTTGACCCCAAATAGCCAAAGCAATCTTGAGAAAGAAAAACGGAGCTGGAGGAATCAGGCTCCCAGACTTCAGACTATACTACAAAGCTACAGTAATCAAGACAGGATAGTACTGACAAAAAACCAGAAATATAGGTCAAAGGAACAGGATAGAAAGCCCAGAGGTAAACCCACGCACATATGGTCACCTTATCTTTGATAAAGGAGGCAAGAATATACAATGGAGAAAAGACAGCCTCTGCAATAAGTGGTGCTGGGAAAACTGGACAGCTACATGTAACAGAATGAAATTAGAACACTTCCTAGCACCATACACAAAAATAAACTCAAAATGGATTAAAGCCCTAAATGTAAGGTCACACACTATAAAACTCTTAGAGGAAAACATAGGCAGAACACTCTTTGACATAAATCACAGCAAGATCCTTTTTGACCCACCTCCTAGAGAAATGGAAATCAAAACACAAATAAACAAATGGGACCTAATGAAACTTAAAAGCTTTTGCACAGCAAAGGAAACCATAAAGAAGACGAAAAGACAACTCTCAGAATGGGAGAAAATATTTGCAAATGAAGCAACTGACAAAGGATTGATCTCCAAAATTTACAAGCAGCTCATGCAGCTCAATATCAAAAAAACAAACAACCCATTCCAAAAATGGGCAGAAGACCTAAATAGACATTTCTCCAAAGAAGGTATACAGATTGCCAACAAACACATGAAAGGATGCTCAACATCACTAATCATTACAATAATGCAAATCAAAACTACAATATGGCAGCACCTCACACCGGTCAGAATGGCCATCGTCAAAATATCTAGAAGCAATATGTGCTGGAGAGGGTGTGGAGAAAAGGGAACCCTCTTGCACTGTTGGTGGGAATGTAAATTGATACAGCCACTATGGAGAACAGTATGGAGGTTCCTCAAAAAACTAAAAATAGAATTACCATATGACCCAGCAATCCCACTACTGGGCATATACCCAGAGAAAACCATAATTCAAAAAGAGTCATGTACCACAATGTTCATTGCAGCTCTATTTACAATAGCCAAGACATGGAAGCAACCTAAGTGTCCATCGACAGATGGATGGATAAAGAAGATGTGGCACATATATACAATGGAATATTACTCAGTCATAAAAAGAAACGAAACTGAGTTATTTGTAGTGAGGTGGATGGACCTTGAGACTGTCTTACAGAGTGAAGTAAGTGAGAAAGAGAAGAACATATACCGTATGCTAACGCATATATACAGAATCTAAAAAAAAAAAAATCATTCTGAAGAACCTAGAGGCAGGACAGGAATAAAGATGCAGACGTATAGAATGGACTTGAGGACACGGGGAGGGGGAAGTATAAGCTGGGACGAAGTGAGAGAGTGGCATGGACATATATACACTACCAAATGTAAAATAGATAGCTAGTGGGAAGCAGCCGCATAGCACAGGGAGATTAGCTCAGTGCTTCGTGCCCACCGAAAGGGGTGGGATACGGAGGGTGGGAGGGAGCCACAAGAGGGAGGAGATATGGGGATGTATGTATATGTATAGCTGATTCACTTTGTTATACAGCAGAAACTAACACACCACTGTAAATCAGTTATACTCCAATAAAGATGTTAAAAAAATAAAAATAAAAAATAATTAAAAAATAAAAAATAAAAATACATTTATTGTGTTTCTGTTATTTTACTTAGGCATTGTTTATTAAACATTCTGCAACAAAGCAAAGACTTTTTCATTGCTTTGACTCGTTAAATTAAATGTTTACAGGGACTGGATATGGAAACATAATTTGGAAATTTGGAAGCTCTCCTTTCAGCATAATACAAACACAAAAATTTAAAACAAGGCACTCAGAGTGTTCATTGCAACACTACACTGAACTGCGAGAAAGCTAGAGACAGCAAACTCATAGCTATTAAAAAGTTGGATTTCTTGACTTGATTTCTTAACTTTCAGGTAAGTTATAATATTCATACTTGTTACATACATAGTATACGATACTTCACTCTGACCATACCACAGGGTTCTCATCATTTAACTGCAACCAAACATTTGTTAAAAATCTTGTTCATATCAAGTATCAGACACATGGGGGAACATGTTGCTATGGAAAAAAATGATATTTGGAGAATCTGTCAAGAGAGTAATATTAAGCACTGTATGTTAAGTAAATGTGCCACCTACTCCTGCCAAGCACTAACACCTGTTATCCCTAATTATGTTCCTCACTGAGTTTATACCTTTAAAGTGTCAAACACAGCCCACTAGTTCTGGGGCTAATTTCAGTTTTCAGTGATGAACATGTTTTATGCTTCAAATGACATTATGTGGCCAACTACCAAGGAATACTCAAGTCCATTTTCTCTATTCTATTGTTTCAGTGAACAGAAAGTACATATATTCTAACTGCAGCTAGGACTCAAAGCGGATATGAGAGAATATAACAGGATGTTTTCAAATAGTTACCTAAAGATGATGTCTCATTTATCCAGTAAATCAAGAAAAGAAGCTGCCCATATATATAGTCTTCTTATACCCAAACATCTGCTTTTTACACTTTACAACAAAACTTAAATTTGCAAACAATTCCACACGAACTCCATTTCTTACAGACTCAGATTCATCATTAGACACATCAGTTATCACACTGTAGTGTGATACTTAGAGCAAACAAAACCTCCTGAGTGTGAAACTATTTGCCCCTGCACTAAATGGTCTCCAAGGACCACGGAACCAGAGCTCTTTCACTTCTTTCATTGTGAGCTGTCATCTTTCCTACTGGATGTGCTTACTCCGCACATCTGCCAGCGCTGTCTCCTACCCTCCAATATTCTCTGAGCTTGAAGAATCAGCAACCACAGTTAACACACAATTCTACGATATTAACACTTTGTAATTTCTCGATTATATGTATTAAATCTTAATATCTTAAGAATATCAACCCTACGGCTTTCATTTGTACACACGCTCTTTTTCCTCCAGATTGTTTGCCTTTTATGTTTTTACTCCTTATACAGATGGTCCCCAACTTATGATGGTTCGACTTAGGATTTTTCCACTTTATGATGGTATGAAAGCAATATACATGTTCAGTAGAGACCGTACTTTGAATTTTGATCTTTTCCCAGGCTAGCGACATGCAGTATAATACTCATGATGCCGGGCAGTGGTGGGGAGCTGCAGCTCCCATCAGTTACACGATCATGAGGGTAAACAACCGATACCTTTACAACCATTCTGTACCCAGACAGCCATTCTGTTTTTTACTTTCAGTACAGTATTCAGTAAATCACGTAAGATATTCAACACTTGGTTATAAAATAGGCTTTGTGTGAGATGATTTTGTCCAACTGTAGGCTAAGGTAAGTGTTCTGAGCATGTTTAAGGTGGGCTAGGCTAACCTCTGATGTTCAGTAGGTTAGGTGTATTAAATGCACTTTCAGCTTACAGTATTTTCAGCTTATAATGGGTTTATCAGGCCATAACCCCATTGTAAGTCAAGGAAGCTCTGTATTCTTGACAACACTGAGTATCTTAACAACACACTGTGTGTGTGTGTGTGTGTGTTGTACTGCTAATTTGATCAACAGACAATGATTTTAAACATTGGAGAGCAAGGCAAAATACCCAATAGATTACGTCTAGACACTGAGGTTCCTCTCTATACTTTTCTCTTTTGTCCAAGTTATCTGCAATAAAGCTCTAATGCTGCAAATGAGAAATTAGAAAACAGAGCTTTAAAAAAAAAAGAAAGAAAACTTTGAACGCAAAATCACCTAATGTTCATGTACTTTTGATAATTTAAACTGAAGCTGTGGGAAAAACAGGAGGAAGAGAATTAATATTTGGGTGACATATGCACTGAAATGATTGTGGGGAATGGGGGAAGGAAGTGGCATGACCAAAAGCTTTAATCTTTTCCTGTAACGGTAAAACACTAATTCAAAAATGAAGTTTTTTGAAGATCATGTACAAAAATAGACATTCAATTTGTTGGTATTTTGAACTAGATCTTTGATATCTCATCCAATCAAAACTTCTGTTTCTCTGATTCTCTATGATTATAAAATTCTCAATTATATACTTTAAAGAAAAACAGGTTTCTAAACATAAAGTTTTTGACATTTTTTTAAATATATAGGTTGAGAATACAACAAAGAATTTAAAAATTTTTCTCAAATAATGATCAGTTAAGGAAGAAAATGCAGAGCAGGAAAATGAAAAAAGAGTGAAGGAAAGAGTTAATATTTATAGCGAGGTGGAAGAAAAAAGGGAAGAAAAGCAAACAAAGAAGATTTACTAAAAATTTTGGTCAGTAGGGCTGTTTCAAAACAGACACACCAACCAAGCTAAGGTGGGTAGCTGCACCCCATGGTCTCCTATCCATTTGTTAGATCCATAAGCTCTAAATATAAAGTTCCTTCTCTTACCAATCAAAACTCTATTTTCTGATAATATCTAGCTAATAAAGACAAATAATTTCAAACTAATTCACAGTAAAGTGTGCTTAAGATTGACAACTCACAATGTTTAAATACATCGAGCTACAATTTAAAAGTTTCTGAATTCCGGGGCTTCCCTGGTGGCGCAGTGGTTAAGAATCCCCCTGCTAATGCAGGGGACACAGGTTTGAGCCCTGGTGCGGGAAGATCCCACATACTGCGGAGCAACTAAGCCTATGTGCCACAACTACTGAGCCTGCACTCTAGAGCCCGCGACCCACAACTACTTAGCCCACATGCCGCAACTACTGAATCCCGCACACCATAGAGCCCATGCTCCTCAACAAGAGAAGCCACCACAATGAGAAGCCCGTGCACCGCAATGAAGAGTAGCCCCCGCTCGCCGCAACTAGAGAAAGCCCGCATGCAACAACGAAGACCCAATGCAACCAAAAATAAATAAATAAATTAAATAAATAAAAGTTTCTGAATTCCAAATCAATGCACTAATAAAGGTTCATTTTGGAGATTCAGGAAAAAAAAAACTGCCAATGAAATGTCTCTCCTCCACTAAAGACTAGCAGGCTTTCCTAAAAAAAAAAAAAAAAATCAATTAACATTTAATTAATATATAAGTGGAAATATGAAAACCAAGTTCTTATAGTTGTCACATGTCGATATAATCATGTTCCATAACTGGGAGGGATTGATTTCATTTACTCAACACAGAAAAGAGTAAGTATTTATATAAGACTGATTTTTACCATAGGTTAAAATTCACATTAAGTTTTGACAAAAGAGTCTAAAGATTAAGTGGAAAAAGATGATATCTGAAGGTATATTGAAAAGAGAATAGTCAATTGTATGAACACATATTTTTAAAAAAAAGAGGGACGATTACTTGTCCTCCACAGTTTCATAAACATACAGTATTTACAGTTATCATCTTTGGTTCTTTCTCATGTGACTACAGCAGCAGTTTGATCAACTAGTGTGCAGCAAAAATCTTTTTGCAGATTTCAGAATGCGTAAGAATTCCATTTATGCATTTAAATGTTAATACCAAGAACTATAAAACATGAAACCTGATTGAAAAATGCAGTATTTTAACCTTCAAATCTGGCTGTAAATAAAATATACATAATAAACATTTTTTCTCTTTTTACATATTGCATATTTGACATAGATGTAAATAAGAAAATTTATATAATTGTGAATAAGCCAAAGGCATAATCAGATTTTAATTTGATATCTTAAGTGTTCCTGATATAGTCTCCATGTTTACTAATAGAAAAATTCCACAAATAAGCTATTACACAGATATTTAATACCAAAACAATTGTGTTACAGTAATCAACCACATCAAGCTATCTTTTAAACTAAAAGACAGAGAAAAACTTTATGTAATAATGGTACTGACACCTTCTGAATCTCTTCTCAGGCAGAGTTTTTTTGTTTTTTGTGACCATGTTATAATAGATTGATAAACATGGCATATGATAATACCAATTTTTCATTAATATGGTGATTTTAAATATCACACTAAAGATAGAATCTTATTTAAAATCCTACACCAAATGTATTTAGAGGGAAAAAAAATCAGTTACTAAAACTCGTAGCTCTCTTTTGGCCCCAGGAAGTACGTTCCAGGCAGAGAAGATATACGAAAACAGAAGACTAATGAATAAATATAAGTTATTCAAAGAATAAGAAACAATTTATCTTTTAAAAGTGACACAGTAAATTCAATTCTCTTCCCCCCAAATTTTAAAACATTAAAATATTGGTTCTCTGAATCTATAATGTCATATCTTTTTATTTTTGTACAAATGACTTTTAATCTTAAGAGAATAAAAAAGATCTTACAACTGACAATATCTATTATAAGAATATACCTAATAAAGCTAATTCCCTTGCTATTAAGGAGCAGTACTAACGTGTTTTACATTCAGGGTAACAACTGCTTCTACCAGATAACAATCAAGCTTTGGTTTTAAAATAAAAATATAACTTTGTTAAAATTAACAGAATAATTTTAAGAATTCTTTGAAATAATTCAGTAAGATATCTCATATATATATGTCAGCTCTCCTTTATATAAAGTACATTTTTATTTGTATACAATGAAGACTGGCTACGTATCTTAAAAACACAGGGGTACCCTGGGAAGATAGTGGTAGCAAAAGCAAAAGTTTTTGAATCTCTACATAAACCCAGGGAGAGCAATGGAAAGAAAAACCGAAAACCATGGACAACATTTAAAACAAGGCTAAGTACAGGTATGCTACAACCTCAAAATATAAGTAGGTAGAACAAACCACTAACAAGTCCTATGACCTTCATAATATCAGCACTTCTGTAGGAGAAAACAAAGGGAAGCCAACGGGGCATCTAACAGACCTGATAATAGGAGACGCTCAAAATAAGTAGAAATCAGGTGAGGCAATTTGAGACAGCAACTGAAGGTGGGATGGGTTTTGCCTCTAATAATAGCAGGTGAATGTGAGGATAATAATGTCTCAAAGGAGGAGGAGCACTCTAGAGCCTAAGCACTTCTGAAACGGACCAGCCAGGGCTCCCTTCTAGGAGAGAGTCCCACTAAGAAGAATCACTTGGTGGTAGAATCAAAACTGATCAGGATAGAGGAAATCAACAGATGGAAAGAGAAGTTCAAGTAAAGGTGGGAAAGGGGAACAGAGCTAGGAAATCTCTGAAAGCAAGGCAGCATAATTTTGAACACTAGAGAACAAAAAACAAAGAAGGGACTTCCCTGGTGGCGCAGTGCTTAAGAATCCACCTGCCAATGCAGGGCACATGGGTTCAATCTCTGGTCCAGGAAGATCCTACATGCCGCAGAGCAACTAACCCCGTGTGCCACAACTACTGAGCCTGCATGCCACAACTACTGCATGCCACAACTACTGAAGCCCGTGTGCCTAGAGCCCATGCTCCACAATGAGAAGCCACCACGATGAGAAGCCCATGCGCTGCAACGAAGAGTAGCCCCCGCTCGCTGCAACTAGAGAAAGCCCACATGTAGCAATGAAGACCCAATGCAGCCAAAAATAAATAAATAAAATAAATAAATATTAAAAAAAAAAAACAAAGAAAACCAAAAGCAGTATGAAGATAGAAAAGCTAATCTGAACCAGGTTCCTTTTAAAAGTTCAGAAAAATGAGCTTCACTAAAAATGAGAAACAAAAATATCAAGATCAAATCCTATGCTATATTGTTATAAATAAAACAGAGAATAAGGAACAGAATAACATCCCTCCAGACAATAAAAGTACACCAGAACGACCCACAGAACATATCAAAACTATTACCTTGGATTTTAAAATGAGATTAAAGTCATTAAGAAAATGATACAAGCCATTAAAAAATGAAATATGAATCAGAATTAGAAATGAGGGGACAGAATTTAGGGAGAAATTGGAAATAAAAGAAAAATATCACTCCAGAAATGAAAACGAAACTAGAAGAAACATAGGAGTGAATAAACATAACAGATAGTGCCTTAAGAGAAATAGGTGAAAAGGGAAAAAAATTTAACTCAAAATGAGGATAAAAAAGGTTCACAAGAAAGTGACATATATTGAAGATAAGCAAAGACACATGGCAAATAACAGGAAATCCGGAAGAAAACCAAAGCAAGGGCAAAAGAACAAATACTACAATAAGAATTCAAGTAAATATTTGTAAAATTAAAAAGAATGTGAAATTACGTAATGAAAGAGCACACGGCATATTTGAAAATACGGGCACAATAACTAACGCCAACACATATTCTCTTTTTTTTTTTTTTTTTTTTTTTTTTAAATTGTATTTATTTATTTTTGGCTGTGTTGGGTCTTCGTTTCTGTGCGAGGGCTTTCTCTAGTTGCGGCAAGCGGGGGCCACTCCTCATCGCGGTGAGCGGGCCTCTCACTATCGTGGCCTCTCTTGTTCCGGAGCACAGGCTCCAGACGCGCAGGCTCAGTAATTGTGGCTGACGGGCCCAGCCGCTCCGCGGCACGTGGGATCCTCCCAGACCAGGGCTCGAACCCGCGTCCCCTGCATTGGCAGGCAGGCCCTCAACCACTGCGCCACCAGGGAAGCCCAACACATATTCTCTTAAAAATTACTAGAGTGAAAGAAGAAAAACACATGGTGACCTAGATAAGCCAGCCTCAGGTGTCACAGATTCTAGTCTACCATCATCCTTGTCTACTCTCTTTCACACCTTTCCACTTGAAACCAATTAATCTAAGCTTGGATTTAAGAAAAACAAAAACTCAGAATTGACCAAAGCAAAAACAAGTTAAAAATTCAAGCAACATCTGCTTAAACGTATACTAAACACCACATTTGCCACTGCTCTCTCATGAAAGTCCACCGAAATGATAAGAAAATTTTGGAAGCTGAAGCACAAATGAGTGGAATTGACTTAGCAGGTGAAGAAGTTTGCAACCTGAAGGGCTGTAGGAAACTAAGAAGCAACTTGCTTCTAAACACAAACCCAAGTAATGAAGATCCTAGGTTCCTCCAAAGACAGTGCAGAGGGGAAAACGCGAAAGTTGGTTTCACAAACAGGCAACCCTTCATTCACCAACTCCACAGAAAACTCTGGCAAAGTTGAAGCATGAGATTCTAAACTCAGGCATACCAAGCAGAGCTAAGGGCATTCAGGAAAAAGCCTTCAGAGCAAACCGTGGATATCCTCAGGCAGCCCCAAAGAAAAGCGAATTGTACCAATTAACCAGCCTCATCCATAAACAGGGCTTCCAATCAGCTTTATTGGGGTCTTACTAATGAAAGCAGCTAAACATCACCACAGATATAAGGAAATTTGAGAAAACCTTAGATAGAGAGGAAAACAAACAAGAAAAAAATTAAACTGAAGGAACTAGAGGCAAAAAAGCAGAAGAAAACTTGAAAACAACCACTAAAATTAACATCCTCAGACAGGTACAAATGTTTCATCCACGAAACTATCAAGCACAAGGCCAAGGCAAGGGTCAAGCAAGGCCCAACAGACTTAGCCATTAATGAAAAACAACAAGCTCTTTTTAGATGCAGGCAGCTTATTACTTACACAGTGAAGTAACAGTAGTCAAAGGTGCCAAGTCCCCATGGCCTTTGGGTAGGGTGACACCACAGTAAAAGGAACCAGACGCAACAGGATTAACGGAACACTGCTGCTGAGGCGCTAACGCAAGGCTGCAGCTAAGAAATTTTATAGCCTACAGCTGTGCCCTAAGTGGAGCAAGATAGAAAGTCTCAAGTCTCCAAGGAACCAGGGAGGCAGATGGGAAAATTGCCTCAAGACATCCTTCTGCAAAATAGGGAGCTTCCCTCAAGAAGAAAAGGCTGATGAGAAAATGTTCTTGTGACGGCTCCTTACAAGACTTGACTGTCTGACCACGTTCCTAGGAAGATAACAGGGCATTGCACCAAGACTTAGGCCAGGAGGTTCAAGCCCTGACTGCATGGCCTACGGGGATATGTGCAAGGTCACCAGAACACCATGGAGTGGAGCCATGGCCCTACAGACACAACATACTGCTACTTTTAAAAGGGAATATTCAGAGAATTAAAAAATCTTTTGGATATTAAAAATATGATAGGAGAAAAAAATCATTGGAAGAACTGGAAGAGAATATTAAGAAAATATATAAGAAAGCAGAAGAAAAAGATGGAAAAGAGACAGTGAGAAATAAGAAATTTTAAAATTAGGCCTAGATATCCACATCTTAATAAAAGGAGTTCTAGAAATAGAGATTAGAAAAAATTAGAGGGAAGGAACTTATCCAAGAAGTAATATTAAAAATCTTCCCAGAACTCAATGACGTGAATTTCCCTTTTAAAGAGTCCATCAATGATTAACTCAAGGATGAAAAAAGATCCATCCTTTAACACATCATCAAGAAATTTCAGAATATTAGGAATAAAGATAAGACACTAACAGCTTCCAAAGAGAAACAAACAGGTCACACATAAGTATCAAGAATCAAAATGACAAATGACTTCTCAATAGTTTCAGTGGAAGTTAAAAGGCACTGGTGCAATGCTGTAAAATTGAAAAGGACAATGATTTCCAGCCTAATGTCAACACTCACATAATGTTTCACTTGAACATATGGATAGAATTGAGCCATGCTGAGTCACACCAATGAATCAAAACTATTTATTCTTTATGCAGTTTTTCACAGGAAGCTGTTGGAAGAGGTACACCACCGAAATGAGGGAATAAATGAAAAGAGGAAGACAGGATTCAGGAAATGGGATATTCAGCATGAAAGAGGTGAAGAGCAACCAATCCAGATTAGCATAGGACAGAGAGCCCCAGGAGAAATGTCTTTAAAGAAAGAAAAAAAAAAAGCTAGATTACATGATGTGTTTGAACCTACTAAGAGACTGAAACTCCTGGAAGGTAGTTAGGGTACAATTTAACTGCTACTACAGAGAACACTGAGCAAATGAAAGAATAAGGTCATTATAAATTAATTCCAAACAGCTTAAAACAAAAATTGGAACAAAAAAGGAAATCTAATTACAGATACCACACAACCCAGTTGTGAAAAACATTTACACAGTCAAAATAGTATAAATATTGAATGCTAACTGAACCAAAACTGTGATGTAACTGCACTAAATTGGGAGGATGAGAGAGGAAGCTACATTTTTAGGGAACAGGGAGAAGGAATAGAGCTTAATTTTCATATTCCAAAATAGGTCAATAAATAAAATCTAAGACTGAAATATCAAGGAAGAGCAAAAAGTCATGTTACTTAGAAATACAAAGATAAAGTTTTAAGAAGGCTAAAAGATTTGAAAGTGGTTACCTCTCAGTAGCAAGAGCTGGTGTAAAAAGAATAGGGAAGGGAGTACTGTTTTTCATTATAAGCCTTGGAAAAAAAATTTTGGACTTAAAACTATCTAAATATTTTGAAATAAATAAAGCAATAAGTTAAAGATAGCAACCTAAGTTTACAGGCCAAAGTGAATAATTCTAGACAATACTTACCAAGTGACCCTGACAATAAAGACTAATAGGTAGGACTTCCCTGGTGGCACAGTGGTTAAGAATCCACCTGCCAGTGCAGGGGACAGGGGTTCGATCCCTGGTCCAGGAAGATCCCACATGCCACGGAGCAACTAAGCCCGTGTGCCACAACTACTGAGCCCATGCACCACAACTACTGAAGCCCGCACACCTAGAGCCCATGCTCTACAACAAGAGAAGCCACTGCAATGAGAAGCCCACGCACCACAATGAAGAGTAGCCCCCACTCGCCACAACTAGAGAAAGCCCGCATGCAGCAACAATAAATTAAATAAATAAATATTGAAAAAAAATAGGTAAAAGAAAAAAAAACTGGATTATTGTTCATATCTAGCAACCCTATGGGACAAAGAAAGATTAGACTGTTTCATTTTGAATAGGGGGAAGAGGAGGGGAAGCCCTAAGAAATACTTGAACTCAAAAGAGTTCCCTAAGTTTTGCAAATTTTATGGTATTTTCTACTGGACTCACAGGATGTTACAGCAGAAAGAAACCTTATATATTGGCTAATGATTCATCTCTCCCATTTTATAGTTACTTGTCCAAAGTTACACAGCTGGTTTGGGCAGAATCAGAACCCTCTGTTCTTAACTCTCACACTCTTGTCATTTTATCACAATGCATTTTAAAATAATAATTAAATATCAAGGAAATTGAGTTCCTACTGATATATTCATTAGCACTTTTCTTTTTATTTAAAAAGGGAGACTACTTGAATATAAAAAATGTAAAAATATCTATTAGTTTTAAGTTAAATCATATTGGTCTTTTACTTTTAAATAATTAGATATTATACAATAAAGGAAAAGTATCTATAACCAAACTCTTTTCCTATTTTTTATGATGAAATGGAACTAAGAACTTTTAAAACTTTCAGGCTGCCATCTATATTTTGCTTAAATTGTGGGTTCACTCCTGCTTTCTCTACCTTGAAAATGGCATTGAAAACACATATTTTATTGCAAATTGTATTACTATTCAAATGACTCAGAACACCTTTATTCAGATAGCTAATCATGCCCTAGGATCTAACGATTTGCTGAAAGTAGGTTTTGACAACAAGATTTACAAGGAAAAGATATACTGCCCTATAGTTTTAAGGAACTGATGGTGTTCAACAAAAGGATTTGAGAGTGTTAGGTGATTTTCATAATTATTATGCTACACACTGGTAACCTAGTGATAGGTTTTTAGGATATACCTTGAGTGTGTGGATTAATAGGAACATCAAAAAGTGGGCCAAGGCCTAATGCAGAGGACCCATTATTACCAGTTGCCACCTATCATTCAAGTCTTGGGTCAAGTTCCTAGTCAAATATCAGAATTACCTGACTTTGGATGGAAAGTTAGGCTGCCAATTTTTTTTCCTCTTAATCACTAATTAAACATTGCCTAAAATTTTTCTTTACCTTGGCAAAAGGGAAGAACTAGGCATAAAACGAAGCAGCGCTCATATGTTTATTAATCAGTCTATTCCATGCTAAAATCTACACCACAACATTCCTACACCATAACAGTTTAAGATTCTGAACAAGACTAAACACCTTTGAGGTAGTCAGTAAATACCTGTGAGCTGATGATTTAAATGACAGCATCAGATCAATATATATTTTCCCATATATTGATCCAGGCATTTCTAAAATAACCTTAGGGCTTCCCTGGTGGTGCAGTGGTTGAGAATCTGCCTGCTAATGCAGGGGACACGGGTTCGAGCCCTGGTCTGGGAAGATCCCACATGTCGCGGAGCAACTAGCCCCGTGAGCCACAACTACTGAGCCTGCGCATCTGGAGCCTGTGCTCCGCAACAAGAGAGGCCACGATAGTGAGAGGCCCGCGCACCACAATGAAGAGTGGCCCCCGCTTGCCGCAACTGGAGGAAGCCCTCGCACAGAAACGAAGACCCAACACAGCCAAAATAAAATAAAATAAAATAAATAATAATTAAAGGTGCTAATAATTAAAAAAAAAAAACCTTTAAAATAACCTTATTCCTGTTCTCTAAAGCCATTCATTTGCAAAAACCTCTCGTCTTTCAACATTACAAAAAAAAAAAAGTGAGAAAGTTGATTTTCCAAGGTAAGAATCCACGCAGCCTCTGATTTCTTCAGTTCCTTCTACCTCACACACACCCACTCTAGTCAAATGTCCTCTAAACAATTCTGCAGTGAATATAGCACACAATGCTTCATGAAGGTGGTGATTTTAATCAGCTACAAAGCACTCAGACCTTTTTCTACTCCTATGTTTGATCACACAAAAGTCATCTACTGCATTTTATAATTAATAAGCAGCAATAAAGTTTATTCTACATTACTTTGTTATTATTTTAACTTTTAATTTAAGTTGAAATAGAAACTGATTTTTTCATTTTGAAGCAGTAACTATGAGAACTATTTAAATCATATCCATGTTTATCAACCTAAGAGAAGCATTTCAAATGATATAGGCCTCTGTCCTTCATTAGAAAGATTCCACAAGAAAAAAAAATGACAGCATTATTTAAAGGCAAGTTCAGGAACAACAAAAATGAATTTGTAACTGCAACTCCAGTGTTTCATAAATACTATTTTCATAAGAAACCCTCTAAAATTTACATGTAATTAAGCCAGCTAATAAGACACAATCCCTGTAAGTTTTGTGTATAAGGAAAATCCTCATACAACATTAACAGAACATGGCTTATAAATAAAATATACTGTTTCTGTTAGCAAATATAAAAACAACAGTTCCAGATTTATCTTTTAGAAAAAAAATTAATTTATTTTAAGAGTCTCTGCCTAAATTTATTTTGGTATCAAACAACTACAATTAGTGATGGGGCAAGCATCCATAATTGTGGCAGGATGTTAATTTATTTACAAAAACTATACAAAATTAGATTAATTATTACATCAACTTATCAAAGCTTCCTGAAATTAATTTCATTTTTGGAAATGTATCAAAAGTCCTCAGATCCAGAATGATAGTCTTTATAATTTTTAATTCATGGAATTATAGCACATCAGATCTTCAAGCAAAAACATCGGATGAAAGCCTGTACGATAAAATAGTCTCCTTTTCCTAATAGCTTGGAATGTAAATTAAAATGTGTTCCCTTTTTATTGAAGGAAAAAAACTGAACTAAGCATCCAGTAATATCAAATACCTGTTAGAATAACTTGTCTGCTGGAATTAAAGTTGGGCAATTACTTCTACATTGTTAAAAAACGCTTTAAATTAAGTCCTTTTTTTCTTTTATAAAGAAAGCGTTTCTAAGCCATTTTGGATCTCTAAGTCTTGTAACAAAAATGTCACTCAGTTTCTACTAGCAAGTCCACACCCATAGAAGGCATCTTCAACGCAGTACATATTTTAAAAGTGCATATAAGCATAACTAAATTTCTTAAATTGTTAACAAACCTAGGAGCAATAATTTAATATTCTATCGCAAAATACAGGTAGCCTAAAGGCAACATGCTTGGTCAATCTTTCATAAACTTTTTGGTTTGATGCCAAAACATTTCAAAATAAAGAAAAGAATACCATGACTCTTTGCTAATGACTTTTCAGATATTAATTTGCAGATATAGCTAAATACTCATCTAACAAAGTATCCAGGTTACCCAATATTTGCCATGAATTCAGAAAACAATAACATATATAATACAAAAGTAACAACAACAAAAACATGTATTTTAGGCCTAAAATGAGTTTATCTAATAAGAGTTACATGAGAAATATCATGTAAGACCCCAAATAAACTTTAGATACAAAATTATATGATGTGGCTTTGTTCAAACACATCTAATATTCAGATACAATTTAAATAAACTAGGCTGGCTTTTTTATATCACCAGCTTTCATTAGGGCTTTAATAGCTCTTGCCCTCATCTCAAGTTCTAGCAGCTCCAGCTGCTGTGCAGAAGGCTGAACATCTTCTGGTGGAGGAACAGTCAGGGTGGCGGCTTTCGGTTCCTTTGGGCTAGACTCTGCCAGTCCCAGAATCTCATTCACACTTTTCTCAATGTCTTTCTCCAGGTCATCTATCTGACCAGCTTCACTTTGGACTGTATTTTCTGAGACCTCAGGAGCAGCTGCTTCTTCATTGCATGGGCCTTCTATGTCGCTGTCATAAGCATCTGCATTTATACTGAGTACATCACTATCTTCCCCTTTGCCTGTAACAAACAAAAAAAGGCAAAGAACCATGTAACCTAAATGCCCTGATCAAAATTTCCTTTCTGTTTATGATGAAAGGGCTGCTGTGACCCCCACCTCCCATCATGGAGTCCCAAATACATTCCATAAACCCCATCCCAACCCCCTTTTCCCCTGACTCAACTTCCTTCCTCCCTTCTTCCCTTCCTCCCTCTCTCCCTCCCTCCCGCCCTCCTTTCCTTCCTTCCTTCCTTCCTTCTTTCCTTCCTTCCTTCCTCCCTCCCTTCCTCCCTTTCTTTTTTTTTCCGCCCCCGCATAGACTGTGGGACCTTAGTTCCCTGACCGGGGATTGAACACGGGCCCCAGCAGTGAAGGCGCTGAGTCCTAACCACTGGACGGCCAGGGTTCCCCCCTTCAACTTTGAAAACAGATCTAATTTAATGTAAATTTTAATGTATTTTTCATTCCAATTTAGAAGAATATGGAAGCACTGGGAAAGGTATACCATCATATGGATGTCCCTGATCAAGTTTCCTAATTAAAATATCGTAACACTTTAGACCACAGTGAAGCCTCTACATTACAAAATGTTGACACCCTTTGGATAGAGTATCGCTTATTACTGAAGAAGCAAAATTCCATTTGAGAAGGAGTTTAAAATACTTTGCCTTATAAACTACAAAAAAGGAAAAATATCACTGGCAAGCTGGACACCACGTGCATTGCAATTATTCCAAAGCTTTTCATATACTTTTTCAAACACTTTGTTCTAAATCAATAAATTAAAGGAGAATGCCTAAGGCCACTTTCTAAGGTAAAATAACTTTTCACCAGGAGGATTTTAATTAATAAAGTTAGGATGCCATAAATTTTTAAAATACATTTGTTATAAAACATCTATAACTGATGCTAAGAACTTGCACATAAACACAGATTGTAGCCCTCAACCACCTTGGCCTTGGACCATTACTAAAGTCCATGAGTTATTTACAACTTTGAGTGCTCCCTTATACCTCCAATTTATTTATCTTTTAAATTCCTAATATGTCTTTTAAAAAGAAAGTAATGATCCCCCAATTGTTAGCTTTGTTAGTTTTCTTGTAGTAGGAAGAACTTATTTACAAAACATAGATTGACAGATGGAAAATTCTGATAATAGAATGTATAAACAATTCTACTCCATGGATTTTAAAATAAATGATTTAGTGACCTTGATTCTCCTACACACTCTCTCAATGTTTCAAAGGAGAAAACTCTTTATGAAAAAACTTTTTTCAATTATATTTTCTATGGGTTTGTATCAAACATTTTTAGAGGGCAGAGGTGGGGTTTGCTTTATTTTTTTAATCAGAAACAGCTATACGTGTTATTCACTGAAGAAATGGGGTTCTATAAATTTGGTGTTCTGTTTACATTAAAAATTATCCAAATCCAAGTGATCGAGTTCTCTGTACCACAGTATTGGTAAAAGCATTTACAAGTTCCATCTGCCCATTATACCTGCACCATGGATGCCAAAGCTTTGTAGAATCTGTACCTGAAATAATTTAGCATAAGCACTTCACTTCACAAATGTGAAAATAAGGTTAAGTGATTTGTACAATGTAATCTGACAAACTATGTAAAGATCTAGGATCATACTTCAAGTCTTTTCACTATTTCTTAATTTTCTTCATTCTACTGACTCACTTTTAAAGTACAGCTTGCAAATATATGAATACATTTTCAAAGATAATTTACTCTCATCCTAAGTATTAAAAATTGCAGGCTTTTTTGTTGTCAATTATGATCCTCAAATCAGAAGGGGTATAACTTGTACACTCTTTCTAAAAAAGTAACTTTAACCTAAAATGCCTCATTCTAAGCCCTCAAAATATCAGTGTGGTCACGTTCTGTCCTTCCACACCCCCATTCTGCGTATGTGAAAATGTGTGTGTGTGTGTGTGTGCACGTGCATGTGTGGAAGGGGGAAGTGAGCACACATTTAAATTATAAGACAATTCTACAAAAGAGAATCTTCAAGTTTTTACATGGGCTTAGGAGTCTGAGAGTAACAAATCAATCTCAGGGAAATTATTTGTACTCCTCTAAAATAAATAAAAACAGTTTCACTGTATGCATGATGTTAAAGTAAGGCTATTGAAATACACCAAGAAAAATAAAAGACAGGTGGGTCTGAGGTAAAATAATACAAATGTAATTGAAAATATTAATAAGAATTCAGACTGTTAACTGTTAAAGACATTACAATAAAAAATGGCTCAGGGAAGAGAGCAAGCATAAAATTAGACCCAAATTACTGATGTCATAAAGCAGCAAAATAACTAAAGTAACTAGATGTGGTACATATATACAATGGAATATTGCTCAGCCATAAAAAAGAATGAAGTAATGTCATTTGCACCAACATGGATGAGCCTAGAGATTATCATACTAAGTGAAGTAAGTCAGAGAGAGAAAGACAAATATCATATAATACCACTCATATGTGGAATCTAATTTTAAAAAAAAGATACAAATGAACAGATTTACAAGACAGAAATAGACTTACAGATATTGAAAACAAACTTATGGTTACCAAAGGAGAAAGGTGGGGGGAGTAATAAATCAGGAGCTTGGGATGAACATACACATACTACTATATATAAGATAAATAACCAACAAGGACCTACTGTATAGCGCAGGAAACTACTCAATATTCTGTGATAACCTATATGAGAAAAGAATCTAAAAAATAATGAATATATGTATATGTTTATGTATAACTGAATCACTCTGCTGTACACCTGAAACTAACACAACATTGTAAATCAACTATACTCCAATAAAATTAAAATTAAAATAAACAAATTAAATTTAAAATTTTAAAAATAAAATAAAGTAACTTTAAAATATACACAAAGAAATAAGAGGGTATGATATATTCCTTACTAGATTATATAAAAGCGCAGAATTAATGTAACATGGGTCGCCGCTAAAATACTACATACCGTTTAGAGAACTTCAGAGAAAAGCAGTATAACTAAAGAAATGAACCAAATAACTTAAGGGGAAGGACTAAAGGAGTTTAAGAATTTGGCTAAGCCATAGTTATAGGAACACAGAGTAAGAGTTAAAATATTTTTCAGGGAAAAAGCAATAAAGAGTTCAAGGATTTATTGAGCATTCATCTCGTATGGTTGATCCCCTAGCCAACTACTCACAAATATACATTCTATTCCATTTTCCTCTGATTTGTATACATTCATAATTTCTCTTTTCTTTTGTTTTCCTGCTATCTTCTGTGCTACCAACTTGATTCATACCCTAGTCAAACTCTACCCAAGTACCAAAGTTTTTTAAATAACAAATCAATCCATCTAGATTCAGTACCTAGACAGCAAAATGAATCAATCACTATCTAAGTTCATCACTAACACAGATGAATAAATGGAACAATTTATCAGAGAAAATATTTGTTTATATTATTTAATGAGGCATAGTTATAAACATGGGATAAAACCATAAAGGGAAAATATTTCACAACTAAATAGAACACCCAACACTCTTTAAATATTTTACTGACAAGGAGAAAATTTACAACTACAAAAGACTCAATAACTTTAAAATTAATATAGTTTCGGTATTTAAAAAAGGGAGTGTACTACATAATAGAAAAGCTAAAATGCAATACCTGTATTTTTATTATCATCTATAACAAACCTCAATGCTTGAAAGCTACAGAGATTCTCCTAAGCTAGATAAAGGAAAACATTTTATGTTTTATGTTTGCTTTTTGTTAAAGTAAAAGTTTTAATTATCCAAAGTAAACAAACATAGAAGAATTATTAAATATTTTGAGTAATAAAAATTAAAAAGGACTTTTAAGTTATGCAACATTTAAACCTTGATAGGGCCTATATTATTCCACTCGCAAATAATTCAACATATCAGAATACTTTTAAGGCATAAAATGAAAGCATACCTAATGTTATGAGTGACTACATGCTTGTGAAACTTCTTGATAGTGAGTTATTAAATTAAGCCAAGAGACAAACCCTAGGACATGGAATAATTAAGTATCTGTCTGAATTCCTGATAAAGATGGCAAATTGAGCACACATATCTAATTCCTTTCCCTATCAAGAATCCACTGAAGTGACAGAAGAGAGATACTTAAAAATAATAGCATAAAAACTGTAAATTAGGACTTCCCTTGTGCCACAGTGGTTAAGAATCCACCTGTCAATGCAGGGGACAAGGGTTTGAGCCCTGGTCCGGCGAGATCCCACATGCCGCGGAGCAACTAAGACCATGCACCACAATCACTGAGCCTGAGCTCTAGAGTTCGTGAGCCACAACTACTGAACCCAAGTGCCACAACTACTGAAGCCCATGTGCCTAGAGCCCATGCTCTGCAACAAGAGAAGCCACCCAATGAGAAGCCCGTGCACCGCAACGAAGAGTAGCCCATGCTCGCCGCAAACTAAAGAAAGCCTGCACACAGCAACGAAGACCAAACGCAGCCATAAACAAACAAACAAATAAATAAATAAATATATTTATAAGAAAGAAAAAAAACCCTGTAAATTAAGTGAGGATGCAAATAACAAACATCAGTCCTTCCTAAGTAAAATACAAAATGGAGAATCCACAAAGGAAAAATATCAACAAATAAAGCTAAAAAAATGTAAGACTTCTGAGAAAGAAAATAGACTACAAATAAAATTATAAGACGGGGCAAACCTATAAGAAAATATTAGCAAAATACATTTTTTAACAGGACAAATGTAAGAATATATACGACGTCTGGGAATTGTTAGAAATAACTAAAAACATGGGCAAAGGATAGAAACGGGTTAAGCATTTCACAAAATATGAAATACAAAGGATCAATAAATATATAAAAAATGATCAACATAATTTTTAATCAGGGAAATACAAATTAAAACATTAAGATATTACTTTTTACTCATTAGTAAAAAATAAGAATTTCAGCCATCTGGAGAAAAAATAATAAATTGGCAAGATGCAAAAATGATCAAGACACATTGTTAAGTCAAAAAAGTAAGCTAAAGAGTAATAATCATACTATGTTAAAAATAACAGAGCGCGGGTGGTGAAAACCTAGCCAGGGTGGGAGGCGGCGTGGCTGCAGCACGGCGGGGAGGGCCCCGCCGGTCGCCTTCTGCAGCCGCGTCTCCGTCAGTTCCCGTCGCCGTCACTGGGGCGCCGTGCGGCTCCAGTCCGGGGCGGAAGCTGCGGCCATCGCGGCGGCCGGATCCGCGTCCCGCCTCAACGCCCGGAGGACATGCGGGAGAGAGAATGAGCCAGAGGGACACGCTGGTGCATCTGTTTGCCGGAGGATGTGGTGGTACGGTGGGAGCTATTCTGACATGTCCACTGGAAGTTGTAAAAACACGGCTGCAGTCATCTTCTGTGACACTTTATATCTCTGAAGTTCAGCTGAACACCATGGCTGGAGCCAGTGTCAATCGAGTAGTGTCTCCTGGACCTCTCCATTGTCTAAAGGTGATCTTGGAAAAAGAAGGGCCTCGTTCCCTGTTTAGAGGATTAGGCCCCAATTTAGTGGGGGTGGCCCCTTCCAGAGCAATATACTTTGCTGCTTATTCAAACTGCAAGGAAAAGTTGAATGGTTTATTTGATCCTGATTCTACCCAGGTACACATGATTTCAGCTGCAATGGCAGGCATTTACTGTACATTTCTCCCGAGAAAAGAGTGAGATCGTGTCATCTCATGCTCCCCATCCGCAGGTCACTTCCTGTAGAAATATGGACTAACTTAAACCTCGTTTTACCGCAATCACAGCGACCAACCCCATTTGGCTTATAAAGACTCGGTTACAGCTTGATGCAAGGAACCGTGGGGAAAAGCGAATGGGTGCTTTTGAGTGTGTCCGTAAAGTGTATCAGACAGATGGACTTAGAGGATTTTATAGGGCATGTCTGCTTCATATGCTGGCATATCAGAGACTGTTATCCATTTTGTTATTTATGAAAGTATTAAGCAAAAACTACTGGAATATAAGATTGCTTCTACGATGGAAAATGAAGAAGAGTCTGTAAAAGAAGCATCAGATTTTGTGGGAATGATGCTAGCTGCTGCCACCTCAAAAACGTGTGCCACAACTATAGCATATCCACATGAAGTTGTAAGAACAAGACTGCGTGAGGAGGGAACAAAATATAGATCCTTTTTTCAGACACTATCTTTGCTTGTTCAAGAAGAAGGCTATGGGTCTCTTTACCGTGGTCTGACAACTCATCTGGTGAGACAGATTCCAAACACAGCCATTATGATGGCCACCTATGAATTAGTGGTCTACCTGCTCAACGGATAGCACCACCAAGCTGCTGTACTATAAAGAGGGAAGACCAAAAGATACAGTGGACCATGGAGTACCGAAGCCAGCTTGGTGGACAGAAGGAAAATAGTGTGGGAACATGGAACTATACCTAAGTGGAAGTTTGGTTGTAGGAATTAAAGTAATCATAACCACATTACTTAGTCTTTTTAGTAATGTGAAAAAAAACCTTGGCTGCCTCCAAGAAAAAGCCTTTAGAAGCGCTCCTTCTTCAAAATTGCCATTTTCTCTACCATGTCCACAGGACACAGCTGGCATTTTGTTGATTTATGGCAATCAGAGTATAGTGTTTGTTCCATGAGCACTTTTCCAGTCTTCTAGACAAAGCCATCTGTAACTGTATAACTATCCAAAGATAGTATTGACAGTCATAAATTTCTAACTTCTGTATAATTCCTATAAAATTGAAAAATAACAATGATAGTAGTATTTTCACATTTCCTTGAGAGGAGCTGGCACTATATTTTAAAGTTAATCATTTGGCATTAGTAGTCACTGTTTTTGATGACAAATGAAGTAGTGTCTAAACATGTGTTTATTTTTAGCTTTAAAGTGTTTTGGTTTCCACTGCTCACAGGTGCTTTATGTTTAGCATAATGTGAACACTTAAATTGTTAATGTATCAACTTAAATGGTAATAGTTTGGGACACAATAAACCAGTAAAATGTTGATTCTTGGCCATTTCAAAAAAAAAAAATAACATAAGTTATTAATAGTGGTTTACTTCTGGGGAGGGGAGTAAAAGTAGAAGGGGAAGAGAAGAAATTGAGTTTTCCAATTTTGCTCTATGAACATATGTATTTCTTCAACCATTTCTAAGAATATAACCTTGTAGAAAGTTTAAAAAAAAAAGTTATAATATTAAATAAGAAGAAGGGGTATCATCTAAAAAGAAATTTTGCTAGATTTTTACAAAATGTAAGTAGGCAGGATAAAATTGACAGAAAAATAAAAGCAAAGCAAAATCACTGCCAAAGACACCACAGATAATTCTTTCTTAGAGAGTCTTGGAAGCAAGAAAGAGTTGGCTTTGAAACATACAGCAAGATAATTAAACTCATTCAGAATAGTTGAGTCAACTGAACCCTTCCTTCCTTCCCTCCCCTTCCCTGCCACATGCCCAAGCACTCTATTGGGAGGTCTACCCCATTCACTTACACTAAAGAGATCTGGTAGAGAAATATAACTAAACAGCTATTGAAGAAACCCAAACCAGCTACCAGAAAAACAACAATAAATGAAGGACCAAGATGAACAAAGGAGGACATAAAGAAAATTTAGGGATCAGAAGATATTCTACTGGAGGAGAATGAGGGGTTGGGGTGTCTACTTAGTATCCTTATGGAGTTTGAAGTAGACACTGTAGCCATAAAACAAGTACAGGGTGCAATGAAAAAGGACCAGAGAACAAGAAATATTATAGTTTACAATTACAGTTATCAAGAGCAAACATTCAATGGTTGTTGAAAGACAATGTTTTTTTAAAAAAAAAACTTTCAAAATGTAGAAAAGAAATAAAAATATATTTAAAATATGCAATAAAAGTTAAGAGATGAGGATGAATGACTCACAAGTCCAACAACCTAATATAATTAATTCAACAAATATTGTTCAGCACCTACTATGTACAAGACATTGTTTTAAACACTGAGGAAACAGCAGTGAATTTTAAAAAGTCCTCGCCTTACCATTAAGTCATAGGACAGACACTATAAATAAATCAACATCAGGTGCTATGAAAAAAATAAAGCAGGATAGAAGATAGTAGCAGAATGCTGTCATAGAGAGTGATCACTGTGCTTTGATACAGTAACAGTTGAGCAGAGACTTAAAGCAACAGAACAAGTCAGAAAGCAAGAAGAGAGGGAGTGGAGAAGGAAAATACTATGTATAAAATAGATAACTAATAAAAAACCTACTGTACAGCACAGGGAACTCTACTCAGTGCTCTGTGGTGACCTAAATGGGAAGGAAATCCAAAAAAGAGGGGATATATGTATACATATAGCTGATTCACTTCACTGTACAGCAGAAACTAACACAACATTGTAAAGCAACTATACCCCCCAAAAATAAAAAAATAAAAATAAAGAAATAAGAGAAGAAAACTGATATGAAACAAAGAAGACTTTCACACTGAAAGGGTCTGCCAAGAGCATCACACCTAAGACACATCCTGTGAAATATCAGAACTCAATGATAAAAAAAAAAAAGTTCTTAAAATTTCTGAGAGGAGGGAAAAAATAGATGTCCAAGAAAAGATAGCCTCAAGAAATCAAGAGCATTCTTATCAGCCACTGTGGACAATACATTCCAATGGCTACTGACATGCTCACAAAAAGGAGGAGTAATGACACACTCTGTGTCTCGAGGACACAACACTGCTTCTAAATATTCTTGTTAAAAGATTGAACATGAATCTGATCAAGCCTCTATATCTAATTATCAATTTACAGAAAAATAATGTTAAATAAAACATTGAGATGCAATCAGTAAATTCAAACTGAGAAACTCCGACAACCCAGCTTCTTCAAGAAATAAACTGCAAAGAGAGGAAGAAAGGGAGAGAAAGGGGAGTAGATTAAAAAGAGACTCAGTATCATCCAAATGCAATGTAGGGACCTTATTTGGATCCCGATTCTTACACATATAGTTTAAAAAATACTATAAGACAATCAGAGAAGTTTGAACACTGAATATTTTAGGATTAAAATTACATCATGACTGTTCTGTAATCCCTAATGAAATAATGGAACTAGACAATACTAAATCGCTATTAAAACCATTAGGCTGACAACACCTGACCCAATAGATAAATCTTAATATCACAATACCCACCAATGAACAACTAGGTTAAATTTGAACACTTTCTGAATACTATCTGATGATTTAAGAAATGCTACTTTTTAATGTATTATGATTATGTTTAAAAACCCACCTCTTATCTTTAAGAGATACATTGATACTAAAATATTTACAAATGAACTGAAAAGATGTAGGATTTGCTTTAAAATAACATAACGGGTAGGAAGCAGGTAGGAATATAGATGAAAAAAGATTAGACATAGGTGGATAACTGTTGAAGATGTAGCTGAGTACATGGGAATTAATATTCCTATTTTCTTTCCTATTTTTGCTTGAAAATTTCCAAAATAAAAAGGTTTTTTAAAGTAAATTTTTATTTAGAAACCTGTAACAACAGGTTTTAATACACACACACACACACACACAATGGAGAAGAAAATGAGAAAATCGAAATCCAATTTTCCTATCAAACAAACATAGAGTTGGTTATTAGAAGGGTTAAACTATTTTACTTTTTATA
The DNA here is from genome assembly GCF_028021215.1 of Eschrichtius robustus. NCBI lineage: Eukaryota > Metazoa > Chordata > Mammalia > Artiodactyla > Eschrichtiidae > Eschrichtius > Eschrichtius robustus. The sequence goes on from NC_090833.1 coordinate 75,219,277, forward strand.
TTTTAATTAGTTTTTCTCATCTGATTTGAAGTTATTCACGTTCAGTGGTTATGCCATTTAGAACAACACATTTCACCATCCTTCCCTCTAGAATCTCAACTCCCCAAGGCCTCCGGCGTTATCAATCTGCTGGAATCTCATTAGTAACAAAGCGTATGATATATTGGACAGCAGTGGTATGCCCCCATGGATTTCTTTTCTTAGACTACAGATAATTTCGGTTTTAAAAATTTTTAAGTTATGAAGAACACACTTTTAATGTATTCTAACTGTAGAAAGTCAGCTTGATAACTTTTAACATTTTTAGTGAGTTCCAGCCTTTTCAAGAAGCCAAAACTTTATTTTCTGAAAAAGAAACAAAACTGTTCTTTTAATATATGAGAATAATTTTTTTCTGGATAAGCCTTCAATCTTCCTCTCAGCAAAACTAACAGATCTTGGCTATTTTTTTTTCATGCAGTGTTTTAAACTACTGATTTAACTTTAAGTGCATCATGTTAACCATCATATTCAAAACTTAATCATGACATTAACCAACTATTACTCATAAAAAAGAAAATGCAAACAATTTAATACAGAAAAACTGTCTAGTATTCTACCAAACCCCTTGAACTATCCATTAAATTTCTGGATAAGTGATTGTCTGCTAGCCTGTAAACCTAACTTTTAAGAACCACTAATCCAGAGATTAGTCCAAGAATCAATAAATATTCACTCAGTATCTATTTACATAGGTGCTGTAAAGGCCACAGAAGTAGGCCTTACAAAATGCCACAGGTAGTGTAGACTAAATATGTGTGGCAGGATTTAAGACACAGGTTTTGCCTTCATGGTGCTTGAGGATGCTTAAAATATGAACATCACACTTTAAAGTGCTAAATTGTACAATATAAAGTATAATAGAATATCACAGTATATAAAGCAATAGTGAAAAGTCAAGGAGATCTTTACAGACATGTATTATTAAGTAGGTCTTAGAATCTAACAGGTGATACTGACAGGGGAGGAAACTCCCAAGTGTGAGGGACAGAATGGACAAAGGCAAAGTGTTAGATCTAAACTCAGTACAATATGTGAGCCTAACAGAATAAAACGCAGACGTGAGAATATAGAAGAGGGTAGTACCCAAAACTACTGCCTCTGAAGACATCACCATTCCAGGACAAAAAGCACAGTAGGAACCTCCTGCCAGCCTTTTACAATGGATCAGGTAAGTAAATATTTTGGGGTCACACTGGGGTACAATAACAGGCTAACACATGAGAGATTCCTGACCACCCTTCCTCTAGTAATCTGAAAGTAAACAGGAAGAACATATGTTTAAATGTCATTCATCACTTCTCCTACCATTTGATTAAACAGGATTCTAACATGAAAACATACAAAGGGGTTAAAAATGAAGACAGAGTAGCGTATTTACAAGCACTGCTGTTTAAAATCAGGCAACTGTTCTCCCCAAAGATTTGTTGGAACTTATGAATTTAAAAGGGCATCACACTCAAATATTCTCTGCTTGTAACATCTCAGTGCTCCGCAATCTGCCCATCCAAGGAAGGTGTTCTTAAACTCACCATCTACTTCACAATATGCCATGTTTCCTGCGACACTGCTTTAGTTTGTTTAAATATAAACATAAGCTTACAAAGAGATACTAAAGACTTGATGCTAATTTTAGATAATGTAAAAGTATCTTTTATATACTCATGCAGAAAGCAGCCAGTCATTATCAGTACGCCAAAAAAGTGGTAGTACATTTCATAAAACATAGAAATCCTACCCTAAAATTAAAAACACTTTCATTAAAGAAGTAGGAAAAATAATGAAAACTGTCAGTTTCACCCTAATTCTTTCCATAAAAGAAAATATGTGGAAGTAGTGAGAGCCTTTGGAAAAAATAACTATGTCACCTTAGAGTATATGGTACTGAAGGCAGAAAATGCAGTAAAAAGTGTCCTGTATGTTTTCAGAATGGTTGGAAAAAAGGTATAATCTCATGGGGAAGGATAGTTCAAGAGTGTAGAAAGATGCTCAAAAATAAAACTCTATCCAAACATTAATTATCCAAATGAGGAAATATCCAAAGAAATATAAGCTACAGAAGAATCTCTATGATGACCACATATTTTATAAAGGGCACACGATCAATGCTTAATATAAAAGACTGGTATGAATCTATACAAGCAATATAAACAAAGCTAAAGGCTAAGGGAAACAAACCAAAACATGGCTCAGTTTTGTTAAGACCAGAAAGAAAAACAAGCTTATGAGCAACTCACTCTTTGGGGTAGGTGGTAGAATATTAATGGATAAATATAACTAATATTCTATTTCACTTCTATCTTCTTTTTAAGAACCTTGTACATACTGGACAGGACAGAAGAGAAAGAAGGAATTCTTTTAGTCATCTATCCATCCACTTACTCATTCAAAAGAATATGAGTACCCACTATAGACAAGCAGTGAAGACTTAAAGAATCCTAAGACGTAATCCTTTACCTTACAGTACCTAAATTTAGGTTCTCATAAATGCTTCTTGAATTGAAAACAATTATTAATTATTGGACAGTGTTATAACAGAAGTAAATAAACAGGCAACTATGGACTTTAGTTAGTAATAATGCATTAATAGTGCCTCATCAATTTTAACAAATTTACCACACTAATGCAAGATGATAATATGGGAAACTAGGAGAAGTGGTGCTAAGTGGGTATACAGGAGCTCTGTACTTTCCACTAAATTTTTTGTAAACCTAATTTAAAGCTGTTCAAAAAATTTTTAAGTATTAGTTTTTAAAAATAAAAATAAAGCTTGTTAACTACAAGCTCAGTATGTATCAACTATATGATGTGGCAACCAAAACGGCTGATTAAATCATAGGCTAGGTGTGAGGTGTATAAAAAGTTCAGGAACTGCTAACAAAATTGATTTCAAGCCTAGTATTTACATCTTTCTTTTGGTAGCAGCACTTCTATATAAGGAGGTGCTTTTCCCAATGAACTGGATGAGAACATAGTGGCTGAAAAACGCAGAGGATCCAAACATCTGAGGAAGGTTTGGAGTATGCAACCTCCAAAGTAGCTCCCCTAAGAGTGTGTCTAGGATCCTATGAAATGTATCACAAGATAGAATGTTTAAAATGAGTACAATTTAAAGAAACATGGAAATAAACATTTCTCTCAGAATACTGAAGCAAATTCATAATTTCATTCTTGATAAAAAACACACAGAGCATTATGCATCCAAAAACCTTATCAGTTTACTTTTTTTTTTTAATCCAGAAAAGTCTCACATTCAAATGCAACAGAGGGGCCTTCCAAAGGTACAGGAACAGTATGGGCTAATTTGCCATATAAAATGTAATTTTCACCCTTTCATTCAACTACTACTCATAGAAAGAGACAAATTAAAAAGCAGGGAGGATCATATTGGTGTCATTGCCGGTAATAACTTGTGAAAAAGCTCAAAGGAATGAGAAAAGAAATGTAAATTCTTATGCCACACCGATGGTTACACCACAATCTCTTTTTACTTCACCAATTGCTGAACTGGATAGCATTTCCCCAGAACAAGTTTTTTAAAATCTTTTAAAGAAGTTAACTCATGTTGAAAAGCTGCATTCTGTGAATACGTATTTGTTAGAGTCAGTCAAGGAGATAATCAAGGGCAAGGAGAAAAGGAATTAGACTCAAACTTTGAAAACAAATCAGTAGTACACATGCTTCTCTGCTTCCAACTCCAGAACAGCCTTCTAACACTTTCTTTTCAGTCTCCCCTCAGCTCTCTAACACTCCTACCTGCAATTTTGGTTTTCAAAGGAAGAGGCAGCACAGAGCTCATCTGCCAATCCAGAGACTTCTTCATGTAAAACTTTTGGCCTACAAATGCTACTTAATTAACTGATGATCTTCATTCTCTCTCCCTTTACAGTGCAATAAAAGTCTCTGATGACATTTTTCTCATTATCTTTTCAATTTTTTATAACTTGTACTTATTCCTTCATGGTTGTAAAGTTCTTTTCAGCAAAACTCAACCCCTTTGTAACTGCAAACTGATTTCTTCATTCTTTTTTATTCTAGTGCCTCTCTGTACCTACCTTCCCTTCTCCTAGTGCAGTACTACCTCAGAACAACAACAGAAGCAATAAGAACAAAAATTGAGTTTTTCCATTTCTCTCTCACCTTAAGGACTCAAATAGTCTCACACAATTTTATGTTTAATATCTTTGCTAAATGATGGAAAATATCCCATATAAAATTTAATTTTTTTGAAGTAATAAATGAATACATTATGGCCACCATCAATCCTTTATAATAGTCTAAAAGAGTGGTCTCTCAACTTCATTATTTACATAAACCTATCAGTGAAAACATTTTTAAGTACCTGTCCAACTACATATTTTTTATTTACTTATAAATTAATACATAATTAATATGAACCATTACAATTACATATATGTAACTGAAAATTTTAAAAGGGAGAGGTTTAAATATATAAGTTTATATGTATTTATTTACTTTAGAAGCTCTAGTATTTTCATCTTGCATTCCCAGGGAGTGTGTATAATTACACTGTGGTGACCAGTGGTCTGAAAGGCTGAAAGAAGCCCAAAGAAAATACCTATTCTAAACTTTCATCACATGGTTTAACCACTGAAAACAATTTTCCCCTATTAAAGTCTACTTTTCAAATTCTTGAAGCTCTCAACAAGATAATTCTTAAAGCTGTCTATCATTCATTAACTGTTTTTTATTTATTTATTTATTTATTTATTTATTTTTGGCTGTGTTGGGTCTTCGTTGCGGTGCACAGGCTTTCTCTAGTTGCTGTGAGCAGGGGCTACTCTTGCTGCGGAGTGCAGGCTTCTCATTGCAGTGGCTTCTTCTGTTGCAAAGCACGGGCTCTAGGCACGTGGGCTTCAGTAGTTGTGGCACGCAGGCTCCAGTAGTTGTGGCTCATGGGCTCTAGAGCACAGGCTCAGTAGTTGTGGCACATGGGCTTAGTTGCTCTGCGGCATGTGGGATCTTCCCGGACCAGGGATCAAACCCGTGTGCCCTGCACTGGCAGGCGGATTCTTAACCACTGCGCCATCAGGGAAGTCCTATCATTCATTAACTCTTGAATTAGAAGGCCAAAATATAATTGCATGAGGCAACTACATTCCTTTAAAAAAAAAAAGTGACAAGATTTGAGTCTAACCACAGCAAAAGTCTGTGCATTTTGTGTGTGTGTTTGCACATATTTCTCTAATAGAAAAGAGGAATAATTTGCACATGAGAAAGTTAATGTAAAAGATTCAGAGTAAAATGTAGTCAATGTCTTATTAATTTTCATCATTTTATACACCATGTGGTTACATTACTTATTTTTATAACTGTATTCAAATGAATGCATCTTAAGGAACCATCATACAGCTTAAAGACTAAAAAATCAAGCATCTTTTTCTCTAATAGAAAAATGTAGAGATAGAAAAAATTGTATATCTCATTCTTCTTCCATTAAACAATTTAATAAAACAGTTACTAAGAAGCACTCTTCACAAGTGCAGACACTGCTCTAGGCCCTGTTCTTTAGAAAATCTGATAGAAAGGAACTTCAAGATCAAGGCCAAACATCCAAATATTTAAACATTGTGAGCATCTGCTCTACAACAGCACCACCAAGTGGCCATTTGTGTAACCTGTGTTCAAACACCTTCAGCAATAGGGATGTATCTCAGAAGGCAGCCCAATGCATTTTCTGATACATCTGATTATTTGAAATAAATATATCGATCCAAACATGTTTAATGATAACCTTATCTACTGGCCCTGCTTTTATTCTCAAATTCTCAATACAGAACAAGCCTAATCAGTCTTCTACTTAATAGCCCTTCAAATATTTTAAAGGGACTACTATAAACCTCAACTCTTCTCGTCCACCTAAATACACAATTTTAACTTAGCTATTTAATCATGTATAGTAAAAAAAAAAAACTTCTCATAACAATTTCCAAGAAGGAATGCAAACATAAGAGCTTAATTCTTGAAGTTACAAAGGAGAATAATTTGCAAAATTACACATACCCCAGTTGTAAACTTTAAAGCAAAAATTTTAATTGTTTTAATATTACTAAATGTCTTAAATTTATTTATTTATAGATAAATATATAGAAGAGAATTCATTAAGATTAGCAAAGATTTGTTTGATATTTTTAAAGTATTTTCTATGCATTGAAATACCTTTGACAAACAGCAGTTTCATTTTTTCTTAACTGTAGCACAAATGACTAATTTAGAAAATTTATATAAACCATTCTTACACAACTACCCTTCTGCTAAAAATGAATGACTTAGGACACTAATCCTAATCCTAGTTTACTACAGGACCAATCAATCAACTAGTAGATTATATTTACATTTAAATGTTTGCACAGTGAAGGTGAACGTTAGTGTACAATCTGATACTCACCTTCAGCACAGCCAGTTTCATAAATAAATTTCCTATTGATAAGATAAATAATACCAGTACTAGACAAAGAAATGCCAATTCCAATCTACCTAATCCATAGTCACTGTTTCTCAATACTGAGTATTTTAGAAGCTGAAAAAACTGAAAATATAATTTAAATAACTTGTCGGTATCATATACCATTAATAAGGCATATAAGATTTATTTTATCCTGAAAGAACAAAGAGAAAATTCAATGCTGCTTTATATTTTGGTCTACTGAGCAAAGGGTTACTTTAGTACTAAATAAGCTTCAATGAATTTTCTTAAATGGTCAAGCCATTAAATAAAATGACAACGCATTCACAAGGAGAATTATGCTCTGTTTTTATTGAGCTAATAACCGTGAGCAAAAATAGAAAGTTACAGATAATATTAAATCAATTTTGAAAGTCCTGCATATTAAAAACAGACAATGTTATTAGTTCATTTAAAATAAAGGCAATAATCTTCATTGAGCCTGTCAGGATTTGTTTCCTGGGGTACCTCACCTTCTTGGTTAACTCCAAGCAAGTTAGTTACTATCTGGTTCAGATTTCAGCTATACTAATATTTGTCTGTAAAAAGTTCTATATAATTGAATCTTCTAAATAACTTACGTTTATCCCATTATGCAACAAAATGTTAAATTTTAACCATTTCATAGGCATTCTTCTAAAAGACTTCACTTATTTCTCTGCTTTCTAAAAAGAGCTGAAATTTAATTTAACCATTTTCTACAAATTTAGTTACAGTATGAACATGAACTGTACTGCACAATGGTAACTGCTGTGCTTGGATCTCCTGTTTCCTCTCCTCTGCTTGCTGTCACTTACTGATGACAGTGTGTTCTTGATGTTTCTGAGGCTGAGGTGAGAACCCAAGAGTGTCTATAAAGGCTCCTGAGCATAGAAAACTAGGCTTTGTGATATCTGGTTACTGAGTTATTTTTCTCTCCTTCTTCACCTCCATCGCTAATTTTCCAATGACTGAAGTTACCATAAAAAAAAAAAAAAAATCACAGCAAAATAGGCTGTTAGCACCAGGAAGGGAATTCTGAAGAGAGCTCCAGGTGCCTGAACACAGGAGCAGAAAAACCCCTTCGCTTAGAGGGCAGCACTGGCTAATTTGCACAATGAGGTCTCCATTCTTTTTTCCCTGGGAACTGGAATCAACTTGCCCATTCTAGACTTTTCTATCCTTTATATGGCATTCTTTTTTTAAATTTATTTTTCAGGATTTTTTTTTTAACATCTTTACTGGAGTATAATTGGTTTACAATGTTGTGTTAGTTTCTGCTGCAAAACAAAGTGAATCAGCTGTATGTATACATATATGGCATTCTTCTCTCCACAGATAATTTAATAGCACAGTCTCCACACCCCCTGCTCATTAAATGCAAAGAACAGAACAAAGGCAGAAACAACAGCAGTGCTGTCAAATTACACATGGGGCATAAGAGTTAAATGACCATGACTACATTATATGGAAACGATGTGTGCTTGGCATGTATTGATACACGACAAACAAATGTAAATAAAACTATGAATCTGAGTTTCTGTCTGTGGGGGTGCTGAGAAGGAGTAAGGGCACAGAGATGTAATTTTGTCTGGCACTGGAATTCTCAAAATCATCAGAAATATTTATAAACACCAGAGTACGTAAGTTAGAATTACAGAAAATCTACATTTTGTTCTCACTACATATAAACTGAAGGAATCACAAAATTAATTAATCAACTTTTTCCCTTTCTTTTTTTTTTTAAATACATATTTTGTTTTTTTGTTTTTTGTTTTTAATTAATTTATTTAATTTATTTATTTTTGGATGCATTGGGTCTTTGTTGCTGCACGCGGGCTTTCTCTTGTTGCGGCGAGCGGGGGCTACTCTTCATTGCGGTGCGCAGGCTTCTCATTATGGTGGCTTCTCTTGTTGCAGAGCACGGGCTCTAGGCACGTGGGCTTCAGTAGTTGTGGCCTGCGGGCTCTAGAGAGCAGGCTCAGTAGTTGCGGTGCACGGGCTTAGTTGCTCGGCAGCATGTGGGATCTTCCGGGACCAGGGATCGTACCCGTGTCCCCTGCACTGGCAGGTGGATTCTTAACTACTGTGCCACCAGGGAAGTCCCTCCCTTTCTTAATTAAGCATTAGTAGTACAGGCCACGGCTTAAAAAAAGAAATTCTGCCCAAGTAAACTGATGACCTGTTTCTCTCTACCAAATAAGTTCTTATGATTCAAGTTTTAGAGAGACTATTCTAAGCCATCAAAGACTAGTTGCCTACAAAATAAACAACATAACCCTCTTGGCTGCAACAGATTCTCACTGCTCTGAAGTAATTTTTATCAGGAAAATGGAAAAATGTGACGTAATCTTTGACTAGCTAATAAAAATTTATTTTTACATTCAGTTTTCCCTACTAGGCATGAGAAAAAAACAACAACAAAAAAAGACATCTAAAAATTAGCCCTATTCATCTACCTGGCTTGAATAAATAACAACTACCATTTTACTTCTGTTAGCTGGTAATGTCAAAAATTACTGATTTATAGAAAATAATATATGAGGAAGAAAGTAAACAAGGACAAAATATCTAGCAAAAAAAACAGAAAAAAGTTACCCTATAAAACTTTTTTCCCCATATACAACCCAAAGCTATCCAGTTAACACAGAGCTACACTATCTTGGAGGTGAGAATACATAATAGATTACGGAATTAAAACTATTCAAAAATGACACCTTTCTGTTGGCATCTGTAACCATACAGCACTAAGACAAGAACCACTCCAACGGCTAAAGGAGTCATGAAATAAAGGATGTATATCTTACTCTTGATCTTAGACTAAATAAACTATTTTGTTTCCCTATCTATAAAATGGGGGCAAACTGGAAGACTGTGAAAATTTATTATTGGTAAAATGCTTATAATTTTCAGGTAAAATGTTACAGAAAAAGTTAAGTATGTGATCCATACCTTGTCTTAATTCCAAACCTTCAGGTTGCTTGTTCTCTCTCAGGGATGAAGTAGAATCTATACAGGTGTCTTGTCTGAGGAATGAAAATAAATAAAAACAATTTTTTAAACATTATTCAGTGAAGTAATATTTACTGCTGAGGTTCCTAGAATTAAGTTATACACTTGAGAAGACACACTGAATTCTTCTCAGCCCCCAGGGTACCATTCAGTACATTCTGGAAACTCAGAAACATGTATACAAGTGTCAGAAGCAGCGGCTATAAACTACTACCAATTTAAGTAGTATACTTTGTAAAATCAAGGGACAAACCTGGAATGAATACCGAGGTTAATTTCCTCTCCCTTCCAATACTCTGCAGGGTAGCTGATGGGAGAAATCATAACTCACAGAAGAATTCCAGTAATTTTTCAAGTTCAACTGTTAAATTTAATGTGTACGCTGCCATTCAATTTATTTTATATTCATCTTATTTCATACCTCAAATGCTTTGGTGTCTACAGGATGTGGAAAATACATATCTTATTTGTAATATACATATGTAACCAAAGTAAATGGATTATGTATAAGATCATGCCATAAAAAAAGTTCTTGATTAACTATTTCTGCAAAAGAGCTGTAAACTAAACTAATACTCTTTCTTAGAGAGCATTACACCATCATAATATTGATGTTACAAATACTTTACAGCAAAAGTCAAGACATTAATTATTGTAAATATTCAAAATAACTGTTTTCTTTAAAATACACATCTATTACCTTCTGAGAATTTTTACACACACCCTAAGACTAACATACTAGAAATATCTCGGAAATTTTCATATTCACAAAACTTTTTATATCCACTTAATAACAAATCCCTCAAATAACTAAAGGATAAAGACTTGTGATCATTTCTTTGAGAAGTTTACAATTTTCTTTCCAGTCAACACATTTGGCACTTATAAGCTTGTTCTGTATTAGAACTTTACTAATACAAGTACAAACTCAAATAGAAACTTTGAAAATATTTAACTTGGTATTATGACATCGTAAAGATTTATAATTGAGATAGCTCCATTTTTTATCCTTCTTTCTGTCTAATGTCGCCTACTCAGATTTTATTCTTTCACCAGAATGACTAGCAGATCCCAAGGAGGATATCAACAACACCCCCTGGCAATCTGGGGGCAGATTAAATGCCAATATATCACATTAAAAGCTTTGCAAAGGGGACTTCCCTGGTGGCACAGTGGTTAAGAATCTGCCTACCAATGCAGGGGACAAGGGTTCGATCCCTGGTCCAGGAAGATCCCACATGCCACGGAGCAACTAAGCCAGCGCACCACAACTACTGAGCCTGCGCTCTAGAGTCCACGAGCCACAACTACTGAAGCCTGTGCACCTAGAGCCCATGGCAAGAGAAGCCACCGCAACGAAGAGTAGCCCCCGCTCGCCGCCACTAAAGAAAGCCCGCGCACAGCAACGAAGACCCAACTCAGCCAAAAGAAAAAGAAAAAAAAAAAGCTTTGCAAAGAATAAAGTTAAAATATGCCACCTCAAGCCTTACGTCAAGTTAGATTTTACCTACTGGGAACATTAATCTATTTCTAAGTATATTCCTTTAGAGAAAATGTTTGTTTGCTCTTATACCTGAATGGCACTTATTTCTCTTCTAAACACATACACCTAACATTTTTAAAAAATGACTTGAACAAAAACATAATGTAACATCAACATTAAAAGGACCATGGGCATTTGCAATACCTAATAAAGACACAACATCACTCACGCAATATTATAGCTGAGAATGTATAACCTATATCATGAGGAATCATCAGACAAACTGCAAGTGGAAATGAGTAATGTTCTACTAAAAAGAGGGAGGGGAGTTAAAGTCAATGTTATAAAAGACAAAGAAAGGCTGTGGAAATATTCCAGGTTAAAGGAGGCTAAAGAGTCATGACAATTAAATATTATAACTGACTTGAGACTGCTCAACTGGAGGGGGAAAACATTATAAAGGATATTACTGAATCAAGTCAAACTAAAATACTGATGGCAGATTGGATAAAAGTATCAATGTTAAATTTACTAAAGCTGAATTTACTGAAGTTAACAATGTATTGTGGTTATACGAAAAAGAATATCACTATTTTAGGAAAAGTACAATGTAGTATTTAGAGGTAAGGTGTCATGATGTATGTAACTTAGCCTCAAATGTTTCAGAAGAAAATATACAAGTATATAAAGAGAAGGTGTGCAAATGGGACTAAATGTTAATAATAGGTAAATCCAGGTAAAGGATATATGTATGTTTCTTGTACTATTCTTATTCCTGCAACATTTTAATAATTCTGAAATTATTTCCAAATAAATTTTTTAAATTAATAATAATGTAGTGAAATGCATTATTTTATGCATTATTTGATTTTCTCTGTGAAAGCTCCTTGAATCGCCTTCAAATAAAACTGGACCCCTCTATAAAGACTATCTCTGCCGTCATAAACAAATTTTTTTACTGCCCAAAGTGAATGTTTATAATGTTCTGTTTTCTCTTAAGTTGGATTTGATCAGGCTGTTGAAGAAAGTCACCAAAAAAAACTTCAGACAGTAGAGGTAGTACACCGCCTTGTGGCTGAAAAGTGAAAAGCTAGATGCTTTTACATCAGTATCATCGGAAGCTGAAAAAATGTTTCAGAAAATAGTTTGGAATTTTAATTTTTCCAAGACATAGATTTGCAACTAAAATTATCATACGCATTCAGAGTTCTGTAATGCAATTTAAAGATTTTCACTAAAGAGCATAAAAGGCAAGATGGAAACAAAAAAGGAAATGTCTTAAAGTGTAAGAAAATTATGTCTCCCCCAACATAATAAAACATACTAAGTGTCAGAGTTAGGAAAACTAAAGGAATTCCAATTTATATTTAAATGACATTTAAATATATCTATCAAACACTTTAAAACCATATAAGAATTTTATAACAACTGGAGAGAGAAGAGGTGAAGAGAAAAAAGGTGGGAGGGAAGGAACACACTAAAAATCTGGCTTGGGTTAAGAATCTTGCAATGCTTTTTGTAGTCTTTTCCATTAAGAAAAAAAAAAAAGCCAGTTTTTATTTCCCCAATTCTCTTCTCCCATCTGCAATGCTCCTTAAAGCACCTTAATTTACAATCTTGGCCTTGAAGTATAAAAGAGCCCTGTATCTATCCTTGGGATTTAAGTTCTCAAACCAACATCAGTCCAACGTTCTTTCTTTTACTCCAAATACGGTTCTACGCTTGATGCTTTCCTATAACTCCAATGAATTTGTTTTTTAAAATCAAAGTAATACACTGGGGAGATCTGTAGGACTTGATCAAGAAAAACCACACATGTGAATTACTAAGGTTTAAAATATATTGCTAAACAGAAAAAAAAAAAATCAATTTCTTGTCCAAAAGAAAAATACTGGGAAGAGACCTCAACAGAAGGATAAAGAGAGAACCAAACCAGAAGGATTCCTCCCATTTTGGAAAAAGTCAGCTAACAAAGAATCAGGCAAACTGGCCTAACAATAGATATAACCCTTGGTTCTCTCCACTATCCTGGGAGTAAAACTAGAGGCTGAATGATGCCAGCTTATCATCTTATGAGCTTTCTACTATTAAAAATGAGACAGGCCAAGAAACTAGAGTAGCCAAAACAATTTTGAAAAAGAATAACCAAGTTTAAGGATGCACACTATCACATTTCACGAGTAAAAAGCTACAGTAACCAAGACAGTAATGGTATTAGAGAAAGGATAAACATCTGGATTAATAAAACAGAAGAGAGTACAGAAACAGATCTAACACATATATGGTCAATAGTTTAAAACAACAACATAAATGTGTATCACAGTTCTGTAGGTCAGAAGTCTGGGAGGGGTCTCACTGGACTAAAATCAAAGTGTCCACAGGCTGCACTCTTCTGGAGACTCTAGGGGAGAATTCATTTCCTGCTCATTTGGGTTGTTGGCATAAATTTGTTCCCTGAGATGGTAGGGCCAAAATCCCTGTTGCCTTGCTGCTTACCCAGCTTCCAGTCAAGGTCTTCTCATGTCACATCTCTCTGACCTACTCTTCTTCTGTCTTCCTCTTCCGCTTTTAATAACTCAGTGTGATGAGACTGGGATAACCTGGATAACCCGGGATAATCTCGCCATCTCAAAGTCCTTAACCTTAACCAAATCTGCAAAATCCCTTTCCTCAATATATAAAGTAACACATTTTTAAGTTCTGGAGATGAGAGAGTCATTTTTCTGCCTACTATATTACCTGAACTGGAGAATGGATAAACAAACTGCGGTTCACCCACGCAATGGAATACCAACTACTCAGCAAGGAAAAGGAAGGAACTACTTATACACACAGCAACATAAGTGAATCTCAAATGCATTATGCTAAGTGAAAGAAGCCTATATACTGTATTTATCTATATGACATTCTGGAAGAAGAAAAAGTGTGAGGACATAAATCAGGTTGTCAAGGGCTGGAGACAGGAGAAGGAGTGGACTACAAAGAGCCATGGGGGAAATTCTGGGGATGATGGAACGGGTCTATATTGTGGCTGTGATGGTAGATAAATTTGTCCAAACCCACATAGCTATATAGTAAAAAAAAAAAAAACAAACCAAAACATGAATCTTGTTGTATCTAAATTACACTTTTAATATTTTTTAAGTTGGGGTACCACAAAGTCTTAGAACAAGTTCAGAAAAATGAAATCACCTAGTACTCAAATGTAACCCTCAAACACTATGGAATGGAGCAAAACAATCTTTCTCAAAGGGCCTTTCCAAACAGCAAATAAATTCACATCTCTAGTGTTTCCCTCAGCAAGCTTATTCCTCAAGATAGCAAAACTGAACCCTTGTTTCCATTTCCTTTCCCCAAATAACAGAATTCCAAAAATCAGTTACCATACTCCAGTTTCTCTGATCCATGATTCTCTAAGAGTTCATCCTATAAATTGCCCCCCACAACTCCAAGTTTTTGTAAATAAGTCAATTCTCTAAATGGGGGCTCTAATCTATATAAAAGTGACTAAAGGGAATCACAGAGGTTCTCCTCTTTGTTCTATCCCTATATTACTGCTTTCAAGCCTTTTCCAGTTTTAAAAATTGTATGAGACCACTTTACAAGTGCTTTATTTAAAGGTGCACAAGTAGAATGTGCAAATATCCTACTAATTTGAATGTGGAGTCCTATCTAAGCGTTAAGTCGCAATGCTGTCAATGATTAGTAGTACTTTCTGTGAAGGTTTTCTGAAAAACGTATCCTGTTATTTCTGATAAACTTATTATATAGAATAGTCTGCCTAAGTATTACAGCTAATTTAGAAGGACACAAGAACATAAGTGGGGTACAGATAACCAATTTATTACCCTTTACCAGCCAAAAAGCACACAGTCAAGCCCTTTATAATACATATACTATGTCTAAAAGAATTTAGCATACAGAGTAATGGCAATTTAACAAATTGATCTCATTTGTGAAAAAATTCCTTTTATGCTTTAAAATATGTATACAATAGTTTTCTCTTAAACTATGTTTGTAATAAATGAAAAAGTTAGACACTTGCAAGCAATAAATTGTTTTTAAAAAGCAATAACAGTAAAGAATAATAATTAAAAATCACAATGAATTCTTTTGCTTTCTTTAGGCTTTGATAAAAGGAATTTGGGGAAGGGAATCCCCAATACTCATCAATGTAAAGTGGAATTTTAAGAACAGTGATTGTGTGATTCAAAGTAAAAATTCAGTGATTCAAAGTAAAAATTCTAGAGCAAATACAGCAACATTTTTTCAATGCATTTCAACAAGTACTATTCTAAGCACTTTACAATCTTTTCTCATTTAATCATCATCACAATCCTATGAGTAGATACTGATATTACTCCTATTCTACAAACAAGGAAATTGAGGCCCAGAGAGGTTAACTAACTTGCCAAAGGTCAGAGAGATAGTAAGCTGTGGAGTTCTGCTGCTAAAAATGCAGGCAGTTTAACTCTAGAACCTTCATTCTTTACATTTATGCAGACTTTCTCCTACTTAAAGAAATAGTTCTCCAAGTGGTAATATTAAAAATTATACATAGCCATCATCTATATCTCAAAGTAACAGGTCAGTTTTCATTCAAAATTTGACCCCAAGACCTCATAGGAAAATACTTCTTTCTATTGGAAAAACTAAGATATGCTATTAAATCATTAAGACAGAATTATTATTTTACAGTGGAAAATTTCAATGAAAAGACAAGACATGAGGCTCGCCGCTCGAGGCGCGACGTGCTGCAGCTCAACGTCGCGGTTTCCCCCCGAGGCTTCCGAGCTAAGCCTTGGTCGGATCGAATTGGCTGTACGGCCGTCACCTGCACCGCGGCCCATTTGCGGTCGGAGGAATCGGGCCCTAGCCGGCCGCCGTAGCCACCTCTCTGTAGTGGGCGGGGTCAAGGCCGGGTCACCCCCGCCGGAGCCGCCGCTGCCAGCGACATGTTCAAGGTAATTCAGAGGTCTGTGGGGCCGGCCTGCCTGAGCCT
Organism: Eschrichtius robustus; assembly: GCF_028021215.1. Lineage (NCBI taxonomy): Eukaryota > Metazoa > Chordata > Mammalia > Artiodactyla > Eschrichtiidae > Eschrichtius > Eschrichtius robustus. The sequence continues at coordinate 75,235,258 of NC_090833.1, forward strand.
GCTCACCTTCAAAGTCTATGCATCAGCAAAAAAGGACTCATCTCACAAAGCTGCTGTGAAGGTTACTGAGCTTTCACTCTACTCTGTTCCTGAGGGTCAGTCTAAATATGTGGAAGAGCCAAGGACCCAACTTGAAGAAAGCATCTCCCATCTCTGACATTATTGCGAACCATACACAAGAAATGTACTCCCAAACTAAGCCCAAGATGCAAAGTTTGGTTCAGTGGGGGCTAGACAGCTATGAATATCTCCAAAATGCACCTCCTGGATTTTTTCCAAGACTTGGTGTTATTGGTTTTGCTGGAGTTGTTGGACTCCTTTTGGCTAGAGGTTCAAAAAATAAAGAAGCTGGTGTATCCACCTGGTTTCATGGGATTAGCTGCCTCTCTTTATTATCCACAACAAGCCATCGTATTTGTCCAGGTCAGTGGGGAGAAATTATATGACTGGGGTTTACGAGGATACATAGTCGTTGAAGATTTGTGGAAGGAGAATATTCAAAAGTCGGAAAATGTGAAGAATTCACCCGGAAATAAGTAGAATACTCCATGCTCTGCCCATTTTAATCAGTTATAGGTAAACATTGGAAACTCCATATGGTAAACCAGTATTTCTACAGAAAAATGGCAGAGAAGTTAGTATTGAATGTAGTAAATTGGCATTCTTCTTCAGGAGAAACTATACTAGGCCTCTTTGTTATCTTGGGTGATGCCATACTCCAAGTGGACTAATCTGAAGTTCTTTCACCTAGAGATAATGTATAAGCCTTAGAACTCCTCATTCTCATGTTGCTATTTATGTACATAATTAAAATTCTACGTTAAAAAAAAAAAAAAAAAAAAGACAGACATGAGCAAATACAACTGGTAACCAAAATAAATTCCAAATGAATAAAAGATTTAAACATTTAAAAAAACCATAAAGTACTAAGAGAAAGTATGAAAAATATTTTTTATAATTTCAGAATAGAGAAGGACTTTTGTAAATATAAAACACAGAAACCATAAAAGATTGATAAAATCAGACTACATAAACATGAAATATTTATGCATGTGCAAAAAAACAATAAAAGCCATAAACAAAGTAAAAAAAAAAAAAGCAACAAGCAAAAAGAAAAAAAATTGCAACCCACATCACAAACAACGGATTAAAAAGACCAGAGGGGACTTCCCTGGTGGCGCAGTGGTTAAGAATCCGCCTGCCAATGCAGGGAACACGGGTTCAATCCCCGGTCCAGGAAGATCTCACACGCCGTGGAGTAACTAAGCCCATGTGCCACAACTACTGAGCCTGTGCTCTAGAGTCCGTGAGCCACAACTACTGAGCCTGCACCCTAGAGTCCGCGAGCCACAACTACTGAGCCCGCATGCCGCAACTACTGAGCCTGCATGCTGCAACTACTGAAGCCTGTGCGCCTAGAGCCCATGCTCTGCAACAAGAGAAGCCACAGCAAAGAGAAGCCTGCGCACCGCAATGAAGAGTAGCTCCTGCTCGCCGCAACTAGAGAAAGCCCGTGCACCCCAACAAAGACCCAGTGTGCCCAAAACAAATAATAATAATAAAATAAATTAATTAAAAAAAAAAAGACCAAAGCCCTCTACCTACATACACACACAAGGTAAACAAAAACAACAAAGCTCACAGATAAAGGAAATTCAAAGAGCTTTGTAATATATGGAAAGACAGTCAATTTCACTCAGAGAATATAAATTAAATTCCAGTGAGATATCCTTTTTTACCTATCAGATGAACAAAGATCAAAATGTTAGATAACATTATATTAGCTAAAGTATATGAAAACATGTATTCCACATTTTGGGGGAGGGGTATAAATTGGTTTAAACTCTGAAAGTCAATTAGGCAGTACCTATTAAAATTTCAAATGCTCAAACATCTGATCCAACAATTAACTTATAGGACTTTATATAATCACAGAAGAACAAGATTACTTACATACAGAGATACTCATATCATATACAGTAACAGAAGACAGTAAACACTTAAATGTCCAGAAGAACAAGATTACTTACATACAGAGATACTCATATCATATGCAGTAACAGAAGAGAGTAAACACTTAAATGTCCATAGATAGACTTTTGCTATATTCAACAACGGAATAGTATACAGGTGTGTGTGTGTGTGTGTGTGTGTGTGTGTGTGTGTGTGTGTGTGTGTGTGTGTGTGTGTGTGTGTGTGTGTGTGTATGAAGCCTTATATGCACTAGGTAGAACAAAATCCAAGAAAAGTCATACTATTAAATGGAAAAAATTAAACAAAAAAAGGTATGGAACAGTTTGCACAGTATGCTACCATTTGTGTGACGAGAAAAACTATACATACACTTATCCATTTGTAAATGTATACAATTTCTCTGGGAGGATACAGAAGAAACTGGTTTACTGTGGTTGCCTACAGGAAGGGATTCAGAATGGGGAACAGAAAAAACAGTGAGACTTATTTTCACTATATACTTTTAAAAACTTTATACTATGTGCATGCATTTACCATTCAAATAAATAAGCTGTTAAATAACACACACAAGATACATGGCTATGTGAGAAAATGTCCTTATTTACTGAAAATTCAAACATAAATATTTAGAATCAACTTACAGTACTTCAAGAAAATAGATAAAACAAATATGGAAAATTGTAATCAGTGTTAGGCCTAGGCAACAGTTATTTGAGGGTTTCATTATACTGTTCTCTCTACTTTTCTATACACTTGACACTTTTTGTAATCAAAAAATAAAAATAAGAACAACCTAATACAGTGAAGTCCCTTTTGTCTAACTCAGACAGATGATATCACTTAACTGAAAAAAAAAATATTTTATTAACACAGGGAAACACTTTTAAAAGTCACATATAGGAGGAGCTTCAAGATGGCAGAAGAGTAAGACGTGGAGATCACCTTCCTCCCCACAAATACATCAGAAATACATCTACATGTGGAACACCTCCTACAGAACACCTACTGAACGCTGGCAGAAGACCTCAGACTTCCCAAAAGGCAAGAAACTCCCCACGTACCTGGGTAGGGCAAAAGAAAAAACACAGACAGAAGAATAGGGACGGGACCTGCACCAGTGGGAGGGAGCTGTGAAGGAGGAAAGGTTTCCACACACTAGAAGCCCCTTCGCGGGCGGAGACTGCAGGTGATGGAGGGGAAGCTTCAGAGCCACGGAGGAGAGCGCAGCCACAGGGGTGCGGAGGGCAAAGCGGAGAGATTCCCGCACAGAGGATCGGTGCCGACCAGCACTCACCAGCCCGAGAGGCTTGTCTGCTCAGCCGCCGGGGCGGGCGGGGGCTGGGAGCTGAGGCTCGGGCTTCAGAGGTCGGATCCCAGGGAGAGGACTGGGGTTGGCTGCGCGAACACAGCCTGAAGGGGGCTAGTGCACCACAGCTAGCCAGGATGGAGTCCGGGAAAACATCTGGAGCTGCCGAAGAGGCAAGAGACTTTTTCTGGCCTCTTTGTTTCCTGGTGCGCAAGGAGAGGGGATTAAGAGCGCCCCTTAAAGGAGCTCCAGAGATGGGCGCGAGCTGCGGTTATCAGCGGGGACCCCAGAGACAGGCATGGGACGCTAAGATTGCTGCTGCCGCCACCAAGAAGCCTGTGTGCAAGCACAGGTCACTCTCCACACCTCCCCTCCCGGGAGCCTGTGCAGCCTGCCAGTGCCAGGGTCTCGTGAGCCAGGGACAACTTCCCCGGGAGAACACACGGCACGCCTCAGGCTGGTGCAATGTCACACGGGCCTCTGCCACCACAGGCTCGCCCAGAATCCGTACCCCTCCCTCCCCTCAGCCTGAGTGAGCCAGAGCCCCCGAAGCAGCTGCTTCTTTAACCCCGTCCTGTGTGAGCAAAGAATAGACGCCCGCAGGCGACCTACACGCAGAGGCAGGTCCAAATCCAAAGCTGAACCCTGGGAGCTGTGCAAAACAAAGAAGGGAAAGGGAAATTTCTCCCAGCAGCCTCAGGAGCAGAGGATTAAATCTCCACAATCAACTTGATGTACCCTGCATCTGTGGAATACCTGAATAGACAACGAATCATCCCAAATTGAGGAAGTGGACTTTGGGAGCAAAGATATACATATTTTTTTCCCTTCTTCTCTTTTTGTGACTGTGTATGTGTATGCTTCTGTGTGTGATTTTGTCTGTATAGCTTTGCTTTTACCATTTGTCCTAGGGTTCTGTCTGTTTTTTTTAACTTTTTAAAAATTTTTTCTTAATAATTATTTTTTATTTTTTATTTTAATAACTTTATTTTATTTTAATTTATTTTATCTTCTTTCTTTCAATTTTTTCTCCCTTTTATTCTGAGCGGTGTGGATGAAAGGCTCTTGGTGCTCCAGCCAGGCGTCAGGGCTATGCCTCTGAGGTGGGAGACCCAAGTTCAGGACACTTGTCCACAAGAGACCTCCCAGCCCCACATAATATCAAATGGCGAAAATCTCCCAGAGATCTCCATCTCCACGCCAAGACACAGCTTCACTCAACGACCAGCAAGCTACAGTGCTGGACACCCTATGCCAAACAACTAGCAAGACAGGAACACAACCCCATCCATTAGCAGAGAGGTTGCCTGAAATCATAATAAGGCCACAGACACCCCAAAAGACACCACCAGACGTGGACCTGCCCACCAGAAAGACAAGATCCAGCCTCATCCACCAGGACACAGGTGCTAGTCCCCTCCACCAGGAGGCCTACACAACCCACTGAACCAACCTTAGACACTGGGGACAGACACCAAAAACAACGGGAACTATGAACCTGCAGCCTGCGAAAAGGAGACCCCAAACACAGTAACTTAAGCAAAATGAAAAGACAGAAAAACACACAGCAGATGAAGGAACAAGGTAAAAACCCACCATACCAAACAAATGAAGAGGAAATAGGCAGTCTACCTGAAAAAGAATTCAGAATAATGATAGTAAAGATGATCCAAAATCTTGGAAATAGAATAGAGAAAATACAAGAAACGTTTAACAAGGACCTAGAAGAACTAAAGAGCAAACAAACAATGATGAACAACACAATAAATGAAATTAAAAATTCTCTAGAAGGGATCAATAGCAGAATAACTGAGGCAGAAGAATGGATACATGACCTGGAAGATAAAATAGTGGAAATAACTACTGCAGAGCAGAATAAAGAAAAAAGAATGAAAAGAATTGAGGACAGTCTCAGAGACCTCTTGGACAATATTAAACGCACCAACATGCGACTTACAGGGGTCCCAGTAGAAGAAGAGAAAAAGAAAGGGACTGAGAAAATATTGGAAGAGATTATAGTTGAAAACTTCCCTAATATGGGAAAGGAAATAGTTAATCAAGTCCAGGAAGCACAGAGCGTCCCAAACAGGATAAATCCAAGGAGAAACATGCCAAGACACATATTAATCAAACTGTCAAAAATTAAATACAAAGAAAAATATTAAAAGCAGTAAGGGAAAAACAACAAATAACACACAAGGGAATCCCCATCAGGTTAACAGCTGAACTTTCAGCAGAAACTCTGCAAGCCAGAAGGGAGTGGCAGGACATATTTAAAGTGATGACAGGGAAAAACCTACAACCAAGATTACTCTACCCAGCAAGGATCTCATTCAGATTTGATGGAGAAATTAAAACTTTTACAGACAAGCAAAAGCTAAGAGAATTCAGCACCACCAAACCAGATTTACAAAAAATGCTAAAGGAACTTCTCTAAGCAGGCAACACAAGAGAAGGAAAAGACCTACAATAACAAACCCCCAAAAATTAAGAAAATGGTAATAGGAACATACATATCGATAATTACCTTAAATGTAAATGGATTGAATGCTCCAACGAAAAGACATAGACTGGCTGAATGGATACAAAAACAAGACCAGTATATATGCTGTCTACAAGAGACCCACTTCAGACCTAGGGACACATACAGACTGAAAGTGAGGGGATAGAAAAAGGTATTCCATGCAAATGGAAATCAAAAGAAAGTTGGAGTAGCAATTCTCACATCAGACAAAATAGACTTTAAAACAAAGACTACTACAAGAGACAAAGAAGGACACTACATAATGATCAAGGGATTGATCCAAGAAGATATAACAATTGTAAATATTTATGCACCCAACATAGGAGCACCTCAATACATAAGGCAAATACTAACAGCCATAAAAGAGGAAATCGACAGTAACACAATCATAGGAGGGGACTTTAACACCCCACTTTCACCAATGGACAGATAATCCAAAATGAAAATAAATAAGGAAACAAAAGCTTTAAATGATACATTAAACAAGATGGACTTAATTGATATTTATAGGACATTCCATCCAAAAACAACAGAATACACATTCTTCTCAAGTGCTCATGGAACATTCTCCAGGATAGATCATATCTTGGGTCACAAATCAAGCCTTGGTAAATTTAAGAAAACTGAAATCGTATCAAGTATCTTTTCCGACCACAACGCTATGAGACTAGATATCAATTACAGGAAAAAATCTGTAAAAAATACAAACACATGGAGGCTAAACAATACACTACTTAATAACCAAGAGATCACTGAAGAAATCAAAGAGGAAATCAAAAAATACCTAGAAACAAATGACAATGAAAACACGACGACCCAAAACCTATGGGATGCAGCAAAAGCAGTTTTAAGAGGGAAGTTTACAGCAATACAATCCTACCTTAAGAAACAAGAAATATCTCAAATAAACAACCTAACCTTACACCTAAAGCAATTAGAGGAAGAAGAACAAAAATACCCCAAAGTTAGCAGAAGGAAAGAAATCATAAAGATCAGATCAGAAATAAATGAAAAAGAAATGAAGGAAACGATACCAAAGATCAGTAAAAATAAAAGCTGGTTTTTTGAGAAGATAAACAAAATTGATAAACCTTTAGGCAGACCCATCAAGAAAAAAAGTGAGAAGACTCAAATCAATACACTTAGAAATGAAAAAGGAGAAGTAACAACTTACACTGCAGAAATACAAAGGATCATGAGAGATTACTACAAGCAACTCGATGCCAATAAAATGGACAACCTGGAAGAAATGGACAAATTCTTAGAAATGCACAACCTCCCGAGACAGAACCAGGAAGAAATAGAAAATATGAATAGACCAATCACAAGCACTGAAATTGAAACTGTGATTAAAAATCTTCCAACAAACAAAAGCACAGGACCAGATAGCTTCACAGGCGAATTCTATCAAACATTTAGAGAAGAGCTAACACCCATCCTTCCCAAACTCTTCCAATATATAGTAGGGGGAAGAACACTCCCAAACTTATTCTACGAGGCCACCATCACTCTGATACCAAAACTAGAGAAAGATGCCACAAAGAAAGAAAACTACAGGCCAATATCACTGATGAATATGGATGCAAAAATCCTCAACAAAAAACTAGCAAACAGAATCCAACAGCACATTAAAAGGATCATACACCATGATCAAGTGGGGTTTATCCCAGGAATGCAAGGATTCTTCAATATATGCAAATCAATCAATGTGATACACCATATTAACAAATTGAAGGAGAAAAACCATATGATCATCTCAATAGATGCAGAGAAAGCTTTTGACAAAATTCAACACCCATTTATGATAAAAACCCTCCAGAAAGTAGGCATAGAGGGAACTTACCTCAACATAATAAAGGCCATATACGACAAACCCACAGCAAACATCATTCTCAATGGTGAAAAACTGAAACCATTTCCACCAAGATCAGGAACAATACAAGGTTGCCCACTCTCACCACTATTATTCAACATAGTTTTGGAAGTTTTAGCCACGGCAATCAGAGAAGAAAAAGAAATAAAAGGAACCCAAATCAGAAAAGAAGATGTAAAACAGTCACTGTTTGCAGATGACATGATACTATACATAGAGAATCCTAAAAATGCCACCAGAAAACTACTAGAGCTAATCAATGAATTTGGTAAAGCTGCAGGATACAAAATTAATGCACAGAAATCTCTTGCATTCCTATACACTAACGATGAAAAATCTGAAAGTGAAATTAAGAAAACATTCCCATTTACCATTGCAATAAAAAGAATAAAATATCTAGGAATAAACCTACCTAAGGAGACAAAAGACCTGTATGCAGAAAGCTACAAGACACTGATGAAAGAAATTAAGATGATACAAATAGATGGAGAGATATACCATGTTCCTGGATTGGAAGAATCAACATTGTGAAAATGACTCTACTACCCAAAGCAATCTACAGATTCAATGCAACCCCTATCAAACTACCACTGGCATTTTTCACAGAACTAGAACAAAAAATTTCACAATTTGTATGGAAACCCAAAAGACCCCGAATAGCCAAAGCAATCTTGAGAACGAAAAACGGAGCTGGAGGAATCAGGCTCCCTGACTTCAGACTATACTACAAAGCTACAGTAATCAAGACAGTTTGGTACTGGCACAAAAACAGAAATATAGATCAATGGAACAGGAATAGAAAGCCCAGAGATAAACCCACACACATATGGTCACCTTATCTTTGATAAAGGAGGCAAGCATATACAGTGGAGAAAAGACAGCCTCTTCAATAAGTGGTGCTGGGAAAATTGGACAGATATATGTAAAAGTATGAAATTAGAACACTCCCTGACACCATGCACAAAAATAAACTCAAAATGGATTAAAGACCTAAGTGTAAGGCCAGACACTATCAAACTCTTAGAGGAAAACATAGGCAGAACACTCTATGACATACATCACAGCAAGATTCTTTTTGACCCAGCTCCCAGAAAAATGGAAATAAGAACACAAATAAACAAATGGGACCTAATGAAACTTAAAAGCTTTTGCACAGCAAAGGAAACCATAAACAAGACCAAAAGACAACCCTCAGAATGGGAGAAAATATTTGCAAATGAAGCAACTGACAAAGGATTAATCTCCAAGATTTACAAGCAGCTCATGCAGCTCAATAACAAAAAAACCAACAACCCAATCCAAAAATGGGCAGAAGACCTAAATAGACATTTCTCCAAAGAAGATATACAGATTGCCAACAGACACATGAAAGAATGCTCAACATCATTAATCATTAGAGAAATGCAAATCAAAACTACAATGAGATATCATCTCACACCGGTCAGAATGGCCATCATCAAAAAATCTAGAAACAATAAATGCTGAAGAGGGTGTGGAGGAAAGGGAACACTCTTGCACTGTTGGTGGGAATGTAAATTGATACAGCCACTATGGAGAACAGTATGGAGGTTCCTTAAAAAACTACAAATAGAACTACCATACGACCCAGCAATCCCACTACTGGGCATATACCCTGAGAAAACCATAATTCAAAAAGAGTCATGTACCAAAATGTTCATTGCAGCTCTATTTACAATAGCCAGGACATGGAAGCAACCTAAATGTCCATCGACAGATGAATGGATAAAGAAGATGTGGCACATATATACAATGGAATATTACTCAGCCATAAAAAGAAATGAAATGGAGGTATTTGTAATGAGGTGGATGGAGTTAGAGTCTGTCATACAGAGTGAAGTAAGTCAGAAAGAGAAAAACAAATAAAGTATGCTAACACATATATACGGAATCTAAGGGGAAAAAAAAAAAAAAAAAGGCCATGAAGAACCTAGTGGCAAGATGGGAATAAAGACACAGACCTACTAGAGAATGGACTTGAGGATATGGGGAGGGGGAGGGGTGAGATGTGACAGGGTGAGAGAGTGTCATGGACATATATACACTACCAAATGTAAAATAGATAGCTAGTGGGAAGCAGCCGCATAGCACAGGGAGATCAGCTCGGTGCTTTGTGACCACCTAGAGGGGTGGGATGGGGAGGGTGGGAGGGAGGGAGATGCAAGAGGGAAGAGATATGGGAACATATGTATATGTATAACTGATTCACTTTGTTATAAAGCAGAAGCTAACACACCATTGTAAGGCAATTATACTTCAATAAAGATGTTTAAAAAAAAAAAAGAAAAAAGAAGAGTCATGTACCAAAATGTTCATTGCAGCTCTATTTACAATAGCCAGGACATGGAAGCAACCTAAGTGTCCATCGATAGATGACTGGATAAAGAAGATGTGGCACATATATAAAATGGAACATTACTCAGCCATAAAAAGAAACGAAATTGAGTTATTTGTAGTGAGGTGGATGGACCTAGAGTCTGTCATACAGAGTGAAGTCAGAAAGAGAAAAACAAATACCGTATGCTAACACATATATATGGAATCTAAGGAAAAAAAAAATGGTCAGGAAGAACCTAGGGGCAAGATGGAAATAAAGACACAGACCTACTAGAGAATGGACTTGAGGATATGGGGAGGGGGAAGGGTAAGCTGTGACAAAGTGAGAGAGTGGCATGGACATATATACATTACCAAATGTTAAATAGATAGCTAGTGGGAAGCAGCCGCATAGCACGCATAGCACAGGGAGATTAGCTCGGTGCTTTGTGACCACCTAGAAGGGTGGGACAGGGAGGGTGGGAGGGAGGGAGCCGCAAGAGGGAAAAGATATGGGGATATATGTATATGTATAATTGATTCACTTTGTTATAAAGCAGAAACTAACACACCATTGTAAAGCAATTATACTCCAATAAAGATGTTAAAAAAGAAAAAGAAAAAAAAAGTTACATATATAATTTAAGCTTTTTAGGTTAAATTAAAACAGAAATGTATCTTCATTCATCAGTCTTTGGATATGAAGCCTTATCTTTGATATGAATCCATGGAAAAGAGTTCAGGCTCATCCTACTCATATAAGCCATTGATTACATCTCTACTTTTGGCTTATTTAAAACACAAAAATCTGAGTGCAGAAAAAAATAACCCTTTTTATTTATACAGTGCTGCCCAAACTTTTACTGTTGTTATCCCACAGCTAAAAACAACTGCACTTTGAGTTTTTCCAAAGCATTCAGCGTGATCAAATAATCTTTTTATAGTGATATTTCACCTGTTTTTGCATATAACTATATTGTAAAACTACAGTAACTGCATTGGAAACAAATACATGTGACTCTTGGTAAGCAAAAACTTCAAATGGTGGGAGAAGTGCACCAGCGTATTAAAGAATAATCATTAACAAACAGTTTAGTGCACTTAACATCGGTGAACTTATTTTTCAAGTGAAATGGAAAAGACAGTTAATACAAAGAATCAGATAAGTGATTAAGAAAATCTTAAATTTTTTTAAAAAGTGATAAGTGAAGAGCAGAGAAAAGGAAAACTACCTGCTTACATCTAATCTAGTGCTTGAGCAGCAAGATGAGGCATTAAAATGACTGATGGGAAAACAACAACAGATACAGTTTAAAAATCAGCTTTCTGTAACACAAAGAAAGATTTTTTGTGTGTGTAGACAGTTACAAAACCAGAAAATCCTTCCCAAGACCCTCAAAATTCCCCAACGGAAAACACAGTTGCAATTCAAATGAAGAGCCTATCTAAGACCTCTGAGAAGCTCAGGCCCTCCCATTCCAAGGAATGTTCTAAAGATTCTAGAGAGGTGCCTATTTGCTAAATATTTAAAAAGAACTGGGTCAAGATCTGCTTCAAAGTTATCAAGTTGAAAGAAGTTGAAAGGAGGGGGTTAAAAATAATATGGGAGGAAACATAGTGGGTGATAGGTATTCAAGCGTTCATCGTACACTGAAATTTTTCATAATAGAGTTAAAACAAGTAACTGTTACAAAACAATCTCATACATTCCAGAGTGGGTTATATGAGTTAGATGAATCACAGGTCAATTTCTGAAGGTATTATTCCTAATGAGCCCGGGTCTAGGGTCTACCTGAGGCTTATTTTTGTATCTATTGATAAAAATGTTTACTTAATTACGTACTGTAGATTTATGTTGCCCATTAATACAATGCTCCGGAGCACTGTAAATTTTATTCAAATGCTTTATTCCTTTGAAGCTTAATAATAGCAGTTTATGAAGGACTCTTTTATTCCCAACAAGTTTAGTTTTATTGACACTTACTGAGAGTTCAGCATTTGGCTGAGTACTATTGCCCCTTTGAAAGTTACTTATACATACGTAATCCAAGGACTGCGTTGCTTGAATTGGAACAAATCAAACTCAGTACTCTAATGCCAGCTGAGCTGAACCCACAAGACAGCTCTAACTCATCAAAAAGGACATGAATGTGTCTCCCTTACTAAAAACAAAAGAAAAACTAACGCTTTTTATTCAACTAACAAACAGCATCAGAGTTCTACCACGTATCACTATTAGGGTTGTTGTTCAAATTATATGTATTACCTAAAAGCTCTAAGGCCTGTTCAGGAGTATCTTACTTTTTCAGGAAGTTAATCATCCAAAACTAGAATCTGATAATAACTAATTTAGAACATGCCCATCCTCTGCTAAGGAGCAGTGACTAGGATCAATAGTTCCAGAACACTCCTACAGAACCTACTTGGCAGTATACCTTAGTTTGAGAATCTCGATTTTTAAATTTCTTTGCCTTCTAGAACTGGGATATTATCTCATCACTGCTTATTATCCACAGAGAACTACAACTTCATTTCCACTGACGTCTCCCTCAATATCATTCACTAAAAGCATATTAATTTAAAATTCATAAAGGTATTTATTAAATCAATTCTAAAACACTGTTAAGATTTCCCTAAAGTGTTTGTATTTTTATTCTTTTTATATAAAACCTCAATCCTGATTATTTTATTGCACTATTCAAGACTTAAATTTCATTACAAACATATTCTTTAGGGTGTAATCATCTCACATTATAGGCCAAGCTAATACCTGTTCTCATTTTTAGTGCTACTTTAGCTCTAATAAAGCTTCTTTTCCAAATGAAGAGAGTGCTCTGATTCCAGGCATATTACCTTATTTACTTAAAATTGTTGTTCTTGTTAAGCAACTTGTAATCTGTAACATGTGCAAATCTTGTCACAATATCTAAGTTTTAAAACACTGCAAAATTATAAATGCTAAAATTTTTAGACTATCTCAGTACAATACAAAGTTGCTCATTTACTTACCTAAGGTGAACTAAAGTGACAGACAATCCCATCCCTCACCTTTTTAAAAATGAAGGTATTTAGAAACTACGAATGTTCCATCTTCATAGTTCCTGCATCTCATTCCTATTAAAATTGTTATGTTAACACTCACTAATTTCAAGTTTCAAAGTAGTACACTGTCAAAAATTTCTTATAACTACTACTTTCTTTTTCCTTTAGGTAGTAAAAAAGAACTATTGTAAAGTAAGTATGAGTAAGCAATCAAAATTTTAAAAAGCAGTAGAGATCAAAAGAGCTTGGGGGAAAAAACATGTATTTGAAAGCTGACCTTAGAAGATAAATATAACTTAAAAATATAAAGCTAACAATGTGAGGAGATCATATAAAACTGAAAATATAAATTTAGATTTTTTTCCCTTGTGCATAAACATTTGTGTGTACTTCTGTATTTTCAAACTTTTAATGGTTTACAAGAAAAGTAATTTACATAGGGCATATTAAATACCATATACATACACATACGCATACATATACCTCATACTGAAGGTTGTCACTTTACAGCTTCTTAGATAATTCTAAGAAGCTATTAATGTTATGTCCTTTCCCATAAACACCACAATAAAAGCACACAGGTTGCCGTTAAAAGAAAATATCAAAATTTTCACGTGTCTTTAATACCATAGACTGCTTTATCTAGACCTATTTAAAATTCTTTTTGTTCATCAAAATTGGGATAAAAAGGTAAAGGTGTATGTCTCAGTTGATAAGACACTGACAAACTGACAGAACTGGTTCCAAGGCAAACCTTTGGCCTTTATGTATTTTCCCTTGAATCAGAGTTTCATTTTCTAGACATTCTGTACATTAAGCACATAGGCAAATGAAGTACTATGTGGCAAAATGAAACATATGTATGCCACTCAAAAAGAGAGTACCTACTCTCAGCTCCAAATTTATTTTGCCCTCTCAGGAAAGGTTGCTTGATCTGATTTTCAAGCAACTCAGAAATCCAAACTTTGGTGTGTTATCACTTGATTTTTGAATGTTGGAACTATTTGAAAATTTTTAAAATATTTAAATTGAGCAAAACATCTCTATGGTTACAGGCAACAATCTAAAACTCTGGCTTATGTCTAGGTTTTAATCAAGTACCTTGCATAGTTTTCTATTGCCACTGTAACAAAAATCACCACAAATTTAGTGGCTTAAAACAATGTGAATTTATTATCTTACAGTTCTGGAGGTCAGAAATCCCAAATTAGTCTTAACGACACTAGAATCAAGGTGTAGGTAGTGTTACATTTCTTCTGGAGAATCCATTTCCTTGTCTTTTCCAGCTTCTGCAAGATCACCTGCATTCCTTAGCTTGTGGCGCCTTTTTCCATCTTCAAAGTACATCACTCCAATCTCTGCTTCCATCATTCCATCTCTTTTAGCTGCCTTTGACCAGTTAATTACTCCCCACCACCAATGTTGCATGCGTGTGTGTGTGTGTGTGTGTGTGTGTGTTTTTGGTTTTTTTTGGTCTAAATGCATTTGCTAGAACCTCCAATCGAAACACTGAAAATGAATGATCCTGTCTGATTCGTCATTTAAATTCACCAAGTGGGTAGTTAAGCTTGGTAAAATGGTCATTATCATATCTGAATAGTTTTCTACTATATCTTTTTTACCTACAGCTTATATTAGAAATGACTGCTGAATACTAGCAAAGGCCTTTTTAGCATCTACTTATCTGACCATGTAATTTTTCTCCTTTAATTTGTTGAAATGAATTATGCTAATAGACTTTCTAATTAAGTCTCCTGTAAATTCCTGGAGTAAATCCTACTTGGTCAGTAGCATAATTACCCACTGATACACTGCTGGATTCTATATGCTAATGTTGTACTTATAATTTTTATATCTATATTCACAAGTGAGAAGGCCTATAATCCCCCGCACACTTTTTTGGCACTATTTATGAAATTTGGGATATTAAAGCTATGCAGAAATCATAAAGTAAACTGAAGATCTTTTCATCTTTTTCTAGGGCTTGGACTAATTTAAATAACACAGGTGTAATCTGTTTGAAAATAGTTAACAGATGGCATTATTGAATGCTTTATTAGCCGTAAACACATTACATGTATCAACTCATGTAAATAATAATTCAGTTGTGAATTCACCTTGTCTTTTTCAACAGATCTCTGTTCACCTTTCTAATTTCTTCTTCGTTAATCTCTTCAAGTTTTCCACTTTTGGGAGAATTTGGTTAATTTGTATTTTGATAGAATACCATACATTTGCTCGCTTCAAGTTTGTTTATACAATGCTGCATGTGGATTCTCATTATTCTTTTAAACTCATACATGCCTATGATTCTGTCTCCTCCTTTCTCACTAATCTCAATTTTAATTGCTCTCTACTTACTTCCTTAATCAGACCGAAGAAGAGTTTATTTTATTTTCTTGTCTTTACAAAAATCAAGTTAATAAATATAAATTTAATTATCCTTTTGTTTTCTGTTTCTTAGTTTTAATGTTTACCTTTGTTGTTTCATTTTTCCAACTTTCTTTTGGTTTATTTTGTTATTTTTAAAACTCCTTTAAGATGTGAACTAAGTTCCTGGGCTAGTCATTAAGCTTTTCTCTCTCATATCTAAATCTTCTCTTTAAATTTAGCTTTGAAATACTAACAATCAAACAGAGCACATGAATTCCAACTGGATCCTGGATCAGAATCAGTTAATTAATTAAAATAAATAAGTAAACTATAAATTTTTTTAGTAATTGGGGAAATTTTATATGGGCAATATATTAGATGATATTATTTAAATTACTGTTTATTTCTGAAAAGTGATGATGGCATTGTGGCTGTAAGACTCTTATTTTTAGGAAGTGCATACTGAATTGTTTAAGCATGAAATGTTATGACATCTGTAACTTATTTTTTAATAGGTTATGAGCTGAACTGTTTCCCCACAAAGAATTCATATGTGAAACCCTAACCCCAGTGCCTAAGAATGTTGACTGTTTTGGAGATAGGACCTTTATAAAGCTAATTAACTTAAAATAAGGCCATTATGGTAGGTGCTAATCCAATCTGACTAGTGTCCTTATAAGGGGAGACTAAGACACAGGGAGAGACACCAGGGGGACACACACAGAGAAAGACAACCAAGTGAAAAGGCAGCAAGAGGGTGGCCATCTGCAAGCCAAGGAGAGAGGCCTCAGAGAAAACAACCCTGCCAGTACCCTGATCTGGACTTTCAGCCTCCAGAACTGTGAGAAAATAAATTTCTGTTGTTTAAGCCAGGCAGTCTGTGGTATTCTGCTATGGCAGCTCTAGCAACCTAATACAAATGGCTCTTGGGGAAAAAGGATAAATATAAGGAGAGAGCAAAAGCAAAAATGGCAAGATGTTAATGTTGCTGAATCTAGGTAGAGCGTATATGGATGTTCATTACATCATTCTTTCAACTTTTATATAAGTTTGAAGTTTTTCAAAATAAAAAGTTTGGGGGAAAAAATTTCACTGGGAAATTTATACACACACACATACATGTAAGTTTGTATTTGTTTGTTAAAGCTGCCATAACAAAATACCAAAGGCTGGCTGGCTTAAACGACAAAAATGTGTTTCTCACAGTTCCGCAAGGTAGAAGTCAAAGATCAAGGTGTCTGCAGGTTTGGTTTCTTCTGAGGCTTGCAGATGGCTGCCTTCTGGCTGTGTCCTCACATGGCTCTTCTCTGTGTGTACCCAGCCCTGGAGTCTTCCAGTGTACTCAAATTTTCTTTTCTTATAAGGACAACGATCAGATAGGATTAACTTAATCACCTCTTTTTTAAAAAAAAGATTTATTTATTATTTATTTGTTTATTTATTTTATTTTTATTTTTGGCTGCGTCAGGTCTTAGTTGCGGCACTCGGGCTCTTTGTTGCCGTGCACGGGCTTCTATCTAGTTGTGGTGTGCGCGTTTTCTCTTCTCCAGTTGTGGTGCACAGGCTCCAGGGCACATGGGCTCTGTAGTCTGAGGTACGTGGGCTCTAGTTGAGGCGTGCGAGCTCAGTAGTTGTGGTGCGTGGGCTTAGCTGCCCCACGGCATGTGGGATCCCAGTTCCCTGACCAGGGATCGAACCCACATCCCCTGCATTGTAAGGTGGATTATTTACCACTGAACCACCAGGGAAGTCCCATTTACCTCTTTAAAGACCTTATCTCCAAATGAGATTACATTCAGAGGTGGTAGGGGTTAGGGATTTCCACATATGAATTTTGAAGGGACATAATTCAGCCCATAACCAGGTGTTTTCTCCTTATCCTTGCACTTACAGTCTTAAGTCTTTAAACCAAAAATTCTAATTCTATCATTTCTTCAATACTTTTCTAGCTATTTGTTTCTCTTTCTATAATTTCTATTATGTTCAGGATAGGTCTAAAATTGTCTTCCAGGTAGCCATGAGTTACACATAAGGATTTATACTTTTTGTGTGTGGTTTTTTATTATTCTGTATTTATTTATTCAACTTGATTTCTTAGGACAATGATGTAGCCCCCAGTCATAGCTAACCTCTTTATCAGTTTGTCTCCTAAGTTTAGGAATACAGAATTTATTTTTAGTTCCTAAAACTACATTTGTGGGGACTTCCCTGGTGGCACAGTGGTTAAGAGTCCACCTGACAATGCAGGGGACACAGGTTCAAGCCCTGGTCCGGGAAGATCCCACATGCCGCAGAACAACTAAGCCTGCGTGCCACAACTACTGAGCCTGTGGTCTAGAGCCCACGAGCCACAACTACTGAGCCCACGTGACACAACTAATGAGCCTGTGCTCTAGAGCCCGAGCCACAACTACTGAGCCCACGTGCCACAACTAATGAAGCCCGCACACCTGGAGCCCGTGCTCTGCAACAAGAGAAGCCACCAGCCCCCACTTGCCGCAACTAGAGAGAGCCTGTGTGCAGAGACGAAGACCCAACGCAGCCAAAGATAAAAAGATAAATAAATAAATAAATAAATTTATTTTTAAAAAAAACTACACTTGTGCTCTAATTGTATTTCTTTGAGAGTTTTTATTATTTTGTTAAAGTTTTCTTTCCTATAGTCTATTAATTCTGTGTTCCACAGAAGCTACCTATTCAACTTCTTCAGCTTCATTTTCCTCTCTCAAATTACTGAATTCCTTTAATTGGTCTTTGCCTACTCGTAACTGTTCCCTCAGCATCTGGACAGCTCAGACTACTGTTATTTATTAGAGAGTAAAAAACCAGCAGGTAATAAAAAACATGGAAATTTTCAGCACCAAGGACCAAACATGTTAACTAACTTAGCCCTCTGTTGAAGCACTGGAACGAAGTTTTTTTAAGTCTGCCC
This sequence comes from Eschrichtius robustus, assembly GCF_028021215.1. Lineage (NCBI taxonomy): Eukaryota > Metazoa > Chordata > Mammalia > Artiodactyla > Eschrichtiidae > Eschrichtius > Eschrichtius robustus. Next base: position 75,253,616 of record NC_090833.1, read on the forward strand.
ACCAGGTTCAGTTCTCTTCTATAGAGATTAACAGGACTGAATTGTCCCTTTAAGCACAAAGCACATAGCAAATGTCAGGAACATGCACTAAAGCCAGCATCTTCTCACATTAACTCCTTGTCCCACCTTCACTGTTTCACACTGCAGTATATCTCCCCATTCATAACTAAGATTATTAATAATAAAATAGCAAACAAATAATAACAAACAAGTCACATTAGCTCATTTAATCCCAATAATCCTATTGAAGCAAGGATTACCCACATTTTACAAATGTATAAAGTGATTTTAGGGAAGGTTAAGTGTCTTAAAGCCAGGTCCATTAACATGAATGCTTATATAATCTCTTCAGAACTAACATTCCTCCTACTTCCACATTCATTTGTGTGACCTCAGGCACACAAATCTTTCTGGGCCTTATCTTTCCATTTGTAAAATGATGATGCTAATACCACCTACCTCACAAGGTTGTTGTACAAACCCAATGAGTGAATGAAGGCATATAAAGTGATTAGAACAGTGTCTGGCATACAACACTTACTGGCTCAGTAAGTGTTAGCTTTAATATTATTATTTATCTGGCATCTTTAGCTTATTTGGCATCTTCTAGCTTAGTATTATTATTTATTTGGCATCTTGTAGCTTTTTTTTTTTTAAAGCCTATATTCTCAAATAACTCAAAAGAATCCCAATGATCTGGCACTTATCAGGTCCACAAGTGGCTACTATGACAGTTTTGGGTAATATTTGTGATTGCTTAACCTGCTCATTGCAGCATTTAAAAGCTAACATGATCTGTCTTACAGTAACATTGTAAAAGTGGGTTCTTCGCAATAGTCACTTTGAATCTAATCACCAAAAATTTTTTTCATTAGAAAAAAAATTTTTTTAAGAGAATTAAGTTTCTAATCTGATTGGCTATCCATCAAATGGCTTCTAACAGTAAAAAAGGTAGCATTAATGTTCAGGTGTGAACAATAAAGGACTTAAACTCGACAACACCTCAAAAACCGGGAAAAATAAACAGAGGCAAACAAAGAGGCAAAATATTTGCCTTAAATAAAGGCAAACAAATGTAATCAAGCAGAAGTTGATGCTCTGTAAGAAACATCAAGAAGCAAGACGGTTAATTTAGATAATTTAAGAAACTAAGGACTTCCCTGGTGGCGCAGTGGTTAAGAATCTGCCTGCCAATGCAGGGGACACGGGTTCGATCCCTGATTCAGGAAGATCCCACATGCTGCAGAGCAACTAAGCCCGTCATGCACCACAACTACAGAGCCTGCTGCGTTCTAGAGCCCGCGAGCCACAACTACTGAGCCCACGTGCCACGTCTACTGAAGCCCACGCGCCTAGAGCCTGTGCTCCACAACAACAGAAGCCACTACAAAGAGAAGCCCACGCACCGCAATGAAGAGTAGCCCCCGCTCACTGCAACTAGAGAAAGCTTGTGCACAGCAACAAAGACCCAACGCAGCCAAAAATAAATGAATAAATAAATAAATAAAAAGAAAAAGGAAAAAAAAAAAGAAACTAAAAAGTACTAAAAAGTGACAAGCCTTGTAAATGGTTAAACTATCTGAACTAGATTAGCATACTACATAGACAATTTAAAGCTAAGTATTTTGAAGGAAAATCAATAGCAAGACTTTTTAGAAATGTGTACATTTTCTACTCTGTGGGTAAGTATCAATCATCCCGTGACACTCCTAGGCAAGATGTATGTGATGACCAAAAATCTACTGATTATGAGGCAACCAAGATACAATGATTTCTTCAATACTTCAGTATAAGTAGATTATTTGATGCCCTCTACAGTTATAACATGAAATTAAATTATCTTTTTTCAGTGATACTTACCCAATAGCATTGTATTAGAAATGAAATTATACTCAAGGTTTCAGGTTAAATATGTGCTACTTATTTATGCGACTGCCTCTGGTTATCTGTTTTTATTTGTGCTACTGCCTATAGCCAAACTCTGCAAACAGAGATAAAAGTCAGTCTTTGGCAACTACCAAAAAAAAAATTGTTTTAGTCAAAAATCATCAATAGATAATAAAATCAGTTGGTGAAAGTTTGATGAGCCCATGGCAGAGCAGAATAATCTAGAAAAAGAAATTAGCATGTTGCTTCTTGATTAGTCAGCATCCCAAAACATCAGGTATTTTTCATCATCACAATAATCAAATTATATGTACCTATATAAAGTGAACCACCTTACTATCTCAGCTGTGAAAAGAAGCTATTATCACCAAACATTAATAGGTATGTAGAAGATATTCAGCGAGATAAAGTCTTCTAAACTACTAACATAATGTTTGGTAGAGTAAGTATAATACTTAATAAACAGTGGGTATCACTAGTGATACGTATATTCAAATTCCAAATGAGAAATGTGATTCTGCTTGAGGTTGGCATTGTTGCAGTCCTATATCTGAGCAGTAGTTTAAGAAAATCACCTTAATCCTGAAAGCAATTAACTTCATTCTCATGTATACCAAAAAGACTAATCATTACAAGTAAAAAAAATCAATCCAACATTGTTGAATCACTTTATATAAATATAACACAGAAAAACAATCACATTCTTGAGGTAAGAAATCACCAAAGGGATAACAAAGAAATTCTGAAATAAAAATGAAAGTTTTTAACTTACTGACTAACTAAATCAGATCCCATCTTAGAGCCATCATCTGCCTCTTCTTCCACATCAGAGTCCATACCATTGTCACCTTACGAATGACATAAAAAAAACAGAAAGCATGCTCATAGAATGTCAGAGTGATTTAATCATTATACAGAAAGTGTCATGTATAAACTGACAATTAAAAAACTTGAGAGTTGCTGAAAGATGACATCTTTAATTGCCTATATTTAAAATGCCTTATTAGGTATTTGTCATTGCCTTCCCTTTATCTATTTTATAAATGTACAAAATATATATAAGCAAGAATGTGTGTACATATAATACTTACAAACTATACACACATGTATACATCTATTACCATTTTACATTTAAAAAAGATGTTATCTCTGGAAATTGAAATCCTCCATTTTTTTGTTCCTTCTCTTGTAATGCTAATGCTAATATCCTTGTAGAGTCCAAAAAGAAAAGCTTTAAAATCCAAAATTCTACAGGTAATATATACAAAGAAGAGTCTTACTTCAGGCAGACAGATGAATGTTGGCAATTCTTCTAACTCTGCATTTGGGACTTATTAGAGCAGAAATGGTATTCAACAGATAATTAAAAGCAGTAAGAATATAAAGCAGAAAATTTTAAAATATTTTAAGAGAAGGCTTTGCCTTCTCAATAAGTAATTTTTTTACAGCATTTTGGGTAAACATTTTTTATTTCATTTTTTTATTGTGCACAAACTTAATGTTCTTACCTACACAACTGATTTGGAAAAACCATACATACATCAAAAAGTCCATTCCTGAGATGCTATTCTGATATGTAAACTATATTTCTGTACAAACAGAGGTAAAAATACTCAGTGATTACCCCATAATAAAATTAAAGTAACAGTCAAGTTAAAAAAAAACAACAAAAAAAAGAATACCTCAGGATTTATGCTAAGCATAGTATTAACCACTAAGTTACCAGAAGGTAGAAATACGCATTCTTACCCTCAAGAATCTTCAAGATTTTTTTTTCAGACAGGAGCTCTAACTGTTCCTGGCACAGTTTTTTAATTTCTTCTATTGAACAGTTCTAAAGAAAATGACATTTTAAAAAATGCATTTATATAACACAGCACCAATGTAAACTAGAAAACAGCAACCATTTAAAAAAAGAAAGTCTGCTAAGCAAAATCCTACAGTAAAACAAATTAAAAGTCACATAAATTTTTTTCTGGGATGAAATGTGAAGACCTGCCAGTTAACATGTAAACATTATAATTTATAGAGTTTTGATTTGGATATATAAAGTCATGTTTATTATGAAAGAACAAACTGAAGAATAAGTAGGTGCCCAGATATTCTTAATAGCAGCCTACTTATGTTAGGTAATACCTCTAAAGGCTTAAATATTCAAGTCCTAGTTCCATACATCTTAGATATATATGATGTTGGGCTTAACTTGTCCACGGCCTTTTTTCCACATCTGTAAAATTAGAATACCATGTATTTCCCTGAATAATTTTCAGAGATAAATATATGAAAACATTTATGAATTTAATGAAATATAGGCTATTACCAACTATCATTGCATACTCTTACACAGCAGTACACTACTTCTTAAAGCACCAGAAAGAATCAGTATACCTCTAACTTAGTTACTTAAACTGCCTGTATTTAATAGAATAATTTCCAGAAGGTCAAAAAATTCCTTACCTAAATATAGTAAAGTACCCTATTTCTTCCTGGCAAATTTTTAAATAGACAAAGCCATTTACGGTTCTACAAAATCCCTTCTTTATATCTTTTTGAAGTAGCTCATATTAGTTGAAAACATCCAATTATAATTTCCATTAAGTAAAATGATTGCTATAAAAAAAGTGTTTGTATATTTCTGTATATGTGGATAGCCTGATAATGTATGTAATGAAGTACCTTTAACACATCAGGAAGCATCTTCTGTAACTTCTTCTCTCCTATGATACAGAAACACTGCTGAAGCATTTCTTTTTTGTCTGATATATAGAAACTAACTGGTTTTAATGCCACAGTCAGGTCTAATCCACCTTCTTCAAGGTCACTGTGCTCTGCCAAGAATAACTCTTTTTCCAGAGTTGGCAAAAGATATTTGGCTTCCTAAAATTAAAAGAGATAAAGAACCATTAAACAATAGAAATATGTCTATAATGTCATACATTTTCATTTAATAAAATCTTCGTTAAACATTTCCAAATTCTTTTTTTGCACAAATTATTTATTTAAAACCATAGGAAAGATTATTTAATTGCTCAGTATTCTTTGAAGTTACTCTCCACTCTGTAATTATCAATAAATTGAGAAAAAGTGAAGAGATAATATCTTAGGACACACAAATGAAAATATACTCAATACTGAATGATTTCCTACAATTTTAGACTTGTGGAATACGATATTCCTCCAGTAGACAATTCACCCAAGAATTTTATGTATGCGTTGTCATTCTTCTTAATTCATAAAAAGAAATGGGATAGCAGCAAAAATGTTATAAACCACAAATATTATATAATAAAGTATCATTGCTTACCAGAAGCTATTGTCATTTTTTAAAATAAAGATTTCTTTTTTAAAAATATTTATTTATTTATTTTTGGTGGCATTGGGTCTTAGTTGCAGCACACGGGCTCTGTAGTTTGCAGCGCGCAGGCTCTCTAGTTGAGGCGCATGGGCTCAGTAGTTGCAGCGTGCAGGCTTAGTTGCCCCACGGCATGTGGGATCTTGGTTCCCCAACGAGGGATCGAACCCGCGTCCCCTGCATTGGAAGATGGATTCTCAGCCACTGGGCCACCAGGGAAGTCTCTATCATTTTAAAAACTGTTATATATCTAATGATATTCAAAGCAGGCAAGTAATTTAAGACATTTCAATCAATTTTACTTCCTATCTCCCAAATCTATCCAGTCTCTCCAAATCTACTGCCATAATCCTGATCCAAGGTACCATCCTCTTTTTGCCTAGATTATCTGTAGCACTTAACTGGACTCCCTACATCTAATCTGAGGTCTTGCCAATCTGTTTTGTATACTGTCACCAAAATGGATTTTATAAAATGCACATGTACTCATCCTTCCTATTTACTGATATAAGCTGTCAATGACTTCCCACTGTTCTTAGGGTAATATAGTCTATTAGGTCCTTCATACTCATTGTGTTCCAAACACAACGACCTTGTCTGAACTACTCAAACATAAAGTGTTCTCCCTTCATTTCATACAGGCAGGGCTTTTGTACACACTGTTCTTCTGTCTAGGAGAGTCTTTCTTCCCCACTTCCCCATCACTCTATACTCCCAAGATCAACAAACTCAGGTATCAATTTAAAAGTCATTTCCTAAGGAAAATCCCTAACTATATTATTCAAGTAGGTTTCCTTTTTATACTTTCTAATGCAATTGTTTAAAATGCAGTTTAAAAACAGGCTAATTTTAAAGAATACTATGATAATTACACTGAAAAAGCAAAGGTTAGCTCTTGTTCTAATTGCTCACAAAGCAATTCAGGTGTTAGCAAGGATGTAAAGGAACTGAACTCCCATAGAGTGCTAGTAGGAATATAAAATAGTGCAGCTGGTTTGGAAAACGGTTTGTAGTTCCTTATAAAGTTGCCATACGATGCAGAAATTTCATTCCTGGATATATATCCAAAAGAAATGTAACCATAATTACACAGAAACTGCACAGAAACTGGCACACAAATGCTCACAGCAGCATTATGCATAATAGCCAAAAGTTGGAAACAATCCAAATGTCTATCATTTGATAAATGAAAAAATTAAATGTGGTACTAGCCACACAATGAAATATTATTCAGCTACAAAAAGAAATGAAGTACTGATATGTGTTAAAACATGGGCAGACTCTGAAAAAAAAATATGCTAGGTGAGAGAAGCCAGACACAAAAGATCACATATGATTCTATTCATATAAAATGCCCAGAACAGGGAAATTTATAAGTCTATAGAGGGGACTTCCCTGGTGGCTCAGTGGTTAAGAATCCGCCTGCCAATGCAGGGAACACAGGTTCGAGCCCTGGTCTGGGAAGATCCCGCATGCCGCAGAGCAACTAAGCCCGTGTGCCACAACTACAGAGCCTGCGTTCTAGAACCGCAGCCACAACTACTGAAGCCGGCACGCCCTAGAGCCCGTGCTCCGCAACAAGAGAAGCCACCACAATGAGACGCCCACACATCGCAACAAAGATTAGCCCCGCTCGCCACAACTAGAGAAAGCCCGCGCGCAGCCACGAAGACCCAACGCAGCCAAAAAAAAAAATCTACAGAGATAGAAAGTAGATTAGTGATTGCCTAGGGATGGAATGGGTATATGGGTGTAGGGGTAGTAGGGATGACAGCTAAAAATTACACATAGGGTTTCTTCTGGGGATGATGAAAATATTTTAAAATTGACTACAGTGATGGTTGCACCACTCTGTGACTATACTCAAAAACCAGTGAACTGTATACTTGAAATTAGTAAATTGTACGGTATGTGAATTATACCTCTATAAAGCTGTTAACAACAACAATAGGGAATGCAATACACAACAAATATTATGGCACTATTGGAATTTTGCGATGTTCTCTACATGCCTAATATATAATGACTTCTTTTTTTCTTTTACAAATACAGTTACTTCTCATGAGAAGTACAGTTTAGTTCTGTATGCAAATGCTTATAGAATCCTTATTATTGGTCTCCCCATAATAATAAAGAGTACTAAAGACATGTACACTATTTAAGATGAGAATGGTGATATCCAAAACTGAATCTAAAAGGGGTGGAAAAAATGCATAGATCTCTAACTATTGAAGAATTTGGGGAAAAAAAGATGGCGGTTAAGGGAAAAAACACTACCCCTAGAAAAATCCACCAGACCCCGATAGCTGTATGGTCCAACAGTCAAGTTCCAACATATCTTTGAGAAAAAGATATAAACTACTCTGGAACACACCAAAAAAAATGCAAAGCTTTCCCAACTCAATCCATAAGGTTACCATAACCCTGATACCAAAACAAGACAGGATAACTACAAAAATAAAAACAATAAGCTGATTTAACTTAAGAACATAGGCACAAAAGTAAAAATACTGAATTTCAGCGGAGTACAACAACCAAATCAACAAATCAAATAGTATTTATCCCAAGAATGCTGAGGACAATTCAATATAAGTTAACTTATCAATAAAATTACATAATCAGATTAAGAAGCAAAACTACTGATCACCTCAACAGAATGCCCTAAAGGCATCTGATAGAACTCTATAACCCTCAGAAAACCACGAATTAAAGAAAATTTCCTTAACTTGATCAAAGGTATCTTTCAGAACCTATGGCAAATACACTTACTGGTGTAAAATTAGAAATGTTTCCACTACAAAAAAGAATGGGAAAAGAATGCCTACTATGAACGCTTGTGTTCAACACTATACTAAAAGCCTTAGATTAAAAAGAAAGAAAAGGACTTCCCTGGTGGCGCAGTGGTTAAGAATCCGCCTGCCAATGCAGGGGACATGGGTTCGAGCCCTGGTCTGGGAAGATCCCACATGCCGCAGAGCAACTAAGCCCGTGTGCCACAACTACTGAGCCTGCGCTCTAGAGCCCGTGAGCCACAACTACTGAGGCTGCGTGCCACAACTACTGAAGCCCGCGCGCCTAGAGCCCGTGCTCCACAAGAGAAGCCACTGCAATGAGAGGCCCGTGCACCGCAATGAAGAGCAGCCCCCACTCACTGCAACTAGAGAAAGCCTGTGCGCAGCAACGAAGACCCAACACAGCCAAAAATAAATAAATAAAAATTTAAAAAGAACAAAAAATAAGAAATATCAGGGCTGAAAAAGAATATATATATGTATATGTATAACTGAAGCACTTTGCTGTACACCTGAAACTAACACAACACTGTAAATCAACTATACTCCAATAAAAAATTAAAATTAAAAAAAATTTTAAAATAAAAAAAAAGAATTCAGGGCTGACAAGAGTTAATAAAGAGGCTGCATATCAAACGATTAATGGGGAAGCACTGAGACTTCCATGATTTTCCCTTCATTTCTGTGTTGTATACATTTAAAGTATGTATTCATGCATTTGTTTTATAATGTAAGCAAACTTTTTTTAAAAAACTTTACTATCTTGCTAGGTCGATGGAGCATAAAGAACATGGCTTTTATAATCAGATATTGCATTCGAATGTAGGCGTTATTAACAAACTGTGACTGTGGGTAGACTTCCTTAACCTCTTTGAGCCTCAATTTTCTCATCTTGTAACATGGAGGAAGAGAGAAATAAAGCGCGGCTCGCAAGGGCACTGAAGGGTAGTTCCTGACCCATACTTTTCAAGGAGACTGAGGAGACCACAGGAGTGGAAGAAGCCAAAAGCAGTATGAGTCAGACGATCGGTAAATTCGGAAACTTTAAGTTCTAGACGTGGGAGTGTGGGGTTCAAGGGAACTCAGGAGCATGAACTTCAAACACGGGACCCCTTAGGATCGCAGCGCTAACATGAGATACCTCCGGCTCCGCATCCCGCTGCCACATTCCGCTCCTCGCCCACCTTCTTCCGGAAACGCAGCCGCTTCGAGAAGCGGCGAGAAGAGCACGCACGCACCTGCTGCAAGGAGCCGGAGACGCTGGCAGATGAGTCAGTGCTCCTCCGCTTACGGCGCTCACTGCGCTCCACGCTGCTCCCACCCCAGCAGCTGCCGCCGCTCCCACCGCCAGTGACACTTCCACTCAAGCTGGTGTTCCCACAGCAGGTGACGCTCCCGCAGCCGCTGGCGCTCCCGCAACCGCTGGTGCTTCCACTGCCGCCGCTGGCGACGGCGGGAACCGGGTCCGGCGCCGCGAGCGCCGCCGCCGCCTCCTGACCGCTTCGTTTGCGCCGCTTCTCCCGGGAAGACTTCTTCCCAGTCATGATCCCGCCGCTGCAACCATCCGGGGAAATCCCGCCGCTTCTGGATCGACCGAAAGCCTGCCGCAGCAGCTAGCGACGGGCACGGGCGTCGCAGCTTTGACGTCACTTCCGGCCGCATCGCTAACGTCAGGAGGCGTTTCTGGAGGCGGGGCCGGGGCCAATAGCGCTGCCTCCTCCAGCCGAGGAGGTAAGCTTTAGTTTGCGTCAGGTGAGCAGCGTGGGTGGTCTTTTGTTGTTTGTTTTCATACCCCTACAAAGGGCCCAAGGCGGAGCATTACAACAGCTCTTTGCCTTATTGACACTGTTTTTCAATCTTTGTCTATATACAATACACAGTAAGGTAAAAGGTATATTGTTTGATTCTCCAGTGTCATTTGTCTTTCAATTTTTGTTTGACGCTAACAACAATAAAGAAAATTTAAGGGAAATCTCATTATCCTCATCACGTGGATAGACTTTTTTTAAATGTATTTTAGGGAGTTGTACAAGAGTTGGGTCTTCTGCTTCTTTGTTTTTCCCATTAACACTACTCTCTGGGCATGATTCCTTTTCGCTCTAAAGGCCCTTGACGCTTGTATTTATTCTTTCTCAATTTATTTAATATTCAAGTACTGGCGCTTAGGTTGTTGACAGCCTGGCCCATTGTCAGAAAAATGCTGCTATAAATAACTTAAGAAAAATTTACATTATTTTGTACTCAAAAAAAAAGAAATTGATCAAAGGATATCAGCATCTTATTTTTCTTCTATTTAATCGAGTTCCTTTGAAAAAGAAAGGCTGAACCAACTTAGAATGTCATGCATATACTGAAATCTTTTTAAGAATTTGTTCTAACACATGATAATAGTAGTTTTAACTTGTATTCTTGACTTACAATGTTGAATACTTTTCCACTGTTTGGAACACTGTTTCCTCATCATCAAGTAGTCCGGTATTGTTTAACCATTTATCTACCAGAATAAGTATAGCGACCTGCTAAATGTAAATTAATTCTTTATGTTGGGGAAAGAGGAGCAGGAATAAAATACTATTGGCATATTAGTGTTGCTACCTTTTCTCTGTTCCTTCTTTCCTCATAAACTGCCGTTTCACACTAGTTCTTGGTTTTTTGAAGGAGAGGAAAACAAGAAGAGTTTAGTAGTGGAGGTGACCAATAAGGAGATCCCAGACCATTTTTTAAAGGGATTTGAGGCAAGAAATGCAAAAGAAAAGGAGCAGTGTGTGAGGGCAGCAATGGAAAAGAATAGAAGAGAATTTAGGGACTATTTCCGGAGATTATGTATTTCCTGCACAGAGTGCATGAGGGACAAGAAAAAGACGAGTGAGTTTTTGAAAATAGATTATGGGTCATAGTTTTATGATTGTTAGCTTTTGTGGGCTGCTGTGTGGGATTTTTGGATCTAAACACAAACCAAGTTTTAAAATCAGAGATCAAGAACACATAAAAAAATGTGTCACCGTTTGGCTTGGGTGGTCTCAGCTGAGGCCTTTAGCCACGGAAGGAAAAAGGTAAGGATAGGGCAACACTAGCTGGGTGGTAGTAATTTTCTAACTTTCATTGAGGTGATAGAAAGCAGTTGAAAAAAGAAACCTCCCTTTGACCACATTCCCTACCTGTCTCAGTCACTCAGCAACTATTTAGTAAGTGCCTAAAACAAACCAGGTTGCAGGGGCAATCCCAGGTCTGGGAAAATAGCTGTCTCCACTCCCCATTCCACCCGTATATTTGCCTTCTAAAGTCAATGCTGAGGCCAAGCCCACTGTGCCCTCAGGAGTTCCATATTGGCCTCATTAAGTCTCATGCCTGAAAGGAATGGGAGTATTACAGTATATTCACAGACAGAATAAATACATAAAATAAATAACATGTAATGGTTGTGACCTTGTTACGAACTGAATTATGTTCCTCTAAAATTTATATGTAGAAACCCTAACTAACCCAATGTAACTATATTTGGGGTAGGAAGTTTAAGGAGGTAATTAAGCTTAAATGAGGTCATGAGGACAGGGAAAGGGCTTTGACTCATGGTGTGAATATGTCAGAGACATCACAGGTTGGCTGAGAGTCAGTGAGAGGCCATTGTCTATTTAGGTTGAACCATATGAAATTGCCTTTTTTGTAGGTCAAAACTGGTTGAATGGTGACAGTTTCATATGGTTCAACCCAATATTATAGAGCTTAAGAGGGCCAGCACTAAATATTGTTATGAACTTAAAAGCTCTGCAAGCAGATGCAGGACTGCTTTTCTGCCCTGGAACAAATATACGGGAGGGTAGACAGAGATTGGGATTTATATGCCATTTTTATAACTACTCTTCAGCAACCCAGTGAGCATTAATCACAGTGATTGGCTAGGGACAGGATGCATTAATGCTGGGGCCAATCAGTACTTCTCTGGAATCTTATAAAGAGACATTAGATGAGAATTTTGCTCTTTCATCTTAAATGATGAACTATAAGGAAGTTACCTCATAGCTGCTAGTTGTCATGTTCCCTGACCTGGGAAGGATGCTACGAGAATGAGACCAACAAGAGACACTTGCTGGAACAAGACACAGAAAGTCCTAATGGTGTCATTTTTCATCAGTGAGCCAATAATTTTTTTTTTTAAGCTGATCTGTTACTTTCTGTCACTTGCAATGTAGAGTCCTAATTAATACAACTTACAACACGTAAGATGTTCCATGAACAGCATTTTTTTCTGCTGCCCCATATCTTTCCTAGAAATATACCCTCCGAGACTATTCAAAAACCCCACCTCCACTCATCTTAACTACATCTAAGGTTTCACTTCTTATTTAAAACCCTTCCAAATCACTTGCATTCTGAACCCTGCTAAGATTAGCCGCTTTTTCCTTTGTAACCTACTGTTCTCCCTACAGAGCAACCAAAACTGTCTACTGCAGGCACTTGCTAATATCTTCTTCAAAATACTGTTAGTTCTCATGAACAGAGGCTGTGTATTACATATCTTTGTAGTCTCAACATATAATACAGTATCTGGCACATGCTAGAAACTCAATGCTTGTTAAACTCTGTACTGAGAAGTTGCAGATCCACACAGAGCTTCTTTCTATGTCGCCACTGTGGTAAATGGCATTAATGGCTCCAGGTCTTCACCTCTCTGTATTCATGCCCTTTGCCATGTAATTTGATAATGTCCTTCTGCCACTGACTAGAGACATAATTCCTGCAAAGTGGAGTCAGCCATATGACTTGATGAAGCCAAGGGGATATTAGCAGATGTGCAGCAAGCAGTCTCAAAAAAAGCTTGTGCAGTTAGGATGGTCCACTCTTGTGCTTCCACCATCACCATGAAAATTATATACTCAGACTAGCCCATTAGTCCCAGGAGAAAGAGGAGACAAATTGGGCTCAGCTGCCCCAGCTAAGCTATCCAGTCAAGTCCAGAGTAGAGTCACAAATGAGCCTCGCCAGGATCAGCCAAACCCCAAACTTGTAACTCCTGAGCTAAATAAATGCTATCGTTTTTGTTATTGTTTTCTGTGCAGTATTACTGTGGCTATAGTTAACTTATATGCATACTTTCTAGACTCCCCCTGCCCCCTCTTTCCTTGTATTTCTCTGCTAGTTATGAGAAGGACCTTCAACGCTGTTTGATATCAAATGAGTCACTGTTCAATGCTACAGCTGTAGGATGGGTAGATATGATTCTTATATTCTAACAGAAATGCCTTTATATTTCATGGTGAGGTTCTGTGGCATTATAAAGAAGTGTAAGGATATTTGTGTTTAGAGTTCCAACCAACTGCTTTCATTAAAAAATCATCAGGACACCACCACCCCCTACCACCTACATGGGCACTTTTTCCCCCCATAGCAATAAAATCTAGCATTTTTCTTTTCCTTTTAAATATTCTTTGTACACAGCAGTCACTTTCACTGTTAAAGAAGATGTTAGACTTGGTTAACTTTGAAAGTAATGCTTGATAAACACATTATGTGGCAGATATTTTGCTAGGCTTTTTTTTTTTTTTTTTTGGCTGCGTTGGGTCTTCATTGCTACGTGCGGGCTTTCTCTAGATGCGGCGAGCGGGGGCTGCTCTTCGTTGCGGTGCGTGGGCTTCTCTTTGCTGTGGCTTCTCTTGTTGCAGAGCATGGGCTCTAGGTGCACAGGCTTCAGTAGTTGGGCTCGCAGGCTCTAGAGCGCAGGCTCAGTAGTTGTGGTGCAGGGGCTTAGTTGCTCCGCGGCATGTGGGATCTTCCCGGACCAGGGCTCGAACCTGTGTCCCCTGCATTGACAGGTGGATTCTTAACCACTGCGCCACCAGGGAAGCCTGTATTTTGCTAGGCTTTTACACAAATATCTTATTCTTCTATTTTATGAAATCTCAATGTAGAGATGTGTAAACTGGGACTGAGGTTAAGCAACTTGCCTTAACTCATTAGTAAGTGGTGGAAATATCACTGAACTATATGGCTTTTTAACTCCAAAGCCACTACTCTTTTGCTATATTACACTGCATCTCTGGTTGCTCTTACTATTGAAATTTTAAATGATGTAGATGTAAGCAAACATTTCTTGAATTTATTAGTTCCTTTGAGGACACAAGAATGAAAGAAATGTGGTTTGAGGACTTGTTTCAGGCCACCTTTTTCTGCTCTATGTATCAACCTTACATGCCACTACCAACCATCATAGTTGCTATTATGATAAAGTGAAGTGGCTACTACAAATCGAGATTTTTCTCCATATGGATATCCAGTTTTGCCAACATCATTTTTTAAATGTAATTTTGTTGTTTTGTTACTACTGACTTGTCAAAAAAATTTACTTGACCTCTTTCAGTTTCTTCACCTGTAAAAGTAAGATTACTAGCAGTACTTGCCCCATGGAAATAATGGTAAACATAGGAAATAGCATAATGTACTTGCTTAATGCATGCTATTTAGTTTACTTAAATTCATCTGTTCTTTGCAATGCTGCTCAACTGGTTGGTTTTAAATACAGTTGCAAACCATTGAGTAAACATTGCTATATCATATGCCTTAAATGTAGAGTGATGTTATCTCTATCACATCATATCTAATGAAAATATCATTGCCACTTGGACATTATACTTTTCTGATTTATTATAAAGTGTCCAGGAAACCTAGGGTCAAGTTTTAAGTCCCAGGAATTCATCTTAGGCCTAGGATCAATATCAGCCTACCTACTTTACAGAAGTATGTTGGTCAACCTTCTCCTCTAAAACTTCCATTACCCACCTTATTCTGAAGGCTATTTTCCTCCATGACAGGCACGAGTGGTTTACTTTTGCCCTCAAAGTCAAGATCCTGCCTTTCTTAGTATCCCTGGAAAACAAGCATCCTAATTTCAAATATTAAACAAATAAAACCTGATAACCACTTTGGGAAGCAGACAGGTGGAAAAATATTTAAGAACAAGCAAAACTTTAAAAAAATGTTCCCCCATCTTTGCTGAGATGGTAACTAGAATGCCAACTATACCATTTTTATTCTCCTAACCTCCTTTAGTTAAGGGAAGGAAAACATCATTAAGGAAGCTCAGATATGATGCAATCAAGTAAAAAAAAAAAAATCAAACAAAAAACAGGTACTAATCACCTGTGAATATTCTAGCCACAATAGTCAAATTTCAATCTAACCAAGCCTTTGGATTTAGCTTTCGGTTTATAGGAAATAGGTGTGGCAGGCAAATTCTAAGAGGGCCACCAGAGATCCCTCTCCCTGGTATTCATAACCTTGTGTAATCCACTTTTCTTGAGTAATTAACTTCCAAGCAATAGAGTATCTTGATGTTGAGGGGATGTCATGTTTGTGATTAAATTATAAAGATTCTTGTTGGTCCTGCTAGCAGACTCTCTCTTCCTGGCTTTGATGAAGCAACTAGCCATGTCAAGGAGGCCCACCAGGCAAAACTGATGGCAGCCTCTGGCCAACAGCCAGCTAGGAACTGAGGTCCTTAATTCAGCAATCAAAAACAACTGAACACTAACTACTTAAGTGAGCTTAAAAAAATGCATCCTTCCCCAGTCAGGCCTTCAGATGAGACCCCAGCCTTGGTGGGCACCTTGATTGCAGCCTCATGCGAAACAAAGAAGCAGAGGAACCAGCTAAGTTGTGGCAGGATTCCTCACTCACAGAAAATTTGAGATAATAAATGTGTGTTATTTTAAGTCACTAAGTATTGAGGTAATTTATTAAGCAACAGTAGGTAATACAGTAGGGTTATAAGAATATTTTTTACAAATACAAAACAGGAGTAGTTAACATTCTGGATTGGCCAACACACTTCAAAGTCAATGATAAAAAAAAAAAAAGGAGATGGAGGAACTGTTGTAGATTAAGAGACCAAACAGCCATATAACCAAATAACTAAATCCAATACATAAACCTTGATTTTTTAGATTAGATCCTTTAGAACAAAAGTTATAAAAAACATTCTTAGGACAATGAGGAAATTTGAATATACACTGGATATTGGATGTTATGAAATTACTAATTCTTTTAGTATGTGGTTATTAATAAGAATATTCTTTAAAATGTTTTTTTCTTAAAAGATGCATAATGAAGTTATTTAGTTGATAAGTGTGTTATTTGTAACTTATTTTTAAATAATTTCAAATGGAAGTATTAACAATAGAGATAAAGCAAATATGGCAAAATGTTAACTGCAGAACCTAGTTGGCAAGTCCATGAGTGTTCATTGTATGTATGAACATTTTCATTAAAAAATTGAAACGAAACACATGGAAAAATGAAGTTAAATGAAAGTCTTCAAAATTGTATTTATAATGACAACTACACTCTGTGCTACAGACTGAATGTGCCTCCTCAAAATATGTTGAAACCTAATCTCCTACGTGATGGTATTTGGAGGTGGAGCCTTTGGGAGGTGATTAGATCATGAGAGTGGAGCCCTCATGATTGAGGGGTCCCCAGAGAGCTCCCCCCTCCCTTCTGCCATGCAAGGACACAGGAAGACAGCATCTAAGAGCCAGAAAGTGGGCCCTTACCAAACACCAAATATGCCAGCACCTTTATCTTGGACCTTCCAGTCTCTGGAACTGTGAGAAGTAAATGTTTGTTGTTTAAGCCACGAAATCTATGGTATTTTTGTTGTAGCAGCCGAAACAGACTGAGATACTGTGTATAATTTTCTACAGAAAAATGCACTAGAAATTAGAGTAATTATAAATTATTTTTTTAAATGATTGAATAACATTTCCTATTCTCAGGTGGGTAATTTATATCTCAAGACCTCTAGGAAGGATGATACGTCACAAATGATCCTCTATACATTTTATTATTTTTTCACAAAATAACCATAATATACAGTGATAAGTGCTAAGGAAGCCATAACCCAGTCTTATCCCCAGAATTATCTTTGTGAAGAAGGTTTTTAGCTATGCTTCTTCCATTACTTTAAGATTATGAGGTAGATAAAAAAATTTTGTCACATTGTTATAAATTCAGCTAGTCATGAAAAAAATATCATAACATGCTCATTTTATTTATTTATTTATTTTTTGGCCACATCGTGTGGCATGGGGGATCTTAGTTCTCTAACCAGCGATTGAACCCTGCCCCCCTGCAGTGGAAGCGTGGAATCCTAACCACTGGACAGCCAGGGAATTCCCTAAAATGCTCATTTTTAAAAATGTAATGCCAGAGGGACTATAATAGTTAATGAATTAGAGACAATGATAACTTAGCTCTTTTGCAGGCAACTGTTTCTAAGGCAATATGAAGGACATTAACTCCAAGACGTTTACCACTGGAGGTGATTTGGCAACATTTATCAAAGTTTAAAAATGTGCATTAACTTGACCCACCAATTCCAAGTATAAAATGTATCCTAAGGAATTAGTAAGAAACTTGTGAGATTTGCCATAGCATTGCTTGATAGCTGAAAATAGGAAACAATGTCAGATAATAGGAAATGGGCACATCGATATAACATAATATTATATTTATTAAGGTGGAAATATGTGTACTATATGTCAAGTTTAAAAATCAGGTTATTGAACAACGTGTATCATACAATCCTTTTTTAAAAAAATAAAACATGTTTACATACCAATTGATATGGCACAAGATGTCAAGAATGATTCTCTCTGGGTAGTGGAATTATCGGCAATTTTTATTTAATGTGTGTGTTTTATTCAATGAATGTGTATTTTTCTATTCAGAAAAAAATAATAAGGGAATCATGGAAAAAAGTAACTTAAAAAAAATCTTTAAAACAATTAGATCACCACTTATCACTTATCTTTCAAGTGGGATTTTTTTTCCTTTTTGCTAAACTGTATTTTGTAATTTTTCTTCAATAAACATGACATAACAGTATAATAAAAGTGGTTATAAAAACACTTGTACACTAATGGGAAGCAAACAGTGTTTACCATTTGCCACCCCTTACATTTTGAAGAGTAAACTCCTATTCTTAACGAAGACTTTACATCCTACCATTATTCAAAGGTACCTAGTATTTCAAAATATTGCAGATAAATTGTACTTACAATTGCATGCTAAACATGACATGTTAAAAAGAAAGCACTGTATTGTAAGCACTGAACCAGGCTGACCCAGTTATACTCTTAATGCAGTCATTTAACTTTGACTTAACCCCCTAGATCCCAATTCAACAAAAAGCAAAGCACGGGTAACTAATGGAACCAGCAAACAATATTTAACATCTGGGTACACACCAGAAAATTGCAATTTAATACTTAGCAAAATATATATCCCCTCAATTTACATTTTACCCATTCTCTTTTGATATTCCAAGTGTTTTTCCTTGGATTAATCTAGACAATCAAACCATTCCTCTCTTATTGGGGAAGAACTGTTCTTCTTAGACTGCAATTTGGCATTCCAAATCTGGCAAGCCAGGAAATTCATGGTTCTATATATCATAAATGTTGGGAATCATGCTCACTATTTTAGATTAAGAATAGTTTCACTTCTCTTAAGAAATTAAGGTTCTCTTAGACACAATAATTTATATAATTAATGGGTTGGTTCCCTCTTGGTGTTAGTTGCTAGGATGTTCATAGACAAATTTGTGACCCCCTCCCTCTCTAGGAAGTATGGCATGGTTTGTACTTTTCCTTTTTTCCATCATGATTCATCCCACTATCTTTACTTCTGAAAATAGAGGTAACATCACCCTACATTTAACAGGATTTGGGAATTAAATATCAAAGTGTTTATTAGCACTATACCGGGACCCTGTTAGAGGCTCAAAAATACTAATTTCCCATGACAGTCTCTGGACTTGCAAATAACAGTTTGATGTATTCTTGCTCGCTCAATTGCCTGATAATATTCAACACATTCCAAATTCCCTTTGATATAATGGAAATGACCAAAAATAGACAATCAGATATCGAAATTGGAATGAATAATGAAGTTACCTCAAATAGTGAAGGGGAAAAGAAACTGGATCATAAGCCTGTAGTCAATTTGGGGCTCCATCCGTCTGAACTGATACACATAACACAGCTTAGTAATTTGCTTTTACTTCAACTAAAAATGAGCCATCAAACAAACTTTCTATTTACAAAGGACTTAAATGAAGAAATTATATCTTTTCAATATATGGAATAATTTATAACAAACTTAATTTTAAAAATTCTAAAGTAGTTGTCCTAAAACAAGACCTTGAAATCAATCAGTGCTGTTGAAAGAATCCAGCAATGAAAATGAGTAGAGCAGAAATTAAATAAAAGACAACCACCAACAATTAACAGTCTGGGGTATATAAGTAGTAAAGCAGATTACATAAATAAAAGCCCTTGTCTTCTCCTAGTTGGCTAAGGTAAGGGAACTACACCACTGTAGTTGTGTTGCTGTTGGTCACAGATCATTCTTAATTTATCTCTGAACTATTAAAAAACCTATCCCCATTACCCAGGAAAATTTCACAGTTTATCAGTGCAAAAATTTTATTTCTCCTTTGTTTCCCCTTCCCCGCCCCCACTTTACAAGATCTGAAATTTTACTTAATCCACAGCATTCTTTTCATCATCTGTAATGTCATGTGAAATGTGAGGAAAAAAAATACTTAACAATTTAAAATCTCAGTCCCCTAGCCCACTGTTACAGTAAATTTAGGATAAGTCTACAGCATTCACTTACTTTAGCTGGTTCTGATACCGAGGCATACTTTTTTATTTGAGAATCAACGCCTAAAGATTTGGCTAATTGTACAGCGTTTGAATCATCACTGATAAGTGTCCCAAGAGCCACAAGAAGTCTAAAAGTGGCTTCCAGGTCTTGTACAACTTCCAAGACTGTGCTAATTACTGACAAGCACTGAGCTTTCCCTTCAATGTTATGGTCTTTATGAAAACAAACAGAATAGTTCAGGGTTAATGTAGCCAGAGCAATGTGAATGTTCTTATTGCTCCCTGATTTCAGTTCTATTGCATGGGATAGTAGTGATTCCCTCTGGGACATCATGAGTTTTTGTCCTGCCTGGCCAACAAAACAATTGCAAAAAGTCCTGAGAGCAAGCAGCTGGTTTGCTGGCTTTCCTTTAGGGTTCAGAAGACTGATGAGATGGCTGCTGAACCGAGCTCCTTCTTTTTCATTGCAGAAGTTCTCATTCACACTGGGATGTTTAATTGACAACCGAAGAATGTCAAGTGCAGGAAAGACAATATCTATTGAAAAGAAAAATTCATTAATGTTAAAAAAGCATTTTAAACATTAAAAATCATATGCCTGCTTTACAAAATATGTATACTTCTGAAACTTGTGTTAACTAATTTTTCATATTTATAGAGACTGTATTTATTGCTACAAGATCACATTACTTTAAAAATATGGTAACTCTCCTGGGTTATTAAAATAGCTTGACATACAGTGAGTATTCAATAAATCTTTGTGCAAAGAACAGGATTGGGACCTTGCTTTTAAAAAATCCTAAAACAAGACCAAAGAATTGAGGGAAAGTTCTTTATAGGAGAATTCCAGTTCACAAATGCCAATAGGACGCTTATTATACACACTGGTGGAAGGATTTATATTTAAGGGACTGGGTAGACACCATGTAAATGAATGCACTAAACAATCTTAACATCATTAAAACTGAGGAAAGCAGAAATTATGGGCCCTGTGATATAAAGGTAGTATGCAACATCATTTATAAAGGATATTCACCTGAAAAAAACTACTGAACCAGAATCTAATTATGTCTAGCAGGAAAAACAGAGATAGAGGAACACATTAAGTGATCAGCCAAATTCAAAATATGGGACATGTTGCAGGAAAAATGATTTTTTTCTCCAACAAATCAATTACATGAAAAAATAAAGGGGAAGAGGACACTTTTGGAATAAAAAGAATTAATTAACTAAATAAAAGAAAACATACTTATAGCAAATGTTTGTAGCCTATGTTTAACAGGTCAGATAGAGTTTCGTGGATGGCTTGCAGGGAATCCACAAATGCTCTGAAAGAGTATACAAAATGGTCCATGTATGGGATCATTACATTACCTTCAGATTCTCTTAAGGTATGTGACCAAAGCAAGACTATGAGTTACAGTGGTATAGTGAATCCTTTTTGTGAAGTTTTTCCCAATGCGAATTTCGACTAACATGTCAACTTTTATTTAATCTAAAAACACCAGTAGTATGGATAGAAATTAAAAGATATACTTTCTGCTTTCTAGTTACATTTTAAAGAGTGTTTCTGTACCTTCAGGCCAGTTAACAGCTTTCCATAAAATCTGAAGTTGCTGGGCTGTGGGTTTTTCTGAAGAATTATTACATATTAGAGATAGTATCTTTTCAAGAAGTACCAAGTCATCCTCAGTTAACTTCTTCTCTTCCGATGCAGTTCCATTAAGTTCCTTCAGTTTACCTAGAACCCAAATCCAAACCTTCAATATTCTCTAACTGTAATTAGGCAGATATATCACATAAATGCCAACATTTTCAATAAGAGTACTCTACCACACACCATGAGGAGGTAAGACTTTTCGCAGCAATTATCAAAGACCATAAAACAAGAATAATGCCTGGGAGTAATTTTAAGCTGAGTACAGTATAGAAAAAGAAAGATTACTGTGATGATTTTTATTTTACCTGTTGTCTTCTAAGATCTTCTAAAGCTTTTTGCTTTGAATAAGTTTTTAAGTATACCATATTATCATTTTGAATGCTTTTCAAAGTAATGTTATGTCATATATAAGTCAATCCCCTACTTTCTCAGATAGAAAATTTATAACAACTTTTAGCCAACTTATGGCAACTTCTATGACTGCCAATGAAAATAGTCAAAAAGCTAAATGTGTATTTATATTTAATTTATTGACTTAGTTTCATCTGTACATTTGACATCACATTTTTAAAAAAACATATTTAATTTGCTTCCCACCATACTGCCATTTCATGAAACTATTTCTTTAAAACTCTTCACATGCATCTTCAATATCAGCATCTTTGTCATCATTAATGTTACTTTGAGTCATCTAACACTATTTCCTCAAAAATTTTCATCTCCAAGAATAAAAAAGCCCAAATTTCCATCACAAAAGGTTTAAGAAGATACAATGTCCAAATTTACAAATTTTTATCAATCATAACTGGAAACTTGGATCTATTTCATTATTCTTTGGCACTAAAAATTGCTTAACACTAACAAAATATTAAAACAGTTTATTAAGGGAATGCAAAAAGCAAGAGATCTTTTATATTTGTACAAGAGTTTAAAAATGTCAAGTTGTCTAAAAGTGTGTATACACTTCTTTATTGTTCAAAAATACAGCAATTAAGAAAAGACCTATGAATGATTTTTATAAAGATAGTATGAAGGATGATGAGAAACAAAACAAAACAAACCCCCCCAAAACAATAACATCCCTGTCATATATTCAGGTATGTATGTTATCTTATCTCAATAGACTCTCACCATAATCTTTGAGGAAAACAGAGCTAGTAATACTCTCAGTCAAAAATAAACAAACAAACAAAAAACAAAACAAAACCTAGTCATTTTGTTCTGAGGAAAACATTAACAGAAAAAGCAATGAAAGCCAACTGAGCAGTTTCATTTTTACAGACAAGATCTTTGTTTTTTAAATGCTTCACTCGTTCGTTTTCATTATTTTTTTTCTGAAATCAGTTAAGAGCTTAGGGAATGCGACTGATATTTTTCCCCTTTAATTTTTTTTTCTCATTAAAGTCATCAGAAAGCATTTACTTATATTTGTGTAAGGTTTCTTATAAAGTATTAATGTCCATTATCAGATCGTGTATTTTTAGTTGACTTAATTGTGTAATACCAAAATACAAGTCTCTATCATGTAAGCACCTGATTCCCAGCACATGCTTAGGAGAGAAACAGCCTTGAGAGCAACTCAAGGAGTCTGTGGATATGTGAGAAAACTATTTAATTAAAATACACTTACCTAATATTTGTGTAGGGTTTGCTTGGTCAAAAGTGACAGCCTCTTTTTTAGGAAAATAAATATTCACTGTCTTAGATGCAGCTGATTGGTAGGCACTGTTCCCTATTTACAGAACAGAAGAAGGTGAAAATCATTCAGAGTGGTCAAAAGCAAGATTTTTCTAACTGACTTTTGTTTTCAAAATTACTGAGATACATAACTATTCAGTGCATGCAATAAAATAACAACCAACTTCAGAAAAAAAGAAAATAAATCCGTAAGATTTTATATACTGTATATATTTGTTAATATAATAAATTTCAGTTTTTGGAATGGGAGCTTCAATGTAAAACAAAGCCTTTCCATTTCATATTTTCTACTTCTCTCATATTTTTAAGATTCAATGTAAATTGAAAGTTTTTAAAAGATCAAAGAACACAAAACAATTATGAAACTTTCCATTTCCTTCTTCTCCAGGCATACTGATCTCTCTTTTCTCATTCCAAATCATGTAGTAGGCATTGTCATTTTCTCCAATAATTTTCTACATCATTTTTATAAATCCCTCCCAAGTTGTAAGCTCCTGAAGGGCATATGTATTTACTTCTTAAGTCCCCATTATAGCAACACTAACTCAGTATCTGATGATGAATAACAAACTGCCACAAGATGAAAATTCAACAATACTCAGTGAATAAAAGCTACTTCAACTAAAGCATAATTTAAATCTAATGTATGTCTTACATTCATTTCAAATCTTAATTTATACAACATTTTTGTTCTGACGTAAAATGAAGGTATTTTGCAAAAAATATGAATAAAACATTTTAATCTTCTGAGTATATTAGGAATAGAAAGGGGGAAGGTAGATAAATGAAGAATGAGGTAAGTGCACAAAATTAATTCTAATTGCTTACAAAGCATTAAAATATTTATTGACATGATCAAAGACACTGCCTGTACTCCTGGTTGTTAGAGTCTAGTTGTGGTAAGGAGATTGCAAATCAAATATCGTCCAAACAATTAAGTATAATGAAAAGTTCTCTGAAGGAAAAGTATAGGATGCATTGAGAGCTTATGATAGACTAGAGGATCTAGCAAGAGGTGTATGTGCATACCCAGGAAGTTTCACTGAATTCATTTAATAAATACTATACTGCAAAATTAAATAAAAAAGAAAAAGGAGGGAAAAAGCCAAACAATAATTAGTGGTCAAAATAGCAAAGTAGAGGGCACAAATATTCCCAAAGAGAACAGCGGTACCAAACTCCTGAGGTAGAAAACTGCATGCCATGCTCAAGACACTGATGCAGGCCAGTATGGAAGAAAAAAGGCAGAGAGGAATGTGATGCAAGGCAAGAGAAAGAGTCAATGGGAAGCTATTACAGGGTTTTAATCAAGGGAGGGGCATAAACAGAGGACGACTGAGAGACCAATTTGGAGGCCATTATTTCATTGGTCTAGGTGAGAGATGACAGTGGCTTAGATAAGGTATACAAAGGTCCATTACATACACCAAACTGTTAAAAACTTTAATTTCTTAAAAATGAGAGGAAGCACTGTTAACTTTAAGACTCTTTTGTAATACAACAGGTATAACATTACTAAGAATTTATTCCGTATAAAATGATTTACATATATTTCGTAATTTTAAACTCTTATTTCTAGGAAGTAGATATAACTTTACAAATGAGAAAAAGAGAGGCACAGAAACACAATGACTTGCTCAAGGTAAAACACATAAAAAGTAGTGGAACTGAGATTTGAATCTAAGCATTCTCACTCCAGAGTCCTTAATCTTAATTACTTACTACATTAAACTTCAATACTGCCAACCCATGTTACTTTCACAATGAAAAAAATAGCTTAAAAATCATATACCAACTTAGTTCTCAAGTAGAGTGGTGGGTTTATGAATATTTTATTATGCTCAATAACATATATGTCACACATATTCTCTTGTCTAAAATAATAAATAGGGAAATATATATGCCAAGATATCTGTCAAGCTTACAAGAGGTGAACCACAAATTCAGTTCTGCGTTTTACGGCAGCCTATACAGAGTAAAAAAGTATGCCTGCATATGTTCAACAATGCTAAACAAGTAAGATGTGTCAGGGTCTAGGCTGGATACTAAGAATAAAAAAAGTTAGTTGCTCAGGGGAAAGCCAAATATTCCAGGCCTAAATAGTAAAAGCAAATTCTTTCCTGAGTCCTCTCAATGTGTAATGTAGTAAATAATATTCTAAACACATTAAGTATATAAGAATGAAGCGGAAGAGATGGGAGTAACTCAGATTTTGTAAGGATAGTGAGGAAACTAGCCTTAACACAGTAGAACAGCAGTTTTCAATCCTGGCTGCACATAAGAAAATTATAAAACTACTCTTGCTAAGACCCCAACCCAGAGCAACGTTAGATCAAGTGAGCATCGCTGGGGATGAGGTTGAAGTAGTTTTTCTAAGCTCCCCAGACGATTCTAATGTGCAGTAATGACACAATTCTGAGAACACTCTAAAAGCCAGGTCAAAAGTTTGGTCTTGATTTACTGTATAAAAAGTTTTCCAGCAAGAAGAAGATGCCAATTTCCTTAAACTTTCATTACATAAAAGTACTAATGAATTAAAAAAAAAAGAGGAAATGAAAAATGTGCACCTGTAAATGGATCAACTCCAGCCATGGTAGTTCCCATACTTGCAGACACTGGTACATACCGACCACCACCTAAAATGCAATAATACTCCTAGTAAGCACAGGTAACGGCAAATGATAAAGTTCAAACTGCTCCTTCTTTACACAGAATGACTTATTTTCATTATTAGTCACACTTCAGAATGACATCTTAATAAAACAGTTGTAAATTTAATACAGCAAAATGCTTAGAACAGTATCTGGCATGCAGTAAGACCTCAATAAAATTAGCCGGAAAAGTAATTCACAAGTTATAAAATAAACATTACATGCCTTATATACTATAATTATAGAAGTTTAATGAATTACAAAAGCATTAATAGATTGGAGAGAAAGAAAGTCAAAAGTTTCCATAATGAAATGTGAACACTATTTTATTGAAATAGAGACGGGATTAGTTGGCACATAAGACAAATAGAAAAGAAGCTAGGTAAGAGTTAGGGATGCTATAATAGCCCAGTCTCACATTTGAGAATACTTGTAGCTGCTTTATTGAAAATGGAAAGAAAGAAAGAAACAGGAAAAACAAGTGCAGAGAGAGAATCAGCAGGATGTGGAGATGTTCGGAGTCCTGGATCAGCCTTTGTGGGAAGAAGAAAGATGAGCTATTGTTCTAGCCCCTCTAAGCTTAATATTCAGGAGTTGGTATAACCACTGCAACAGATACAGAAAAAGCAAACAAAACTAAACAACAGAACAGATGTGAACAGGATTCATTAAAATAATGAAGAACACAGAATAAGTGGATTTGCTGAGTTTTTACCATATGCTGGCTAGCATGCTAAGCATCTTATATGCATGAATCATTTAAATATTAATTAGAGATCATTATTATATAATATTTTAGAAGAGGAAGGCTGAATAATTTGCCCAAGGCATTATTATGAGGCAGAAGGTAGTCCTACATTGTTCCAAATGTGGTTCTCTGACCACTTGAATGAGAGTCACTGGTTCAATATGCAGACTCCCAGGGCCTGCCCATAATAGCCTAATAGTTCTCCAAATTAGCTTCACTTTAGAAACCAATAGGGAGCTTTTAAAACTACCTAAACAGCAAACCACATCCAAGACCATATAATCAGAATTCCTGGGGAAGGGATCCGACTCTGAGTATTTTTAACCTCCTCACTAATCTAGTGTATCAGAATCTCTGGGTGGGACCTTGCAATAACTAACTTAAACAAGCATCCCATATGATTCTAACTGACATTAAATGTTTGAGAATCATATAAATGAGGAAAAGAAAAAAGAATTAAGATTAACCTTAAGTTAGAAGCAAGACGGGGAATGTTTTGGCCCCAGTGCTGTTGGTAAAACTGGAGGAACAACATCAACAATAGTAATAGCTAACATATATTGAGGGCTTAAATATATTCCAGGCATTTTGCTAAACATTTTATATGTACTATACCACTTAATTTTTATAATATCTCAATACGGCAAACGTTTTTACCTTTTATAACAGTGTGGTTCAGTTAACCTATTAATTCCATTAATTCTCTTGGACTTTTAGTATGCTATCTTGCATATCTCCATAATCAGTGCATCTTCTGAGTTACTGACACTGTGCAACAGTGAGACATGCTCCAGTTACGATGGCCCCAGTTGTTCTCTTGACTTTGTTGGTACTGTTTGAAGCTTGGTATATTCTTTCTGTTCCAAAAAACAGCTGCTAATGAGATTCAGGAACTCTGTCGTTCTAAGTTTCAGAGCATCACTGTGCCTGAATATGCTGATAGAGAAAGTTATCATCTTATCTACTCTTCAGATCTTTACTGCCTTTTCAGGGTCACCAAAGACTTCCTTAATAGCCATCATGCTATCACAACATTTAGCTTGATAGTTGGTTTCTGTAGTACACTGGTACACTGCACAGGGTACGGCTATTTATTTGCATCTGGGCCACCAATGCATTCTCAGGAGAAGGGAAGCTCACTGAGAGCAGTTCACAACTTCATGATACTGACCCAAGCTTGTGTGTTGGTCCCATCTAAGGTTTAGAAAGGACTATACGGTCACTTTTAGAGCTCACAGTACTAAGTCTGCAAGGCCAATAGATACCATAAATACTACGAATTTCTTCCCAAATTTGGTATATTGTCCAGGAACTCTGGCTGAAGATCTGCAAGGCCAATAGATACCATAAATACTACGAATTTCTTCCCAAATTTGGTATATTGTCCAGGAACTCTGGCTGAAGATCCAACAACAGCATCATAAAATACATCAAATGCTATTCTGAAAACAGAGATTTCTTCAGTTGCATTAAAGTCCAATTTTTTTCCAGTAGTGTTGATGCTGAGGCATGCATACCTTTGGTAAATAAAGTCACTTTGAAGAGACACCAACACTTCCAGGGCTTCATGAAGGCCATTAATAACTTAGATTAGGTAGACTAATCCTGGGTAGCTGGGTGGACTGTCTCCTTCCATGCTAAAGGCAAATTATGCCTGGGCAAACTTCTTGACTGCACTGCTCCATCCAATCTCAGGGACTCACACGGCTCCTTCTCTGCTCGTGATCAGTAGCATCTCGCCAGTGACAGCACTCAGGCTGTGTCTTGGTTGGTGGATTCCCCTATTATCTAATTTCACAGATAAAAAAAATAGGCTCAGACAGGTTAAGTAACTTGCCAACTTCTCACAGCAAGTAAGTGGTAGAGCCAGATTTTGAACCAAGGTCTGTCTGACTCTAAAATCTATGCTCTTAATGACTCTGCTCTCCTTTCAGGAAGGACCGCTGGAGAAAATGATGAATTTTAATAATATGTTATTAAAAGTCATGAGGAAAGCTATAGAAGTACTCGAGGAAAAAGAAAAAATTAGAAGTTAAAGAAAAGGAGATCCATCAAAATTGGAAACACAGAAAATAAGGGAATTATCAGTTATGGATAATATCTTCAAAATGTAAAGCTATATAATACAAAATGTTATACATTTAGTGAAGAAAGACATATTGATCAAAACTGCTTCCCACCTGTAAAAGGATCTGCTGCAGGCAGTGTGTTAGAAGATCCTGATGAAGAGCCTGGAACATACCGACCACCACCTGTGCATGCAAACAAAGAAAAATCTGAAGTACGCCAGAATCCTGAATTTCATAAACGGCACAATGCTTACATCAGAAGACTCTAAATGTGGGGAGAAATAAAAGAGCAAGGCTGTCCCATGACAGAGTAAGAGGAGTTATAGTCAGAAGTCTTATAGTTGGAAAGGTTAGTAAGAAACTAAAATTTCAGTGATTCTCCAAGTTTTGTTTTTGTTAACTTTAATCCTTTATTGTATCTTAGCTTCTGCACTTAAATATTAAAATAACTAGGAATTCAAACATAAAAAGATAAATTGTAGTTGGTCTCTGACCTAAATAATATACACATACAATCAGTTCCTGTTCCTATACGAATTCACTAGAATTCCTGCTGCTGTTGTTGCTATTAAACCACAGGCACCAAATGTGAATCTTTTAGAGAACCCCTGGGTTCATTAATTCATGTGTCAAACAGTGCATTCAGTGCTGAGATTCAGCAGGGAACAAGATTGCTTGTATCCACTGAAGCTTACAACCTACTGGAGAAAATTACAAAGGGGATGAGTGGTTCAAAGGAAACAGATTTCCCATGTATACATTTACAAATGTGTGGTGTGTGTGAGTACGTTTTGTTAGTATCTCTAAGGAAATAATCAGAGGCATCTACAAAAAGATACATCTAAGGATGCTGATAGAGTTTCAGAAGAGCAAAAAAGCCAAATCGTTGTTAGATTTCCAGACAGAGCCAGCTGCTTTAATATCTGTCCTCCATCCCACAAGATAGCTTATACAATACAGTACTCTTTTGTACTGTAGACTGATATTCCAACCAACAGAAATATCCAGGTAATAAACTTTTTTTTTTCTTGTTCTGTCAAGTGCATCTGCTGGGAGGGTCCTATCATTTATAGTTCGTGGTGAATCAGTCTGATAATCTGTTTAAGTCAACATGCAGGTGAGATTAACTTTATTATGTGAACGAACAATGGAATTTTGAACTAGAAGGAGAGGAGATAATTTAGGAGCATGAAGCATCTGTGAGGGAAGAAGAAAAAAAAAAACACCTGAGACTAGAAGAGGATATGGGATCCTTGCAAAACAAGGAAGAGCACTAGCACATGAAAGATAGAGTCAGAAATAATAGGAACCCATTAACAATAAAGTGTCAATTTCAAATTTTTATTTAGAGCTAGCCCTATATCTAAGAAAAGATAGATATAGGGCCAGCTCTATATCTATCCTATACCATGGCCTCAGTTCCCAGGGCCCAGAGCTCAGGCTAATACCTCTAGAATTAAACTCCATTTCCAAGGATCCCAGACTCAGACTAATACTACTGGGATTATAATACTACTGGCATGAGAACCTAATACCATTAATAACATTTTAGACGCTGTATACTATGTTATAAACAACTGACTTAAAATGAACATGTGGAATACAAATAACATGTAAACTAAAACTACCCATAGTTCAGTTCTAGATCTGATACATAACTAACTAGTTTAGCCTCATGTGAAAACAGAATTTCTATTTACTAAATTTCACCAAAATATATATTTTAAAAAGAAGCAATAACATGAAGGAACTTACAGGTTTCTTTTCATTTCAAATGACTGAATTAGTTTCAGTTTAATTTTATTTAGTTTATAGTGTGGCTGTATTTTTGAAAGAGAACGATTTACAATTGTTTCCATAAATACGAAATTACTATATAATTTGAGCCTCAAAAATATATATCTGCAGCAAAAACCTGCTGTAGATCTTGGTTTTTATTTAAACAGCTAATCATAATAGGTGTTTAAATACAACAAATAAAGAAAAAAAATAATCAACATTGGTGGAAGTATATAAGACTTAATACAAACCCTAACTTACCTGTAAACGGATCTGAAAAACTGGGGTTCCCAAGTCCCAACATTTGACCTTTTGTGTTATCAATAATAAATTTAGCCACCTGATCCAAAAACATAGGATTCAAATCATTCTTCTGCAAGAAGTTGTATGCAGTTAACCAGGGATCATCAGTGATGTTATATGGCAGTTTATATGATGGTCCACCTTCGTTGACATCAATTGAGAAAACATAATCAAACTCCTTTAATAGGAATATAGAAAGGAGATAAGTGATTACTATCTGTTCACATAAATTAATGACATACATAACACAGATTTATTTTAATACTTATAGTGATAAACTTTCTCCAAAGCACAATTTTAAAATCTTCCACTTGGCAAATAATGTTTAATAGCAACCATATGCATGTGGTGCAAGAATAGTAGTTCACTGGCAGGTAGATGTGGGGGATGGATTATTACTACATATTAATTGTAAGACCAAAGGATGGTTTCCAATTAGTTGATCTCAAGGCCAAAAGTATTAGCTGTTACCTTACCCTACTCATGAAAACATGCTGGCATTATAAGCACAGCCCTGCAGGGTCCCTCATGACCTGTCAAGTTAAGTATAGCTAGGCACAAAGCAATAGATGAAAGGTGACACAGAAGCACCTAATCCAAAATGGTTGGGAACAGCTTATCTATGTAACTACCAGAAGGCAAATAATGGCTGTGTCCATCACAAATGCAGCTCTCTCTACATGCAAAGATATTAAAAAAAAAAAAAAAAAAAAAAAAAATCTACTTCAAGACTGAGAATCTCCCCATTGAAATCTATTTTTAAATGTCAAAACACCAAAGAAAATTTTATTAGCATGGGGAAAGGGAAACGAAAACTTTTAATTTGTCTAATGCTTTAAGATAATAGCAATTAGAAAGAAGTCGACATACTTTCCCTTCATATAAAACTTTTCCAGATGTCTGCTGATTAGCACCAGATGAGCCAACAACATCACCAATTTTTATCCACCTCCCTTCACTAACACTCCACTGATAGGCTTCGACTTTCTCCCCATCTCTGATTAGGCGAGTCTGTCCTTCTCTAGTACCTTAAAATAAAAATTTTAAGAATCAAAGAGAGAATGGCAGAGTAAAATTTACAAACATTAGATAGAAAAGTTTTAACATTAAACTTTATATATAAAAGAGAATATGTATTTTGGTTTAATAGAAAATTTTATGAAACAAAATATTTTAAAATGTAATTCTACTGGAAACTGGCCAAAAAGAAAATAATGGTTTAAAAGAAACTCTATTGCGACTTCCCTGGTGGCGCAGTGGTTAAGAATCCACCCGCCTGCCAATGCAGGGGACACGGGTTCGAGCCCTGGTCTGGGAAGATCCCACATGCCGCGGAGCAACTAAGCCCGTGTGCCACAACTACTGAGCATGCACTCTAAAGCCTGCGAGCCACAACTACTGAGCCCACGTGCCACAACTACTGAAGCCCGCACACCTAGAGCCCGTGCTCCGCAACAAGAGAAGCCACCGCAATGAGAAGTGAGAAGCCCACGCACCGCAATGAAGAGTAGCCCCCTCTCGCCGCAACTAGAGAAAGCCCGTGTGTGGCAATGAAGACCCGACGCAGCCATAAATAAATTTATTTTTAAAAAAAACTCTATTAAATAAAGGATGGTTAAAAAGATGTGATTCTACTAAAAAGTAGCTGGCTGATCGAGAATAAAACAAGTTTTATTAACGGGTATCTTCTGACAATACTTCATTTCAGTAGATGATTCTCCATTCTTCTAGCTGATCAGGCCAAAAAGAGTAGAAGAGTGTGATTCCTTTCTCTCAATTCTAATCCTTCAGCAAATTCCATCAGCTCTATCTTTAAACTATAGCTAAAACACTACCTCTTCTCACCACCTCCATTGCTACTGGTTGGTACAAGCCACCATTATTTCTCAGTTGGACTGATTCAATGGCCTCCTACTATAGGCCCTGGAGCCCCCTAGAGCCTGTAACACTGGCTGTTTATTCTGCCTATGACATTCTCCACACAGATGTTAGCAAGATTTGCTCCCTTGTCTCCTTAAGGACTTTACCTGAAAGCCACATTCTCAACAAGGCCTTCAGTGGCAGAGACTGCTAGCTGTCCTCCAGAGATTCCTGCTCCTATTCCAACGGGTACAGCTGTAGCTGTCTAGTCGAAGACTACCTTATTCCGCCCCCTTACATTCTGTAGTCCCTAGATTACACAGAGTAATGGTCAGTGGAATCTGGGTGGGTGTGATAAATGCCAGTTCTAGGCCTAGTCCATCGTCTTCTACCCTCCCCTCTTATGCTGTCTGGTGGCTGAATACCTATAACCAAGGGGACCCTGCAAGCACATGATGAAGATGGTGATTTCAGCATGGGTCCCTGAATGACCTAGAGGAGTAAAATTATTCTACGAACATGTTCCAGCATACCCTGCTGTCAACTGAACTTTAAATGTGCAACAAATAACCTTCTCTTGTGTTAAGCCACTGACATTTTAGGATTTATCTGTTACAGCAACCAGTGCTATCCTAAGTATTATACATTTCCTGACCACTGAATTTAAAACTCCTGTTTTATTTTATTAAAACTCAACGCCTGCTTTACTTTTCCCATAGTACTTATCTGACATACTTGTATATTTACGTATTAACTTTTTAATTATCTGTCTCCTCCTGTAGAACATAAATTTGTGAGAACAGAGATTTCTGTCCCTTTTGTTATCTGTATTCCCCAGAGCTTAGACCAATGCAGGGCAGACAGTAGGTACCTAGTAAATATTTATTGACTGTGTATATATAGAGACAAAAACATTACATTTTTGCAAAGAACTGTAAGAATATTAAAAACATGAAATAATACAGTGGTGTTCAAACTTTTGGTTTCAATATTTCTTACAGTCAGAAATGTTATTCAGAAGTCCAAACAGCTTTTTTTTAATGTAGGTTTTATCAGTTGATTTACTGAATTTGAAATTAAAAATGAGAAGAGCAAAAAATATATTTACTTCATGGAAAACCGTAATAGATCCATTACATATTGAATAAATAATAGTTCAATGAAAAATAAGTATAGTTTTAAAAATTTAGTGAGAAGTCTGGCATTGTTGTACATTTTTGTAAATCTCTTTACTGTCTCTCTTAATAGAAGACAGCTGGATTATCATACCTGCCCCTGCATTTAACCTGTTGCAATCTGTTGCTTGGTTGATGTATACAAAGAAAATCCAGCGTCACACGGATAATACAGTTGAGAAACAGAGGACTAGTTTAAAAGCCTTTTCAGAAAAATGTGGATATTCTACAAGTAGTAGATCCTAAAGGTTACAAATTTAGAATCTGAAACTATATCAATGAATTTTTCATGCTCTATTATACTAAAATGCATTGGTCTATCTTATACTTTGAACTGTTCTTTTACCCATGTATGATTTTGTAAGACCATGAACTGGTCATTTGGAAAATACTGATTCACTGAGCTATGCAGATCTTCCATATGATTACACATTTTATTATTCAATATAAAAAAATTGCATTTGTTACTATTACCACTAATGTCACAAGTTTTCCAAAATTTCAATTTTCATTTGGAAGTCTGAATTTTATCTTTGGCAACAAATGCTGTCAGTTGTTTTCCTTAAAGTGACATTCTTGCTTTGTTCACTTTCAAAAAAATATCTGCCAAATACCTAAGCCTGAATAACCGTAGTCGTTCTTTGAAATAAAAATGGCATTCCCTGAAAAAAGGGAGAGTTCAGCCTGCAACTCAAATGACTGCAGAAGTACTTATCCCTGAGGCACATGGTCCTACGGTAAACTGTATGTGTACTTTACACTTTGTCATCCAGAATGTTAAAAATGACATGTACTAAAGGGCCAAAATGTAACAAAATTATTTTTTAATGCTTCATCAGGGACACTCTTAAGGGCAGATGGCATTTTTTTTTTTAAATGACGACTGCATAGCAGTGAAGAACACCATGACTACCTGATTAGTTTGGTGCCACTGCCTTGATCTATGTACTAAGGAGCCAGCAGTTTTACCCACCACCGCTTTTATACCATAAATGTAGATGATAACACAGTGTAAAAGGCAAATAGCATCTTAGTATTATAAAACTAGCTTTGACCACATGGATATCCTGAAAGGATCTCAGAATCCCCAGGGGTCCACAGACCAAGGGATCATGGATTTATCCAACCTAAGAGTTCATTTGAGACAACTACTGTCCTCTGATTTTAAACTCAAATAATCCCTAACTCATTAAGGAGACACTGCTTTATTTAAACTCATTTTTATTTTTAGTCTGTACAACCTCTCAGAGAATCCAATCAACCAAAAGGTATTAAATGAGTGACTTCCGAACACCTACTATATATGAGCTAAGTATCAGGTGATTTATTTAAAGAAAAAAAGATTCCTGTTTATGGGGAACTTAGCTCAAAGTCTTTAAAACTGTGAGGCAGAGGCAAAAAGAACATGATTTTTCACTGTGGTTATGCATAATAAAAAGTCTCAAAGATCAGTACCTGGCAATGAGACTAATACCGAATGACTTAACAAAACAATCTTTTTTTCTTGTCACTCATTATTCCAAAAGGCAAACATGGTAGCATTTTTTACTACTAGATACATTGAAATATTTACCAGGTTCATTCAGATGTTCCCTCC
Organism: Eschrichtius robustus; assembly: GCF_028021215.1. Lineage (NCBI taxonomy): Eukaryota > Metazoa > Chordata > Mammalia > Artiodactyla > Eschrichtiidae > Eschrichtius > Eschrichtius robustus. The sequence continues at coordinate 75,288,850 of NC_090833.1, forward strand.
CAGGAAGCTGCTCAGCATTAATGTCCCCTAAATCACCAGTTTTGGAATCAATGGTTGCCTGAGAGAGTTCTCTTTCAAAAGCCTTGATTTCCTCAGCACTTGCTGTCCGATCCTCTGATTCTGTAAACACTCTAATAATACCATCACTATAAGGAAACAGAAACTGATTTTAAGTCACTGCCACAGTAGGTTAACATTATCACACTTCAATAATCCAAAGCAAAAATAATCTGCATTTGTGAATATGAAAAATGTTACTATGTATTTATTGCTGAGTATAGAACTATGCTGATTTCAGCACACTACCCTCTATTACTTTCTAAAGCAATGGAAAGGGTGGAAAAAGACTATTTAAGGAAAAAGTTACTGGCAAAGAACAAAGAAATATGTACTTAAAACAATTTTCAATTCCAAATTAAATATTTACCATCATAAAAATCTACAGACATAGTATACACTTTTAAAGTGAATATTACACACATAGGTATTATGGTATAAAGAAGGGTAGTAAACTGTTTAACTTATAAAGGGCTCAAATACCCAGCATAGGGCTTAGAAAATACTAGATGCTCGATGTCCGTTCATTAGAAACGCAGGGAGCCTGTCCTTACTATGCCATTAACTAGCAATGTAACCCGAATCAAGAAAAAAAACAGTTTCACCTCTGGACTAGATGGCAGTCTCAGCCTCTATTCTCAGAAAAATGACTTCATTTCCATAATTTCTCTTTGTGAAATTTTGGGGTAGGGGAGGCAAGTTAGCCACTTTCAACTGTACTAATCCTACTCAACTCTACAGAAAAACTTGCTTACTTAACCTTCTACTAACAGCAGTGTTACCCCTTTATTTTCTTCAACTTTAAATGACTTTAGGGTGAAAATAACTAAACCAACAAATCAACCTGTGGCCCAGCCAAGGAGTAAAATACATCCGTTTTATTAGACACTGTATCCCTTATGGCTGTCGCCCTTTTTCCTCTTGCCTTCAGTGCCACAGTAGTCTATAATCCTTTCCCTCATCCATTTCTTCAAAAAACTCTTTATCTGTCTCCTCTCATTTACCTTTTTCTATCATTTTCTATGAAAATGTGATGTCAAAAAAGTCACTACTAACATCTTTCAAAGCAAATCCAAAAGCTTTCCTAACTTTCCACTCCTTAACCCCTCATGTACTTATTGACACTGATCACAATCTCCCTCCAAAATCTCTTTTCCATCTCTGAATTTCAACATCTGGATTGCTTTTTGTTTAGGCTACTGGCTTCTCTTTTTCTACCCACAGTGTATCACAAGTTCAGTCTTTAGTTCTGTTCCTCCCCTTCTATGTTTCTTCCCTCAGAGAAAGATGCCCTATTGCTTGACTCTGGAAGTTCTGTGCCAATCTTGATTTTCAGTCTCAGTTGCTACACTAGGACCCAGTCCAAATGCCCATGACCAATCTGCATGAGTGTGGCTTATCACCACTTGGATCCCAGGAAGTTATCACCTTCTTCACCAAACCAATTCTCACTCTTGTCCATTTTTATTAATGTGGACTTCTAATCATCCGAAGTTTGAAACTCTATCCTTTTCTGACATCTCCCCCTTCTGATCATTTTCCCTCCGCATTATCTCATTTTCTGGTCTTTTATCCATTAGCACTGCAGGGTCAATATTTCATAACTTTACACCTACTACTGCAATTGCTGCCAGCTTGGTTTCCTGCCCATTGTCACCACTAGTTAAATCTAACCTACGTATTTAATAATTCATAAGTTCTGCTTTAATCACAGCACTTCTTGCTCAAGAGCTACAACCCTTTAACCCCAAGCACTGAATCTAACAAATGCCGGGCATTCCAGGTTCTCCATAATTAAGCCCCACCCTACCATCTTCCCCTGTCATCCACTGTTCCCCAGCATTGTTCCTCCACCATTTTCCTTCATTATCTTTCAAAACCCAATTCAAATTTTTTCTCCAGAAAGTTTGCCCACACCAATCTCTAACTTCTCTAATTTCATGTTTCGACTGCACAACTTACAGTGCAATACTATTGTAATATATCGTGTATCATTAGTGCAAAAGCTGTTATACCTACTACTGTTTTGTTTAGTAACACAAATGTGCCTGTGGTCTCCCCAATTCACCTGAAATTCCTATGGCTTATCTCTGTGCACTCTAACACTTACCTAAGGCCTAGACACATATTATTGATTGACTAGAACATGAATACCTCGCACCAACCACAATGTCACCATTGTCTAGCACACAGCAGCACCATATAGACTGAGCTGGAAGTCGGATTGTTTGAGCACATTCCCCGTGTTTCCAGATTCTCAGAGATCTGTCTTCTGCTGTTGTCACAAAATCTAAAATTAATGAATACAGGAAAAATTAGTTTGAATAAATAAAATTAAGTACATTTATATATACCACCTTTCTAAATAGGCATACTGATTTTTAAACCCCAAAGTATTTATAAATTACAGCTTTAAATTTTATGTATTTGTCACTTATACAATATACAACTTCAAAAAATCACATTTTTATATATTTCACATCTTACACACTATACTTTAAACCAATAAATTATAAGAAGTCTTTCCTCAGATGCCCAAGAACTTTTTACAACACACCATCAAGTCTGAATTAATATGAAGATGATCATACAGTTTTCTCCTTTAGGAAAAATATACTTATGAAATAGTTACTAAATTATTCAAGTTACAGTTAGTAAATTGATTTAAATCATTAGCCCTCCGCCCCCCACCTCAAGATGGAATAGAACAATGCTCAATGCTCAATACAAAATTTAAAATATGGGGCTTCCCTGGTGGCACAGTGGTTAAGAATCTGCCTGCCAATGAGGGGACAGGGGTTCAAGCCCTGGTCTGGGAAGATCCCACATGCCGCGGAGCGGCTAGGCCCGTGAGCCACAACTACTGAGCCTGCGCGTCTGGAGCCTGTGCTCTGCAACGGGAGAGGGCACGACAGTGTGAGGCCCGCGCACCGCAATGAAGAGTGGCCCCCACTCGCCGCAACTGGAGAAAGCCCTCGCACAGAAACGAAGACCCAACACAGCCAAAAATAAATAAATAAATAAATTTAAAAATATGTGGTATAAGACAGTCTTACCTTTACAATTTGGAAAGACAGATATGCTATAAATATAATTTGTATGACCATAAAATACTTCAAGACACTCGCCAGTGATTTGCCACCTTCTAATACTAGCATCATTTGCACAGGAGAGAAATTCTGTTTCACTCAAAATTGCCAAGCCTCTTACACAGTCTTCATGCCCTGTATTTAAAAAAAAGAACAAGATTAATCAATAAAAATGGATCATTTGGTTGATGGCTCTATGTATTTTATTAACATTATAAAACACATACCAGTGAATATTAAAAACCGATTTTCAAGTTAGAGAAATACTTTTATTTTTCCCGGTAGAAAAACCTGATAGCCAAAATTTGTATTGTAGGCTTGGCAGTATTTTTTATCACCAGTCTTGGGAAGTTATTCTATATTTATCATATCTTCTCTAAATTATTTCTTAAAACTTTCTTAAACCCCTCCAGAAATAGGATTCTGATCCCCACAATTTTTTTTAAAGAAAATCCTTTATTTATTGATTGATTGATTGGCTTCATGGCATGCGGGATCTTAGTTCCCAACCAGGGATCAAACACGTGCCCCCTGAAGTGGAAGCTTGGAGTCTTAACCACCGGACCACCAGCGAAGTCCCCCAATTTTTACTCGACAATTCAACTTTTCTTCCCCAATAACAAGAGTAATTCATAACATACACAATATTAAAATATAAACAGATATATAACAAAGAGTAAATATCCCCTAAATTTCTCACCACATAATACTGAGATTAATATTTATAAAGCACCAAGAAAAGAAAAACTAAGATTACAAAAAAGATTTCAATTATTTAAGAGTTTGAAATAAAATCTTTATCACAGAAAAGTAAACTTTATTAAAATGTGAAATAGGTTGAGAGAGATTAATTTATCTAAAACCACACAATCAGTGGCAGAGCTAAAGCAAGAATTCAAGTTTCCTGCCTCTTATTCCTACTTCTTTTAATTCAACCAAAACATAAATATAAAGCCAAACATTGTTGCTTTACCAAGGGAAATATTTCATAATTTATATAAATGCAGGCATTAAAATGATAAAATAAAAATTAATGACTATTGATTTTTTAAAAGGGCAAGAATTTATGGAATGAAAACTGCTTGTGTTATGCTGATTGTATATATACATACGTGTGTGTGTATTTATTCCTCTCATCAAAGGATATTAAATGTTTTTAAAAACTTGATAAGATTCCATTTTTTTCAATATTGAGGCACTGTAGATGCCACTACAATTTTTTTTAAAAGACAAAACATTCTCAGAAGTTTGTGATCTAATAAAGGAGACCAGAAGTCAAAACCTTTCCCATGCTCAGTATTTCCTATGCTGATTCAGATTAGCTATAACAGATTAATAAAAACTTAATACATATGTATATATGTTGTATATGGAAGCAGAAACAAAGGGATGTTTAGTTATAACTCACTGCCCATTTTCCACCTACAGATAGTTTTATCTGCACAAAGGGACTTCTTGAAGTATTATCCAGGATGCTGATCAACTTTTAAGGAATAAATACAAGGAAAAACAAACAAACAAAATCATACCAAAAACGTTAAGTGCCCCACAAATAAATCATCAGTTCTAATATTAGACAGCAGATGCCTCGTTTTAGGAGTTATTTAATAGCTGAGGTTTTAAAAGACTACCCATCTGAAACCACAACATAAACAAAGCCTGAAAGTTGTTATTATTAAACAATGTACTTCAATATTAATAAAAGCACGACTGATGTTTTCCTCATATATGAAGATAACACTACTGACCCACCCTCAATAAGACTTATGCTTGGAAGTTTCAGGCTGAACTTGTTCAAATGACAACCAAAACATAACTGAGTACCAAAAATTACATATATAAAATACACAGAAGCACATACCCATATTGTAGCTATTTGTTAGTCCATATCTGGTCGTTTTATGAGAGGTCTCAGTACATCTTTTAAAAAGATATTACAGGGCTTCCCTGGTGGTGCAGTGGTTAAGAATCCGCCTGCCAATGCAGGGGACACGGGTTCGAGCCCTGGTCTGGGAAGATCCCACATGCCGCGGAGCAACTAAGCCCATGCGCCACAACTACTGAGCCTGCGCTCTAAAGCCCGCGAGCCACAACTACTGAAGCCCGCGCACCTAGAGCCTGTGCTCCGCGACAAGAGAAGCCACCTCAATGAGAAGCCTGAGCACCGCAACGAAGACCCAACACAGCCAAAAATAAATAAATAATTAAAAAAAAAAAAAGATATTACATATTAACTGTCAGAAAATTTACATTCACCCAAGTTAAATGGCTAAAATACACTGATGTTTTTCAAATACCACTTTAAAACTTCTAAATTTTTGAAAAAAATCACCTGTGCAAATAGGAAGCAAAGAGATTACAAAATCTGTCTACTCTGATCTTACCAGAAAAAGTCCTCTCGCATCTTCCAGCCTTCCACAGTTTAATGGTCTTGTCTGCTGATCCAGTTAACATTAAGCCCTGCTCAGGTAATATCTTTACTGCCCATACTGCAGCTGTATGACCCTGTGAGAAAAATGGGTATTAAGTTAAATTGCCACAGAATCATCATCTTTAATTATTTTCTTGAATATTCACATAGAACTACTGTACCTGTAAGGTCATCATGCATTTGTCATTCAGCCAGACTTTAGCAGTAGTGTCCCATGAGCCACTAAGTAATGTCCCAAATTTTCCAGATGAAAGACTACAAACTAAAGGGAAAAAAGGCATTAATTAACACATTTTCATAGAGAAAAATGCTCAACCTTGCTAGTTATTAAAATACTACAATTTTAAAAACACTTTATGAAGTGACAGTATTAGCTAATTAAGGCTCAACTCAATGGAAATGCAGAAGAGTGCAGCGGTCAAGAGCACAGACTCTGGTGCCAGGCTGCCTGGGTCCAAGTCCTAGCTATACCACTTAGGAGCTGTCTGACCTCAGGGATATTACTTAACATCAGATTCCTAGACTGTAAAATGAGGGAGCAGGATTAAGTGGGTTGCACAATCCCTTCCAGTTCTAAGAAACTACACAGGAAAATAATGCAAATGATTTTCAAACGCTATTTATATAGTTATTTAGGGTCACTTTAGTTAACATGACAGAAAAAACTAGAGTTAAGCTGACTCATTTCATTACTCAACAGTAATGAAATGGTTAATTTAATGCCTTATGATCTTGATGTAACACTGTACAAGCTAAGAATTATAAATACGAAAAATTATCTAAAAACATGGAAACAAAAAAGACAGAGTTCTGATTAAAAATGGCAGATTATCCACAGTAATGCTATAAATGGTATTAATCTACAAGGACAAAGAAAACAGAAAACAACATAACTAACTTAGCAAAATGGAGGTTACACAGAAAGCGATGAGAAGCAGAGTAACTGGCCCCACAGAACTGAAACTAAGTATCCAGCCACTAGGTTCCACAGAGGATGGGGCTAAGCAGAGGAAATGAAAAATGAGAACACTGATTCAAAGGCTGCACACAACAGAGTGAAACACCAGACCTCTCCTCTCAGCCTACAGTGTCAGGAGAGTACTTCCTTATCCACTGCAGGAAGGAGACTGGAGGTTTATTCTCTGGAGGAACTGAAGCAGCGTTTCTAGACTCTGGTCACCAGGCATAATAAAGGGCTGGAATAAGGAACCCTAAGAAACACAAGGGGAATAAGCAGAAAGTCTCCATCCTGAAATGTGGTACCTACAGTCCCCCTGCTCCCAAAGTAAGAGGCAGGAGGACTGAATAATGTTAAAGAACTCCAGATGCAGACATTCGAGAGGGTTTCCATCTAAAAAGTCAGACCATCAGATCACCCTTTAATGAAGCCCACCAATCATCAAGCTCCACCTACACGAAAGAGAAAAACCAAAACAAAGAAACAGAAAAATAAGGGGCAAGGGGTTTGGGGGACCCATAAGAAACAAATCCAATTTCAGGAAGCAGAAGAAAAATCTCCAATACAATATTATTTGCAAACAGATATATAAAAAAAGAACTAATGAGAGAACAAGAAAACTAAATGCTAAAAATAAAAGAACCAAACTGAAAAAATAATAATAAAACTAGGCGGAGAAAAGTCTCCTGAGAATTAGACCCAAAAGGCAAATATATGAAAAATAGGAAAGGATAATTAAGAATGTTAGAAAGTAATTTCAGAAGGTCCAACATCTAACAGGGATTCCAGAAAGAGATAATTGGGGAGGGAGAGGAGAAAGATGAGGCAAAGAACACAGAAATAGTACAAGAAAGATTCCTAAAAATGAAGGTCATGATATCTAGATTGAATGAACCCACAAAAGTGCCCAATGAAAGGCACTTTGAGAAACAGAGATAGACACGCATTGTGAAATTTTATAACATTAGAAATAGAGAAGACTCCAAAAGTTTGGGAGGGGACCAGAAAAGTGTCCCATAGAAAAAGATGGGGAATCAAAATAGCATCAAACTTCTAAATAACACTATACACTAAAAGACAATAGAGCAATGCCTTCAAAATTCTGAGGTTAAATGGTTTTAACACAGGATTCTACATCTAGCCAAAAAATCAAATATTCAATAAGACTAGAATAAAGCTATTTTCCAATATGCAAATACAATATATTTAACCCCCATGTCACAGCTTTCTTAGGAAGCTGCAACAGCTGTATTACACTAAAATGAAAGAGTAAGTTAAGAATGACAAAAACATGGGATCTAGGAAACAGGGAAATCCAGGATGACATTAGCCCAGGTAGTACCAATCCAACAGAAGGCTAGAAGGTTACAAGAGGAAGTTTCCAGGAAATACATGGAACATATAAATATTTTAATGTGTGTGGTAGCCATTAGTGATATTCATCAAATATTTTCTGCTCTTCACCTTCTAAGCAAATGCTAAGACTGAACTCCCCAGTTCCTTTGGCTTTAGGCATGCTACATGACTTGTTCTGGCATTGAAAAATGAGCAGAAATAATGTTACTTCCAGGTGGAAGCTTTAAGGACAGGTGCACAATGAAGCCATGCTCCCTCCCCACTACTCCAATATCTATGAAAGCACATGTTGCAGTGAAGCTTCTGTCATCCGGATCCCTGAGTGATTACAGGAGCAGAGCCCCCTGCTGCACTGGATCTATAAGAAGCAAAGCAAACTTACTGCATTAAGCCACTGTGATTCTGGAGATGTCTGTTACCACAATGTCACCTAGCCTACCTGACTGATTCAGAATTAGTAGCAAAGGTGAGGCACTGCTGAAGCAAAAAGCTGAAATATATGGCAGTGGCTTAACAGGCAGGTAATGAGATTATTACCACAGAAGAGAAGGCTGGTGCTCCTTATCATGTAGTAAGGAACATCTGGTAAAGCTGTTACCGGCAATAACTCAGGACATGACAAACTTGTAGTCTAAAGAAAGAGGTTGGAAACCAGGACTTCAATGATGGGTGTCGCTTACTATTGGCCACATTTGGCTAGGTACTAAAAGAATGGAATGAGATCAAGAACTGGCTGGTTCCCAGCCAGAAATGAAGAGTCCAAACTTAGGGATTTACAGAGTTGGAAGAGCCAATTGCTTCTCAAGCCCAAATGAAAAATGTAAACCCGAGAAGGCCTTTCAGCAGCAAAGGACAATTGAAACCCAGCCATGTAACAGGAACAAATCAAAAACACGGCCATCCATCCTGCCAAAACTTCCAAATGGATTTAAAGCATTTTCAAAGCAAAGAAAATTAAGGTTGTTGCCCTGAAAATAAATGCTTTCACCTGGGAAAATAGCTCAGGGAAAAGAACCTAAAGGTTCAGCTTTCCAACTAAAGTCTGAAAGGCACAAGGTTTCAGTAGCTAAATATGAAGAGGCACACAGGGAAAGAAAGAAGGAGAGATGGGGAGTAATACAGCAAATCTAGACTACAGCTGAGGTATGACTACTGACAAAGAGATCTGACTGGAAATCAAACAGGTAAAAAATATAAGTTTTTCAAAGAGTTATGCTGCCAATAACTAAAAATGTCCGTGACTGTTCAAGACTTAACATGACCCTTGTGCACCTAGCTCCCACAGGCAGAAAGCAAGTTGAAAAAGCTGGTTAGTCCCCAAGGAGGGTTAATGTGACCAAGGAGAATAATAGAAAAGAATCCCAGGGTGTTAAAGGAAAGCCATGAAGAAAAATGGATTGGGAAACCCCTTTTGGAGAGCAGAGGAAACTGATCACAAAAACCTATCACTCCCAGAGTAGGGGGTCCTTGAAACAGTCACCCATCTGAATTTCAGATGACTACAGATTAGAAACTGCTGTCTTGCATTGTTCCCTTTTCTGAATGGGAGTGCTTCCTCTGATTACCCTCAATATTCCACAGTTGTATAGTGAATGAATGGGTGACAGGTAACTTGTGTTTTTTGGTTCACGGATCTCCAAATTTAAGAGGAACTATGTCTGGACCTGATGTAGAAACACCTGAGCATCATTTCCCTGATGTTTAGAATACTATGTATCGTCCAGAAATTCTTAATTTTGAACTTGATGCTGCAACTGGATGGGACTTTTGGCTTCTCTGACATTAAGAGAGAAGTGGGTATATTTTGCCTGCAGAAGAGAGAGCAAGCTGAATAACCAGTAACCAGAGGTAAACTGTGGTAGCGCTCTCTTTTTGGGCCCTGGCACTTGCCCCGAAGTGTGGGATGGCACTTTCCTCCTCCATTACCTAAAACCGCAACTTGTAAAGTAACTGGAAACTGTTATATATATATATTGACTAAAAAACAGTACCACTCTACCATTTAGAAAATAAAATTTGGGCTAGAAAGCTAACAAAAAAATGACATGACATAACGATGTCAATCATTAATTTCTTCATCTCCTACTCACTGATGTGGTAGGTTTTAAATTTAAAAAAGAAAGAAAGAAAGGAAAGAAGGGAGGAAGGGAGGGAGGAAGAAAGGAAGAAATGACATTTGGCCTCAAACCATCAAGTAACTTAACAAAATAACAAAAGATGACCTTATGATAAAGTAGAAACAAACCAGGCAGAAAAAATACCCTAAAATGTGAAGCAGTATTTTTACTGCACAGGTTTCTATGAGAAACACCTCAAAAAAAAAATCAAGATAAATATGATTACATAAAATAAACTTTTGCATTACAAAAAGAAAAAAAGAAAAACAAGAACATATATAAAGTTAAAAAAAGATAATGAAATGAAAAAATATTTGTAATTTGTAGCAAAGGATTAATAACTCTAACTTATAAAGGACTTTTAAAATGGCCAATAACCCCACATTATATGGACAAGAATATAGTTCTCAGGAAAGAAAATGCCAACAGCCCTTCTGTATATGAAAAAATGACCCCTCCATAATGAGAGATGAAAATTGCCCCATACTAAAATACCATTTTTCACTTATTTTGGCAACAATCTAAAAATCTGACAACATACTTTGTTGATAAGGGAAATAGGGACGTATATACTGCTGTTGGAAATGCAAAAAAAGTTTTAACACCTAATGTGGGGATTTGGCAATAACAAAATTAAATATGCATTTACCCCTTGATCCAGAACTAGATATCATACCTAAGTTACACTCACAAAAGAACAAAATGACAGATGCACAAAGACACTTGCACCAGCAAAAATTTGGAAACTTAGATATCCATCAATAGGGGACTGGCTAAATAAGTTAAAATAGCTATAGTACAGCTATACAGTGAAATACAATGCCACAGTAAAAATGAATGACGATTTCTATATACTGAAATGAAGTAATCCCTAGGACAATATTATCAAGCAAAGTAGCCAGGGCAGAAAACTGCAGTAAGATACCTTCTATCTAAGAAAGGGGCAACATAAATATACATACATATTTGCTAATTTTTTTTTCAGAAAGAACAGAGTTAATAAACAATTAGTTACTTATAAGGATGGCGGGAGAAGGCAATATAGACAGAATCCAGATTTCTCTGAATGCACCATGTTGAATAGTTTTTTCTTTGCAATTACGTATGCTTTATATAATTACAAAACAAAATTAAGTTAAAAACAAATCCTGGTGAGCACCACTACAACTCAAATTGAGGTTTTTAAATACTATCTCCCACTAAAAGAAAAACATAAGGCTTCTTGGCAAAATGGCTGATTTCAGGTCTAGAACATTTTGTACTACCAAAAGCAAGGAAGACCACTGAAGGTCTTATCAAGAGGCCACAGGAGCCAATTTTTTAAAGAGGTTTCCAATGATCAAGTATGGGACAATTTGAGAATCAAAAAAGAAAAAAAAAAGATGTTAGGGAATCAACTCATTCTGAAACCCAGTAAAACAGGTGACAGAAGGGGCAAGAAAAGCACTTATCCTGTCTTCTCTGTGTAAATGTCTCACACTGTAACCAAAGAGTTGATGTGAAAAATGCTAGCTATTAAATCCAGAAATAATGGTAGAACTAGAGTATAATTTGCAAACTTTAATGAAATATTGGATCTATGCAATGATCATCAGTAGATGTTAAAGACTTATTTTCAAAGGCTGATGGGAATTTTATAAAGAATGGATGAATCTTAACATCATGAAAAGAAATATTACATGCCTCCTGTTGTGCTACAACAGAAAGTATACAATTCTTGCTCAAAACTTGAATCTGAATCTGATCAAACTTCTAGATCTAACAGCTTACAAGACTACAGGACTGAGGAACATGAGGCTAGAAAAATGAGGCTTTAACCAGCAGAGTTCAGATTACAGGAAATTCTATAGGTAAAATAAGCTGGTTTCAAATAGAGAGGGGATTTAAAAAAAAGAAAGAAACTAATAGATCAAAAGACATGTGGACCTTGTTTGGGTCACAATTCAAACAAACTGTAAAAAGAAACATTTGAGACAACTGGGTAAATTTGAACATTCACTGGATATTTGGTAACGAGAAATTAGGTTTTGTTTTGTTTTAGGTGTGATAATGATATTGTTTTTAAAAAAGAGAGAGGGACTTCCCTGGTGGCGCAGTGGTTAAGAATCCGCCTGCCAGTGCAGGGAACAAGGGTTCGAGCCCTGGTCTGGGAAGATCCCACATGCTGTGGAGCAACTAAGCCTATGCGCAACAACTGCTGAGCCTGCGCTCTAGAGCCTGCCTGCCACAACTACTGAAGCCCATGCACCTAGAGCCTGTTGTCTGCAACAAGAGAAGCCACCGCAGTGAGAAGCCCGTGCACCCCAATGAAGAGTAGCCCCCGCTCGCCGCAACTAGAAACAGCCCGCACACAGCAATGAAGACCCAACGCAGCCAAAAATAAATAAATAAATTAATTAATTAATTTTTAAAAAAAGAGAATCCTTATCTTTTTGAGGGGTCAGCAAACTGTGGCCTGTGGGCCATCTGTTTTTGTACAGTGCACAAACTAAGAATGGTTTTTATATTTTCAAGTGGTTGAGAGAAAAAAAAAAAAAAAGGTACTTGCTGACATGTGAAAATTATATGACATTCAAATTTCAGTGTCCATAAATAAAGGTTTATTGAAACACAGACTTGTTCACTCGCTTATTTATTGTCAGTGGCTGCTTTTGCACACAATGGCAGAGCTGAGCAGTTGTGAAAGTGACTGTATGGCCTGCATAGCCTGAAATATTTACTACCTGGCCCTTTACAGAAAGTTTGCCAAACCCTATTGTAGTGCTATATATTGAAATATTTACAAATGAGATAATATATTGGAAATTTCCTTTAAAATAATATTTTGGAAGAAGCAGAAGATGAAGCAAGATAGGCCTTGTGTTGATAATCCTTGAAGCTATGTAAATACATGAGTAGAAAAGGTCATTACACTATTCTCTTTTATGTTTGTTTATATATAACTTATTATAAAATACTATGTCTCTACTTTTGTATACACTTGAAGATTTCCTTCAAAAAGTTTAAAAAAATCTGTATCACCCTGTATTGAAGATTTCCCATACCTACACACAAAACATTTTACAAACTCCTTAAAGAAATTAAGTTTAGAGTGCTTATGGGCCATACTATTTGCTTACAGATGTCCCAAACTATTCCAGATACATAAAAAAAAAGTAGTACACATACTGCATTGATTAAGCGTATCATTTTATAACAAAGAGCTGTTAAGCAAACACAAATCCAGGAATATAAAAGAATCAGACATACAAATCACAGAAAATGCTGTTTAAAAGTATTAAATACTCTCAAATAATGATACCAGAACCCTAAATACATTCCTTCTGGGGCTTCAATTTGCTGCATAAATACAGACATAACAGCCCAAAGATAAAGAAGTGCTCTCAGTTTTCCTGAGTAAATGAATTTCTTGCACAAGATAGCTGAAAAACCAAAATTACAAAGTATATAAAACCATAAACTCTTCCTTTTTACATATATGATCATGTCAGCCTTTACTGATGACAATAAGTCTGTAACAGAGAATTTGCAGAACAATGATGATCCAAAAGGTTTTCACTATTAAGCCATAGCTATAGGTAAAAAATAATAATAATAAAAACAAGGGAAAGCAGATATAAGAATTTTATCTTCAAAAGGATGAAACTTATTCAAACAGAAAAATACCAAAGCATTATACTCACCAGTATTTTTGTGACCTTTTAGTACATAAAGTGGCGCTGGACTCTCCAGTGAGAAAATGCAAATATTGTGGTCATTTCCTCCAGTGGCGATTAGTCCATGAGGGTACATGTCACTTGAAGGTATGATGCATACACAAGAGACAAAATTGGAGTGGCCACTCATACAGTGCATTTCTGTAAAGCCCCTGTTAGGACTGGAAAGACATGATAATTAATAAGATATACATTTGTCCTCTGACTTAGCCTAGGACAGACGTTGTCAAATACTAATTTTCTTTTAGTATCTAGGTTGAACTTTATATACTACTTTAAGAATCTATTGTTTTAAATTAAATATTAAATACCTAATTTGTCTTAGCTACTACAGAGGCTTAATCAGATTAGGAGAAGTTTAATTAGTGTTTCACTGTTAAGAGTATGTTAATTAACAGAAAGAACAAGGAAGTAAAGGAAAGGAGACAAATATCGTTAAGTGGTTTTATTTTCCCTCCATCTGCATTTCTACTGATCAGTGATTGTTACCGTAAGAAATCTCTGGTGAAGTGAAACATTCATTCAATTAGGATAATGGAATCTACTACCAATAAGCCGTAAACACACTGAGGACATTTGCACACTGAAACATTAACTTAGTACTCATTAGTATAGCGTGTGTATCTAAATAGCTAGACTATCAATCACTTCCAATATGCAAACTAAAGGAACTAATACAGGGACATATAAATGACTGCTCTAGGGACACAGCATATTAATAACTGCCTGGGAATTAGAATGATTACCAATTTGTTATACACATCCTTCACTTAGCACCACTCCCTTACATAACAAGTCAAACAACAGATTATGATATACTATATGTGGAAGGCAGTAAGTTAGCTGTAGAGGGGGATAAAAGAATTATATCCCTGATTCAAGCTAAATCAAGGAGTTTGTGATCTAGCTGAAGGAGATAAAACAACTGTACATAAAAGAGAAGACTCCCAGATAAAGACTGCACACATGCTTATCTATATTCACTCCCTTCCCAAACACCACAACAATATGTATAATGTATATTTTATATCTATCTAACCATCTATGTATATTTTAAGAAAGGCATAAACCCACAAGGCCAGAGAGAATAAGAAAAAAAAGAACAGAAATATAATCGAATACTGAAAGCTGACAGAAAAGTAGTAAAGGCCTTAGGATACTTGAGAAAAATGAGTTCTAAGCAGGCATCAGGGAAAGTAAGAGGCCCAATTTACAAATGAATCTGCAGAAGGCTCAAGAATTAGCAGCACTATGTATCTCTAGGAAATGGGAACAAAAAACTAGAATTAGGAAGACTAGTTGAAAGTCTTTGGAATCAGACACAGAATCATATCAAAAAATCTTCAAAGTAAGGTATTTGGTAGTAGCTATTTTTAACTTGTTTACTTTATTTTGGTGTTTTTTTTTTTAAGTGTGGTCTTAGAAACCTTTTTTTTTTTTTTTAATTAATTAATTTATTTATTTATTTTTGGTTGAGTTGGGTCTTTGTTGCTGGGCACGGGCTTTCTCTAGTTGCGGCGAGCGGGGGCTACCCTTCATTGCAGTGCACGGGCTTCTCATTGCGATGGCTTCTCCTGTTGCAGAGCACGGGCTCTAGGCGTGCGGGCTTCAGTAGTTGCGGCTCGCGGGCTCCAGAGCGCAGGCTCAGTAGTTGTGGCACACAGGCTTAGCTGCTCCGCGGCATGTAGGATCTTCCCGGACCAGGGCTCGAACCCGTGTCCCCTGCATTGGCAGGCGGATTCTTAACCACTACGCCACCAGGAAAGCCCTAGAAACCATTTTATCAATAAGCCCAAAGAAATGTAAAAGATAGGACATGTTTAAAAATCTATATTATATAAACCACTAAATCTACCTAAATGTGTCCCTTAGCACTCCCCAGTACAGATGGATGCTTGTGTGTATCTACCGTAGTGATCTGTGAAGCTCTTAATGGCAGAATCCAGACCTGGTTCTTCCCAAGTTTGTAGCACAATGTTGTACATGGTAATCATTAAGTACTTCTTGAATCAGTGAAAAAATGCTTTAAGCATCAAGAAAAAAAAAAAAAAGACAGACACTCCAGCCAGACAACTGCCCCTCTTGTACCCAGCAAAAGTCTTAAGTTTTTTTTTTTAGAAAAGGTGAAAGTCTTTGGCTGGGGGTAGACACAAGGCACAGTTGAGCCTTGGGGTATGAGAAACATGTACATTCACCATGGAGGCCAAGACCACCAAAGACAAAACCTAGAAGCCAGGCAATCATCCTCTAGGCAGGAGATCAGCCCTATGAAACAGTCCAGCCAGATAACCCTACAGTGAAGCTCATAACCATGAAGCTCCACCAATACACAGATCTTCCCAGGAGTTTTTTACTTCTCCCCCCCTTAATGGAAAGCACAGAATAAGAATTACCAGACATTTGGGGTAAAATAGTGACCAAAACAAACAGGGAGGGGAAATAACCAATTTGGAGGAAACAGACCACTAAGGAGAAAATAACTTTAAAAAACTCAGCATTGCCATCCTTAGATATAAGATACTGCAACCATGAAACAAAAACATAATTTCACAAGAAGTTAAGGCAACTTCTGAGGAAGTATAGTAGAGAGAGAAAGAAAGAAATTTATAGAGAGAAATTAAAAAGCAATTTAGAAACAAATTCAATATATGAATAAAAAGTTCCAGAAAAGAGGACAGAGAAAATAAGATGAAACCAAAGAATTTAAGAAAACGTCCCAGAACTTATGCACATGACTTATGGACATTAAAAAGGACCACACTTAATGAATGTGAAAAATGAATGAATATAGACCACCTCCCAGAGAGAAAAAAAATAATAGGTCAAGAGTAAGAATGGCTTCAGACTTCTCAACTGTAACACAGTGAATACAGTGGAGCAATGGCTTCAAAATTCTTAAGAAAATTAGGAAACTACAATGCTACAAACATTTAAATTATTATTCAAGTAGCTAGGCAGGCTAAAATCATGTTCCAATTGCAAGGTCTTAATACATTTATTATCACTGCACTGTATTTCAGGAAGCTCCTGGAGGATGTGCTCCAATAAGGTGTCAAGGAAGAAAACCAAGATAGTTAAAGGATATTGATAATAGAAATCTAACACAAGAGGTCCAAAAAGGGATTCTCGAGAAGACAGCGAAGGGAGATCCCAGGATTAGCTGTGGCACCAGAGGCAGACAGACCAGGTCAGAAAGTTTTCATCATCAGGAAAATGAAACTGTTATATATCCAATGTGTCTAGAGGTCTTGAGAGGAGAGTTAGACAACTAACAAACAATATGAAGTTGAATTAGTGATAAATACATAGACAGTTAAGCAAATGAAAACCAAAAATAAGACAATTATTAGCTATAGGGAGATCATAAAATTGTTCAGGAAAAGTTATCATAGTTTATTCCACAGCTCACGTGTAGATAGACTCTGTACAGTCACAAAACACTGATATAGTCTACATTAAATTAAACTATGTTATAAGGATCAGGACATAGAAAGGATGCATATGTGATGGGGGTTGGTAGAGGGTAGAAATGAGAGCTAAATTTTCATATTCCATAATAAGAACAGAAAATGCTAAAACAGAAAACTAAAAGAAATTTTAAATGAAAAGAAATAGCAGTATAGCACTTTATATACAGATATGGAAGCAAAATTCAAAAATAAGCCATTAAAAGAGATGAAAATTTTGCCTCCAAGAAAAGGGAATAGTGGGTTGGAGGGTAGGAAGGGAATGGCTCTAATTTCTTAAACTCTGCAGAACTACTTGACTAAGGACCCAAGGTGCTGAGTGTTTACATGAGGGAGAAGTCACTCCAGCCTTGGCATGGTCAGGGAAAATTAACACATGATGTTGAATCTGAAATTGGCATCTTTCAAATATGGGTAGTTTTCAAAAGGCAAAGCAATCGTTGGTGACAGACTTGGGAAATCCAGTTTACTATGAGGTGGGCTTCTAGAGGCTTGAAGCCGTCTGCAACAATGGCATGTTGACTGGTTCAGTTCAATGTACAACCAAAAAATGGCATCTCCATTCTGAAGTGCCTTCAGAAGACCCGGAGGCTTCCTCGGTTTTCAGTGGGCTCTTGTGAAAGATGAAATATCTGGTTTAGTCCACCCTAGAATAGAACTATTTTGCCTCCTTGAAACTAAATTAAATCCCCCCATCATTATCAGTCCATCCCTACATTATCCACCCCAATCCAGAGCCCTATCAACAATGTACATGAGAAAATAAAAATGTTTACTACTTGGCTCCAAACATTTTACTGCACTTCATTGATTTTATTAATATACCATGAAATAAATAGAAATTGTCAGGATGTCAGCCTTGAGGACACTTTTTATCACACTAAAGGTACGGTTGAGACACTAGTTAGGATGCCTAAGAGTGACTATGAGATGCTCTACCACAGCACTTGGAAATGAGAGGAAAACAACCTTATCTCACCAATCACTCACTATGGAGCCCTGTGCCTGCTACAATGCAGGCTCCCAATCAGTGTTAATTGAATACCACATGAATTCTAAAAAACAAAACCGAAAGACAACGTGAACTAAGTGAAAAGAACCAGTTTTCAAAGAGAGGGTCATTGCAGCTCAGTTTGTCAAGTTCCTGTGATGCAGTGATTTAAGCTCCTGTCAACCTAACACAGTCCTACAATGTAAAAGTTTGAGGATTTAGCTGTTCAACAGAATTCAACTATTACAACAAGCATCCTTTAGCTACTCTTTACTGCAATGTTCATATCCTACTGGGCATGTGCTTCTACTGAACAAAATTTTAAATGTACAAGCTTAATCAGTAATTTGTACTCAAATACACAGAAGTTATGTATCAGTGTTACCAAGTGGTTTGGAATATCACAGAATCTTAAGCATTAGAGAAGCCCTTATCTAATTCAATATAGGAGTTTCCTCTACAATATCCCTAGTTTAGTCTGTCCTATTTTGGCTGCACTACTGCAAAAGCCTCTAAACAGGTCTCCTTCCACATTTATCCCTCTGCGATTCATTCTCCACCTGAAGCTAGCAGAAACTTCTCCA
The DNA here is from genome assembly GCF_028021215.1 of Eschrichtius robustus. NCBI lineage: Eukaryota > Metazoa > Chordata > Mammalia > Artiodactyla > Eschrichtiidae > Eschrichtius > Eschrichtius robustus. Next base: position 75,307,616 of record NC_090833.1, read on the forward strand.
CAGGTAAATCAAATCATGTTGTCCTCTGCTTGAAACTCTGAAGGCTTCCACCTACTAACTTCTTTCCTCAGCCCTCTTCCCAGGGCATGATCTGGCTCCCGCCAGCCTCTAAGACCTGCCCTCACCTCACCGTTCATTCCCTCCTGCACATTGGGAATTTCCTCCTTCTCAATCCAGGGCCACTGTGTTTGCACCTCCTACTGTCTATAGTGCTCTTCCAATTCAACCCTTCTGGTTCCTCACTCCCTTGACCACCTCAAACTCAGTATCATTTAAGAAAAAAAACAAATGCCAAAAACACCTTCCTCAGAGAGGTTTCTTTCTTTCACATCGCTCTCCACTCAATTCTGTATTTTATATCTATATTTGTTTTCTTCATAGTACACATGCCAATGTGCAATTATTTATTTGGTTGTTTCTTCATCCATCTTCCCTCCCAGACTGTAGGCAAGATCTATAAACACAGGAAACCTGTCTGTCCTTTTATTCTTCTTCAGGATCACAAATAGGAGCCACTCAATAAACAGTTATCATCTGAATTTATGGATGAAAATGTATGGTTTCAATGAGTGAAACCTCTGATGGGAGAGTTACTACCTGAAGTAACTTACCTCAATTTTTCCCTATCTGAACTGAAATCTGTCTTCCAGGTCTTAAATTTCCTGTTACAACAACTAAATCAGGGCTAAACACTTGAACTTGATTTGGACTGGACCTTAACCTTCTGTTTCCTAATATTTTTTGATTAATCTCTCTGAAAATCTTTTGAAGGCAGTGGGCTTTCTCTCCTCAAGAAAACCACTCCCTCACATCCAGAAAACATTTGAGGGGTTTCATCCCCTCCGCCCAAGTCCATCACATACCCCAGACTAAGAAAGTCTGAGTTGGACAACGTGGAGAGGAGCCAAGGCAACGTTTTGCAATGCAATTTTTGAGAACCTTAATTCTCAAATTTGAGGGAAGACTACAGAACAAATTCCAGGGAAAGAAGAGGACTTAACTTAATTACACATGCCAGATGCTTCCACATGGCCTCATTAAGGAGGGTGCATCTGGCGTCAAAAGTTTTTCAAATCGAAAAGAAACACAGGAAATCATCGTCCACAAACTGAAGCCACAAAAAATAAGAAGTTCGTCCAAGGTCACTCAGTCGTTTAGTGGTCAAGGTAGGACAAGAAAGTAGGTCTCTGTTCCCCCAACCCGGTGTTCTTTCCACGTAAACCTCACTAGTTTCTTACACTGCGTGCCCAGACTGCCAGTGCTCTAAGAACTAGGAGGGAGCGTGGACCGTCGGAAAGGCCGGGAAGAGAGGAAGAGAGCAGGATAGGGCAGGGAAGGGTCACTCTCTCCCCAGACGCCGAAGGAAGCTTGCAGCACAGCCGCGTAACAGCGGGACTCGTAGCGCTTACCTGTCTGGGACCCAGAGGCGGGTGGTGCGGTCTCGGGACACGGACACAAAAGCCCCCGGTGGATAGAGGCAGCATACCAGGCCCCGCACGTCCAACTCGTGGCCCGGAAGCGAGCAGCTCAGCCGGTACCTGGCGGCGCCGCTCGCCATGGCCCTAGTAGGTCCGGCGCCCGGTGCCCTGGCACCGCGCGAGATCAGTCCGCCGGGGAGGCCGGGCGTGCAGCGCGAGAGGGCCCGTAAGTTAGGGGCGTCGGGACCGGAAGAGCCCGAAGGCCGGTGCGGAAGGGCGGCCGGGAAGGGGCGCGCCCAGCGGGCCGAGTGACACAGCAACCCTGACATGCACACCGGAATTCATCATCGGCCTTAGCCCGCCATGACGCAGAGTGTGTGCGTCCCGACTGCTGAGGCCGTTGAGGAGCCGAGGCTCGATTCCCTCATGCGCGCTGGACCACCAGCGGAGAAAGAGATACCACCGTCCGGTCCCTCGGAGTGGGCGCCTGAATCCCGGTCCTTTCCGAACCCGCGTCCTCGCCGAGCCCCGGCTGAGCTTTTTATTGTAATGCCGGATGTGGACCGGACTACAAATCCCACAATGCCACGCGCCAGCGGGGCGTGAGTCGTAGGCGCGCCAATCCGGGTATTTTAAATCTTGGTCTGCTGTGCTGAGGGTTTTGTGGCTGAGTGAGTTTGCGTCGCTTGTAGTGTTGGGGACTGGCTTACGCCGCCGATTTCCCCAAACCTTCTCTGCGTAGTTTCCCGAGATTTTTTTTTTTTTCAATCTAAACTTTTTAAAATTAAAACGAGAGAGCTTGGGGCCAAGTTGGAAACAAATCACTTTCCTTGAATTCTGTGAATACTAAACCGGGTTTTTGGTACTTAAAAAAAAGTTTTATTTTACGCGTTAACTCAAAGATTTAAAATTTTCTCTCAAACTGTCACATCTCTATACAAATGGAAAATGCTGGGGCTAACTTAAATGTCTGAAAACACTAAGGGAGAAATGTCAGTAGCTTCTTTGTGAGACAACATACGGAATAGTTGGACAGTTAGAGGTTGTATGAGAGGATGTATCTTTTTCTTGCTACTCTTCTAGCAGAAAAGTTTTCTGCTGGGGCTCTGGAGCAAAAGACAGAGTAACAAGAGAAAAACAGGTGTTTTAACGTGTACCTCATATATACAAGGGAGAAATTCAGAGATGAATAACTCAAAGAGGTGACGAGAGCTTGGGCTTATATAGCATCTTAACAAAGGAACAATAAGTTTTTACACAAGCGATAAAAGAAAAGAACTTTTAAATCTTTAGAGGCAGCAAATTATGGGAAGCCGACTATATGGGAAACTAACAGTAGTTAAAGGTTAATTACTAAAGTTTTTATGTAGATTCTTCTGGTGCAGTCTCCAGGATGGTAAAGGTCTAAAGTTGTCTCCAATGATTAACTTTTGTCCTTCCTGGTTAAGAAGCAAGGAGGGGCACTTTGAAAATTTATATTCTGCTTTTAAGCAAATAGCAGGATAGTAGAGAACTTTTCCTGTACCTGCTTTTCAATTGCCTTCCCCTCCAAATAATCCTTATAATACCAAAGTGGCATATTTTGGGATGGCAAATTCTACCACCCTTCACTACAGCGACCATAAGGATAACAAATGACCACTACAAATATGTTGGTCTCAAATGGAATAATTACATGAAAATGTTTTACAAACTTTGAGAACTCAGTCACATGACATTATTTCATTTTGTATTGCACTGATTTTAACCTACTTGAAGGCAGGCATACAACAGAATAAATCTGGGCATAAAAAATGTATGCAAGATGGGAATAATGTGAAAATGTTAAAAATCCAATATGTATGTATGTTTAGAGCTCCCATCACATTTTTTTTTTTTTGAACTCCCATCATATTTAAGCTGTCTATAGGAAGACTGGGAAAAAAAACAAACTGCAAGTTACTTTTATTAGAGAAGTAGGATTTGAGACGACATAATTCTCATTTTTTTAAAAACCATGTTTAAAAAACATTTGATTTTAAAATAATTATTTTAAGACCACTTTGCTTTTAATTCAGCCCTCCTCACAAAATAACTCTGAAAGGAAGCCTAAAGGTATAAAGCTTTCAATGAAATGAAACATATGGTACTAGAATCGCATCAATACTTAATGCTGTATCGTGTATGTTGTGTTCCTTCCTTCTAACAGGAAGGAAACTACTACTTACGAGAAACAAAAAGACTGTACAATGAATGCTGCCTACCACGGAATAACTTCAAATAATTCTTATTAAAAAGTCTGATGTATTACAAATGATGTTACACAGCGATATGATAAAACTCGCTGGAGTGAGTTCAGGTCATGCACATAATCAAGAGAGGTTACTCTGATTACAAAGAAAACCAAGGTTTTTAAATAAAATACTCTTTCCTAGCCAACTCGCCGTTCTCCCTGTCTTCCAGAGGTATCGAGGTAACGAACGTTAGTCCTCAAACCTCGCGAGATCATTTCACTCTCGCTTCGCTGAGCGAAGGCCGAGGATTGGCCAATCAGGAGGAGGGGGCCTCACCGCGACCAGCCCCCGTTGCCAGGAGACGCGAAGGCACGCGGCCACTAGGGGTTAGGCCTTGAGGGCCCAGGAAAGCTGCGCGCAGGTGAGCGGGGCGTCTCGGGTGAGCTAACGGGTTCGCGGGCCCGACTGGAGGGCTACGCGGTGGTGGAGGGCTCGGAAAGAAGTGCGAGTGCCCTTGAGTCGTGCGACTTCGCTCCTTCCGCGCCCTTCCGCGGAGCGACCTCCCTCCTTCCGCGCCCTCAGCGCCGGCGGAGGTGAGAAATCCCGGGTCCAAACTCTCCCTCTTTGCCTCCCTTGCCGATTATCTTCGCCTTGGAGATGCTGATGCGTTTCAAACAAAATAAATCCAGCTCTTAGGTGTTCTCCTCCGCCAAGGAAGTCCCATTTCTAGTCCGGCAGAGCGTGAGGAGAGACCTCAAACAGTCCCCTGAGGAGACCTGCCAAGGCGAGACCAGAGGGAACGATCCGAGCGCCTCAAAGAGAGAGTTCACTGTGGGCTGAGGGATTTTACTCGAAGTAATAATAGATTTCTGTCTGTTGGTCAGAGTGGAAGGGACTTAGCAACTTTCCACTTCTTCATATATGTTAAAATGGTTGATTCGGGGAGGATAATGATTGTAATAATTAGGAGCCAGATGTTTCATGTAAAGTATCTGGAATCGTCACAACGGCTGTGCAAGCTAGAGCTCGCTGCCACACTGCAGATGAGGAAACACGTCCAGAGGGGATAATATGGCTGGTAACTGACGGAGCTCCGTTAGCATCCCTAAACTTTCTGGAACCTCTCTGGTTGTGTGAATAACCCCAGCGATTGTGTGAACATTTGAAGGACTAACCCCGGAGTTAGTGGCATATTTATTATTAGTGCCCCTCCCTTTTATTTTACCCGGTGGAACTGATCTAATGCTAACTAAACTTTTTCCACGATAGTAAAGCAGTGGCAAAGAAAATCAGGTGGAAAGTCTATATATCGTACATTTTCTTAAAGTTCCTCAGGAAAGCTGGATTAACACTGACTAATTCTGCTGGAAACAGGTTTATTGTATTAGCTTTCTCTGGGGGAAACCGTTTTGACCACAGACCTTGTCTGCCTTTCAAAAAGTTGTTTCATGAAACTCACTTTTCTATTTGAAATAATAATAGTAGTAATTCTACTACTTTGTCCGAAGAGTTCAAAACGGCAAGAAAATAGAATCACGGAGCTAGTTGGAATGGGAAGGTTGTAAGTTTGGCGTGAACATATTAAATATAAAGTGATAATGGGATATCTGAATAGAAATTCCCAGTAAACAGTTGAACACTTAGAATTGGTGCCCAGTTTAAAGGACAGAACAGGAGATACTGATTTATGAGTAATCAGCCTAGTTCAAGTTATAAGAAAAGGATGAAATATTGTGGAGAGACGAGAAGTAATCCAAGGACTGATCATGAATGATGCTAAGGAAAGCCAGGGAAGAAGTACTGGGCATGGGCTATAGAAACTGAGAACCCATTTTAGTTCGAGAAATGATTTGTTTCTTTTTTAATAATTTAGTAAATTTTTGTAACTGACAATGCCTTCATGTGGGAGGAAATTCAGACGGTACAAAAGAACAGAAAGTTTTTGCCTGGCACTGAGATATATGCTGGGGGTATAAAGATAAATAAGATCCAGCTCTTGCCTTCAAGGTAGAGAAATACTTAAGCAGATTATTTCAATTGGTGTGATAGGTCCTGGGATAGAGATGTGTATGGATCCATCGTAGCATTTAGGTCAGCCCTGTAAATTCAAATTGAAGAAGGTGGGGGTGGTTATGGTCTGGTCGTTGAAGGATTCCTAGGGAGGATAACAGGCAAGATGTGTATTATGCAAGGGAACCACTCAGGAGGCCAGTATAATAATCCACTTGAGTCCATGAGGCCATGAACAGTACTATAGGAATGGAGAGGAAGTTAGATTTTAAACATTTAGGCATAAAATCAGTAGTAGTATTTCATTAGCTATGGGAAATGAGGAAGAGGCAGAAATCAAGGACTACGTTTCTGGCTTGTATGGATGGCTAGGAGTTGGTACCAAGAGGAAGAGCAGATCTGGGGGCGATGACAATGAGTTTACATTTAGATATATTTATTTTGAAATCCTGATGATATATTGAAGTGGAAATGTCGAGTAATTATTTGGATATAAACACCTAGGAGTGTGAGAAGTCAGGACTGGAGATAACGGTGTTGTGAGTCATTAGCTTATTAATTGTTAAGACCCTGAGTGTAGATGAGGTGGCACAATGAGAGCTTAAAGAGGAAAAAGAAAAATAGACTGTGGATGATATCTTGGGAAATGCTGCTAATAAAGGCAGGTAGAATAAGATGGAGACTGAAAAAGGAGAAACAGAAGAGGGGAGTGTCACGGAGATGGTTTCATGTAGGAGTGGACACCAGTAACAGAGAGATGACATTTACATTCCTAACTGCATTGGCAGGAACCATTTGAATGGAAGAGTAGGAATCCAGGAGATACAGGAAGTGGAAAAAGTAGAGAATAATGGATATAAGCTATTTTTTAGAGTTTGCCTGTGTAGAAAAAGGACATGTAAGACTGTATTAAAGGTGGTTTCAGGTTCAAGAAATTAGTTTTTAAGGTTAGGAAAGAATGGAACATGATAACAGACTGAAAGAAAGGAGACAGTTTAAAGACATACGTAAGAGCTGGATAATGCCCCAAAGGAGATTGGGGCAGGGGTGAGGGAGAAGGAGGTTGGCAAGGAGAGGGAAGCTAATGTCCCAGAGGTATGGGATCAAGAGGATAAATCAGAATAGAGACTGATCTTGAATGAGAGAAAGGATGGCTATTGAGATTGGAGGTCAGGGTGTTTATAGGTAAGTGTGTGCTCCAAATGTGATAGATTTCATGTCTTAATTTTCTCAATTATGAAATTGAGTCATCTGCTGAGAGTGGCAGGGACAGACTTAATTGGAAAAGTGGTTAAGAATTGGAATCATCAAGGACAGAGTAGCTTATAAAGGATAAATAAAATAATTTCTGAGATGAGGGTCCATCTAAATTTGGTGACTATGGCTTTGCAGTTCTCCAGTCTGTACAGTCTTGGGATTTCCATCAACAGTGTTCAGCAGTCCAGGTTGAATGTAGAGAATGGTTTCTGATTTTGCCAGAAGGGTTGAAGAAGAGTTCGAGGATGCAAATTTGTTGATGGTGCTCATGAGACAATAATTTAATATTGAGAAAGAAAGGAGTCCTTGAAACTGACCTCCTCAAGGTCACTAATGGTTTCTTGGATGGGGATTCCAATGGACATTTCAGTATTCATCTTACTTGAATTCCCAGCAGAAAATGGCATTGACCATTCCTGCCTTTTCTTGGCATCTCTGACACACACTCCTGGTTTTTTGTTTGCTTTCTGAGTCTTCGTTTTCAGTCTCTTATACTAGTTTCTCCTCTTCTGTGCAATCTCTAGGTATTGACATTCCTGAGGCCAGAGTCTTGGGCACTCTTTTTCTCCATATTCTGTCTCTAGTTCAGTATCTTTAAAACTCTTTTGAACATGACCTATAATAGGACATATATTTTACATTATAGACCAGTATACACATGTGTGTAAATTTATATAAATATAAATGAAAAAAAATTTAATGAAACAGTACTCTTCCTATGTGCAGTGAACTCTCTTGTATTTTCTATTTTATTTCATATTTAAACCATATTGGTCATAACCTGCTAAATTGTTTTCATAAGCTACTAATAGGTTGTGACCCATAATTTTAGAATGCTATTTTAAATTATTAGCCAAAACTTTAAATAATAATATATTCTGATGAGTAAAGGAGGGGGCTGGTAAACTGGGAGAGAATGAGTGAATAAAGGAAACAGTTTAAGGGGAGGTGTAGTGAGAATAAAGGTGAGAAAAAAAGGTAGAAGGAGAGGAAATTAAGGCCAGAGAATAAAGTATTTCAATTAAGATATTTGAGATGAAGCAATTCCAGATGATGACAAGCTCCAGCTCTGGCCATGGCTATGAATGACTAAAATAGAGTTGAAATGATTCTGAAATTTAGGTCAGGGAACTGTGAAGCTAGAATGTTACATATTGAATCCAGTATCCATGTGGAAGTCATCCAGGATGTTGGTGGTACTGGAATAGAGGACTGTGAACAAAAGATTTTAGTAAACATGGGGGAGAGATTAGGAGGTCCCTAGATAGAAGCAACCAAGAAAGATCCAAGGCAATATAGTTGCATTATTTGGTCCTCAAGGGAAGAGAATCCTGTTTATTTTTTTAAAAACTTGGAAGAATAATGTTTTGACAGTGACATTGTGGAGCAAGGAGAGTGCGGTGTACTCCTTTGCTTTGGAATTGTGGGACAGGAAGCTAAAACAGCCTTCACTACCAAAAGCATTTTCAGGAGAAGACGGGAACCTGTTAAGGCAAAGTGTAAAAGGAACTATTTATAATAGGATTGAGAATATAAAGGAGTTTATTATAGACCAGAAATCACAGAGAAAATATCGGCAGAGAAGAAGGATACTGGTTTTGCCGGGAGAGAGAAAGCTTACTAGAGTATGGGATGAGAGTCCAAGAGAGAAAGCTATCTAGAGGGGCTTGCATTTTGATAAGATAACAGGGAAATGAGGAGGGCATGTTGTAATAAATGATTTCATGGTTCTAAATCGAACATTATTGTCAAATCTGAACAGAATTAAAGCGAGCTCAACCTTGTACGTAGTGATACCTGGAATGGCAATTGGCAAGAAAAGTCATCATGGATTAAATGTTTGAAGGAAGGGTATGCAGGTCACTACTATCTTGCTACAGAAGATACCAAAGGAGACCTATTCCTTGTTTCCAAACAGTGGTTAAAGTGAGCAAGCAATGGCCAGTAATCACAAACCTTCAGCAGCTCGCCCTGTTTCTCGAGGTGGGATTGGATTGACAGGAAGGCCTCCTTCTGGAATACGACCCCCATCAGGAAATATTCGAGTGGCAACTGGAGTAAGTTTAAAACAAATTATTGAATTATTATGCGTATATCCTGGTAGAATTTGGAAAGCTTGTCTATAATAAGAGATTCTTCTTTGTTTTTCTTTATTCTATAAAGAAAACATACTATTATATAAGTATGTTTTTTGGAAAACATCTAGAAGTATAAATGTGGGAGAATGTTTGAAAGACACTGTTAAGAGAAAGAGGCCTGCTCATGCTGATATTCAAATTTATTTTAAAGTTACAATAATTTAAGTGGTATAGTGTACTGGTGCCAAAACCAAGTGAAATGGAAAAGACCAGAAATGGAATCAAGCATGTAAGAATTTAATTAATGATTAAGGTGGCATTTCAAATTAGTTGGAAAAACATGGAGTATTCAGTAGTGCATGCATTCAGTAGTGCATTTCAAATTAGTTGGAAAAACATGGAGTATTCAGTAGTGCACTCAAATAACTGGTAAACCATTTGTTTTAAAAAACCAAATCCCTCCCTCACACAGAATTCTAGATATTTTAGAAATTTTATATTTAAAAAATGAAACCATAAATGTATTAGAGGAAAATATAGGTAAGTATTTTGTATAAACTTGGCATAGGCTAGGCCTTTGTAAAAATAAAAGGAAACATCAAGTACTGAAAAGGAAAGTATTTTTATATTTATATATTTGAATTTACAAAAATTGAAAACATCATAAAAGTTAAAAGAAAAATGACAAACTGGTTAAAAAAAAAAAGTATTTGCAACATATATGTCATACATAGAGTTCAGACTCTTAAAATGAAAAAAGAAAGTTTACTCATTTGTAAAAGCTCTTTCTGTATTAAAGCTATAAATCCTATGTCCAATCAAAATTCCTTGAGATTTCTCTTGGGGTAGGGGAAGGAATATCATTGTAAAACTATTCTAACATTCACCTAGAACGGTACAAAGGCAAAAATAAGAAAAAGTACAATACTCTAATATAAAAATATAAGTAATAAGTAAAACAGTGTTCTGGTTGCTACAGCAGCCTAGAAACAAACTCTAGTCAATGTTAAGAGCTTAACGTAAGATAGAGAGTGTCATAAATCAGTGAATCAGTAAGAGAAACACACCACGTTAGAAAGAATTGGTAAACTTTATAAGCTGATAATTCTAAGCAGAATAATATCCTGTAAGGATATTTATTACATTTTCATTATAATTATAATAGTGAAAATTTGAAAACAGCCTAAATGGCCTTACAACAGGTTAATCTTAAATAAATTATATGTCTATCCCTATAATCGGCTATTAAGTAGCCTTTAAAAATTATTTTCAAAAAATATTTCTGGAAATAATATATCTTTATAGTACAGTATTAAGTGAAAAAAGCACTGTGGTATCAGTTTAACATAAAGATATATATATATTTATATTTACATAGAAAGAAATGAATACTCCAAAATATTCATAGTTATTTCTCTGATGCTCACAAGAGATGGTTTTGCCTGTCTCATAAGGTGCATGTGAGGTACTCAAGCTCGGGCGGTAGACTAATTGCAAACTAGAGATAATGTTGGGTCCCGTGTTTAATTCATAAGAAGAGCAGCAATTTTTGGAGGGAATAATTTTGTTAAAGTTAGGTTTTCTTAAAGTTTTAAGATTTTTCTAGAGTTTTAGGTAATATTATCAACATCATCATCAACTTATACTGAAATGATTTTTCTAAAGTCTTCATATATATGGTACTGAGCTAGGGTATCTTTTTCTATTATTCTAATAGTAAGAATTTATGCTTATTAAATATTTATAAAAGGAATCTGAAATATATTGGCCACCTACTGTTTGCCAGGTTCTTTAACTAATTTTTGCAATTACTAAAATAGTATTGCTTGTTGTAAAACATGCAAAGGAAAAGTGTCAGAGTTCCCTCCTTCTACCCCAGGTATAACCATTGTCTAAGGTGTGATGTGTATCCTTCTAGACCTTTTTCTATCCATTTACAAACACTAACACACATCCATATATAATTGTATGGTTTTAGTATTTTCCAAAATGAGGACAGTGCTATATGTATACATTCTTATTTATCTTGTCCTTTTCTTTCAATAATGTATTATAAATATATTTCTGTGTGAATACATGAATATCTACTACATTCTTTTTAATGTGTGCAGTTTTAATTTATGCTTTCTTCTCTATACTTTCATCTGGTAAATTTTTTTTAAAGTGATATAGTTATTTGAGTAGCTGTCATAATTATGCTTGCATAGAGCCAAAGAGGAAATTATTCAGAAGGTTTATCCAAGGAGAGATTTAGCATTCTTTCCCAAAGATCACTCAGGATAATCCTGAACTCATTTCTTTTGAATTTGTAGTTGACAGTATTCCTGTATACAGTGTATTCTTTGGAATGTGTTACTGTTCCTGGCCCCCATACTCAAATTAATTACCAAGTACTTCTCAGAGTCACTTGAGAACTATGTTAGCTGATAGAATTTGAGGCTACCAGCTAAAAGAATTAAAAACAATCAAAATCAACCAGAATGGTTGTATCTAACCTCTATCTAAAATTTCTACTACATATTTAAATCTACTGCTTTATTCTTTGGCAGAGAGTGAGAAAAAAGAAAAGAGGGAAAGGAAGATAAACAAAAGAAGGGTATCTTGGAACAGTTTCAGGCTGTCCTTTATACCTTCCCATGCCTGTACATACTATATGAACTGACAAGAAGGGAGTCTTTTGACCTTTCCTCAGGGTGTATAATATTACACTAGATTCTGCAGACCTGAAGTAGAGAATCATGTAGAGTAATAATATGAATGCTTGCTGAATGATGGAAACTCTTTAATACTTATATGGCTATCTTGTGATGTAATTATATCTTTTTTTCTCAAGATGAAAATTTCTTTATTTTTTTCTGATTTTAGTGGTAATATATACTTACTGTAATAATGTTGAAAATATGAAATTATATAAAACATAAAATAAAATTAACTATTATATAGGGATAAACTTTGTTACTATTTTTAAATGTAATCCTCCAGACTTTATTTTACAAAAATGGAATTATAACCATTTCCTATGGTTAAATAAGAACAAATAGGTGGACATTTTGCTCCTTTCCAGTTTGGGAGTACTATAAATACATCTACACATAGAATTTTAAATTTTAAAGAAATGTATTATTTAATTATCATAGAATTTTAGATGTTAATTTTATCTAATATTTCAGACATTTAAAAATGTAAGGAAAATTTTACAAATTATATATAATCTTAGTTTTTTTTAATATTCTCTTTGCAGTCTTAATATTAGAGGCACAGTCTTTTTCTTGTTTATTAAAACTGAATCTTGTTTGTCATTTAGATGCCACCTGGAACAGCAAGACTGGGCTCTCGTGGTGGTCCCATAGGGACAGTAGGAGTTCTGTCCTCTCAAATCAAAGTTGCTGATCGTCCTGTGACACAACAAGGTTTGAGTGGAATGAAAACTGGGATGAAAGGTATCTATTTTAAGAAGATGAGTATATTTTGTACAAGTATTACAGTATCATATTACTAAATCAGAATTATAGACTGAAAGAGGCTATTTTACTCAATTCTTATTCCTTGATTCACAAAATTGTAAGGGTTAAATAAAAGAATGAATGTGAAAATTCATTGTGAACTAGGGAGTTATATACATATATTGGCTATTTTAATCTTCATTTTTCTGAACATAGAAGTTTGCTATAACGTTTCCTAAATTGAAGTATAGTTGATTTACAATATCATGTTAATTTCAGGTGTACAGCACAGTGATTCAGTTATATATACATATATATGTATATATATACTCCTTTTCAGATTCTTTTCCCTTATAGGTTATTACAAAATATTGAGTAGTTTCTTGTGCTATACAGTAGGTTCTTGTTGGTAAACTTTGCTATAACTTGAAGAAATTTGAAATAATTTGAAGAAAAGAAAAGCTCAGGAATAAAAATTAGATTTCTAGTACTATATAGAAATATTCTGAAATACTTTTTTTTTTTTTTTTTTTGGTTTCTATACCAAAATGACACTGGTAAGGCATTTGTGTATGTATGAGAAGTGAGTCAAGAAGTGTTACTTTTGGTAATAATTAATATTCCATTATAATGCTTAAGTAAGGAAGTGAGGCTAGCACATGGATTTATACTACATCTCTCATTATGCCTCTCTATGTTTAGAAAGGCATAATAATAACACTATATGTTATGATTCAGAAAGTTGGTCTATAATATATATATAATTCAAAGCATGGTGAACTGTTTTATAATGAGTTTTTTATTTTCTGTATTTGTGCAAATGACTTATCAGGGATGAAGATACTCTACTGGTACAAAGTTAATTATAAGATATCATACTACCTTCTGTAATACAGTATATCATGCCTTTCAGGAGACTTAAATTTTCTTACTTGTATTATAATACCCTTAGCTCACTAAATATTAAAAACCAATTGATTACTGGACTTCCCTAGTAGTCCAGTGGTTAAGACTCCATGCTTCCGATGCATGGGGTGTGGGCTCAATCCCTGGTTGGGGAATAAGATCCTACAAGCTGTGTGGCGTGGCCAAAAGATGAAAAAAAAAAATTTTTGATTATTTAGAAATGCTTGCTTAATAATTATCAATACTGTGAAGGAAAATGTGTCAAAATTTTGTAGTTGTTTAGTCTTTAAAAATGTCTCATAGCAGTGTTTATGTTTAATATTACTTATTTAAAAACAAGGGTAGAAACATACTGCAATTCTATAGAGAATTCATCAAATTTTATTACTGTATTAATTTCTCCTTTAAAACAGAACCAGTATCATTTAAGATAGTCATTTTCTACTTCAAAGCCTTGTGCGAAAGAGTTCTAATTGTTACCATCATGCACCACTATCTGCTGTGACTTTTGTTCTTACCTGTTCCAGTTTCTCATTTCCCATTCTAGCGAGACATTCTCTCCCTCTTCTCAGCATAGACCTCAGTCAGTACTCCCTAGTCATTTCTCTCATGCCTTGCAGGGCACTTCACCTCTCTCAAGGTTTGGGACATTTAACCTAGGAATACTTTTTTAGTCCTACTGAAATGTAAGATTATGTTTCTTTCTAAAAAGTCTCTGAAAAAATTATGTAAAATCATAATATCTTGCCTACATTGAGAAATTTGTAGTCTAAATCTGCACTGTCCTTTATGATAGCCAATAGCTATATGTGGCTATTTAAATTTAAATTAATTAAAATTAGGTAAAATAAAAATTCATTTCCCAGTAGCACCAGCCATATTTCAAGTGGTCAGTATTCCCATGCAGCTACTTTATTGGACAGTGCTGCTATAGAATATTTCCATTGTTGCAGAAAGTTCTTTTGGTTAGCCCTGTTCTAGACCCCCTTAGACCCAGTTTCCATTCAGCCAACCTGACCTGTAGAGTCCACTGTTTTTGTTTTTGTTTTTTTGAGCCCGCTGTCCTAACACTATTTGTGGTCTTAATTCAAGCTTCCATTATGTCATGATGCTAAGATATTCTCTTTTCTATTTCAGTGCTTCTTCCTTATTTTCAGATTTACTGGGGCATTTGTGAGCACTATTAGAGAACTGTTGAGTGTAATTCTGGTTGTGCTTTTGATTTGCTATTTTGGTGGCATTTTCAAACTGAACACTAATACTTAAAAAAATGTTTTTTAGGTCCCCAGAGGCAAATTTTAGACAAATCTTATTATCTTGGGCTTCTTCGGTATGTTAAAATACTTTTTTTCTATGCATGATCATGAAGTTTTAACTACGGCACTTATTAAGATAATTAGGTTGTAAAGCAATTATACTCCAATAAAGATGAAAAAAAAAGATAATTCGGTGTCTGTTAATTCCTAAGAATTTTGTATTCTAACATCATTTTTGGTTAATTTGGCTGTAAACAGATGTCATCACAAAATGTGGTGATACAGTTAGGCTGAGGTTTTAAATTTTATGTATTTGAATGTATGTGAACTATATATTTCAAGTTCACTGTTTTTCATTTAATAGTAATCTTTTATGCTTTTTTCACTAGTTATTCTGAAATATATTATTCATACATATATGTATTAATGATAAAATATATATGCTTATTTATAATATATTTAGTACAGAGTTTTAAGTAAGTATGTATTTGGTCAGTTGCTATAAATGTGGCCTAATTTTAATTAATTCATAAGCTTTGTTATATATCTCTAAGTATGCAGCTCTAAATTAAGAACTCTTTTCTCTTTCTATACCTACCTTTTTCTCTGCTCAGGTGTCCTACTTTCTTATCTCCATTTTTCCATTACACTTTGTTTTCTTGTTGGCTCATCCTCTATATCTTCTTTCTCTCTGACTTGCATTCCATTTAATGCATCCTTCTATCGTGTCCTGAAAGCTCTGTTTTCTTTCTTAGTCCTTAATTCTTTTGTTGTTCAATTACCTGAATCCTTTTGATTCTCAAACTCCAGAAGGCGATAGGAGAAGGGTAGGTTTTCTCCATCTGTCCTCAAAGCTGCCATCAGTAAGAAAGATAGTGAGGCCATCAGTTGAATAGCATCTTTTGATATCCAGCCACTTTTTAATCAAAAGAAGGGGAGGTGATAGAGCTATTTCTCATCAATGCATTATTGCCTCTCTTCTCCAGGATTTGTGCTTCTGTATTAAAATATAGTTTTACCTATTTGTGTAGTTGACTGTAGAGCAGTGGTTCTCAATTGGTAGTGATTTTGCCCCCCAAGGAACATTTGGCAATTTTTAGACACATTTTTAGTTGTCATAATTAGGTTTGGGGGGTGTGCCACTGGCATCCAGACCAGAGATGCTGTTAAACATCCTACAGTGCACAGAATACCACCCCCCTACCAAAGTATTATTCAAAGACCTAAAATGTCAATAGTGCTGCTCCTGAGAAGCCCTGTCCTAGAGGGTAGCAAGAGCTGTAAGGGTGACAATTAGGTATCTACTTCTGTCTTAGATTGTACCAGTTTGCCCAGGTTTCCATTCCAGTCCTGTTTCATCTTTTTTAATGAATAGAGAACCTATATCAGTTTATCAGTTGGGATATACCTCCTTAATCAAATAAGCCACTTAAATTGTTTTTCTTTTTTTAGTGAAATTTCACAAAACCATTTATATTATTGTTACACATTTATGAAAAGTTTGTTTCGTTTAACTAGAGAGACTGTTTTCTGGATTGGAAATATTACTGACTTTTTTATTTCTTTTCACTTAGAAGTAAAATAAGTGAACTTACAACAGAAATCAATAAACTTCAGAAAGAAATAGAAATGTACAATCAAGAGAATTCAGTATATTTGTCATATGAAAAGAGGTGAGTAATTTTGCAGTTAAAGTATGCAAGGTATGTTTTTATTATGAGTAACATTTAATGTAGTATGTATCAGGAGTTTAATACTGAATTTGTAGTTATACATAATATTCATAATGTTCATCTGCCTATTTATGTATTTATGAATGTTTTTATTTTATGTTTCCAGAGCTGAGACTTTAGCTGTTGAAATCAAAGAGTTTCAAGGACAACTAGCAGACTACAACATGGTATTTGTTCTTTTCTGAATTTCTTTTGAATATTTTCATTGTTTTTTACCAATTTAAAAAATGTTACTTTAAATACCAAATAATACATGAATACATGCGTAGTGAGAATGATTGAAACCATAGAAAGTGTAGATATTAAAGTTTCCCTTTGCTTTCTCCCTCCTTTCCCTCCCCAGAAATAATTTGGCTTAACAGATTGATAAGTATTCTTCAAGCCTTTAAAAAAAAAAAAAAAAAAAAAAAAAAGAATTTATCGATACTTAAAAATACAGAAACATGCACACTTTTTTTCCCTAACAATGTTAAAATAATAATTTTTAAAGTAGATAAAATTTATTGGGTACTAGCAATGTCATTACTTTAAAAATGTTTTTGTCTTTCTATGGAGTGTTGTCATCATGAAATTTTAAAAATTTAATTACTTAGTCCACAAATTACCTTCATCAGTATGTTTCATTCAAAATACAGTGTTTGCCTTCTGTCAAAATAGAGTATCTAACATAAACATAGTTTTGCTTCCTAATGTGGACTTCCAGAAGATGCTTCCTAATGTGGATTTCCAAAAGAAATGATCCCGTTGGCAGTGTTGATTACTGCCTCAATCTTTGGGGTAATCTTGGCCCCATGAAAATTTCTAGTGGCAAAATTTTCTTCCTTCCTACTCTGTAGGTACTTTAGGCAGCAGTGGTCTCTGGACTTATTGAAAACTTTTATCTCACTTCTCCAACTAAAAGATAGTGTTACACAAAATAAGAAACATGCCACCATAACGGTTAGGTAAATTATGATATACCTACTTGATATTGTTACATTGTACTCATAAACAAAATTTCTCTGATTATAGTATATTGTAATTCTCACATTTGTTGGACTTTATAATCCATAATATTCTGTAAATGATGTTCTGTTCTAAATATGAGAAAAATAGTTTTTTATAAAATATAAAAAGACATTAGATGAAAGGGATTTTTAGTTGTACTAGAATGCATTAGGTAAGTTACTTAATATAAAAATATTAATAACATGTAAAATATGCTGTTTGTAGGTTTTTCTCTGATACAGAGAAAGCAGTTAGTTAGCCAGGTATCTAACATATAGTAAGGTCTCAATAAATATTAGAGCTCATTAGCACTTATTATTCATACCACAATTGAAAATGTGATACATAGTAATATATATTACATTAGGAAAGCATAGTCTTTTAAAATCAATTACATCCAAATAGTTTGCTTTTAGTAGCCTCCTGTTCAGATTCTGGCTCTACAACTTGCTAAATTTCTGTATCTGCAAAATGTGGACAAAATATCTACTTCATAGAGTAATTGTGAAAATTAAGTGAAATAATACATCTAATAAGTTCAGAACAGGGTTTGGTACAAGGTAAATAGGTAAATATGTTTGCTATTCCTGTCATTGCCTAACTCTTTGAAGTAGGCTAACTAGTGTTCTGTTTGTGCCTTGCCCTGTTGTTTTTTTTTTAATTTTTTTTTTAATTTTTAGAAGACCAAGAAAATCATTTTACATTTACACTGGTGTAAATTTGTAAATCCGTTAACACTCCTCCCCACTGAAAAGAAAAAAAAAGAGAGAGAGTGAGAGATCTTCCCCCAGATTTTGTCTTCTCAACATCCTTCTTTATAAGCTCAGACATCTTTTCAGAGCAGGCAAAGCTCTTTGAGGTACGATCGGCAGGAAGAGTAGTTCATTACTGCCTACTTTTCCACCCTAAAGATGTAGTTTATTGATTGCCGTAATTCATAGTATATGCTTACATAGCTCAATATTTGTTTTTGTCTTAGAATGTAAAGTACTTGGAAATATTAATACTTAAATGACTACTCATTAGTTGTAAGATTGAATACCTATATTATGGATTACAGAGAAAATTTATGAAGACTAATATAATATGTTTTTTTTAATACTTTTGTTTTTAGTTGGTAGATAAACTTAATACCAATACTGAAATGGAAGAAGTAATGAATGATTACAACATGGTAAGAAAATTTATAAGTATAAGCAATAGATCTACATAGCCTCCAAAACAAAGCATTTTTCTCTAGAAATAATTTGATAAACCTTATGTACCTTGGAGATAGGTATTACTCTGATCCTAAATACTACTGTTATAGTTGAGTTCCTTTAGTTGCTCTTTTAAAATTTCTTCCTGTTGGTTGGCTCTCCCAAGTGGATGCTTCAGTGTCTTTCTACAAGGCTGTGTTTGAACTGGTCTCTCACTAAGCATTAGTTAGGGAGTCCCGTCTACTTATCCTTGTATATAAATTAGTTTGCAATACTTCTGGTTTAATATTTGTGCAAATGGAGCTGAGTACTCAATGCAGAGTTTTATTAGAAAGGGAGAAAATGAATAGTTATCATATGATGCCAGACATAATACTACTTTTGATTAGTAAATGAGAATTTGTGTTCTGTGGTCTTGGATTATTTGGTAGAAAACAGTAAAATGATAATTGCTAGCTTAATTGATTATAAACATTTGGAAGAAAATAACATACAACTTATAGCATAGTTTATAATTTATACAATCAAAGACTATTTTATAAAAGCATAGGATTTATAAAATGACTTTTCTAAATTGGGATTCTATTAATAAAAGCAATGATAATGTAGTGAAATTATTCTTAGCTTTAGAACACAGGAGAATTCCCAATTTAAAAACTGTATTTTTAATGCCAAATGTAAAAAGGTAAAATCTTTGTGTTTTTTTAGTTTTTTGAGATGGGTCCAAATTCTAGGCTGAATATGCACAGGTAGTGTCAACTAGGAGTACTCAGGTAAAATCCTAAATGATTTAAGAATACAACTTGCATTGGGTGTAAATTTAACATATTACTAATCAACTATTGAACACTTAATAAAATCTTGAAATTCTGTTTACATTAATGAAGTTTACATTAGATTACTTGACAGATCAGTAAACAATGAATATTTTTGGTGTGAGATTACAATGCCTGTGAAAAAGACCGTTTCTTTGTATTTGGTGTTTGTAGTGGTTTGTTAAATGAAGCATACTGTATTTTTTAAAACTTTGCCTGTGCCATTATGATTATTATAATAATCTCAAATTGGTTCATAATCAGAACAACCTTTAAAGAGATAGTTTGGTCTAATGGTAATTTTTTATCAATAACTTTTGTGTTAACTCTTTATTCAGCTTAAAGCTCAAAATGATCGAGAAACACAAAGTATGGATATTATATTTACTGAAAGACAAGCGTGAGTACAGTCCATTTAGAAATCAAACAGATTTATAAGTGACTTGTATAAGGTAGTTTAACTTCTGAGCCATTTATTTCTTTACAATTTTGTTAATTGGTTTTCCCTGATGTATTTTTTTATTTAAAAAAGTTGAATATTTGCAATACAAATTGTATTGTTTATGTATCTTTTTTTTTTTTTATTTTCATCTAGTATTTTATTTTTTTGGCTATGTTGGGTCTTCGTTTCTGTGCGAGGGCTTTCTCTAGTTGTGGCAAGCGGGAGCCACTCTTCATCGCGGTGCGCGGGCCTCTCACTATCGTGGCCTCTCTTGTTGCGGAGCACAGGCTCCAGACGCGCAGGCTCAGTAGTTGTGGCTCACGGGCCTAGTTGCTCTGCGGCATGTGGGATCTTCCCAGACCAGGGCTCGAACCCGTGTCCCCTGCATTGGCAGGCAGATTCTCAACCACTGCGCCACCAGGGAAGCCCCCTTGTTTATGTATCTTATCTTCATTCAGAGAAATAAAATTTCTATGTCTTGGAGTTTAAAATCTAAGATGGATAAGAACATCTTCATCTCTACCATTTGCAATTTTAACTTGAGCTCTTTTTTTTTTTAAAGATTTGTTTATTATTTATTTATTTTTTATTTTTGGCTGCGTCAGGTCTTTTTTTTTTAACATCTTTATTGGAGTATAATTGCTTTACGATGGTGTGTTAGTTTCTGCTTTATAACAAAGTGAATCAGCTATACATATACATATATCCTGATATCTCCTCCCTCATGCGTCTCCCTCCCACACTCCCTATCCCACCCCTCTAGGTGGTCACAAAACACCGAGCTGATCTCCCTGTGCTATGTGGCTGCTTCCCATTAGCTATCTATTTTACATTTGTTAGTGTATATAAGTCCATGCCGCTCTCTCACTTCGTCCCAGCTTAATGCGTCGGGTCTTAGTTGCGGCACGCGGGATCTTTGTTGAGGCATGCAGGATCTTTCATTGCGGCACGCAGGCTCTTCATTGTGGTGCACAGGCTTCTCTCTAGTTGTGGCACACGGGTTCCAGAGCGCGTGGGCTCTCTCGTTTGCGGCACGTGGGCTTTAGTTGAGGCACGTGAGCTCAGTAGTTGAGGCACGCAGGCTTAGTTGCCCCGCGGCATGTGGGATCTTAGTTCCCCGACCAGGGATCTAACCCTCCCCCCCTGCATTATAAGGTGGATTCTTTACCACTGGACCACCAGGGAAGTCCCTAACCTGAGCTTTTTAACTAATTCGAATTATGAGATTGAAACCCCAGTCTAATGAAACGCACATTATTATTCAGTGGGCTATTTATATTATTTCATTATTCAATTATTAATTGATAATTAGTTGTTATATTAGTAATCTAATCATAGGCGTAGATTATTTGTGCATCTTTTTTTTTTTTAAAGATTTAGCTGCTTCAATTTAAGCAGAATGTTGAATATCTTTTTTTTTTAATTTAATTTAATTTATTTATTTATTATTTTTGGCTGTGTTGGGTCTTCGTTTCTGCGCGAGGGCTTTCTCTAGTTGTGGCAAGTGGGGGCCACTCTTCATCGCGGTGCGCAGGCCTCTCACTATCGCGGCCTCTCTTGTTGCGGAGCACAGGCTCCAGACGCGCAGGCTCAGTAGTTGTGGCTCACGGGCCTAGTTGCTCCGCGGCACGTGGGATCTTCCCAGACCAGGGCTCGAACCCATGTCCCCTGCATTGGCAGGCAGATTCTCAACCACTGCGCCACCAGGGAAGCCCCCTGTGCATCTTTATATATAACCTGGTTAAAGACCAAATACCAAGTAACTTTGAGTTTGGCTATAAGGTAAATGTGGCAGTGACAGTAATGCCTACAAAGATAATAAATGGATGTAGTGTAGTTATCTTAGCCCATTTGGGCCGCTATAACAAAATACCATAGACTTGGTTACTTATAAACAACAGGAATTTATTGCTCACGGTTCTGGAGGCTGGGAAGTCCAAGATCAAGGCACCAGTATAGTCCTATTCTGGTGAAGGCCCTCTTACTGGTTCATACCTAGTGCCTTCTCAAGGTATCATCACATGGTAGAAGGGGCTAGGGAGCTCTGTGGGATCTCTTTTATAAGGGCACTGATCCCATTCATGAGGATTCCACCCTCATGACCTAATCACCTCCTAAAGGCCCCAACCTGCTAATACCATTACCTTTCGTGGTTAGGATTTCAACATATGAATTTTGGAGGGACACAAATATTCAGACAACAGCTTTAGTTAACATAATTATTCTTTATTGACTTTTTGACCTTAATTATTGTCTAAAGCAGTGCAAACAGAAGATGAGCTATTTGTACATACTAATACTGCACACATTTTGTTCCATAAACTTATCAATATTAATTTCCTTGAGAGCAAGGATAATAATTAACCAAAATTATGTAACATCAAACATACTGTCATATTACATCTGCATGTACAGTAAATATTTGATGAAGAATAGGATGTTAAATATAAGGATGAACTATTTGAAAGATAAATGTAATTTTCTATTGATGAAAAACAAAGGAATCTCATTTTTCCCATCTATCATTTGATGCTACTATAAAGTGCTATCTTTTTTTTTTTTTTGGCTACACTGGGTATTAGTTGCGGCATGCGGGATCTAGTTCCCTGACCAGGGATTGAACTCAGGCCCCCTACATTGGTAGCACGGAGTATTAACCACTGGACCACCAGGGAAGTCCCTAAAGTGCTATCTTAAAAATTACAAATATACTGAAAGTCTCTTCCCTTTTACAAAGAAAATTCCGTATTCATGGTGACCAAGCACTTACTTGAAAACTTCCTTTTTGTTGTTGTTGTTCTGGTTTTAGACCATTTAGCAAATATTTATCATTTACTACATATAAAATACTTTCCTAGGTACCTAAAGAATAAGAAATAATAAGGTATAACCTGTTGAGGACCTTATATAGTTTAGAACATTTAGGTCCTCACTTATTTCATCATTTATCTGCAAAGTTATATGATACCCAGGTCAGATTTATAAATATTATATGTACATGTTTTATAGATATTTTATCCAAAAAGATAACTCCCAGATTATAAATTTAAGAATTTCATAGGTTTTTATGTCTATTTGGTTCATTTGATTAAGGAAAATGTTCTTAAAATAAAGTACTTTGTCCTGAAAATGTCAGCAGTTTCAAAACTTAATATCTGTAGTTTGTAACTAAGGCTGAGTGAAATAGGTTCTCCTGACCCTTTAAGAGGAAATTTAAATTAAAAACAAAGTTATTTTTATAAAGTTTATTTTTATATATCACAGGAGGATAGATTTGTTTCATGTGTTAGGGTCAGATAGCCAACATCTTAATAACACGAGACTTTACCTTGACTCTGTACATTCAAAGGGAGCAGGAAATGTCATACCTTGAGAAAGCAGGTATAAAAATCTTGTTTTTATTCTCTTCTCTTTTAGTACCACCATTTACTGTGGTATGAGACCATCTAGTTTATTATGGAACACCTATTTTTAATAAATTGGTTATAGTATATAGCCTCAATATGTTACTATGACGCCTGTGGCTTTAATTCAGTTTCATGTGCCTGCTTGAACTAATGATTCTCTTCCAATTCTAATGTCTACACTTTTCTAGTTTGGTGTTAGCTAAAATCATTTATCCTTTAAAAATATATGTAATTTTAATTTTAAACCCATTTATTTTTCTTTGTTTAGTCAGATATCTATTGAATACCCAATATTTAATTATAAGAGGCTTTTGAATGTAAGAGATGAAAGGTAGTTTTTGCTCATTCATATCATATTTCATTTTACTACATTTCTCAAATATGAAGATTTGCCTCAAATTAAGAAACGATATTTTGGTAAAATGACGGGTTATTTAGAAAAAGATGCCGTATATTTTTAAAGTTATCTCACTCTTATAATTGAGATTTAAAACCATAACATATAATTTACATTATCTGTTAGGAAATATTACACGTAAGACATTTATATCTTTTATTGAAAACGTGTTCCTATAAATACAAATGCACATGACAAATGAGTCAGTTCTTTTATTTCACAGGGTGTTATCATCCAAAACAGTTTTTATTTTCCTCAGTAGACATTTGAACTGAATTTACTATTGATATAACCTTAAACATGACTGCTTTTAGGATATAATGTACATCTACATTATTTTTAGTCTCTTTTTCCTGAGAAAGTATCAGGTATGTACATGTGTTAAAAACTTTATGTTACCGAGAAATTTGAACATACACAAAAATTAAATAGTGTATTTTACTCCTATGCACCCGTCTCCATCAGCTTTCATCCAACCCTGCTCCATCCACACCACTAGACACTGTTCCCTTCCCTGTATAATGATGAAGAAAATTTAAAACCCCATATTATTTAATCCATAAATATATTTCAGTGTTTTAGAGATAGTCCTTTCTCTAAAAGGTATAAATACTGTATACTAAATTTCCCCACATATGGAAGGTAAAAATGATAGATTTTGTTACAGTTTTTAATGCCGCTATTTGCATTAAGTTGTTAAAATTATGATTGTAGCCAACTGTTTATAAGGAATTGGCAAATAATTCACCTTAGACTCTTCCTATAATAGTCTCAAGGCCAGTGTTCTTTGGACCATTATTGTCCTATGAGCTATTAGTAGCTATACATCAGAGAAAAGGTTTTGTTGTCAAGGAGGTTTGGCAAATTCTTAATATTTTGCTCTTGAAGAGCAGAGAGCAGTTTAGTTTAGTAAAGCCTTGGGTAAGTCCTATAGTAAAGAAACTTGTTTGACTTTGTTTAAACCCAGTATTTCCTAGTAATTCTATAGTAGTTTGACCATGTACCTTTTAATCCCCCACCCTGTAAATACTTCTGAATGTCTCTCTGGAAGTTAATGTTCTAGAAGACTGGGAAACATTGCTCTATCTACAGCATCCCAAAGAACTGACCACGGACCAACTGAAGATTCCTCAGCCACAGCACAGAATCATTTGAATAAAAATCTCCTAAAGAGAGGCAGAAATAGGTATTTTTAAAAACAAGATTCATAGATGATTCCCACTTTGGAAGCCACCATGTTATTCAATTGTGACAGTCATGCATTTTGATGACAGTCTTTCTTTGTAACAAAAATCAAGAGATTGTGCCTGGACGTTGTACCTGTGCTTTAAATCACTACTAAATTTTCAGAAATTTGTTGTGCCAATTCAGGAAGCATTTAAAAAAATTTAAAAAGCATTTTCCAATTCCATGAATTCATTCTATGGGCATAAAATCAACCTTAGTGTGTTGTCAGTTTAAACTATCTCTGTTCTTCACTTTGACTTGTGATAAAATTCCAAAATCTTTATTTCTTTACTGATTCCAATCAGTAAAACTTTAATATGTATTACATCACATACCTGACTAATATGAAAATCTGTTCATTTTAATTAATGAATAATTTACCTTAGGCCTTTTCCTACTGTTATGTATGGTCCCCTGAATACTGCTGAGAATAGTAATGCTAGTATTTCAACTGTTAGCTAACAAGGAGTGGCAGTTACTGTATTTGGACCTACTTGCACAATGCCAATGAGAAGAGCATAATTTTGTGATATTTATGTGTGTTGCAATTAATACGATGGTCTACTAGCTATAGTTCAGTATGTCATGTATCAAAATCTCCATGTCTGAACTGTGAGTGAGCTGTTAACATTTTTTAAAGAATCAAACATTGAAAGAAATTAACTTTCTTCACGTAATTCATGAGTATCTATGTATTTGTCTTCAATAAACCCATCATCGTCTACCACAAATTGATGTAGTTGTTCAAATATTACTGTAGTTTCTTCGTAGCTTGTGTCTGCTATCTGTGGAGGAGGACTTGGATTTCCGGTAAAACTATCTTCATAGGTTTCTGCTTCATGCTCTTCCAGGCGATGATGATTGTAACTAAGCAGAAAATTATACCATACTGGACATTTGATAGCAATTGAAATGAGGAGTGAAGTCATCAGTACAGTGACTACAACACTGACAAGAAAAGCCCAGCTTTTTCCTTGAGTTTCACGTTCTTAAATGGAATACCGAGAAAGAGAGGGTGGGGGTAGTTTTGTTAAATTGACAAAAATAAAATAATCATAATTACATGTCCTAATAACTCCCCAATATTGGTATTAGAAATAAATGTACATAATCTTCTTTAAGCAAAAGTTACTAAAACTGCCAAAAATAAAGATATTTCATATTGTGGTGAAAGAATACCTTTTTTCAAAATATCTACCTGTCTTTGCAGGTATTGTTTATCCATTCACCTAGGGACATTATTGATTTATACCTGTTAAGAATTGTGACTTAACTAGTTAATACCAAGGCTCAGAGAAGTTAAATATCAATAATCTGCATAACGGCATTTGACTGATAACTAGCAGAGCCTACTTTAGAAACCCAGTGTTTTGTCAGTCTTTTTTTGGGTGGAGGAATTGTTCTTTTACATTGTTTCTAGAAATTTAAAATACAAAAAAATAATGAGAACTATCTCAGTTTATTTGGTATGCTATCCTCAGCAATATTATTATTCAAAACCAGTACATTACCTGAATTTCTTGTTAAGTTGTTCAAAAAACTATTAAATGTTGAATTGCTAATGGACTGAAAATGAATGTAAAGATCTTCAGTTATAGATGAAGGAAATTTTGAGTAGCATTCAGCCTTGTAAGGTACTGTTTTGATATTGTAGCACTTCAGTATATCCGGATAGCTGCACATGGTGATGTTCTCATTTTCTGGTAAATTAGAAAGAATAAGATTTATTATGGAAAATAATATTATTATGGTTAATAAATTATTATGGTTAACAACATTTTATAATTTTTTATCTAGAATTTTTTGACATATTTATCTGTTGTCATTAAAGATATTATAAAAAGGAAACTGTTGTATTTGCCTAGAAACACAATGAGGGAAATGCCCATTTCTGTTTATTATGTTATAAATGTAGCTTAAGTGCAGTATCTGTTTATTGTTTAGTTTGTCTGTGTTAGTAAAGTAAAAATGTTATGATTTAGATTATGGTGAACATCTGGAACATGGCATGTAGTTTAGAAAGCAGGGCACCTGTTCTCACCTACTCTCTGACAAGATATCCTAAGAAAAGGAAGTGCTTTTAAAAATTAGTCTTATATACTGGAACTGCAAACTTAGTATACAAAGTGACAGTTTCATCTCATGTGTATATAGAACATTTCAGTTTCTTTTCTTCTTTTTCTTTTTTTCTGGACAGGCAGAGGGAGAGCTTGTATTCAGCAATTGCTTTTCAGTGTTTCTTCTTGTTTCCCTTAAACAGGAATAGTTTCCTTTTCTTTTAGACATGAAACAAGAGACTTTTCTGGGGTAGAACAATCCAAAATCAATCACATTTTGGTTTTGACTAATTTAAATTATGATTGCTTACCTAGTGTCACATTCGATGTGTTCAACCAGTTTTGCAAATTCAGTAGACTACAAGAGCAGTTCCACGGATTTCCGTATAAAAGTATGAATTCCAGATGAAACAGTTGTGGTACATCAAGATAGCTTATCAAATTGCCTTGCAGATTCAATAGTATCAGGTGTTTTAGAGGCACAAATATATCAGGATTCAGTTGAACTATTTTGTTTTGGCAGAGATATAACTGTTTTAGTTTATCTAAGCCTGTAAAGGCACCCTGTTGAATTATGTGGATGGAGTTTCTACAGATATTTAAAATTTCTAGATGGGAGAGGTTACCAAAACTATTATTATGTAGGATAATGACATTGTTCTCAATCAAATAGAGCTCGGTGAGTAAAAAATATGTCTGTAGAACTCTTGTATCTGTAACATTCAGAGTAATTTGGTTATAACTGAGGTCAAGTATAGTAACATTTTTATTGATATTTGCTGGAATCAAAGCATAATTCTTTGCAGTGAAATTACATTTGACTTCCTAAAAAGAAAATTAGAAATGCATTAATAAGGAAAAATGCTAGCAGAATTTCCCAAATTTTCATATGCAGGCAATTAGACATTAGAAGGAAATACTTTTAGAAAAAAATCTACTATCTAATCTTTTGATGTTAAAATATGGAAAAGGTAAAGCAAATACTTTTTTTGTATTAGGATGGAATGTTGAAGATTAAGGAATTCTGATATATATAATTGAGGAAGGAGATCCTAGTTTGTCATACAAGTATCTTCCAACTGTTATTGAATAATCATTACAGAAAGAAAATATTGGTATATTGCCATTTATATATGTGGAAATAAATGGTAAATAATAATTCTGTTAACTTATTTAGTATTTCAGTGTGCAAGATTGACATTTATAATGAGAAAATAATGTAAAAATGTAATTTTTAAAAATCAGAGTTACCAGCACTACATCTAGGACTATTAAGTAATTAAGAAACAATATTCAATATATACCTCTATAGGGTTAACAGCTCAAAATTTGGTGTTTTAAAAGAAAATATCTTGTAACAGAAATTGAGCCATGTGTTGAATTTAAAGAGTCAGGCAACAGGAAGAAGTGCTTTCCTTATGTGGATATAAATCCAAAGAAATAGTTCTTGTTTTGACTGGTTTTGCAGTTGAAATGTCCCCCAATAATAATAATAATAATGTAACAACAGCAATTTCCCTCATAAATATGTGGTTTTTTAAAAAGTTTCCTACATTTTAAAGTGTGTTTTTTATGTCTTAACTAATCTCCGGTTTTGTAGTGAAATTTTACGTATTTCGCCTTTAGTCAGCTTTTAAAGAACTCAGTTTTTTAAAAAATGAAGACTGCTTTTGTCAAATTAGAATCTGGCTCAGAGATCACATGTTTTGAATATACACAGCTAACTAAAGAGTTTGTTTTGATAGCTTGATTTTTTTCTTCTTTCTTTTATTGCCTTCAATATTTTACTCAATCTACACAAAGTGTACTTTTGAAAATATTTTCACTAGCTTGATTGTAAAAACTTACGGTTTTAGACGTCTGGCTTTCGTCTGATAACAATAGCATGGAGAGCGGCCAAAACAAGATTGTGATGCTTGTGATTTTCATATTGCAAGCCTGACAGAAAAGAGAGTATTTATATCTCATTAGGAGACTAGAACATTAGAGATTTTTTAGGACATTTTGATTTCCTTTTTTCTCCTTTTAAATCTATTTTTTCTTAAAATATATAAAATATGAAACAAGTAAATATCCCTTCACCCTCCCTGCACTCTAATCTTAAAAAACTGGAAAGCTCTTGGGGAGAAAGAATGACAGTAATTTTCAGGGTGTCTCTTTAGTTCCTAGATCTATGGAAAGGAACTTTAAAACAATTGAAGTGGTTGTACATTTTAAAATTTTAATATATGTGCACAAAAGAAAGTCCAGAAGGATATATATTTATGTATATATACACGTTTAAGTATATGCTTATATTGCTACTTCTTGATTTTTCAATTTTAGGCATTATCTATTGATATTATCCTTTGACTTAACAGTTTGGGAGATGAGAGTTCTCAGCTTTCTTTTAAACACTCCCTACCTTCATCTTCAATGCATCAAATATATACTTACTGTCTCTTTACTCTCCGAGCATAGTCATTTGTAATTTTGGTTAGATGAGTACTCAGTGTTTATACTGTCAGGAATGTATAAAGCTGTCAATGACTGAGCCCTGTTAACAGGATTATTATTCTGTTCCTGCACACTTATTTTCTCTAATTAATTGTCCTGGTTTTCTTTTCATGTGCTTAGGGTTTTTTTTTTTTTTTTCTCATTAATTTATACCCAAACTCTCGCTAGCAAATCACTCAATAGTTTATGTATATTAGATAGTTTAATCTGTTTCATTTGCTTGAAGAAGTCTCTCCCAGAGCCTGCTGCCATGCTCTGATCTAGATGAGCTGATCACTAGGCCCTCTACACAGCCGTTGACTTCCACTCTCCTTCCACCCTCATTGTAGAGACTCCCTTTTGCCCTTGTTACTGGATTCCTGTTTTCTAGAATGCCCTGTCTTGGATTACTGCCTTTTTTCCATGGAGCTTCCTGCAGGAGCTTCCTGAGAAGGTCCATAGACGAGAATTTTTTTTAGACCGTGAAAAATATTTTGGCTAGAAATAGAACTCTAAGTAGGAAATAATTTTCCCTCAAAAGGTTGATGGCGTTGCCCCATTGTCTTTGGGTTTCTAGTATAGTCATCCCTCAGTATCAGCAGGGGATTGGTTTCAGGAGTCCCTGTGGATACCAAATCTGTAGATGTTCAAGTCCCTTACATAAAATGGT
The DNA here is from genome assembly GCF_028021215.1 of Eschrichtius robustus. Lineage (NCBI taxonomy): Eukaryota > Metazoa > Chordata > Mammalia > Artiodactyla > Eschrichtiidae > Eschrichtius > Eschrichtius robustus. The sequence goes on from NC_090833.1 coordinate 75,337,606, forward strand.
ACAATATAATGAATACAGTGGACCCTTCGTATCCACGGGTTTTACATCTGTGGATTCAACCAACCATGACTGTATTACTGTTAAGAACTGTGATGCTATGCCGTTCTAATTCTTTATCCTTTTATGTAACTTGCCGTTTCTTAACCCCAAAGCTTTTTCTTTGCTCTACAATAATATATAGTTAGAGGTGTATAGTATAGTGATTCACAATTTTTAAAGGTTATACTCCATTTATAGTTATTATAAAACATTGGCTATATTCTCTGAGTTGTACAATATGGCCTTAATATGGATATTCTGAAATTTCATGATCCTTTGTGAGAGTCTGCTTTCATTCATGAAACTGGGCAGTTGGTGGGCACTTTCAATCTGGAAACAATGGGAAATTTCCTAAATTATTTGATTGATGGTATTGATAATTTTCTTCCTCATTAAAAAAAAAAAAATCTCACTTCTCTTTCTAGAACCCCTTTAATTAGGTGTTGGATCTCCTGGTATGATTTTCTAATTTTTTATGTTTACTCTTCCACATTTCGTCTCTGTGTGTTTTTGCTCTGCTTTCTGGAACTTTATCGTCAAACTCTTCTATTAAAGTTTTCTTTTTCCTGTCATCTTCTTAATTCTAAGCTCTTTTTGTTCTCTGAAAATTTCTTTTGTAGTATACTGTGGTATGAATATATTTTTTTCCTTGTTTTTTCTTGTTGTATCTCTTGTTTTCTTTTTCCTTGAATAGCCTTTGTACCCTCAAGTTGTGCTTTTCCAGTTTATTTTTGTAAGTATCCTTTATGTTAGAGGTTTTCTTTTGAACTTTGTGTATCTGTTAATATTTGGTTTAGGGCTTACATATAAGAGTGGGAAACGAAAAACCTGATGGGAAACTGTGCATTTGTGTGGTTCTTATTAACTTTGTTATTATTTTTTGGCCATGCCGCATGGCCTTTGGGATCTTAGTTCCCTGACCAGGGATCGAACCTGTGCCTCCTGCAGTGGAAGCATGGAGTCCTAACCACTGGACCACCAGGGAACTCCCGGTTCTTATTAACTTTAGATCTTACTGTAGAGTGACCCTAATGGACTGTTTTTTGGGGGAATCCCTAAATGTCATTATCTTTAGATTGTTTCTCTTGGGCTGCTTGGATTCCCCAAAATGACATTTTTAATCTGCTGCCTGAAAAGGTGAGGCCAAGTAGCCAGCATTCTGAGAGCTCAATGGTGGAAAAGGTGGGTTTATCTCAGTAATTAGTATGTAAACTTTAACTTACTCTCCCTGCTTTTGGCATAACGTCCCTGCAGTCACTTGTGCCTAGTGCCTAGATTCCATTTGTTTTCATTTTCCCCAGAGCAAAAAAACAAAAGCCTTATTTTTCTGCTTAGGTAGGAGAAGACCTTTACCTGGCTGGGCAGTGTCAGGGAGAAAGACTTTCAACTATGTTTCAGCCCCTCCTTTTCTACTTCCAGAATATCTGGTACTGCCAATCTGTGGGCCATCTAGGGATTCTGCAGCGTAAATTAAGTGGCTTCTCAGCTTTCCCCACTGCTGGCTTGGGAGAATTTTGCTTTCCAAGTCAGTTTGCACTTAACTTTTCGCTTTCTAGTTTCTAGATTTTATTGCTGTTGTTTCCTCTTCCATTCTTTTTGTCGTTATGAGTTTATATACTTCAAATTACCTTTTATTTTCATTTTAGTAGGGTTTTGGACAGGATTCAAAGTTAGTGGGTACATTCAACATGCCATGTTTAACTGGAAATTGCCATTTATTTCAGTAATTCTTCTTACTAAATACTTTCCATTTAGTTATTTTATTCATGACCTTGATATTTCTTATTTTTATTTCTGTTTTCTTAAAGTCAACATTAGAAACTGCTGCATAAAGCAACTATATTCCAATAAAAATTAATTTTAAAAAGATCTATTAAAAAATAAATAAATAGGGACATCCCTGGCGGTCCAGTGGTTAAGACTTCACCTTCCAATGCAGGGGGGTGCAGGTTCAATCCCTGGTCGGGGAGCTGAGATTCCACATGCCTTGCGGCCAAAAAACCAAAACAGAAAACAGAAGCAGTATTGTAACAAATTCAATAAAGACTTTAAAAAATGGTCCACATCAAAAAAATAAATAAATAAATAAATAAATAAATAAGAAACTGCTGCAAACAAATGATCTGTTTGAAATGATATGAATATGTCCTGTTACTATCATCCTTAGTGGTTAAAATTTAGTCTTTTGAGCCTTCTTAATAGCACTTGTTACAATTAGTGGTTAAAATCCTTAGTGGTTAAAATTTAGTCTTTTGAGCCTTCTTATAGCACTTGTTACAATTAGTTGCTTATGATTTTTTAGGAAAATTTATTCCATGAGAGCAGGAGGTAAGAAACTACTCGGTGAGCAAGATTCATTTCAAGTTACTAAAGTCTGTTGCTGCATTAGCAATGAGGAATTTATTGTTATGCCAGTACTGGTCTATTCTAGTTAACTTCCTCATTGCCTTCCATCTGATGATCTGTTTATTCCTTTTCCACTTTCTTTCTTTCCATGGCTAAATCAAAGTTTGAAGAAAAAGCCACTGTTCTCCTAGATTTTACAGTTTGAATGTAGATCATAATAGAATCCCTTTTAGAGTCAGAAATGAATTCAAGCTATCACTTATTCCAGACCACTGCCCACTAAAGGGGATCCCTAAATCATATATAAAAGGTAGTTTACCCGTATTTAGTGATTTCTAGGAATAAGTATGCAACCTCCCCAGTGGCTTGTTTCAATATTTCTCAGTGGTGTAGTGAAATTCTTCCTGATGTTTTTGTAGGATGCCCATGTGGGTAGGGCAGTGGTAAGGGAAAAGTGCTTCTTTTTTTTTTCCCCAGGAATAAATAGGATAAGGATGAATAAAGGAAGCAGATAGGCTACAAAGAAAATTAACTAAACTAAAGAGTTTATGTGGAATAGAAGCAGCCAGAGAAGGTAATGGAGGTCAGATGGGACTGTGAGACTTTGTGAAAATGGAGACAGAGGATTATCTTGTATTTATTATCTTTATCATTTGCGTTATACTAATAATTGTCTTCTCCAGTATGCTAAAGTGAATAAAATTGTAAGGGTTAGAAAAGGAATCTTTTTTTTCCTTCTATTTGATAAATTTTAGAGTTAGAAACTATATATACTTAGAGCTTAAGGTAGATTCTGTACAAGAAAGCAGTCAACAGATCTAAACCATTATTAGGTCTAAAGCTATGAAATGCATTGATTGAGCTGCAAGGTCCATGGGGCTTTTCATATATTTGTACATGTTTTGAGAGGGGAAAGATTGAAAGACGGGGTAGACGGATGTTGACCATCACAACACTAAATAGACAAATCCTTAGACAGCAACATTTGCTAGCTTTATTGGCTATCTTGAAGACATCAGATTGGCAGAATAACTAGCCGGTAGATTATGCAGAAATTGTTCTTGAGTCAGTTTACCCTATTTAAAAAGTTGATTTAAAAGGAAACAGTTATTATTGCCTTTTTCTCCCTTTGGATTTTTTTCTCAATTTGATATTTATTTTGAAATGATATGTGGGCTTGAGTTTAGTGATTAAAAAATAGAGAAAACATGGAATATCAGGTTTTTTTAAAAACTATCTTACAAAATTAAGTGCCCTTTTATATAGCCTATAACCTATATTACAGAAAAAAAGATTTTCACAAAAGGAAATGGTAGATATTGAAAAAGAAACAGTGTTCTTCTTAGTGCAGTTTCAAGTACAAGTTTCTGAGAAGTTTTTGGTCGTGTACTTTATATGACTATTATATACCATGAAATGAAAAGATACTGCAATTATTTTGGTTTTGTTAAATAATATGTGTATACTGTAATACAGTTTTGTCATTAAATATTTTAGATACTTATACCAGAATTCAATGTATTTGGAGTAAGGTATTAATAATTCACAATTAACTTCTCTCTTGCAATTTTATAGAACTTTTTTTTTTCAAATTTAAAATCTTTTATAATGGAAACTATCAAGAAAAAACCTCTAAGTAGGATAGTCATTGCCCAGTTTCAACAATTATCACCTGGTAGTCAGTCTTTTTTCATCTTACAAATTTGTTTTTAAGTTAATATCACTTCAAAATGCTCTGTGATTAACATATTTCAAAATAAAAAGATCTTATAAATTTTATTGGCTAGATGAAACCTTTTTTTTTCCAAAAGAAAAATAATTACTTTTTATTACATTATCAATTTATTTGGGAAAGATTTTTTGGCCATGTCCCAGGTTTATATTTCTAAGGTAGATCTTGTGAAAAATACAATCATGTTTTCTGCTCTTTCATCAGTTATTAGAGACAAAGATTTTTGTATAGACTTAACAAGTTTAAATATGATTTTAAAAAATTCAACAATAATCACCAAACCTATAAATATATAAGATCTTACCTTTCCTTTTTTCTTTTGTCTCTGAGACTGGTGTGTAAGGAGTCTACTCTCTTTCTTCCACAGCATTTAAAAAAAAAAAAAAGTATGTCATATGATTTTATTTCACTTTGTTTTAACCTTTGTACCCAGTGAACAGGTGGAAAAAAAAAAAGAAAGAAACTAGACTTCCTTAGCAAAAGATTGACTAGAAGAATAATTTCTTAAAGTCATCTTTGACTTTTTTAGTGTAACAACTAAGGTGGCTTGCTTAACCTTTGTGATTCTTAATTACTCTTAAAAAATTTAAATATTAACAAATTTACTTTGTGAGTTAAAGTATATAATATTGAGAATGCATAATTTGAAAGATACATTGCTGAAGTGATTTAAGTGTTGATCCTAAAGGTATTTTGTGTTTTGAAAGATTCAAGTTGAAAAGATTCCACCAAGTTTTGTATTCCACTGAGTTTCAACTTTGTTGTTTACTCATTTTTATGACACCATCATTGGTAGTTTTACTGCCAAGTTATAACAGGAGCAGACTGCTCAAAGCATCAAAAGACCCGACCCTTGGCCATTATGTGGGCTTCAAAAAATCGGTTACCTTCCTTGTGCTTCCTTGTGTAACTTCCCCTCTGTAAAATGGACTACTTTACAGCATTAGTTCCCATCTAACTGTAGTAGATATATCAGGCAAAAACATGGTTAAGATTCATTGTTGGTAGTAAATAATCATGGAGTTCAGAGTGAGTTAGATCCAACAAACTTCTCTGGGCTTCAGTATCCTTAATCTGTGAAACAAAGAGATTGAAATAGATGATCTTTTCTATTTGAAATTTCTATGAGCGCATATACCCGTATAAATTGTAGCAGCAGCAGACACATTTTTTTATGCTATAGTAATTGAGGCTCAAAGTGAAGACATCACTTCCTGTTCAATAATGAGACAAAAATAAATAGAAATTCCAGGTTGTCTGTTTCATTATGTTCATCTTTTATTTGGTTATTATGAGATGCTGTCTGTAGGAAAATTTCTGAGTTTAGATTATCTTATTCTGGTACTAGGGTATGAATGTGTAAAGTGTGTGGAGGATAGATATGTGGATCTATGAGGCTTAGTTAGTGATTGTGAAAACTGTTAACGATATCTACATTTGAAAGAGATTGAATAGAATAATTATATTTTGAAACTCAAAGTAGAAATTTATAATATTGAGACTGAGAATTTATCATCAAGCAAGCTTTTTATATGTAAATCTTGAAGTATTTACATGACAACTAGCATCTTACCTCTATTTTTTTCAGAATTTTTCTCTACCCTATTTATAATTGATCTTGCATAGGTAATAAGTGGCACATCACTGGTATTTCTTGTGATTATATGATAAAGATGGTTATTGTTTGTAATTAATTTCATTACTACTACTTACATGATTAGACTTGTAATGTTCCTGTTATATTTTCAAGGCAATTAGCTTATTATTTTGCAGTGCTAAAGTACAGTTGATAATTTGTGAAATATCAATACCAATTTTAATTAAAGCAGTAGATAAAAGGGAATTTAAGCAAAATATATTAATCTAAAGCTATGAATTTTTTAATCAAATTGCACTGTTGGTCTTCCTACTCCCCAGTGCAGTCAGAGCTGTGTTACTTGAAATGATTTATGTGGTAAACTTCCATACAAGATTTCATTTGGTCAAAGAATTCTATAGCTAAAAGATACTTGAAAACCACTATTCTAAAATGTAACTCTCTTGTTTGTCTTGAGGGTATGATAGCAAAAAGTGCAAATACTTTCTCATATGTATAAGACTTTAAGGATTTTCTGTGATAATCTTTGTGTTTTTTTATAAGAAAGTAAAGTGGAGAATAAGGAAATACATGGATTTGGGGATTGAGAAGAGAAGGATGTAAAATAAGTCTGTGTTTTGTTTTATTATAAATTTATTTGTTTTTGGCTGCGTTGGGTCTTCATTGCTGCGCGCGGGCTTTCTCTAGTTGCGGCGAGCGGGGGCTACTCTTTGTTGCGGTGAGTGGGCTTCTCATTGCGGTGGCTTCTCTTGTTGCGGAGCATGGGCTCTAGGCACGCGGGCTTCAGTAGTTGTGGCACACGGGCTCAGTAGTTGTGGCACACGGGCTCAGTAGTTGTGGCTTGCAGGCTCTAGAGCGCAGGCTCAGTAGTTGTGGCGCACGGGCTTAGTTGCTCCGCAGCATGTGGGATCTTCCTGGACCAGGGATTGAACCCATGTACCCTGCATTGGCAGGCGGATTCTTAACCACTGCACCACCAGGGAAGTCCCAATAAGTCTGTGTTGATGGGGCCAAATTTTGTACAGGTCAAATAAAATTTTTGTGTACGTTTATAAGGACTTTTAGATCACAAACTATGGTTAAATAACTTTTAAGTATCCTATTTAATTGAGACTGAGTAAAAGTTAATTGATTTTTCCCCTCAATATTGTAAGAGGAATATTGTATACTTTTGATTTCAGGAAGGAAAAACAAATTAGAAGTGTAGAAGAAGAAACTGAACAGGAAAAACAGGCAGCAGAGGGCATTATCAAAAATATGCCTCCTGAAAAACAAGTCAAGTATATAGAAATGAAAACCATGAATGAGAAATTGTTGCAGGTAATACTAATTACTACTCTGTGCTGGGCATATAGCAGTCTTACTACTAAAAATGTGATCTGAAGGTGGGCAGCATTGGCATCCCCTGAGAGCTTGACTAAACCTACTGATCAGAGTCTTCATTTTAACAAGATGATTCATATGGACATTTGAATTTAGGAAGCACTGATCTAGAAAATTTTGTTTTCTTATGTTGCATAACGACCTAGCTTTTACTCTATTATTCAGTTCTATGCATCATTCATTTTTGCAGGTCATAAAGATACATGAAACACTTGTTGTTTAATGAACTTTTAATGAAAACATTAAAGGTCCTCATACACCAGAGCCATATGGATATTTACTTTCCTTTTCTTCCTGCCTAATAAACAGCAAGTCGTTTACTTGCTATGTCCTTAATTTGAACAGCTATTGTCCCCTAATTATGGTGTTTAAATAAGCAATTTGGATGCCTGCTGAGGGATTATTGAGAATCCTCTCAACATTCAGTCATGGTGGTGACTCAGATTTGCAAGGTAGTGCCCTTTGATGCCCAGATATCCCTTAACCAGTTAACAGAGAATTAGTCCCCACAAATGCCAATAATGAATGTAGTTCTAGTTTCTCAGATAATCCTTTATTGACAATTTAATATAACTTTTTATTTTAGACAGAATTTATAACATATAATGAAACATTGTTGAAAGAATATTATAAAAATGCCAAAATATTATCAAAATATAGCTAATATCACACAGGGGTGTTTGAATGGGTTGGTTGGCCCTTGAACAACTTGGGTGTTAGGCACACTGACCCCTGTGCAGTTTAAATCTGTGTATAATTTATAGTTGGCCCTCAGTATCGAAGGTTCCACATCCATGGATTCAACCATCCATGGATTAAGTAGTACTGTAGTATGTATTTCTTGAAAAAAATCCACATGTCAGTGGACCCATGCAGCTCAAACTTGTCTTATTCAGGGGTCAACTATAAACAGTTCAAGGGTCTTATCCCTAAGAGTGAGCCATATAAATGGCTACAGGTCTTGGCCTTAAAAGAAAATAGGCAAAAGATATGGAAATATGGTTAAAAAGACAAATAAAAATTATAACTTTAAACAGTACCATCATTAATTTGAAGTCTTCTGATATTTGATATTCTCAGAACACAGTGATGATTCACTGTGAAAACTTCTGGCTCCCTTTAAAAAGCTCATAAGTATTTTAAAAGGTAGGTCATGGCAAGGTTTTTAGTAATAATGAAATAAATTGGCAAAAATAGAAATAATGAATGTTAGTAAATTCTAGTCAGATTTTAAGATATGGGTTGAAAACATTTACAAAATTTACTTTGTCACATCTGTATTTGAAATGTTGAGAAAGAAATTATTCTTAATGTAATTTGCATATATATTTGCTTTTTTTTCCTTCTTCTTAGGAATTAGATACACTTCAGCAACAACTAGATTCACTGAACATGAAAAAAGAGAGCTTGGAATCTGTAAGTAAAAATCAAGTAAAAGTTTTCATATTACTCCGCTACAAAAGAAAATTCAGTTAAATATATTAATGGAACTCATTCAGGTACATATTTATTTAGTAGTTTACTAATAGGAATGTAATAATTTTTTTTCCTGTTCAGGACCGCAAATATCTTAGTTTAGTAAGAAAACAGATTCAGTTATTGAGTACCTACCCTGTACAAAAATCATTCTGCCTTGCTGAGGCACACAAAATCTAATGGTAATTTAAAACTACCAATGGCATTTTTCACAGAACTAGAACAAAAAATTTCACAATGTATGGAAACACAAAAGACCCCGAATAGCCAAAGCAATCTTGAGACAGAAAAACGGAGCTGGAGGAATCAGGCTCCCTGACTTCAGACTATACTACAAAGCTACAGTAATCAAGACAGTATGGTACTGGCACAAAAACAGAAATATAGATCAATGGAACAGGATAGAAAGCCCAGAGATAAATCCACGCACATGTGGTCACCTTATCTTTGATAAAGGAGGCAAGAATATACAATGGAGAAAAGACAGCCTCTGCAGTAAGTGGTGCTGGGAAAACTGGACAGCTACATGTAAAAGAATGAAATTAGAACACTCCCTAACACCATACACAAAGATAAACTCAAAATGGATTAAAGACCTAAATGTAAGGCCAGACACCATCAAACTCTTAGAGGAAAACATAGGCAGAACACTCTATGACATAAATCACAGCAAGATCCTTTTTGACCCACCTCCTAGAGAAATGGAAATAAAAACAAAAATAAACAAATGGGACCTAATGAAACTTCAAAGCTTTTGCACAGCAAAGGAAACCATAAACAAGACCAAAAGACAACCCTCAGAATGGGAGAAAATATTTGCAAATGAAGCAACTGACAAAGGATTAATCTCCAAACTATACAAGCAGCTCATGCAGCTCAATATCAAAAAAACAAACAACCCAATCCAAAAATGGGCAGAGGACCTAAATAGACATTTCTCCAAAGAAGATATACAGATTGCCGACAAACACATGAAAGGATGCTCAACATCATTAATCATTAGAGAAATGCAAATCAAAACTACAATGAGGTATCACCTCACACCAGTCAGAATGACCATCATCAAAAAACCTACAAACAGTAAATGCTGGAGAGGGTGTGGAGAAAAGGACACCCTCTTGCACTGTTGGTGGGAATGTAAATTGATACAGCCACTATGGAGAACAGTATGGAGGTTCCTTAAAAAACAAAAAATAGAACTACCATATGACCCAGCAATCCCACTACTGGGCATATACCCTGAGAAAACCATAATTCAAAAAGAGACATGTACCACAATGTTCATTGTAGCACTATTTATAATAGCCAGGTCATGGAAGCAACCTAAGTGTCCATTGACAGACGAATGGATAAAGAAGATGTGGCACATATATACAATGGAATATTACTCAGCCATAAAAAGAAACAAAATTGAGTTACTTGTAGTGAGGTAGATGGACCTAGAGTCTGTCATACAGAGTGGAGTAAGTCAGAAAGAGAAAAACAAATACCGTATGCTAACACATGTATATGAAATCTAAAAAAAAAATGGTTCTGATGCACCTAGGGGCAGGACAGGAATAAAGACGCAGACTAGAGAATGGACTTGAGGACACGAGGGGGAAGAGTAAGTTGGGATGAAGTGAGAGAGTAGCACTGGCATATATACACTAGCCAATGTAAAACAGGTAGCTAGTGGAAAGCAGCCACATAGCACAGGGAGATCAGCTCGGTGCTTTGTGACCACCTAGACGGGTGGGATAGGGAGAGTGGGAAGGAGACGCAAGAGGGAAGGGATATGGGGATATATATATACATATAACTGATTCACTTTGCTATATAGCAGAAACTAACACAACATTGTAAAGCAATTATACTCCAATAAAGATGTTAAAAAAAAAACATACAAACAAGAGACTAAAAACAAATGAAGAGGGAGAAGTCAGTTCATTACTTTAAAGATGTAAAAGCTTGCGTTTGTTTTATTATTTGTTTATTTAAAGCGTTTTTAAATTCACAAAACATGTTTTTTATTAAAAAATTGAATAAGATGAAAGTAAAAATGCCTATTTCTTTTCCCTCTTTCCAGACAGAACTGCTCTCACATTTATTGAGTGATTACTATGTGCTTTTTTTGAGCTCTTTACATATGTCACCAGCATTGTCATTTTATCTTCACAGCAATCCTATAATCCTACCTTCATTTTACTGTTGAGAAAAACCTTAAGTGGGATGTACACTGGATATGCTGTCTCCAGCTTTTTTTTTTTTTAACCTAACATTCTCTCTTGAATGTCTATTCATGTCAGCTCTTAAGATATCTTTCTCATTATTTGAAATTACTGCATTGTATTACATTGTATGACTATATATAGCACAGCCTTGTAGATGACTAGGTTGTTTATATTGATAGTTTTTTGAGATTATAAAACAATGCTGTAGTGAAAACACACATTTTATGCAAAGTTACTACGAGTGTATCTTAAGATAAATTTCTTGCATTGGGTCAGAAGGTGCAAACTTCTAAAACGTTGTAACATTGACAAATTGCCTTCCAAAAAAGTTCCATTTTCTACTCCTAATCTCAATGTATGAGAGTGCGTATTTCCCCCTGTACTCATTAACAGCTGCATTATCCATGCACCTTTTCCATTTTTACTTGTTTAATAGTTTAAAATTAGTATCTTGTTTTAATTTTCATTTATTTATACAAAAAGTTGAGTATCTCTTTATATATTTGTTGGCCAATGTATTCTTTTTCTGCAAACTACCTTCCCACTGTCTGTACATCAAATCTTGCCTGCCTTTCTTGATTTCCTATGTATTCAGGCAGCTATAACGATGAGAGGATTAGTAACAATTGTAAATTGACATGATTGCTTTCACCTAGCTTGCAAAAGAAATAAACCATGAGTATTTTGTAATCATTCTTTTGGAAATTTGCTATTGAAAAAACTAGTTTGCTTAAAAATATTAAGACGATTTTCTATATCCAGTTGTCTACATGTGGGTACACAGAATTTTTATTTTCTTTGATCTCTGTGGTAATAAAAATATGCTTCAAGGAATAAGGACTGCATTTATATAGTATTAATACAGCCAGCTTTCAGAATTCCTCACTATCTTTTTAGGGTGTGTAGGAGAGAGTTAGGTCTTATTTCATTGGCAGATTTAGTTTCCACAGGAAGAGGTGTAGGGTATAACCTTGGAGTTAGTGCTTCTATTGATGCCACTCTACTTTGGCATTAGTACATGTATGCCTAAAATTACATGAATTTAAAGAAATTTACAGTATTCTCAAATGAAGAAAATGTAGATCCTAATTCTGTTTAACTTTAGCTGGATTCCTTTGTGGGTCTTTTTGGTGCGGGGGGAGATTTGTTCTTCACGATAACATCATGTCAAGTATCAATCAAGTCGTGTTTATTGCATATCTGCTGTATGCTCCCTACTGTGCTAAGTATTGCTGATTCAGTTCATAGGAGTGTGAAAAAAATCAGGTGAAAGGTCAACATGAGCTTGAGTCTTCAGGGGTGGTTTTATCAAGATGCAATAATGAACATGTCTATAGGTGGTTAAGCAAAAGGGAAGGGGAAGGTACTATGAAAAGGGATACATCAAAATGTCTGCATTTTTTCTATCGGTATTTTATTATCATGCCTTTTCACCTGAAGCTAATACATTAGTTAAGCTGTGTATATAACCCTTTGCCTATGGACTTTCAAACATTTCCTCTTGTTCACTTTTTCCTTTTTTTAAGATTCCTTCTCTTTTGCTTTCAAAAAGGAGGAGGTCTCCCCTCTTAAAAATCTTGTTCATACTGTGGGCCTGGTTTCAGATATCATTAACTTTTTTTTTTTTCATGATTAACTTTTATTTTTGTTAACTTAGAAAAATTATTTAGATATCAGATCATCAGTTTTCTCATCTGTAAAACAGAGATGATAGTACTATCTTACAGAGTTGCTTTGAGTGTTAGAGATAGTGTATAAAAAATATGAAGTATAGTGCCTGGCACAGAATACGTGCTCAATAAGTAACAGCTTCAAATGTCATTTTCATCATCATAATCACCACTACCACCAACATCCCTCGCTCTTTTGGTTATCATTTAAAATGATCACATCCCTTATTTTCTCTTTGTGAACAGTAGAACAGTGGTGAATACATGATAATTTTACTACTCATGTCTATTAGTTTCCTAGTGCTGCTGTAATAAAGTATCACAAACTGGGTGACATAAAACAACAGAAATTTTCTTGTAGTTCTGGAGGCTAAAAGTCTAAAATCAAAGCATCAGCAGAGACTTGCTTCTTCTGGGACACTAGGTAGAATCCTTCCTTGCCTCTTCCTAGCTTCTGGTGCTGGCTGTCAATCCTTGGCATTTGTTCCTTGACTTGTAGCTACAACACTCCATTCTTTGCCTATATCATCAAATGGCATTCTCCTCAGGTGTCTCTGTTTTTATCTCTTCTCTTCTAATAAAGAGCAGTTAATACTGGATTAAGGTCCACTTTAATGACCTCAAGATAATCTTAACTTGATTAAATCTGCACAGACTCCATTTCAAATTAGGTCATGTTCACAGGTGCTGGAGATTAGGACTTCAGCATACATTTTGGGGGGACATAATTCAACCCATAACATTGTAGGAAAGCATATATATGATCTATTCAGGGGAAAATATCTTCCCTCTAGAGATCAGTTCCTTGGACTTTGGATTGGGTTTTGTGGTTAAAGTTATACATACATCGTTACATTTTCTTTATTATCTTCCCATTGGTAAAGATGTCTTTATCTTTGTTTAGGTCTTATATTTAGAAAATAAAATAAACTAAAGCTACCACCTTCTTGTGAATCTTAGACTGAAAATTGCTTATGAAAGTATATAGGGATTTATTTTTATTCTTCCATGTTTAGAAACGTGCTTTGTAGCATTATTGAGTACTCTAGGTTCTTGATGTCTCTATTTAAAGATGCTGGTAGTTTAAATTTGTCCTTAGTCTTATAAACTGAAAACTATTTGAATAGTTTTTGATAAAATACTAAAATTATTTTAATTCTCTTCAGGAAATAGCACACTCCCAGGTAAAACAGGAGGCTGTATTGTTGCATGAAAAACTTTATGAGTTGGAGTCCCATCGAGATCAAATGATTGCAGAAGACAAAAGCATGGGATCCCCAATGGAAGAGAGAGAGAGATTACTTAAGCAGGTAGGAAAAACAAACATACTTATTTTATTATGTCAGGATTTGGTAAATATATCAGTATGTTTTATTTAAGGCATATGAATTGAACAGAAAGCTAATAAGCTTATTTTCTTAAAAAACAGTGAAAAGTGAACTCCATCTAAATTAATATGAACTGCTTGACCAAGAAGATCTAGGTAAAAGTCATTTCTCAAATAAACTTTTTTTTTTTTTTTACTTAAATCCTTATTTTATATGGTCTTCATGCATATTTTGGTCATTTTTTCATGTTTTGGATCCTTATAAAAAAACTTGAAACTCTTCTTATTGGTCAGTAAATAATTAATCTTATTGAAGATGTATTCCATTATTTGTTTTGGGCCTCATATTTAGAAAATGAAGTGCCCCAAGGCTGACGACTTTGTGTGGTTATTTCTATCAGTGCCACCATGAAGTGAATGGAATTAAAATGTCCTGTGAAATCACAGTATGTCACCATGTTATGTCACATGTGTTCAGTAGCTTTCTTACTATCCCAAGGCTGGCTTTAATTTAGCCTATTGTTTATCCTGAGACACCCTAAATATACAGCCCTTAGGAGCCTATATATTTGGGAGCACCTCTAGTCAGGAACCTACAAATGGGACTCCTTTGTGGTCTTAGATTGAATCCAGTGGGTTTGCAGGAACCTTAGGGATCAACTCAGGAGCTATTTAAGTGTTAGAATCATTCTAGAAAGGTATCAAAATCTAGAATCTCTGAAGTTCCTTGGAAAGAGATCATTGAAGGCAGGGGATGAAGAGTGATCTTGGGATAGAATTTCTAGATAGAATACAGAATGACTAGTTAAATTTGAATTTCAGATAAGCAGTGAATAATCTTTTAGAATAAATATATATGTAAAGATAATAAGTGTATTCCAAATACATACCACAAAAGTTATTCATTGTTTTTCTGAAATTCAAATGTAATGGGGATTGCTAAATCTGGCAGCCCTACCATGTGCGTGGGTTGGGGGTGGGGAGCAGGGGGAGCAGGGGTGGGGAGACAGGCTCAAAAATCCTAGATATTTATGTAAATTGATCCAGGCCTGAAGTTGTGTTAACTTCTTGGTGCCATGTGGATAGGTATGGATATTTATCAGTCACCACTCTTCCTTTGAGGAGGAAAGAAAAATCTGTGAATAATTCCCTAATGATGTTCCTTTTAACTTCAAAGGTTGAATTTCAAGAAATAAGTTCAAAGCGACTAGATTTGATATTTTTGTACACACCCTAGAAGGAAAATCTCTTTAAGATAGCCTAACAATGAGTAATTCTTTAAATTCTGTTTTCTCTTTATGCCTTTATAGGTTAAAGAAGATAATCAGGAAATAGCCAGCATGGAGCGACAGTAAGTACTTCTATACTAGGACATTTTATATTCATTTCTCATCTTTTAAATTGCATTCTAAATGTGTAAGAGGTGCATATTGTTACAGTCATTTTTTCTGTGATTCACATTGACAATATTGATGCAGCTTTCAGTTTGATTTATAGCTTCAAATAATTCTTTGAATGTTTAGTTAAGAGCCATTACATAGTATAATTGCTTTTTAAAAACAGCTTTATTGTGATATAATACATACCATACAATTCACATATTTAAAGTGTACAATTCAGAGTTTTTTAGTATATTCACAGAGTTGTGCAACCACCACCTCAGTCAATTTCAGAACAGTTCAGTCACCCCAATAGAAACCCATATCCCTTAACCATCACACCTCTCATCCCCCATTCCCAGCCCTAAGCAACCACTGTACCTTATGTCTCTGTAGATTGGCCTGTTCTGGACATTTTATATAAATGAAAGCATACAATATATGGTCCTATGTGGCTGGATTCTTACACTTAGCATAATGTTTTCAGGGTTCATCTGTGTTGTAGCATGTATCAGTATTTCATTTCTTTTTATTGCCAAATAATATCCCATTGTGTGGCTATACCATATTAATTTATCCGTTCATTAATTGATGGACATGTGGATTGTTTTTATTTTTTGGCTGTGATGGATCATGCTGGTATGAACAATCGTGTACATGTTTTTGTGTGGACATATATTTTCGCTTCTCTTGGGTATTTACCTAGGAGTGGAATTTACCTAGGAGTGCTGGTTCTTACGGTAACTCTATATTTAACTTTTTGAGGAGGTGCCAGACTATTTTCCAATGCAGCTGCACCATTGTACATTTTCACCAGCAGTGTATAAGTGTTCCAGTTTCTCCATGACCTTATCAACACTTGTTATTATCTGTCATTTTTGATTACTGTGTAGCCGTCATAGTAGGTGTGAAGTGGTATCATTGATTTGCATTTTCCTGATGATTAATGAATGATGTTGAACTTTTTTTCCTGTACTTATTGGTCATATATGTATATTCTTTGGAGAAATGTCTATTCACATTCTTTGCCCTTTTTTTCTTGTTTTTTTTTTTGTTTTATTTATTTAGTTATTTATTTTTTATAGATCATTATTGGAGTATAATTGCTTCACAATACTGTGTTAGTTTCTGTTGTACAAAAAAGTGAATCAGCCATATGCATACATATATCCCCACATCCCCTCCCTCTTGAGCCTCCCTCCCACCCTCCTTATCCCACCCCTCTAGGTCATTGCAAAGCACCAAACTGATCTCCCTGTGCTTTTGCCCATTTTTAAATTGGGTTATTTATTGTTTTATTATTGAGTTGTAAGAGCTCTTTATATATTCTAAATAAAGTCTCTTATCAGATAAATGATTTGCAAAATTTTTCTTCCATTATTTGGGTTTTCTTTTCACTTTCTTTATGGTGTCCTTTGAAGCACAGAAGTTTTAAATTTTTTTTTAAGACTTTATTTTTTTAATAAATTTATTTATTTTATTTGTTTATTTTTGGCTGCATTGAGTCTTCATTGCTGCGCACAGGCTTTCTCTAGTTGCAGCGAGCAGGGGCTACTCTTTGTTGCGGTGCCCGAGCTCCTCATTGCAGTGGCTTCTCTTGTTGCGGAGCACGGGCTCTAGGTGTGCAGGCTTCAGTAGTTGTGGTGCACAGGCTTATTTGTTCTGCGGCATGTGGGATCTTCCCATACCAGGGGTCGAACCTGTATCCTCTGCATTGGCAGGCAGATTCTTAACCACTGTGCCACCAGGTCCCAGTAGTTTTAAATTTTGATTATATCTGGTTTATTTATTTTTTTCTTTTGTCGTTTGTGCTTTTGGTGTCATATGTAAGAAACCAATGCCTAGTTCAATTTCATGAAGATTTATGCGTATGTTTTTTTATTTAAGTGTTTTATAGTTTAGTTCTTATGTTTAGATCTATGACCCACTTTTAGTTAACTTTTGTGTATGGTATGAGGTAGGAGTCCAGTTTTATTCTTTGCTTGTGCATATCCAGTTATCCCAGCACCATTTGTTGAAATATTCTTTCAACAAATATTATTTAATGTTCTTTCTCTGTTTAATTGTTTTGGCACCTTTGTCAAAAATCAATTGTAGGGGCTTCCCTGGTGGCACAGTGGTTGAGAATCTGCCTGCCAATGCAGAGGACACGGGTTTGAGCCCTGGTCTGGGAAGATCCCACGTGCCGCGGAGCAGCTGGGCCCGCGAGCCACAATTACTGAGCCTGCGCGTCTGGAGCCTGTGCTCCACAACAAGAGAGGCCGTGATAGTGAGAGACCCGCGCACTGCAATGAAGAGTGGCCCCCACTTGCCACAACTAGAGAAAGCCCTCGCACAGAAATGAAGACCCAACACAGCCATAAATAAATAAATAAAAATTAAAAAAAAAAAAATCAATTGTATATAGATACAGGGTCTTATTCCTAGGCTCACAATTCTATTCCATTGTCTGTCCTTAAAAGGATATGTCTGTCCTTATTCCAGTGTCATACTGTCTTGATTACTATAGCTTTGTAGTAAGTACAACTGCTTTTGTTAAAATTTTAACCCATATAATCTTCTCTCAATGGTAAATTTTCTCTTATTTTCTAACTTTTCAGACAAACTTGCTAACTTAGTTTAGTTTATATAAACCTACAAAAAGAAGGTTGCTAAAGATTTTTTATTTTCTTAATATCACAAGTAAAGCTCAAAAGAAGGCTGGGGAAGGGTCTACTGTTGAAGTCAGGCAAGCCAACATTCTCAGAACACACTTGTACTCTAAATACGAATCATGAAAAAAGATTTTTCTCTCAAAATTTATAATATTGTCCTCAGAATAAAGCATACTATTTATTGATATTGTTTCTGCAGATTCGAAAAGATTTAAGATTTCGTAACATCATTACTAAATGTTTTTACTGAATATCTAAATTGTCGGCCATAAATTCATTAAATAATATTTTCAACAGGTTAACAGATATAAAAGAAAAAATAAATCAGCTTAATGAAGAAATTAGACAACTTGACATGGATTTAGAAGAACACCAAGGTAATTTTAAAAATATTTTTATGATGTATAATATAGATACATAGCAGTATTTATACAGTATTAACTTGGGCCTCAGGGACTGTTTACCTGGGGTTTATTATTTAATTCTTTGTGACATCACTAAGTTTAACTATTAAAATACTAAACTGTTAAAATATTTAGTAGTAGTAACTAAATATTATAGTAAGTATTGAATCATTTAAGTAATATTTTAAATATTATAGTTAGTATTGAATTTTAATAGTAACTAAATATTTTAATAGTAACTAAATATTATAGTTAGTATTGAATTATTTAAGCCAACTAAAAACTTATATAACTTAAAATGGTTATATAATGGCAAGAGTTCATTTTGTTTTGCAAAGAAATTTTTTTGTTAATTGGGATATAGTTGTTTTACAATGTTGTGTTAGTTTCTACTGTACAGCGAAGTGAAGTAGAGTTCCCTGGGCTATACAGCAAGAAATTTTTTTTTTTAATCAAGTAAAATGGTTTAAAGTTGCTCACAGATTTCTAAGTTATACTTCTTCAGTATTGTCAGCTATTAACTGGGGTAAGTGGTAGAGTTACAGGGGAGTGAGGATCAAGTCACAAATATCACAAAAAATGCAGGAAGAATTATTCGCTAGGGGACCCACTAATGTGGTGGCAAGTACTGATTATTCCAGTCCTCTCTCAGCTTTCCCCAGCAGTGGGATTTGAAGAGCCAAGGCAGGGACCAGAGCACTTGCGGTGGAAATGCTGGGGTGGGGATTTGGGAGCTACAGAGTATGTGTGGTTGAGGGAAGAGTTTGGGCATCACAGGTTCCTAACCAGCTTGTCTCTAACAAGGGAGGAAAAGCTGGGTTACTATGGCACTTTAATCACAGATTAACTGCAAACCAGTTAATATGCTATTGAATTATCAAGAGATGACTATATATTCTTATGAGTTAGATATTCTATTGTAAATAATATGCCTATTATGGCTAAAGAAACATTCATAGCAGGGGAAAAGGGTGTTCTTTTCCTAAATTAATTTTTTATTTCAATTTTAATGCAGTGTATTAGTTTTATTTATGCATTTTATTGATTTATGAATAATAGCATTAGCTACTATTAATTGATTACTTACCTGGACTGGTTACTTTGTGATCTTTGCAGGAACACTTTGAAGGCTTCTGACCTCTTTTATGCTTGTTGAAACTCAGAGAAGCTAGTAAGGGGTAAAGTCTAGATATAAACCAAGTTCTCTTTGACCCCAAAGTGTTATTTCTATTGCCCAAACCTAATCTTGGCTTTCTGATATGAAGTGCTTTATTTGTGAAATAAAAATATTCTTGTGAAATGCTTACAGTCTTATTTACATGTGGCTACATGTAAACAAGACATCTAAAATCAGACAAACTTTAAGTCCTGGTTATTAGGTAAGTAAACTTATCTGAGCTTTCATTTTCTCATCTGCAAAATGAATATAGTGGTCCTACCTCACTAAGATTTACGAATAGTAAATGGTACACATGGAAAGGTAGGTTCACAAAAAATTGTTACTAAGGTCATGTTGTTTTCTTTATTAAATTATTTTATTGCTTTTAATTTATGTAGATCTAGTATATAGATTTTCTTTGTTAATAAATTATTCTGAGAAATCTGATAATGTTCTTGATTTCAGATGCTTTATGGGATACAGTTTAAATAATAGTCCTCCTTCTAAATTTAAATTTCTAGCAGAATTCTATTTATTTTTCCTGTAAAATAACTCATTTGGGGGTAACAATTTATTATTAATTGCTAGTTCTACGATAAATAGAATGCTTTGAATTGTAGCTTCCCTTTTCCTTTTTGTTTTCGTAAATTCTTTGTCCTTTTTTTTTTTTTTCTTTTTTTCTGGCCGCACCACAGCTTGCGGGCTCTCAGTTCCCCAACCAGGGATCGAATCGGTTCCTCCTGCAGTGGAAGTGAGGAGCCCTAACCACTGGACCACCAGGGAATTCCCTGTCCTTTTTGATTAATGTAGAAAGGCACAATCTATAATGTAATGTAATAGTAGCAAAAAAGCATATATATATGTACATATAAAAATATATGGGATATATAAATATTATGTATTGTATGTTCACATATATATCAATGCATTAGTTTTTTGTTCTTCTACTACACTTTGATCATCCTGGATTATTGGTTCAGCAGCACAGGGGTTTTTATTAGAAGGTCACTTGTTAGTTCAGGACCTCATTATTTCTTTCCTGAACTATTTCAGTAGTCTACTAACTGGTCCCCCGACCTCCAATCTTGCTCCCTCTCAGATTCATCCACCACAGTGTTGCCAGAGTGACTTATGTGAAATGTGATTCTGTATCATTCTCCACTTAACAGTGGTTCCCCATGACCTACAAGATAAAGTTTAAGAATCTCTGTATGGCATTCTAGTCCCTCCATAATCTGGCCTGTACATTGTCAGCCTCCTCTCCTACCCCTCAGCATCTCTATCCTTACATTCTAAGAATAATAATAATAATAATCTACCAGTGGTACCTCACACCTCACCCTCTTTATCATACATCAAAGGATTGTTTCATGCTCAATCCTTTGCTCCTATTATTTGTTCCCTTTTCTTGAATGTTCTTTTCCCTGTTACTTACTTTACTAACTTCTCATTTTTTAAGATCTAGCTCAGCTATCCTTTCATATCCAACATAGTAACCCTAACTTCTCTCCCTGACCTATTTCTGGGCTGGGCTAAGTGAGTGATCCCCTCCGTTATCAGAACACACGGCGTAAATGTACTGACCACTTTACTTTACCACTTTCTACTTAGGTGTTTGTCTTTTCCCTTAGGCTATACATCCTCCAGGGCAGGGACTGTGTCTTGTTCACTTTGGTAACCTCTTTCATCAACACTGCCTGGGAAAATAAACATTCAATAAGTCTTTGTGGAATGAATTAAACAGTCCTGTATTTTATTTATATATTTTTTTAATAATTATTATTTTTTTTGGCTGCACCGTGCAGCTTGTGGGATTTTAGTTCCCCATCCAGGGACTGAACCCAGGCCCTCAGCAGTGAGAGCATGGAGTCCTAACAGCTGGACAGCCAGGGAATTCCCAGTCCTGTATTTTAGAAGGGAAAGATTTGTAGAATGAATTAAAGGTGAGAGTTGGGCTCTAGTCACTTCTTTGGACCCTCTAGTTCTTAAGATATACAAATGCTCTCTTATCTACAGAGAGAGCTTGATTAGTTAGCAACAGTTTTATTACTTTTTAGAGGATTCCTACCTTCGATTTATGATTTCCAGTAAAGAGGTGGATTCTTATCTACATCTGCATTCTCAGCAGTCCCTTGACTCAAGATTGTGGATAATCTGCTCCTTAAGATGTGGAGGATTATCAAGTTATTTTGACTTTCTGGTCCATACTTATCTCTGTCCCCAGCTTTATTCCTTCTGGCCCATTTTATTAATTTCTTAGATGTTACCTGGTTTCTTCCATTTATGGCACCTGTGTGTAATCCAGCTAGGCCACCTTTTGCCTTGTAGGGGTTCTGGTTAACATAACATTTAAACCATAAATGTGTTTGTACATGTCTGACTTTGTTAGCACTTGCTCCAACCCTTCAGTTTTCAAATAAACTTTTAAAAGGTTTGTATAATTCATTCTAAATTTAAAGGCATCCTTTGATACTGGTTTAGGTACAGTTATGTTCTCTGCTAGATATTAATGGTGGTCCTGTAATCCAACAGCTTCTTCAAGTTCATCATATTTTTGCACTTTTTAAGTCCTTAAAGTTATAATTTGCTAAAAGTTACATTGTCTCAAAGTTAACTAAATAAAAT
Organism: Eschrichtius robustus; assembly: GCF_028021215.1. Lineage (NCBI taxonomy): Eukaryota > Metazoa > Chordata > Mammalia > Artiodactyla > Eschrichtiidae > Eschrichtius > Eschrichtius robustus. The sequence continues at coordinate 75,359,610 of NC_090833.1, forward strand.
CAATTAACAGTTATTTGGCTATTCTACAAAAATCTTCATTATTCCTAGATTATCAGTTTCTGTGACAATCTGGATAATGCAGAAAAAATCCTCATAATACACTTACACTTTTGACCAATTCTAGATGGGCTTCTTTGCTCTCAAATCTTTATTTAGTCTTTGTAAGTAATTTTTAAAGGTGAAATAATCTCATAACAGAGAATTTTCATTATAATAAGATGTCTTTACTTTTTTAAACTGCTGGGGGATTTAATCCTATTATGTTAAGTATTTGTTAGACTTCACCCCTACAGTAGTTTTACTTTATTGCTGGATCAGGTAATTTTGTTATATGGGTTCTAAAAATATTTAGGTTTAAATATGTGTACTATCCTATATTTTAGCAGGAAAGGAATTGTTACTATTTTTGCTAACTAGAAGCAGTGAGAAATAGCTCTATTGAAAGTTGTTATATGGTCAGAATTCGGCTACAATCTGCATCATTATTAAAGCAGAGCACTATTGGCAGATGCCATGCTACTTTTCAGAAAAGCCTGATTTCTCCTGGAATCCATCCTGATTTCTCCTTTCTCAGCTGAAGTGCCAACCATTAAATATTTACTTAATTGTTGCTTTTTAAAATGCTCCTTCTGTATGAGAAAGGGAAAGTAATGGAAAAGGCGTTGTAGCTCTAGGTGAAGGCAACAAGATAATAGTAGCCTATATTCTCATTCAACATAAGATATTATTTTTATTATTCTTTTACCTAAAGATTTACTTCTAACATATAGTTGAGTAATTAGTTTTTGATAAGGTAATTGTTGACTAAGAAAATTTATTCTCACCACAAATTAATTTTTGTATATTTCATATTGAAGGTCCCTCAAAGTAAATGGTGTTTATTGGTCCACTTAACTCAGGCCTCTACTGTACTCTTCACTATATTCCGTTAAATTCTAAAAAGAGCAGTGTTACTATTTTAAGACACGACAAAACCTTTCATGGTGTAGGAACACAAAATAAGTGATTGTCTATGCAGAACTCCTGAGCCTTTTGAAATTTGGTTAATTCTCAGCTTTACCCAGTGCAGCTTAGGTTTAGACTTTCTCAGGTCTGCTAAATTAGTTACCATTTGTCCATCTGCTTCCAGCTTCCACAATTTTATTACTATTGTTTCCTCTCCTATTTTCCTCATTGCTGGGAGTTTGACCTTTAAAAATTATTTTTACTATAATTTTAGTGGAGTTTGGGGGGTAGGGCAGGTTAGGGTTAGATGTGCATGTTCAACCTACCATCTTTGTCAAAAAATTACCAGTTATAAACTTACCCAGAATTTCTTTTTTTTTTTTTAAACATCTTTATTACAGTATAATTGCTTTACAGTGGTGTGTCAGTTTCTGCTTTATAACAAAGTGAATCAGTTATACATATACATGTGTCCCCATATCTCTTCCCTCTTGCGTCTCCCTCCCTCCCACCCTCCCTATCCCACCCCTCTAGGTGGTCACAAAACATCGAGCTGATCTCCCTGTGCTATGCGGCTGCTTCTCACTAGCTATCTATTTTACGTTTGGTAGTGTATATATGTCCATGCCACTCTCTCACTTTGTCCCAGCTTACCCTTCCCCCTCCCCATATCCTCAAGTCCATTCTCTTGTAGGTCTGCATCTTTATTCCCGTCTTGCCCCTAGGTTATTCTGACCATTTTCTTTTTTTTTTTTAGATTCCACATATATGTGTTATTAGCATACGGTATTTGTTTTTCTCTTTCTGACTTACTTCACTCTGTATGACAGTCTCTAGGTCCATCCACCTCACTACAAATAACTCAGTTTCATTTCTGTTTATGGCTGAGTAATATTCCATTGTATATATGTGCCACATCTTCTTTATCCATTCATCTGTCGATGGACATTTAGGTTGCTTCCATGTCCTGGCTATTGTAAATAGTGCTGCAATGAACATTGTGGTACATGACTCTTTATGAATTATGGTTTTCTCAGGGTATATGCCCAGTAGTGGGATTGCTGGGTCATATGGTAGTTCTGTTTTTAGTTTTTTAAGGAACCTCCATACTGTTCTCCATAGTGGCTGTATCAATTTACATTCCCACCAACAGTGCAGGAGGGTTCCCTTTTCTCCACGCCCTCTCCAGCATTTATTGTTTGTAGATTTTTTGATGATGGCCATTCTGACCGGTGTGAGATGATATCTCATTGTAGTTTTGATTTGCATTTCTCTAATGATTAATGATGTTGAGCAATCTTTCATGTGTTTGTTGGCAATCTGTATATCTTCTTTGGAGAAATGTCTATTTAGGTCTTCTGCCCATTTTTGGATTGGGTTGTTTGTTGTTTTGATATTGAGCTGCATGAGTTGCTTGTAAATTTTGGAGATTAATCCTTTGTCAGTTGCTTCATTTGCAAATATTTTCTCCCATTCTGAGGGTTGTCTTTTTGTCTTGTTTATGGTTTCCTTTGCTGTGCAAAAGCTTTTAAGTTTCATTAGGTCCCATTTGTTTATTTTTGTTTTTATTTCCATTTCTCTAGGAGGTGGGTCAAAAAGGATCTTGCTGTGATTTATGTCATAGAGTGTTCTGCCTGTGCTTTCCTCTAAGAGTTTGATGGTGTCTGGCCTTACATTTAGGTCTTTAATCCATTTTGAGTTTATTTTTGTGTATGGTGTTAGGGAGTGTTCTAATTTCATTCTTTTACATGTAGCTGTTCAGTTTTCCCAGCACCACTCATTGAAGAGGCTGTCTTTTGTCCACTGTATATTCTTCAGGCTCTGTTATCGTCATTGTTCTATCTTTTCTCTGATCTCACAAACTGACTTTTGTACTTCGATGGTAAATTTCAATGGAAAACTAGTATAATTGCTTGGAAGCTTTGGACAGTCAAAAATGCAACATAACCCCTTTCAGTCAGACTGACCCAAAACCCAACACACTATTAGATTTTCTGTACACAGACCAGGTGCCCTGCCGGTATTGCCAGAGCTGCCACCAGTTAGGAAGCTATAAATTGAGAATTTTTCCACTTGACAATATTAAATACCATATTGTTTTTCACCCCAAGTTAGGTTGTAAGCCCTGGAAAAATTCAAACTTGTAAATTTTTGTTATCTTTCAAGGAAGAGCCAGGGATGCTCTGTTAGAAAAGTGACTGTATTTAAGCCATGGATAAAACATTCTTAAGGGAATTTTGGTTTATATTGTTAAGATACCCAGAATTTCTGAAGAGTTTTAATCACCTTGAATGTACTTCATTTTATGGGTGTGTGTGTGTGTGTGTGTGTGTGTGTGTGTGTGTGTGTGTGTGTGTTGCCTCAAATGACCATTCTCGTGTATTGTCATTAACTGTGCAAATTATCAGTCAGCATCTAGGAGGTTACCCCTTCCTACTTTTTAAAAATTTTCCTTAAAGTAGTTAAAGTTATTTTAAAGACTCCAATTAACTTATTTTTTTAATTGTGTACTTTTTATATACAAATCTGGTGTGTACTTAATGTGGAAAATTCAAGCAATACGAAAGTGTATAAAGTAAAAATCATCTCCTTTCTCCTCATACTCATCCCATTCTTCAGAGGTAATCGTTGTTTACAGTTTGATATGTATAGCCTTTTAGACTTTTTTCTATACGTGGCATATATATATATATATATTTAATGTATATATATTTAATTGAGTGATACAGTTCTTCTGAGCTGAGTCTTCTCTTTTAACTGTATATAATGAACATTCTTCCATATGAGGATGTATATACTTCATTCTAAGAAGTATAACGTAGTAGCCAATGTCAGGGCTTTAAAGCCAGACTAAGAATGGTCCCTGGCATATATTTAAGTACTTACGAAAACTATTAGCTATAGTCATGTTGATATTCTTGTTAAATAGTATTAGCTGTATCCACATTGACATTAGGTTGTTTCTAATTTTTCACTACCAAGAACAATGCTGCAGTAAATAACCTTGATACATACATGTTTGTTAATTTGTATATTTCTATAGGCTAAATTTCTAGAAGTAAAATTTTGAATAGAAAGTTACTTATGTATACAATTCTGATTATTTTTGAAAATTTCTTTCCAGAAATGGTTGTACCAGTTTATACATCCAGCAGCAGTATGTGAAAGTGCTTCCTCACCAGTGCTAGTTACTTCTCTGACGGTTCACTGTTCTCAAAGGCCTGAATTTGTAGTACTACCATGATCCACGAGGTGGAGCTAATTTTCTGGACATCTGCATGCTCAGACAAGGCTTAAGGAACACAGTTAACAAAGTACAGTCACATTTCTCACCAAGAAGGATTTTTGGGCATTATTGCTCACTACAAATTATCCCTTCAAATTTAGAGTACAGTGTCTTCCCAAAGATTGATAAAATCTTTGATAAAATGGCATTGATAAAACCACAGAATATCATGTGGTTATTAATACAGCATATCACAGACATCTAAATATCTAACAGCTACAATGTGATAAATATGTATCATAATAGAAGTATGCATAAAATGCTACAGGATCATTGGATTACTGTCCTAAACTTCAAATGCATTCATTGCAATTTACTCTATAATTTATATGCTGCTTTCAAGAGTAGTAAAAACATAAAATACAACCCTTTTCTTTGGTTTGTCTGTAGGATACTTCTTCCTACTCATAGTTCCAAGGCCCAGGTTAGAAGCTTTTATTCTCTGATTATGTCAGGTAAAATAGAATTTATAAAGACAATAGTTTTGTTCTAGAGCACGGGTTCTGCAACCCGAATGCCAGGATTCAGATCTGGGCTGTGCTGTTTTACTGGCTGATCTCAGACGTGCTACTTGACCTTTCTGTACCTTAGTTTCCTCATCTTTAACGTGGGGATAATAACAGTACCTACCTTCCTTTTAGGGTTACTGTGAGGATTAGATGAATGGAGCGTGTGTGTGTGTGTGTGTGTGTATGACTCAGAATAGCATGCAATTTAAAAATTGCACATAAATGTTAGTTATTGGCTGTTATTATTAATGCTATTTATTTATTTATTTTTAGTTTTTTTTAAACAGCTTTACAAAGGTTTAATTGACATACAATAAAGTGCACATATTTAAAGTACATAATTTGATAAGTTTTGACATATGCATCCACCTGTGAAACCATCACCAGAATCAAGAGAGTAAACATACCCAACGGTCCCCAAAATCTCCTAATATGCTTTTGCAGCCTCTCCCTCCCACTCCTACCTGCCTCCCCAAGTAACCGATGATCTGGTTTCTGTCACTGTTGATTAATTTACATTTTCTAGAATTTTATATAAACAGAATCATTACTATGTACACATTTTTCTCTGGTCCTTCACTCAGCATAATTATTTTAAGATTTATCCATATAATTGCATGTGTCACCAGTTTGCTCCTGTTCATTGCTGAGTAGTATTCCACTGTGAAGATAAACCACAATTTATTTATTCATTCTTCTTTGCCTGACTTGGATTAATTATTTTTAATGATTCTATTTTATCTTCTTTATTGGTCTTTCAGTTATAATTCTTTGTTTTGTTATTTTAGTGGTTGCTTTAGGATATTGTGTATATCCTTAACGTATCACAGTCTACCTTCATGTTATATTATACCTCATTATGTATAGTATAAGAACCTTGACAATGGCATGCTTCTACTTCTCCCTTCCTGATCTTTGTGGTATTGTCATCACACATTTTCCTTTTACATATTTTATAAGGTAATAACTACATAGCTATTATTTTTGACAGTCAATTACATTTTTAAAAGATTACTAATAAGGAGCAAAATCTTACTATTTACCCATGTAGTTACCATTTCTGCTGTTCTTCAGTCCTTAGTGTAGATCCAGATTTCCATCTGGGATCTTTCTCTTTCTGCTTGAAGGACTTTAAACATTTCTTGTAGTTATGGTCTGCTGTTGATGAATGCTTTCAGCTTTTGTAGGTCTGAAAATGCCTCTTTGCCTTCATTTTCAAAGGATATTTTTGCTGGGTATAGTCAAGGTTGACAGATTTTATCTTTCAGTACTTTAAAGATGTTGGTCCACTGTCTTCTCACTTACATTGTTTCTGATTAGAAATCTCCTTTTTTTTTTTTAACATTTTTATTGGAGTATAATTGCTTTACAATGGTGTGTTAGTTTCTGCTTTATAACAAAGTGAATCAGTTATACATATACATTTATCCCCATATCTCTTCCCTCTTGCGTCTCCCTCCCTCCCACCCTCCGTATCCCACCCTTCTAGCTGGTCACAAAGCACCGAGCTGACCTCCCTGTGCTATGCAACTGCTTCCCACTAGCTATCTATTTTACATTGGGTAGGGTATATATGTCCATAAATACACTACCACTCTCTCACTTTGTCCCAGCTTACCCTTCCCCCTCCCCGTGTCCTCAAGTCCATTCTCTAGTAGGTCTGCGTCTTTATTCCCGTCTTGCCCCTAGGTTCTTCATGACCGTTTTTTTTTTTATTCCATATCTATGTGTTAGCATACGGTATTTGTTTTTCTCTTTCTGACTTACTCCACTCTGTATGACAGTCTCTAGGTCCATCCACCTCACTACAAATAACTCAGGTTCGTTCCTTTTTATGGCTGAGTAATATTCCATTGTATATATGTGCCACATCTTCTTTATCCATTCATCTGTTGATGGACAGTTAGGTTGCTTCCATGTCCTGGCTATTGTAAATAGAGCTGCAGTGAACGTTGTGTACCTGACTCTTTTTGAATTATGCTTTTCTCAGGGTATATGCCCAGTAGTGGGATTGCTGGGTCGTATGGTAGTTCTATTTTTAGTTTTTTAAGGAACCTCCATACTGTTCTCCATAGTGGCTGTATCAATTTACATTCTCACCAACAGTGCAAGAGGGTTCCCTTTTCTCCACACCCTCTCCAGCATTTATTGTTTGTAGATTTTTTGATGATGGCCATTCTGACCGGTGTGAGATGATATCTCATTGTAGTTTTGATTTGCATTTCTCTAATGATTAATGATGTTGAGCAATCTTTCATGTGTTTGTTGGCAATCTGTATATCTTCTTTGGAGAAATGTCTATTTAGGTCTTCTGCCCATTTCTGGATTGGGTTGTTTGTTGTTTTGATATTGAGCTGCATGAGCTGCTTGTAAATTTTGGAGATTAATCCTTTGTCCCTTGCTTCATTTGCAAATATTTTCTCCCATTCTGAGGGTTGTCTTTTCGTCTTTATGGTTTCCTTTGCTGTGCAAAAGCTTTTAAGTTTCATTAGGTCCCATTTGTTTATTTTTGTTTTTATTTCCATTTCTCTAGGAGGTGGGTCAAAAAGGATCTTGCTGTGATTTATGTCATAGAGTGTTCTGCCTATGTTTTCCTCTAAGAGTTTGATGGTGTCTGGCCTTACATTTAGGTCTTTAATCCATTTTGAGTTTATCTTTGTGTATGGTGTTAGGGAGTGTTCTAATTTCATTCTTTTACATGTAGCTGTCCAGTTTTCCCAGCACCACTATTGCAGAGGCTGTCTTTTCTCCATTGTATATTCTTGCCTCCTTTATCAAAGATAAGGTGACCATATGTAATGCTATTAATTTATAAACTGAAACTTCAATAACTTTCCTGGAGATTTTCCCAAAACATATTTGGAAAGTATTTTCCCCAGGATGTACAAGATAATATATTCAGTTTATCATCTGGTATCTGAGTTTCAAATGGCATCTTTACATTGCTGTTTTGCAGTTTCTCAATATACATACAATGAAGAAGAATGAATCATTGCTTATTGTTCAATTTGGGGATTGGTTAAACTATTCATTAGTATGGTGGTATTATCTTCAGACCAGGCACTTCAGCACCATCTGAAACTTGTTAGAAATAAAACTTCTTGGACTCTGCCCCAGACCTACTAAACATGAAACCTTGGGAATAGGGCTTAGCAGATTGTGTTTCAACAAACCCTCCTGATGATTCCAACGCATGCTAAAGTTTGATAACCACTGCTTTAGGAAATAATTAAGAACTTACATTGTGTTTAGTATACATGCCAAGGATTACTCATTATACCATCTGATTTTATGGACATTACTCTGTTGAAACAAACTTCTTCATAGTCCTTTTTATTTTCTTTAGAAATGGTGAGGCTTTAGGCAATAATTTAACTTTTACATATTTAGAGAATTTTTATTGTATATATTTTAAATGTCTCTAGTAGATAGAATAATCAGACCTTGTCTGCATAGCTGTAAAGAAACTTTCCTGCCAAAATTTAAAACATTTTGTTGAATGTATAATTGATAAATTGGGTGAAACTTGAAGCTAAATGTTAGTTTAAAACATTAAACTTAGATGTACTCATTTTAGCGTACCAGTTTAGCATTATTTAATATATTAGTTTATCACTTACTGCTATAGTGATGTGCGAAAAGTAGGTGAGAGAGAGACTGAATGTAAAAAGATGAAGTTTAATAGGACTCCAAAACTAATTAAAATTGAAGCAGGAGTGGGGGAGGAGAAAGTGCTGTAGCTTACTAAAATATGTGAAAATGTTAGAGGGGGTTTAGATAACTGCTCAGTGTGAATTCATGTGATAGAGCCTCCAGAACAGCTGGAATCCTAGATTGCATTAACAAAAGATGAATATGTGGACTATGAGAAGTGATAGTCTGCTTGGAATCCTGTTACTTGGCATCATACTTTAAAAGGAATGAAGAAGAACTGGAGTAAGAGTAGAATGAACAGAATGATAACAAGACTGAAACTATGCCACATAAGGAACACTTGAAGGTACTGAACGCTTGAAGGTACCGGGATATTTAGCTTGCCTCAGAAGGACCCCAAGTGCTAGAAAGGAAAGAATCCTACCTTCCAGCAAAAGTACCTCTGTGTTTATTTTTGCCCCTCCTCTCTAATTTTATTTGCTATCTGCTACTTTTTCTCCTCTAAAATCAGTAGGTCTGCTGACTTGGGGGCCTTGCAGCCAGGGGAGTCACTAGCATGTTCCTTGTTGTACACTGATCATGAGAGAAGATTGAGGTAGCTACCTGTTCTGGAAAATGGTGATCAGACCCTTCTCCAGGGTCAGAACTGCTTCTCAGAGTATAAAAGCCAAGATTGCTCTGTAAGCCTTGATTCAAGAGAACATTTTATGATAGAGAGGTAAAAGAGTCAGATGACCTTACTGACAAGTGAGGAGAAAGGTGGTTATGGTGGTACTCAGCCCTTTAGTGCTGGAAGAAGAACCTAGTTCCCTTACTCCACTGGCTGGCTATAGCTGAGAGTATCAAAAAGCAATAGTGTCCTTTCTGCAATATCCCAAGTCTTTTGTAACAGTCCGTACTCATTTCTTCTTTCCCCCTTATAAGGGGAAAGAGGCCTGAATTTATAGTGGAAATTTTTGGGTTCTTGTCTTACTAGAGCATAAATTTCTTGAAGGAAAATATCTTATTCATCTCTGTAATTCCTCCGTTACCTGTTAAAGTGCCTTGCTGATATGATACTTTCTATGTAAAAGCCTCCTGAACTCTTTTCACCCATCTGGTTATCATAGTACTTCATATATAGCTTAGTTACAATACTTATGTTGCATTGTAACTTTTTGCTTTTGTTCACCTAACAGATTGTACACCCTTCTAGGATAGAGTGGCAACTGTCTTGTTCATTTTGATATCCCCAACACCTGTTATAGTATCTGGCACATAATAGGTACTCACTAAATTTGGAAGAAGTAAATTATGTAGAACTATGATCACAGCAAATACTCAGAGTTTGAGGATAGCTCTAAAATAACCCTCATTTTATGAACATGTCCTTTTCCTTCTCCTTTGGTCTCTTCATTGTTGATCTTTCTACAATGATTAGACCCTTTTTCTGGCCTGCTTTGCACCTCCAGTGTGATAGCTGATTAGCTTCCCCTGTCTATGATCTTGTCCTCTCCTATAATATTAAATCTAAGGATAGATTTGGTAACAAGCCCTATTTTTTACCCTACTTTAGGACTGCCCACATCTGTACATTGCCTCTCTTGAGAAGCTCAGATATTAATCCACTAACTGAGAAATCACAAAATAGAGGAGTTCACTAGGGCCCTGATCTCTTCTCTTTTTAGCAACAGTGATATGGGAGGAGGTTTTATGAAGCTTGGGAATTTGCTAAGATATATGGGAGCTCTGTCCTAACTAATCCAGCTGGCCAGCTGTATAGCTGGGAGACATTGACCAGATATGTCTTCCAGCTCAATCTGATGGCAACTTGGAGCATGGATTTGAGGGGAGAAGGAGGGAGGACTCTCCCAGGTTTCTGACTTGGATGATAAATGTATGGTGAAGGGCTTTCAAACATAATAGGCAATACAGAGGGGTACAGACTTTGAGGGGGAAGACTGATGCATTTAATTATGGATATGCTGTGTATTAGGATGTCATGAAACGTGCCCACATGAATATATGTAGTAAACAATTGGATAAAACAATCTGAAAATTAGGAAAAAGGTCAAATTTAAGAGTTTTTAAACCACAAGAATGAGTGGGATTTCCTTGGATATAATGTAGCATTAGAAGTCAACGAAGAGCAGAATCCAGAATTTAAATGAAGAAAGGGAAAGTTATGAAGAGAAGACAAAGAAGGAATGATCCGAGAGTAAGAAAAACCAGAAAAGCCCAACCCCCAAGCAACAAAAAACATAAGCGGAAAAAAAATTGGAAGAAGAAAGGATGTATCAATAGTGTCAAATATTACAGAGTAAGATAACTTGAAACTGCCCCTTGGATTTAATAATTAAGGAGTCATATAATCTTACTGTGAACAATTTCATTGGAATGTCAGGAGGAGAAGCCTCATTGCAGTGTCGTAAGGTCTAATAGCAAGATGAGGAGCTGGAAACAGCATGTGTAGGAAATTCTCTTAAGTTTAGAAGAAGAAAGATAAGATGGTAGTTAAATGCCTATAAAGCCTAAGATGCAGGCCTTCTTCTTAATCCCTTAATGCCTGACCAGTCTCCCAGGAGGACAACTTCTCAGACAGCCACACAAGGAACTAGGACTTTTTTAGAAACCTAGGCCATGGCAGATTCAGCAGATACTAGCTTTTCTGCTACTTCACATATGTTATATATTTACGAGCATATCAGCCTCCTATGAGGATATTCCAGATCATGTATGCTGCAAGCTCATATTCTTTCTCTTTGTTTCCCACCCAAAAACTATTGCCATAAATTACTGAATGGTAACATCATTATAGGGCTAATCTTAATCTGTCTATAATATACTTTTCAAAAAAACTTAATCATATACAAACTTTGTTATTAGTAAAACAAAAACATCTCTCCCCTTCCCCTTACAACTAATCATGCTGCGTCAGTATGCTCTGAGACCATTGTTGATCATCTGAACTGATCAGTAAAGTTGTTAATGCATCCAAAGTCTTAGAGTGAACCAAATGTTTCCCATTCATTCTGAGTGTTCACTGGCTGGGAGTTCATGACCTCTGGGTATTTACTATCCTTATACAGTAGCTTTCAGCTTTTTACTACGAGTACTGGTGGTGGGGGCCTTGACAAGGTTTTCTCTGTATAAGGGTTGTCCTCAGTGAATTTGGGAAAAATGTTTTCAGACCAGAAAGCAGAAAAGCTGTCTGCTGACCTGGGTCTCTGACTTTGCCATCACCTTTGTGTACTCGTAACTCACTTCCCACCCAAGCAAGTATACGATTGGAAGTCCATAGCCTCCATGTAATTAGGGGCTCTATTCTGACTATCTGCCTCCACTCCCTAATGTTATTGCTGCTCTAGCCGGTACTTGGCAAAACCGTAGAGCTTATAGGAGGATATATAGAACTCAGGCTGACCAATGGGTTTTAGCCTCTGGACTCTTAACTATTGGCTCCCGCATTTTCTTAGAACTCTTCTTCCTAAAGTCCTTCTAAATGCCAGCTTCTTACCAGGAACACCCTTAGGAATCTCTTATTCTCTCCATCTTTGCTGGGCATTGTCTTAGTAAGCTTCCTTCGTTTCTCCAGAATGCTAAGATCTAACTGACTTTAATGAAGCAACTGTACAGATTGGAGCAAGCACAAATTTATTCTGCTTTCTCTACCTGGGGCCCGGGGAGCACAGGACTGCAGCCATCTCACTAGTTCAGGAAAATAGCCCTGGGCCTCCAAATCTCAATTTCTGTTACACTGAAAATCCTGTTTTTCTAAAATAATCATGATCCACCTCTACTAATGGTCCCTTTATGCAGCTAAAGTGTCCGATTTCATCCATCTGTACGGGCCATGGATTTTTGCCCTTTTAATCATGTCTTTCACATATATTAAATGCAACATGTCTAAAACTGCTGCAAGCAGTTTCTTCCTCAATTTGCTTTTTATTTATTTATTTTTCAGTACCACAATGTCCTCAATTGCCCAAGCCAGAAACCTGGGAGTCATACTTGACTTCTCCCTCTCTGACCCACACCAAAATCCTCACCTCACTCTGGCTCTTAAACGTCTCAAATGAAAATCCTCTCCCTTACATCCTAATTGCCACCAGGCAGTCTTCATCTTTCATTTGGATTACTTTGACAACCTCCTAACTGGTCTTATTGCCTCCACTCTTACTTCTCTTTTATTCTCCAGATCAGAAATGCAAGTTGACAATTTTATTCCTCTGCTAAAAATTCTTCAGTAATCTTTGCCCTTAGGAGAGAATCCAAACTTTTATAACATGTGTCTTATAAGGTCTCTCATAACCTGCCTCATCTTTGTGCCACTTTTTCACTTCACATTCTCTGCCTCTGAACTCTTTCGGTTTTTTGTGCTACCATATTCATCCTCACTTTCATATTTCTGTACTTATAATGCTTTGACTTTCAACTCCTTCTATATTTTGACCAAGTAACTCCTATTCATCCATTCTTTATAATGCAGCTTAAATATTACTTCTTTAGAGGAAAATTTCCTGAATCCCTGAACTAGATTAATTGTCCTTGCTGTGTGCTGCTATAGCACCCTTTACTTTCATATGATAGCACTTAGTACATTTTAATTGTTAAATCTCTAGACTTTAAGCTCTGTGAGGGAAGTAACCCTGCTATCTTGTTTGCTGTTATGAGCTATTCAGAGAAAAATGAAATTTCATGGGAGCTTATGTTTCCCGTCACCAGTGTGTTCATGCGTAGGTTGAATAGCTCCAAGTTGGAAGTGAAATAGAGAACCATTGGAGAGTCTTTCAGTCCTTTCCAGTCAGGGGATTGTTCTTTCCAAATAGTCAAACATACATATGTATATATATAGCTGTTTTGAAAGACCCTGTAAGTCAATGTAAATGAATTTCACCTAATTGAAAATACTGAATATTTAATGACTAATGGCATATAGAGAACCTAAGAGATATTTCTAATTTAGAGTACTATATCTTGAGTTCTTGAAACTAATGTTAAATTTTTTATCTCTTATAGGTGAAATGAATCAGAAGTACAAGGAGCTAAAAAAAAGGGAGGAAAATATGGATAGTAAGTGATAATCTTATAGATGTGAAAATATATTCTCAGACAGTTGTTCATTTATACTGAATCAGAGATCTCATTTTGAGAAGATATAATGACTAATAATAGAAGTGCAGAAGTGTGGACATTCAAAGCATTTGCCTTGAAGTTATTACTAAATATCTAGCATAGTTTAGATGGGTAGAGAATTCTAGAAAGATTTTGTACATGTGTATGTATTTGTATGACTGTATGTTAGGGATAGATTCTAAAGCTAATACGCACATTTATAGTCTGTATAGAGAGTCTGTAGACCACTCATTGATTGTTGAATGTTCTCTTTTACATGCTTCACCTTTAATATCTTTCACCTTTTTTTAAGCTTTTCATAGTACTTATCTCATTATTTATTAGCCCTCACCTCTGATTTTGTTTCTTGGTTCTATCACTAACTGAAGCTTTAGTAGCCTTCTATTGTAGCTTCTCATTCACTTTTTAAAAAAATCTGAATTTGACTTTGTAAATAGATCTTCACTTAAACTTATGTTGTACATTCATAAGTTTATCAAAATTGACTATATTAACGATTACTGGTTTCCTTTTTAAATTATCATTTTTCTAAAATCTGACATTTTTATAGGTCTGAGGTCAATTGTTACCTTCATAGAAACATGTTATAAAGCAGTAATTACCAACTCTGGCTTAACGATATCCCAAGATTTCTTTAAAATCTCAGCAAGTACCAAAAATTATCTCAAAATTAATTTGTTGTTTCATGCTAATAGTAAAATTATTTTAAGTTAATTTTTGGAAGATCCATAGAAATATTTTAAGAATGTAAATAAGAGCAAATTATGTACTAATTCTATGTTAGAGAAGAAAAAGGAGGATTTCTTAGAATATTTATTTGTAACAATAAATTACTAAACTTACTTAGTTGAGACTAATTTGGCATTATAAAATACTCAATTTTCAGGTTAAAAATGCAGTTAGTAATATTTTCCAAAGTAAAGTTAGTGGCTATTTATAGATGTTAATTGTAGATGTATCAATGAGATCCTAGCGTAAAAACATAGGATTTATTCTCATCTCCATTTTATCAACTGTTACTTCTGAGCCTGAATTTATAAATTTTTAGTTTATTTGTATTAAGGTCATAACAAACTTTAAAAGTCTGAAAGTATGTAGAAATGTTCTTATTGAGTAATTTAATTACCCTTGGGTTAATAAAAAATTAAACAGTGATAGTTTAAAATTTGCCTTGAATTTCTAAAAAGTACTTTTCAGACCTACAAATCAGAGCTTATGTAGTATTTAGCTATATCAGCAGTAGCATCTCATCATATTTTTCAATTGGCAGCCTTTATTGAGACTTTTGAGGAAACTAAGAACCAGGAACTGGAAAGGAAGGCACAGATAGAAGCCAACATTGTTGCACTCTTGGAGCACTGTAGTCGAGTAAGTACCATGTGCCTGTCTTTAGTGTCTTCGTTATTTTTACTGTGATTACCTTTCTAAATACAACTCAAAAACTGCAGTGGTTCACTATTATGTAAGAGTACAGGATACCTAATGAGTATCTTGATTCCTCAAAAAATGTTTATTGAGGGCTTCCCTGGTGGCGCAGTGGTTGAGAATCTGCCTGCCAATGCAGGGGACACAGGTTCGAGCCCTGGTCTGGGAAGATCCCACATGCCACGGAGCAACTAGGCCCATGAGCCACAGCTACTGAGCCTGCACGTCTGGAGCCTGTGCTCCGCAACAAAAGAGGCCGTGATAGTGAGAGGGCCACGCACCGCGATGAAGAGTGGCCCCTGCTCGCTGCAACTAGAGAAAGCCCTCGCACAGAAACGAAGACCCGACACAGCCAAAAATAAATAAATAAATTAATTAATTAATTAATTTTTAAAAAAATGTTTATTGAGCAGCTACTATTGTGTGGTACCATAGGAGGAAAAATGCATGGTCTCTTTTCAATATTCTAAGTGTTTTAAAAATCCAGTCAGTTCCTAAAATAGAATAGTTGAATTTTTTCTGCAGTAAAATAAAGCAAATGTAAAAGAAACAATTCTGAATTTTAATTTAACCTCTCCTTATTGAGAAAACCTGACTTTGAATCTCACTGTATTCTTTTATAAAATATATATATAATGAATGATGTACTTCAAAAAAGAATACCCTTTCAAAACATCCAGTCCTTTGGCAGCATTTTCAAGAGTTTTACTGGAAAGTTAAATCAGTGGAATTTTTTCCACTTTTATGTCTCTGCAAATACAGAATATAAATCGTATGAAACAGATATCCTCTATCACCAATCAAGAGCTGAAGATGATGCAGGATGATCTCAATTTTAAATCCTCTGAAATGCAGAAATCACAAAGTACGGCTAGGAATCTGACTTCAGGTGAGGAAACAATCTAGATTTTAATATCCTTTTTTTCTGTAACAAACTGGAACTTTTAGAATCTAATGTTATTCTCTTTGATTTTTTTTGAAAGACTGAGGATATAATTTATGATTGCCTATTGCTGCAGTCATTCATAGGCTCAGAATTTTGTGTGACTTTTCATATCAACTTAATAGTAATTCACTGGCATATTCTCATTCATTTAACATTTATTGAGTATTTGCTTTATGCCTTTGCTGTAATTTGGGTATACAGGGATTAAAAAAAAAAAAATCCACTCTGTTTCCTCAAGAAACTTGCAATCTGGTGGAATGACAAACAAACAATTGAAGTGTAATGAAACAGTGTTATGACAGAAGGATAAGGAGCATTGGACATGCACAGGGCTCATATCCACTGTGGTCTTGGGTAGTTAGGAGAGGTATCCTAGAGGTGGTAATGTTTTAATTATAGTTTCAGCCATTATGACTAACATGAGACTAGAGCAGCATTGTCCAAAAGAAATGTAATGCCAGCCACATATATATTTTGAATTTCCTAGTAGCCACATTAAAAAAGTAAAAAGAGACAGGTGAATTTTAATAATATATTTTATTTAACCCAGTGTATTCAAAATATTATCATTTCAACATGTAGTCAATATAAAATGATCAATGAGATTTTACAGTTACAGCCCATCTCAATTTGGACTGGACACATTCCAGTGCTCAAAAGTCATATGTGGCTAGTGGCTGCCATTTGGATAGTGCAGGCAGGGATTAGAAACAAATATACATAATTGAGCTTAAAGAGCCTAGGATAAAGTCAAGTCAAAATTTGTATAGCATCTTTGGTTTTTTGAAGTGGCGGATTCTAACTATGATGGTGTATGGTGACTTTGAATTAGCTATGTTTTATTTATCTACTTGAAATTACTCTGGCAGTTTGTGAGATCATGGAGAAGGAAGACGCTATTTGCTAACTTAAAGATGTTGAAAGATTCCCAAACTGGAATAGTTTCCATGATATCCCTTTATCTGGAATCCCCAAATCTAAAAAAGCTCTTTACAGCAAAACCTAACCTGACCTGAACTGACATGAGGCTATTTAATTACCTTACCTAGTGTGACTGTTCATACTTTTTGCTGCAGAAGTATATTCATCTACCTGATGTCGGGTTGCTGCCTCAGACCCTGTCATGAAAGTTATATAATAATCAGTATATACACTATATTACTTTTCTAAAATTCAAAGAATTCTGCATTCTAAAACACAACGGCCTAGGAGTTTTATATAAAGGATTGTGAATCCATAAATGCATATTGAACGCAATTAATATGCAGTTGAATTTAAATTGATGATATAGGTGGAAAACTGTACATTTATTTTATCTGCCCAGATATGCTTAAAGTTTGTTTGCCATAGTTTTATTTGTATATCTGAATTATATTCCACGTAAGTAGAGAGGTGCATTCTAAATTTGATTTATACCTACTGTTGGTTTAACTATGAGTATTTTTTTAATTGTGATAAAAAACACACACAATTTACCATCCTAACTATCTGTAAGTGTACAGTATGGTAGTGTTAACTATCTACACATTGTTATGCAGCAGATCTGTAGAACATATTCATCTTGCAAAACTGAAACTTATACCATTGAACAACAGCTCCCCATGTCCTCCTCTTGAGCTCCTGCTAACCACACTCTACTTTATGTTTCTAAAAGTTTGACTATTTTAGATACCTCATATAAGTGGGATCATGCAATATTTGCCTTTTTGTGACCACTTTAGTTCACATCATAATATCCTCAAGGTTCATCTGTGTTGTGACACGTGACAGGATTTCTTTTTAAGGCTGAATAATACTCTGTAGTATGTACATACCACATTTTCATTATTCATTCATTTGTTGGTGGACATTTAGGTTATTTCCACCTCTAGGCTATTGTGAAATCCTGCTGCAGTGAATGTAAGTGTGCAAATATCTCTTCAAGATCCCATTTTCAATTATTTTGGATGTATACAAGTATGAGTGGTTTTACATCTTTATTTTCTTTTTTCTATAAGCTGAAGAATTTTATGTTTAATTATTTCATCTAAGAAACTTCTGTTTTGTGTTTTAGACCATAGTTTTAAATTTTTCATTTTCTAAGGTCAATATTAATTCAACAAGTTTTTCCCTCCTTTAAGCTATCTTTGTATAATGGCTGTCGAGAAACATACATCTTTTTAAAAGGGTAAATATCAATACCAGGAAATGAATTCAATAATCAGGACTTTGTATTCCTTTCATACTTTTATACTTTGTGTTTACATTTCTTTTAAAAACCTAGTCATTGTATTTTCTCCAGAGATGTAGAATTAAAAAAGAATGAGAACTGGCTTCAGTGGAGATGAAAATCCGGTTTGTTACTTTGATAAGGATTTTACTGAAAATTTCCCTTTTGAAGTTTGCCTTATCTGACCCCTACAATTAATTTCACTTAGTCAGTTATTTTTAAGCGTTAATTTAAGCCAAGCATATAAATTGTTCTTCCTGTCTTTCCTTAACACCATCCCCCACAAGAAACGTTTTCTATCTGGAACTCACCATAAGAGGTTTATAATATTCTGGTTCATCTTTCGGAGATAATGAATTTTACATTCCCCTTTTGTGAACTGCCTCCCTTTGACCCTTGAAGTTATAACTGGAACTCACCTGATTTTCTTAGTGTCCTTTATGCTTCTTAATGGGGCAATATCACTCCCAAGGGGGCAAAATTACTGCCTGGGGGGAGGGTAAAAAAAATTTTAGGTACTAACTGTAAAGGTGTGTGGCCCTCCAAAGGGTCACTGTACATAAACAGATACACATCTGTAATATAAACAATTCATGGGAGGTGACTAGGAAAACAGTAGTCTACAAAAGACTCCTTAGGGGGACAGTAATGAAAAAAAAAAAAAAAGGTTAAGAAACACTGATAAACTGCATGAGTAAAGAGACAAGGAACCTGTCAGCGATAGTTTTTATTTATATTTTTGGAGAGGAAACGCCAGGGAATAAACAAATGCGCTGATGGCAGAATATTTCAGGAACATTTCCCCAGGTCAAAGTGGGTCCTTCTGAGATTTTGCTACTATGTACACACTACTTGGTAAACTTTGCAACTTCATAGCATATCAGAAGGAACTAGTCTGCATCCTCTTCCTGTCTCTTCTCTTGGAGAAGCTTTTAGCTTTTCATGGGGTCCTGCGGTTAAAGGAAGATAAACTTTACCCTGTACCAACCAACCATTTTCTCCCTTTCTCTAGGAAAAGCAGTATATATAGTTTAAAAATGTATTTCCCTAATATATCTTCAAATTAAACTTGTGGTTAGATTTATATAACTTTTCACCGAACAGCCAAAATATACAAACTCAGTACATTTCCCATTTAGAGCGCTGAAACACCATAAGCTTCAGTGACTTTGATTCTCAACTATTTCCGACCCTAGTAGAAATATTAATCCAACAAAACCAAACCCTCTCAACAACATTTCAGTCCATACGTTGATACATCTTTTAAAATAACATATAGTCAATGTGGTTGAAGGAAATGTTCACATTTAATTATACCAACTTAGGACAAATTTGGTTGGTAACAACCTCCTTTCTTAAATCAATGTCTTTTGAAGCTTTTTTTGTTTGCTTGTTTTACTATTTGGTATTTTATACTCTATGTGATTTTTGTTATATTCATAAGTAGAGAGTTGCTCGATTCTTGAACATGATGTTTTTATTATAATGTCACCTTCCAGGTATATTTTAATCTTTCTGATTTCATAGGCAGAAGAGGAAGGTTTAATAGCAGCTTTGTATTGATTTTTCCATTAGAAAATCTGTATAGGTAATAAAACTTAAATTTATTAAGTCCAAGTAAATTTTGCTAAATCTTACGTGAAGAAACCAACTTACTTACTCATTGCCTGCCCTGTATAAGAGAGACATCCTGGTAAGAAGGAGTGCCAAAAATCTATGTATAAACTCTAACCAAATCCTAATCTGACTACTGAAATGTGTATGCATTGAGTAGGCTTTATGGGACCTAGGAAAAAGCAGCAGCTAGAAGTTGAAAGAACTGAGTACAGAAATTTAAGATGCTACCCACTCCAAAGGAGAAAAGTTTAGAGATTTATTTAGTTCAGCAAAGTTAATTGCTTATTTATAATATATATCAGCACTTTTCAAAGGAGCAAAATACAAAGTCTCTACAACATGTCATTTAAAATGTCCATTATACCATAAAAATTTACATTTAGTAAAAATGAAGAAAGAAGAAAATGTGAGTCAAGGGGAAAGGCAGTCACTACACACTGAACCTGAGATAATCCAGACGTTGAAATGAAAAGGACTTTAAATGTTTATAAACATATTTAAGGGCTTGAGGGAAAATAAAATCATAAAAAATGAACAGATTGGAGAATCCCACAGAGAAATGGAAATTACAAAAAAGAACCAGGTGAAAATTCTAGAGTTGAAAATATAACTAAAATGAAAAATTCACTGACCTTAATAGAAGATTGAGGACAGCAGAAAAAAAAGAATCAGTGAACTTAAAGATAAATAAATAGAAATTATCTAACCTGAAGAAGAAAAAAGAATGAACAGAGCCTAAATGACCTGTGGGACAGTTTCAAGCAGTCTAATTTACATGTAATTGTAGTCCCAGAAGGAGAGGAGGGACAGAGAATGGGGGAGAAAAGATAGTTGAAATAATGGCTGAAAATTTTCTGAAAATTTTCTGAAAAACTTAATTGTACAGATCTAAGAAGCTCTTTGAACCCCAAACAGGGTTAATGTAACAATTCCTTACCTAAGCACGTCATCATCAGACTGCTGAAATGCAACGATGAAGAGAAAACAATGAAAGGAGCCAGAGAAAAATAATATGTATACACAGGGTACAATATATCCCACTATGAGATTAAATTTTATCATAAAAATCATTCTGAATTTTGTATTTTACTCTGATATATGTTACTTTAATATAAAAATCTTCTACCCCTAAATCTAAGTAATTTAAGGAAGATGTTCATATTTGGCTTTTGACACTCTGAAATACCACTGTTTTTTTGAGGGTATTCATATTCCTACTTTAAACTAGAGGAAAAGTGAAGGTAAAATGTTCTAAGATGACAATGCATCACTGTATGCCTCTACAAATAAGTAACTACAGGATGTATTGGATTATTCCCATGCCTATCCCTGGGAACACAGAAGAGAAGAAACTGGCCAAGGCAGGTTTGAATCCAGATTTCTTCGTCTAAATATACAGGATATATATTTCAATTCCATTTTAGTATCTGTTTCTGAGTTAGCTGAAATCAGATTTTATTTTGGTAGCTATAAGGAAAGCAGAACAAAGGATGATGCCTGGGGAAAGAAGCCTGAAGTAGCAAAATTGACCAAGTGTTACTGTTCCTCTTCCCACAACTCACTGTTGCTCATTGAGGCATCTTTGGATCATAAAGTAACATTTGCTATTGTAAAAAATGAACCTTTCATAAAGGTGATAACAATATCACTCAGCACCAAAGCTTGACTGGCTGTTGACCTTGGGCAATAATTACCTTTCTAAGCTTTAGTTTCCTCATATAATAAAATTTACCCTCGCCCAGGGCTATTACGAAAAGTAAATCAGATAATATATAAAGCCAGGCACATTCCAGGTTCTCAGTAATACTGGTTTCCTCTTAAACCTTTCTTTCCCTTTAAAACAGAGACTTTTAAAGCCAGCATCACAAAGTTAAGAAGTCTCTGAAATAGAGAAGGTAGGTATTATATAATCCTACCAGAATGGAATATTTTTTAAAATACTGTTTTCTGATTATAAATGCAATTCATATTCATTATAGAGGATTTAGGAGATATAAGCAAGCATAAATAAAAACTAGAAATACAATCCCACTATCAAAAGTTTATTACTATTAAAATTTTGGTATCTTTTTAGTCTCTTTTCCATATTTTATCACATCTTGGAAAAAAATAAAAAGCCTTTTCCGAATATTCTCTGCCCAGCTATTATCCCTCTCTTTCAAAGGTTTCACAGTCAGATTTCTTGAAACCTTCATATCACTCTTGATTCCATTCCTTTCTGTGAAATCTGTTCTCAGCAGATACATCCAGGTTCTCCTGGTCAGTAAATTCAACACATATTTTGCCATCTTTTTTTTTAAATCTCTAAGTAATATTCTGTACTCCAGACCACTTCTTTATTCTTGAAGTATCTTTTCCCCATGACTTCTGATTTTTCTCTTATTTCTTTGGTCATTTCTTATTCTATATGGATCCTTCATGTTAATTTATTTTAAAAATTTGGTATTCTTATAGGTGCAGTCATGAATCCCTTTCTGTTGATGATCTGAACCACTCCCATGGCTTCAGGTGCCATCTCTATGCTGGTGGTTTCAGAATCTGTATCTTCAGAGCTCACATTTTTCCCTCTGGGTTTTAGACCCATATTTCTAGATATGGACATCTTTACTTATCTCTGTTTGGATGTTTCTGAGGTATCTCAAACTCAATAAATCCTAAATCGACTTCAGTGTATCGTAAATCCCTCCAACAGATAAAATTTGTATGTCCCTCTGCCTACCCTCCCATACACTCATTTATTCAAGTTGGAAACAGGATTCCACATTTTCTCTCACTCAACTACTGTATCCGGTCAATTGCCTGTTTTGTTAATCCCAAATCCCTAATATTTCTTGAGTCCCTTCAGATCTCTCCTGCACTGTTTCTTCATTTATTTTTATCTGACATAACTGTATATTTTATATATATAGTCTTCTTCCACTGGAGTATAAGTTCTTTGTTCGTTGCTATATTCCCCATGCCCTTCTATTTGCCTGGCACATAGAAAGCATTTATTTAATAAATATTGGGTTTTTTAAAAGATTTTTTTTGATGTGGACCATTTTTAAAGTCTTTATTGAATTTGTTTCAATATTGCTTCTGTTTTATGTTTTGGTTTTTTTGGCCATGATACATGTGGGATCTTAGCTCCATTACCAGGGATCGAACCTGCACCCCCTGCACTGGAAGGTGAAGTCTTAACCACTGGACCGCCAGGGAAGTCCCTAAATATTGTTTAATGAAAAAAAATCCCCACCAGTCTAAGATTTCTTGCCTAGATCACTGAATCAACACTTAACTGGTCTTCCTGCACATAGTTATGCTATTTCAATTAATTGTCCACATGGCAACTAGAGAGAACTTTCTAAAATTTAATTATGTTACTCTCTGATTTGAAACTCATTGATGACTTGCCATAGCCCTTAGCATAAAGTCCCAACTCCCTATCTTGACTTAAGCCCTTCATGAACTGAAATCCTTCAATTTTTCAGTTTTCTCTCCTACCACCATCCACTTTGAACTTTGGGTTCTAGTCATACTGAACTTCTCTTATTTGCGCAGAGGTACCATGCTTTCTTACCTGTAGACTTTTTTGCACATGTTGATTATTTTCTCTGGAACACTCACTTTTTCCTTTGTATGGTTGATTCCTAATCCTTAATGCCTTAGTTAAAAGGCATGTCTTCAGAGAATTCTTCTGACCAATACCACATGTTCTATGGTACCCTGTATTACTCTTTTCATAGTAGTTATCCAGTTTACTGTAAATGCTTATTCAATTTCCTAATTTAACCTCTAGAATATAGCTCCTCGAGTGAAAACAATGATGTCTCTGTTGATTTCCATTATATCCTCAGCACCTGGCACATAGTAGATGCTCAATACTTTTGAAAGAAAGAAACACACACACACATACACACACAGGCAATCTTCGTTATTTATGGATTGTGTATTTGTAAACTTGCTCTCTCACTGAAATTAATTTGTAACCCCAAATTCATATTTGCAGCACTTTCACGGTCATTTGTGAACACACGCAGAGGTGAAAAATTGGAATTCAAATTTGAAAAATTTGAATGCTCGAGTTCCCAGTGGAGGTTGATTAAGGCAGCACTATGCCTTCCTGCATTAGTTCTCATACTATAAACAAGAATCCTTTTCATGGTATATTATTTAATGTCACTTTTTTTTTTTTACCACACTTCTGTGTGTTTTTGCTAGTGCTTTTGCTATTTAAAATGGCTCCCAAGTATAGTGCTGAAGTGTTGGCTAGTGTTCCTCAGCGCAAGGCTGTGATGTGCCTTACAGAGAAAATATGTCAGTTAGGTAAGCTTCATTGAGGCGTAAGTTGGCCTTGAGTTCAATGTTAACAAATCAATAATATATTAAATAAGATATTTAAAGAGAAACATACATAAAACAAGGTTATGTATTAGTTTGATGATAAAAGTATCATCAAAGTTGATAAAAGTATCGTGACCAGAGACTCACAGAAACCTAATCCTGTTATTTCCCACAGGAGTTCAGTATTTGCTAACTCAATGTTTACAATAACTTTACAGAATATAACTACCACAAATAATGAGAACTGACTGTATATGTACTTATAAAATTTTGCTCATAACGTTTCATAACTTGATTTTTTCCCCACATAACTGTGTGTATATGTCATGCACATATTAAAAATGATGAATCTTTATCTCATGTATTATTAAGTAAGAAAAAGAACTATGTGTGTTCTTACATGTTTGTATGAGAATGGAGACAAATGTGATTAATATACAACAAGTTATGTTGGTTACCTGGGGGGTGAGTAATTTTTTAAAAATTTATCTTTGTATTGTCTCACTAGTTGCAGTGAACGCATGTTTCTTGTGCAGATACTCTTGTAAAACGTGATTTTTAATGATTGCATTTCCTTTTGTGTAAGGAATAAAATTTCGACTAATTAATGGCCTTGAATCTTCCTGCGTTTCAGATAGTCAGCGTCTACAGTTGGATCTACAAAAAATGGAGCTACTGGAAAGTAAAATGACTGAGGAACAACAGTCTCTAAAAAGCAAAATTAAGCAAATGATAACTGATCTGGAAACATATAATGATTTGCCAGCTTTAAAATCATCAGGTGAAGAAAAGAAAAAGGTAAATGGTAACAGTTCTATGAAATTGTAATTCAAGTTGGTTTTTTCTTGATTAATTTTAATAATATATGTATTTTTTTTAATTTATAAAATTTATTATTTTCAGTTGACTGATATATAATCTAAGAAGAAATAAAGAAGTTTACATATATAGTAGGAATATAGAGTGATTTAAGTTTCAAAACAAAAGACAAACATTGAAAAGCAACCAATAGGCTACTTCAAATATAAACTTTGTTAAATGCAAATTTGATTACGATATTTCTCTACTTAAGACTTCTCAGTGGCTTTTCATTGCCATTTACATTAATTTAAAGTAAATCTGGGGCTTCCCTGGTGGTGCAGTGGTTAAGAATCCACCTGCCAATACAGGGGACACAGGTTTGAGCCCTGATCGGGGAAGATCCCACATGCCGCGGAGCACCTAAGCCCGTGCACCACAACTACTGAGCCTGCGCTCTAGAGCCCGCAAGCCACCACTACTGAAGCCCGCGCACCTAGAGCCCGTGCTCTGCAACAAGAGAAGCCACCGCAATGAGAAGCCCGTGCACCGCAACGAAGAGCAGCCCCCGCTCTCTGCAACTAGAGAAAGTCCGCGCGCAGCAACGAAGACCCAATGCAGCCAAAAATAAATAAATTAAATTTAAAAATTTACAAAAAAATTAAAAAATAAAGTAAATCTGGTGGAGTACAAACACATATGACAGCCCTAATGAGTTATTATTAATATAGTTAATAATAATTTAGTTTATTTTAATTAAAAGGATATTTTTACAAACAGGTTTTAGAGTAATTATAGCCTTGGTAGAATTTTATCAGAATATTATTGAAATTGTTTAAGTCAAATGCTGTTTATATTGGTTTACTAGGTATCTGCTAAAGGCTGTTATTTACTTCTGTTTGGATCTATCTAGAAATTGCATCAGGAGAGAACAGTATTATCAACCCGCAGCAATGCCTTTAAAAAAATAATTCAGAGACTAAACACAGAATATGAGACACTAAAAACACAATTGCAAGAAAACGAGACACATTCTCAGGTAAAAAGAAAAAGAAAAGACTGAAATTCATTTCTATTTTTAGGCTATCTGGCCTGTTCTCTTGATCTATATTTTCACTCCCAAAGTAATCCATTCCTTTTTTTTTTTTTTTTTTTTTTTTTCACCTGCTTTATTTACCTTCCAGATTTTCTGGCTTTGAAGATAACTAGATTCTGTATAGTCTCCACTCAGAATGAATTTACTCCTGCTTTCCTGACTTCTATAAACCTATATCAAAGGCCAGCTCTATGCTAGGCACTGTTCTGGGCACAGCCATTATGGTAATGGCTTTTAAAAATTTCAAAAGTAAAGTGTTTTTAATGCAGAAACTTTAATACATAAATGCTGCAGATAACAAAAATGAGCCGTAATGACTAATATCCCACCACCCAGGAGATGATTCTGTGGATATGAAGACAGATATTTATAGTCTATATTACTATGTTATGTGTACACTTAGTTTATACATATACATACATAAACATTTATTTCTGTATATTTATAGAAATGGTACCATATTGTACCTATTCTTTGGAAACTTGTTTTTCATTATTAACTATACATCATAAATACTTTACCTTGTCAGCAGATTTTTTTAAAATATGATTCTATATAATATTTGACTATATGGATATAGCATAATTTACTGAGTCAGTTCCAAATTGTTGGACATTTAGGTTATTTCTCATTTTCAAACTATTCAAATAATGCTATAAAGAGCAGTACTGTTCCTGAATTTCTTTATTTACATCTCTGATTATTACACAGGATGCATAGACAAGCCCCCTTTTCATATCACTCATCCTGTTGATAATTACCTGAACAAGGTCCAAGGTCTTCTACATTGAGAGCTCTCTCTAAGGGCAGAAATGATGTATCTTTCCCTCACTTTCTCCCCAGCACAGTGCTAGTGGTTGGCAAGTAATAGGTGTTCAATAAGTATTTGTTGGAGGATTAAATGAAGCATGCGTGTCATATACAAAATCAGTAATTATGGTCTGATAAAGGTTGGTCATTCTCACATCTAATTATCTACGTTAGCAATTTGCAGCTATGATTTATTAATGCTAAATGCATTAAATTTTTTCTTCCTTCGTGTACTAATATGATGATGATAGACAACCATCATTAACATTTTGGTATAATATCCTTGTAAATTTTTTTTCCTTTGCAAGTTATACACCCTTAATTATATTGTTTTTACAAATAATGAAATCATTCTATGCATATGCTCTTTAAGCATTTGTTTTCTTAAGTGTTTTCAAGCGCTTTTTTTGATGATATTTTTATGGCATCAGCTATTTCATTGTGTGGATGTACCATTTAAAAAAAAGATAAACCTTATATTCTTCTTGAAAGGGGTGGACTCTCATCAAAGTTTGCCACAACTACTAAAAGCTTAGAAGTCACTAATTTACATATTTCAAATTTATTCGTCAGTTACTCTGTCTCTACTTTGTAATATACAGGCCTGGATATAAACTTGTGAATAGCAAAATTATCCTAGTCTGTTTAGAGTGGGAATGGATACTGGAGAAGAAACATAAGAAAAAGTTTATGAGGCCATTGTTTTATGGTTCATAGGAAAAAATACTGATATTTCATGTGGATTTTTGGCCCTCCTCTTCCACTGAATGGATGATTTAAAGAGGAAAACATTTGACAAACACAATTTCTTAGAGCCAGTCAGTGGCTACCTCATTTATTCCCACATTAAGCGCTAATCTTATTCGTAACCCCACGTACAGGAATTTGTAACATAAACCACAATTTACAATGCTTCTCTGTATTATTTGTTGCTTTTTGTGAATCCCAACTGTTTGAATCACATCCTGGTCTCTCTATCTTTTGCAGTTATTTACTCAAAAACTGGCTTTTGAGATCTGTAATTTTTACAATAGACCTTTTTTTTTTGAGTGGTTATTGATTTGAAATCATTTAAACACATTTATATTGGAAGAAACTGTAAAACTCCTAGAAAACATAGGGGAAAAGCTCCTTGACATTAGTCTTGGCAACAAGTTTTTTATTATAACACAAAAAGCACAAGCAACGGAGGCAAAAATAAATAAGTGAGTCCACATCAAACTAAAAAGTTTCTACACAGCAAATGAAACAACAAAATGAAAAAGCAGGATGGGAGTAAATATTTGCAAGTCATACGTCTCATAAGGGGTTAATATCCAAAACATATAAAGAACTCATAACAGACTTTTAAAATAAGTTGCAGGAAATAAAAGACAGATGTGTGCTTCATGACATCCTTGGAGCTTTAAAGGCAAGTAACTGAAATAGATGTATAATATAGAAGGAATTTGACCATCTGACACAGTGTTGCTTTTATATCATTATTCATGTAGCACTTAAGGGGTCTGCTGCATTATAAGGCCACCCCTTTGTATGAAACAAAGAGGAAAAATTTGGTACTTGACTTTGCAAAAGGTTATTAGAGATTTATTGTCAAAAAGTGCTGACTGCTTCCTTAAGTCCATCTTAACTTCAAGGCTCTATCAGGGGAAGCTAGATCTGATTTAGTAGCATTAAGTCACAGCACATACAGTTCATATAATTAATTAGTTATGATTCATCCTAATATCTAGATTTATCTCTTTGGAGGAAACAATGGGATGGATGCTACATTAAGACTGAACTTACGCCCTGAAAATAATTTTAACATGAGATTAGAAAGAAATATTAATAATGCTGTTTCAATTATCAGATTTTTTAAAATGATTATTACTTCTTGGAAATGTCCAGGCACAACATTATTTTAATGTTTCATTTTTCAGACTGTCCTTTGTTTAGGAAAAAAACTATGTGCATCTTAAAAAAGAAAAACCATAACCCAGAGTTACAAGGTTAATTAAATCAGAAAAACAATTTAATTCTATAACAGTAAAATTGTCTTTGGAGGAAGCAACCATCAATATAATATCCACATTAGCTTCCTGTTGATGCAGAAATTATTGTAACAGTGCCAGCTTTTTACCAGCCCTCTTATAATCTTCACACTGCAGCTCTGCTCTTATCACAGCCTGTGGAATTAGACAGGAAATTTAGCCCTGGAAATAAGGAAGTTTCTCCTATATAGCTGAACCTTTGCAGTATTAGAATATATAGTACTTTTGTGGCATTAGACCTTCAGGTTTCAAGGAGAGATTCCTATCATGTCCCATTCTTCTTTTTTAAGTTCTTTTAGGAAAGGGAAAAATCATAAAGTGTCTTTCAGTTGGTATGTTCATTGGTATAATAAATAATTTCCAATTTAAGTAAACAGAGTAAACCTGTTGTCAAATTCAGCATTGTATTATTGTATTTACTGTTATTTAATTTTTTTTTAATTTCTTTTTTGTCTATCATGGCTTTATCTCAATAAAATGCAGGGAGTTGAAAAGATTTAAAATTGGGGGTGTTTTTTTTCTTATTGTCTCAAAGGGGTGTATAATTGTTTTGAATATGGGCACTGGTTAACATTTTTCTTTTGTGTTTTTAGCTTACAAATTTGGAGAGGAAGTGGCAACACCATGAGCAAAATAATTTTGTGATGAAAGAATGTATCCTTTAAAAAACTGCGAATGAGCTTGACTGAGTGATTTTTTTTTTTTAGGAATTTCTTTAAAGACTGAAATGAAATTCAGTTCAACATCAAATACCTAATATGTACAAAACACTGGCTAAACTTTGTGGGAAATAAATGAATAAGACTTAGTTTCCATTCTATGATAGTGTGTGTGTGTGTGTGTGTGTGTGTGTGTGTGTGTGTACACCAAACTAATAGAAAGGAGACTGTACAGAGCCATAGTGTGGCATAGTGACTAAGTGCACAGGTTTTAGAGTCAGGAGGTCTAATTTTAAATATTGACTCTACTACTTATAGGTTATGGACTTTGGACAGTTTACTTAATTGTTTAAACCTCAATTTTATCATCTCAGATACAGTTAATACTTCCTTCTCATGGAGTTGTTGGGAGAATTACATATAACCATATATATGTATATACGTATATATGTATGTATAGTCATTTGTTGTTATTTTTAATGCTGTACCTTGGATATCTGGGCAGCAAAGGGAGAGATAAACCAAGTAGTGTCATGAGAAATTTGACCTTCAAGCTCATCTGTGTTTCAGCCAATTCAGCTTCATCTACCAAGATAGTACTATGTCCCATCTTATTTCTATCAAGATGGTTCTTATATTCAATCTTCTTGCTTGTCTTTTTGTATGGACATAGAAGGAAGCAGCTGCTGAGGACAAGTATTGTGGAGTTGTAAGAAACATTTCCCCAAAGGTTGTTTCCTAGTCCCTTTTTGACCTATTTACGGACATCTCTGCTTAGAGAACTAGATCCTGACTCACTGGTTGCATAGGTTCTCCTCTAGGACACTACTGAACATCAGCTCAGGGCAGCATGGACCCCAGCTTACCTCCAGATGAGATGCTTTAAGGGCTTTATTCCCAGTGGTTGTGCAACTTATTTTAAACGCAGAAGATTCCCATTCACAGTATGATAAAGTCCAGAATTCTGGTTTTGTGCAACATAAAGTAGGTGATTTTGAAACAGAGTGAAGTCTAGAGACTTGCCTGAAATTCTGTGTGGTACTCTAAAGGACATAGTTCTTCTGAACGTTGAATTGTTCTACGACCAGATTAAGATTGAGATGAATAACATGTTAACTCTAAAAAAGATTTTATACCATAGGTGAACTTTTTTGAAACAAGTTTTGCCTGGCCTTTTGGGTTTCAGTTGATGCTTAATCTGTTTTTTTTAATAACTATTCTAATTGTGTTTTTTTGTGCCATCTTCAGTTTTCAATAAGAAAAATACTGGTACAGTTCGGGTCCTTTCTGAGTCACAAAATTAGATTAATATTTGTTTTGATAATGTTTCCCCTTAACTCATGTAATTAGTCATAGCAACCAAGAGTCAAGAGAGTGATTACCGGCCAATTATGAAGAATGTGACCAAGCAGATTGCAGAGTATAATAAAACCATCATGGATGCTCTACATAGCATGAGCAGAAACTGAGTCTGAACCAACTACAAGTCTCTATAGAAATATCCTCTTGCTGCTAAACTTCATACATGCCAGATGAAAAATAATAGCTTACCCTTGAAGAGTTTTACCTAAAATTTTTGAATGTTACAATTTTTGTGGCCTCTTTGAAGTGTGAAATTTTAAATACTATAATAGTTTAATAAATAGTTTACTTATAAAAAAGTATCGTCTCCTTTTATATTTGTATTTGTTTTGCGTGGGTCATAAAATGTCTCAAAGAACCAGGAGATAAACGAACTAAAAGTGGCCATTGTTACTCATTTAGTTGGTATAATACATTTATGGCAGCACATGAGATCATCTTTTCATATGTCAAGCCTAGGAGGGGTGTATGGAGTATGATTCTGATTTAACACTTATCAACCTTGCCAATTTTTGCTTCTAGAAAAAGTAAGAATAGAAGGGAGATATTTAGTTTTGAGCTTTACTTCTCAAATAGGGTATATTTGATGTGTTTTAAGACATATAAAGTCACATGTAAATATATAACATTTTCTATAGATCAGTTATTCCTAAAGATTTCGAATTAAGACTTTTAATCTTTGCATTTTTAAAATACTTTCTCACATGTAAATATTTGCTAGGAAAAACATGAAATTTTAAAGAAATGTTGTACTTATGGTCGGCTCTTTTGGACTATGGCTACTGCTGTTCATTTCCACCGTGGAGTATGCATTCACTCTTTAGTACTATAGGAGGACTTAAGTAGATTAATTTATAAGCATTGCCAGAACATTTGAAAGGAAAAGGTGGAAGAAGTAGAATTGTGTTATAGGAATCTGGGAGACATTATGGTAACTAAAGATGTATCCTCTCTTTTGGGCAGGAATGAGTCACCTTGGCCAGCATAAAATATTCCTTAAAACTATCCTTCCTTTGCTCTGATCTCATGTTCATCAAGTTATTCTTCTTCTCAGTATTCATGAAACACAAGCATATTAGTTTCTTTTTTAAAAGGCTTTATTGAGATACAATTTATATACGATTAAAATACCCACGCATGTTGCTTTCTTGAAGTAAATATCATTAAATTATTCAACTTTAGTTCTGTGTGAGTTTAGGTAGAGGGGTGAACATTTTTGAGTTTGATTAATTCTGAGTTACTAGTATGGCTGAAGATCTTGCACAGTGATAAATTCATTTAGGTGGCATTTATAAAGTGTGTCCTTCAGATCCTGAGTTCCTCAGATTTTTAATAAGTGTTATACCACCAAAGGATTCATAGTGAAAGGAATTTGGGAAACATTATTTGAAACAAAGGTAAATTGTTTTCTTTCTTCTTGACTGCTCAGAACCCTTAATGTGCTAATGTGCAGTAAGTTCAAGAAGAGTATATACTATTAATATTAGAGTCTTTTTTTCTGAGTAGTGGGATTGTGGATCTTTTAATCTTCGTTGAACTTTCTGATATGTTCTCAAAATTATCTGTGATGTACATATAATACTTAGACATGCAATAAATATTTGAATAAAGTCATATATACAGTTAGTACTTTAACTTGTAGAAAGGACATATGATAGTTAAGACAACTCTGTAGTTATTGAACTAGAACTGAACCAGTCTTTACCCAGAAAGGAAGTAGGAGGAAAATTGCCTATTCATTAAATATATGCATTTGCATTATAACAATGAGAAGTTCGGCAGAAAAAAAATTTGAAAATTTCTTGAAAAAAGCAAGGTTCTCAACTTCCATTCTAAATTACTCATATATGATATTTGGGGAACATAATTGAGCAGGATTTCTTTAAACTAAAACGTGTTATCTGAGGGAAATTCTTGACTAATGTCTCTTCCTTCCTCTCAGAGCTTTTCAACAAATCCGACGAGAATATTCTCTCTGCTAGGATAGACCTGGAGGCTACTATCTGCATGAACCGGCTCTTCCTCAGTCAGTCACATTGCTCAGTGAGTTTCATTCCTGTTAAAATAACACCTTGTAAGTCATGTGGAAAGAAGCTGCAGACTGAACAAACATGCTGAATAGTCTTACTAATGAAGATCAACATGGGAAAGTTAACAAGTCTTTGTTTTTCCCGTCCTTATCTTTATCAGTAAATAAACATGAGTTCTTTATACTCTTTTTCACTAATGGGAGTCCCTGATTTGGACCATATTCTGGTTTCTTGTTAATGTGTAGAATTCAGGCAGGGTGAGAGGATTAGAGCATGGAGTAGTGCTGTTCACACTGGAGATGAAAGAAGATAGAAGATAATAGAAGCTCCAGGGGTTCTTGCTGTCCCCCTGCCCAATTTCTCTGTTGTTCTTTCCTTTAGCTATATGATTCCAGCATAAACAACCTTAATAAATTAGAATGTTTAGACTTGAAGTAAGAAGAAATCAAGATGGACTACTAGAGAGTACCTTTTTAAATAAAAGCAGGTTGTGTCTTTAAATTGCAGATTCATAGTTTGAGAACTGAGATTAAACATCTTTAAAAAGACCGGTTTTAATACAAAGGTAGAAAAGTTAGGAAAGACAGATAAACAAAATGAAGAAAATAAATTACCTCTGATCACACTAGTCTCTAGATGTGCATCTCTATGTCTTGTCACTCATATCTATTTTTCATTATATACTTACGTATTTTTAATAAAATTAATATCATACTGTTCTTAAACTTACTTCTGCTATTTATAGTTTTGCAAGCATTTGTTCGTGTCATTATATATTCATGTACAACAACATGTTAAATTGCTGCGTACTATTTTATTATAGGAGTACTTTCTGAAAACAAACGCCATGTTATTGAATGAAGTTTGAGGGGTGGGGTTAAGTGTAAGCTTTGACTAAGATAACTGAGTTTGAATCACAGCTCCACTACTAACTTGTCATGTGACCTTGGGAAGTTACTTAGTCTCTGAATTTCAGTTTCTTCATCTATATAATGAAGTAGTAGTGCTTAACTCATAGGATTGAGTCAGAGTATGCAGGGTCCAAGGCTTTTGACACAAAAGGCTCTCAGAAAGGTGGCGTGCTTAGCAGTGTGCAAGAGTGCTTGTTTTCCTGCACTCTCACCACCACCTGCATTATCCAGGTTGACGTTGCACTACCTCATTTGTTTTAGTTTTTTAAAGTAAACCAAACTGCCTCCATTACTACAACTAGAAACCTTGTGTTTTAATCAAGAAAGCACAATGCAGAATGTGTTTTCATACTAAAAAAGAGAAAACAAAATATAATTTTAAAAACTCCATTAAAAATATTTATTCATTATAACTTTGTAATAACAAAAGCTTAATGCTTACTGCTTATATTTAGAAGATAATAGATTATACTTTGCTGCCTCAATATCTTCTCTCATAACATATTGTAATGAATTGCTGCTCTGAAACCTGACTGTATAACCTTAAGGGGCATAGGAATAACCTGTGTATAAATAACCTAGTCAGTAAACAAGGCTGTTCTGCCTGGTCACTTTATCCTCCTCTAGGTCAGAGTGATTACACATAAGGAGAAGCTGTGTCATGGGAGGGAAAATAACACCCATTGGAGAGTCCAGTGCAGAGGAGAGTTTGGAGGAAGCATGAGTCAGAAGGATTTGAGTTGTCTCCTACCTAAAAGAGGCTTAGACACACTAGATGAGCATTTCACAAGAAAAATATAAAAACTAAAATGAGATTTTCAAAATTAACTTGTTTTATTTCAAAATCTTTTTGTAAAACGGTATTCTTACCATGATAACAACATAGTAATACCATGGAAGAAAGCAAACTTAATTGATTAGAATTGTATTTGGCATAGGGTCAAGAAAGAACTGCTGCTAGCCAAACTGAAATATTATTTCTGTGTTGTCACTTTCAACAGATAAACTCACCCTATTAGAGGAAGTCTTGACTGACATGACGGTGAAAATATTTGGAAGGCAGCTATGCTCATCACTATACCACCAACGCTGAAGGTGAAAATATTTGATACAGTCCATAAGCTCAACCTGAATTTTTTTTTTTTATCAAAGGAAACCATAGTTCATTTTTAAAAGCCTCTCTCAATCTTTAAACAGCTTCTTGTTAAAATGAACTTTCCCTCAGTTTACTGGAGTGAGGGAGGGCCACCTTAGAGGCCAACCATTACCACTCCATCCACGCCCCAGCCAAGGACAAAGCAGGGACCTTGTGTCTCAGGATTAGGGGAAATGGTTAAGAAGGAGAGGAAGAGAAAATTGCTTTTCCAGCCTCTCTAACTTCCCATGTAGCCTACGGAGAAAAGCAAGCATCCCTTGGGAGGAAATAACAAAAGTGCCAAACAGTAGATGGATGGATGAAACCTAAATCCCTGCAGTGTACTAGAGCTCTTGCCTTTATAAGCCACATAAGCTCTGTCCCTTGTTCATGGTGGTTATCAGAAGGCCACATGGACATTTACTACCAATTGGCCCTACCTTCCTGGGGGCCTCTAGCCTTGAAGGTGTTCCTTGGCTCAGTTCCTTTTTCTGCCAGAGATATCAAAGTCAGAGAAGGGGGGCTGGTGAAGCTGTAAAAGTCCAGTTGCCTTGTTTCCTTTTCCTGTGGCACACTTGAGGTAGCCAGTTAGACCATAAGAGG
This sequence comes from Eschrichtius robustus, assembly GCF_028021215.1. Classification (NCBI taxonomy): domain Eukaryota; kingdom Metazoa; phylum Chordata; class Mammalia; order Artiodactyla; family Eschrichtiidae; genus Eschrichtius; species Eschrichtius robustus. Next base: position 75,395,076 of record NC_090833.1, read on the forward strand.
TATCCATAAGAGACCCTAAGAAACAGCTAATTGAAAGAAGTGTCAGGTAATAGATAAGCAAGCTTCTTACAAAACCACTCACCACTGTATTATCTCTAAGGTGCCCCCACGTCAGCCAAAAAAAAAATGATAGAAGGCCTCCATAAAATAAACATTCAAAGTTTCTGTGATCCAGTATCTTTTTATTGAGCACAGATTAGATTTCCAGGACAGGTTTTCCTTATCACATACTCTGATTTGTCAGACTTTTGATTCCTAAGAAATTTCATGACCTCACTGTGCACTGCCATCCCCCTGCCTAAACAATAACCTCAACAAGCCATATCTCTTAATTACCTTCTTAGTAAGTATTAAGGTATGACCTGATGAAAAGAATTTTTTAAAGAGTATATTGGATTGATTGTCTGAAATTCCATACCAAGCTAATGTTTTGACATTATGTGGTCACAGCCTCAGAAATGTAAACAGAAAGGACATTTCCAAATGCAGACTGGAGAGGAGATTTAGCACTAACACATCGCACCTCAGTAAGGAAAAATCGCTGGAATTTTGACTGCCACACGGGTCAGACCCTTTGTCCTGTCATCTGACTTTATCCCTGTTTCATCCATGGTGCTAAAAGCATCCACCATATAAGTATAATTAGTCATTTCTTTAACTTTCCTCACTGAAGCAGCTGTCTGCAAAGATCTTCCTCACTTACTAGAAGAAATAATACCCCTTCATATAACCCAAGCTAGTCATACACTTCCTGTGGATCTTTCCTTCACCACCTTTCTCTTCTGCTTGTACATAATTATTGAGGAAGGCAGCATAATGGAAAAGGCATGGGACTTGGAGTTTGCAGAAGCACCCATGCAGCTCACTAGCTGAAGAATTTTGGGCAACTCATTCAGTCTCCCTGAGCCTATTTCCAGGGTTATTATGAGACTCACATGCATCTAATATGTGTGAAATTACGTTAGTGTATAAAATACTATATAAATAAAGTAGTAGTTACTATATTCCCTTCACTTGTACCACTACCTGCATGCAAACATCTGCATCAGTACCCATCCTTCCCTCTCAGAAGCATAATTGCCCCTTCTCAGAAGCATGTCTTAGAAGCATAGTTTCTAAGTCTTTCTAGAAGGCCCCTCTCTGTTCAAGACTAGTTCCTACACTGGTGCTCATCATATCCAGTCCAGATTCCTTATGAATCTTCCTTTATTTTCTATCTTTCATCCCCTTCCTCCTATGGCTTTAGCCTTTTCTCCATTGATTTCATCCTCTCAATGCAGAAACACATTCATCTTCCATTATTTTCACATTTGAAGTTCTTAAAAGACTAGTTTACTTCATACCCCAAGCTTTTTTCCAAACACTACTCCCTCTACTCCACTGAAATTGCTTTTATTAACGTAACCAATGCTATCTTTTTTTTTTTTAACATCTTTATTGGAGTATAATTGCTTTACAATGTTGTGTTAGTTTTTGATGTATAACAAAGTGAATCAGCTATATGTATACATACATTCCCATATCTCTTCCCTCTTGTGTCTCCCTCCCACCCTCCCTATCCCACCCCTCTAGGTGGACACAAAGCACCGAGCTGATCTCCCTGTGCTATGTGGCTGCTTCCCACTAGCTATCTATTTTACATTTGGTAGTATATATTTGTCCATGCCACTCTCTCACTTCGTCCCAGCTTACCCTTCCCCCTCCCCATGTCCTCAAGTCCATTCTCTACATCTGCGTATTTATTCCTGTCCTGCCCCTAGGTTCTTCAGAACCATTTTTTTGTTTGTTTGTTTAGATTCCATATATATGTGTTAGAATACGGTATTTGTTTTTCTCTTTCTGACTTACTTCACTCTGTATGACAGACTCTAGGTCCATCCACCTCACTACAAATAACTCAATTTCGTTTCTCTTTATGCCTGAGTAATATTCCATTGTATATATGTGCCACCTATTCTTTATCCATTCATCTGTCGATGGACACTTAGGTTGCTTCCATGTCCTGGCTATTGTAAGTAGTGCTGCAATGAACATTGTGGTACATGACTCTTTTTGAATTATGGTTTTCTCAGGTTATACACCCAGTAGTGGGATTGCTATCTTAATTACTAAAGTTAGTGGACTCCTAGGTTTTATTCCAGTAAAAGTTCTGTGTAGGGTTTAAAATTAGTAACCACTACCTTCTTGAAACTTTGTCTTCCGTTGCATTTTGTGACATCATTTTCACTTAATTCTTCTACCTTTTTGTCTACTCTTCATTCTTTTCCCCAGGCATCTCTGCTGCTTCTACAAGAGGCTTAGAGAATTTTAGCTTGCCAAATTGAATTCTTTCTTCTTGGCTATTGGAATTATCTCAAAAAGAGTCCTATGTGTCAGGCTCATTTCATACTTTGATAATGATTTTGTGATTAAGATAACTATATAATGAAAATTGGATCATGACTACTTATTTCCCATAGACTTCTAAAGTGTCACTAGATGTAGATAAATTTTAGTACAACTAATGAGTTCAGTTGTGGCCTCATCTAAAGGTAAAAAAAGCCACAGTAGCAGCAATGAAAACAACAAAAATCCCATTATTAAACATTCCCTGAATGCTATTGTTATTGTAAAGTATTGCAGTCATTTGAGCATCTTATCCTCATCTGGTACTATTGGGCCACAAGTATTTTCTTCTCTCTTTAAGGTAGGCACCAGGTGGTAGGAAGAACTTCTCACTCATTTCTACTAAACTATGAGGTCTTTCACCAGGCTGTGAGCTCCCTGCAGACAGGGATGATGTCTTAGTCATCTGCATCCTCTCTGCCAAGTGGACCACTTGGCACATAAGCTCACAGTGAATGCTTATTGAATTGAATTAGTTTGGGTGGGTTACACTAAGCCAAATTGAGAAGGCATGAGAGTTGCTTTGGAAAGCAGTTTGAAAGTATCTTAAAATGGTAAACATAGAGTTACCATGTGACCGAACAGTTCCACTCCTAGGTATATGTACCTGGGAGAGTTGAAAACATACATTCACACAAAAACTTGTATACAAATGTCCTTAGCAGCATTATTCATAATAGTCTAAAAGTGGATACAACCCAAATATCCATCAACTGATGAATGGATAAATAAAATGTGGTATATAAATATGGAACATTATTCAGCCATAAAAAGAAGTGTAGGGGCTTCCCTGGTGGTGCAGTGGTTCAGAAGCCACCTGCCAGTGCAGGGGACACGGGTTCAATCACTGGTCCGGGAAGATCCCACGTGCCACGGAGCAACTAAGCCCGTGCGCCACAACTACTGAGCCTGAGCTCTAGAGCCCGTGAGCCACAACTACTGAGCCCGCGTGCCACAACTACTGAAGCCCATGCACCTAGAGCCCGTGCTCTGCAACAAGAGAAGCCACCACAATGAGAAGCCCGCGCACCGCAACGGAGAGTGGCTACTCACCGCAACTAGAGAAAGCCCGCACACAGCAGAGAAGACCCAATGCAGCCATAAATAAAATAAATTAAAATAAATAAATAAATAAAATGGCCTGGCACTTAGTAAGCTTTAAAAAAAAAAAAAAAGTGTAGTACTAATATATGCAACAATATGGATAAATCTTGAAAACATGCTGAGTGAAAGAAACCATTCAAAAAGGCTACATATTTTATGATTCTATTTATATGAAATATTCAGAATAGACAAATCCATAGAGACAGAAAGTAGATTATTGGTTGCCTAGGGATGGGATGGGAGAGAGTTGAGTGGGTGATAACTAAAGGTACAGTGATTATTTGCGGCTGATGAAAATGTAAAATTGATTGAAGGGATGTTTGCACAACTCTGAATATTTTAAAAAATCATATAATTGTACACTTTAAATGGATTTTATGATATGTTAATTATATCTTACTTTAAAAAAAAGAACACTTAATAAAAGGGAACCATATATAAATCTAGACTAAAAGTCTTTGGTTAATGTGGAAGTGACTCAATAAAATTACTCATTATTATTTTGTTTTAAATGAGGGGGCATAGTAGTTGTGGGACAACTCTCGTTACTCAAGAGCCCTTTGAACATTCTCTTGGATTTCTGTTGAGAAGCAGAAATGTCAAAAATTATGTTCCTCCTCCCTAGCACCACTATTGTAATCCAAGGACAGCTTTTTGAAGCTTATTCAAAGACAGGCCAGGTTTCTGTTCCTCTTGGGAATATTTTGATGATGGATGGATGGATAGATAGATAGATAGATAGATAGATAGATAGATAGATAGATAGATAAATAGATAGATGATTACACCACTTGGGATAAAAACAAACAAGTACAAAACTTGCCCTTCTGTAAATGTAATTCAAAAGGAGTTCTTTTTTGTGGACCTTTGGAATTCGTAAGAATTTTGATAGCTTTTCTGTTATACTTTTGACATCTCAGTAGTTGATTCTGTCTTCTCTTTTACTGTGGTTGAGGGAACATCTGTTGAGACTCATCATTTAGGCTCCCATTTGCTAGCCTTTTTTCTAGGGTCAATGATTTGTTTATTTCTAGGCAGAATTTTTTAAAATAAAATGACCATTGCTTCTCTAAGAATGTATCCCCAAAAAAAGTAAAAGTGAAGGGGTAACTGAGTCTGGTACAGACTTAGAGCACCTGTGCAGCTGGTACAATTGTCAGTCATTTTAAGCTCTGTGGAGATGCACTTGGAAAATGGGGGACATATCTATCTATCTACTCTTCCAGAGAGAGCTAGTGATTAAATAGATAGTGCTTTAAAAATGTTTTGGATTAAAGATATTTTAATGCATAAATATACTGTAACTCATTCAAACATGTCTATTTAGGAATGAAGCTCTTTGATCTTGGACCCTGTAAGAGGAAATACTGCCCTGATGATTTAGAACAGTGCTGTCTGATAGAAATATAACATGAGCTACAAATGTGAGCTAAATATGTAAATTTTTAATTTTCTAATACCTACATTAAAAATGTAAAAAGAAACAGGTGAAATTTGTTTTAATATATTTCATTAACTTAATATATCCAAAATATTATTTCAACATCTAATAAATTTAAAATTATTGAGATACTTTATGTATTGTTTTTCATTCTAAGTCTTTAAGATTCGATGTGTATTTTACACTTACAGCCAATCTCAATTCAGACTGGCCACCTTTCAAGTGCTCAATAGCAGCATGTGGATAGTGGCTACAAACTGGACAGCATAGATTTAGAATTTAGAACTTTTTATTCTGATTATAGCAAGGGGATGAACCATAGGAGGCAGCCAAATGGCAGTTTTGTTAAATAGAGGAAGACTGTCCCATAAGGAAAAAAAAAACTTTCCTATGTCAGATTATAATCTAAAGTCGGACTTTTTGCATTCCTTTGATGACTCTTAAATTACTCTTACAGACATATTTCATTGAAAAGTAACCTTAATTGGTCAAATGAAGAAAAAAATATATGTAGTAGTTAGAAATATTTAATTATTTTCTTCTGAATGGAACCTCTGAAAGAATCTGACAGGCCAGATCTTCTGTAACTTCAGTAATTGAAAAGAGCAGAGAGTTTGTGACCTGTACTTACATTTAATAACTCCAGTATTCAAAAGCACGTTGCTACCTATATTCTATGGTATAAATATTTTATATGATGCCAATATCAATAATATTTTCTTCATTTATCCACGTACCTAAATAGTAAACTTTAATTGCCAGAGTTGAAAAGCTTTGAATTACAGAGCTATTCTAAGAAAGCCTCTAAACTGAGACCTTCTTTGGAAAAAAAAAATCAGTACAGGGGAAACTTCTTCTAGTTTCTCCTCCAATGCCCCAACTTCCCCCATCAAAAAATAGTATATCTAAAAGTCTGTTTGACTAAGTATACCTTTTATTTAAAATAATATTTACGTTGGGAACAAAAAGAAAGTTTAGATGAATTTATAGACAGTTCTCAATAGGGATTTATTTTAACAACATGATTTTTTTGACACTTAGCAAATTATCAAATATTGTTATTTAATAGTGTGTGAAATCGGCTGGGTTACACAAATAAACTTACATTGCAGTCTGCTACCTCTTGAGCTCTGCATGAAGCTCTCCCTGCCCCCTTCCCAGCCACACTCTGGCTCCCCAGGCCTTCCTCTCAACCTCACAGATTTCTGGCACTAGTATCAGCAGAGGAAAGACTGAGGATGAAGGCAAGTGGATTAAAACAATGGGGAAGGGAAGAAGACAGAGTAGGCGAAGTACCTTGTGACCTTAAAATAACGAGCCACATTTTCCTGTGTGTCTGGTGAACTGTCTTTAAAGACAATTCCAAAAAAAAAAAAAAAAGCTATAAAAATGTTTAAAGGCAACATCCTTCAGCTAGGAGCCTGCCCTACCAAGTTTGCTGCTTTGGAGCTCAACACACATCTGAATTTAACGGCAAAGCAGATTTCAGTACGTTTGGAAGGTGAGGAATGGGGGTGAGGTGAGGATTAGTCTTACTGTTTGAAAATCATTGTTTATAAGTCATATTACGATCTATTGAAATAATTGATAAAAGAAGTAGTGTTCCCCCTGCTCCCATCTATCATAAAAAATAATCAGGTCTTCTTGGTTGAGATGGAAATAAATTTCCAATTTTGTTTATTCAGGGTAAAACTCTGCTGTGTGCCTCTAAACTTTTCAAAATTTTTCAGTTTTTTACACGGAAGCAACAACACAGTGAATGAGCAAAGAGTGAAAACTTCAATGCAAGTAAGATTTCTAAGTAGCTGTGGTACACAGAATTAAGATTTTGATATCCTAATCCCCAGAACCTGTGAATATGTTACCTTACATGGCAAAAGAGACATTGCAAGTGTAATTAAGGATTGAGATGGGAAGATTATTCTGGATTATCTGGGTGGACCCAGTGAAATCACAAACCTCCCTTTAAAAGGGAGGCAAGAAGGTCAAAGCCAGAGAAATAAAACATGAGGGTTAGAAGCAAATGTTGGAATGATGTACTTTGAAGGTGGAGGAAGGATCTATGAGCCAAGAAATGCAGGCAGCCTCTGGAAGCTGGGGAAAGAAAGGAAACAGAATCTCCCCAGGGCCTCTAGAAGGATTTAAACCTAAGACGTCTCAGACTTCTGACTTCCAGAACTGTAAGATAATAAATTTGTGTTGCTGTAGGCCATTAAGCTTGTGGTAATTCACTACAGCCGTGATTTAAGCAACATATGCCACAACCCTCTGCAATTACTTTTTCACCAATTATAGTTTCCATCCTCATACTTATTTGTCATAATTTCATTGCCAATAGCAGGAACTTCTAATGGTGTGAAGTCCATCATATGAGGAAAGCAAAACATATCTGTATATATAAAGCCAACCATACCAGCAAGTAAGGCTGCCTGTTTTCATTTATCAAATTCATTCAACTAATGCTTATTGAATAAAGAAGTGAACAAGACCAACAAAATTTCTGCCCAGATGGAACTTACATCCTAATGGAGGAATAAACAAACAATGCAAGTTCATGTGATGATAACTTTTCCTGGTAAATGTCAATACTGGCTGATGCTGGAAAATTAAAGTAAGTGTCTCTTTGTAAACCCAACTGCCAAGTTCATGAACCCTTTACTACTACAAAATATGTTTTTCCTGAGGCATTCAAGTAAAACCTCCAGGGGTTCTTCAAGACATCTCATCTATTTCATATCAACTTTCTCAAACTTTATGGATAATCAATTTCTAAAGTGATTAAAGGCATAAGTGAATATCACAGCTTCTGTCCCTAGGATCCATCTCTAGCCTAAATGCCGTGTTCTGACCAACACCCCAGAATAACCCAGGACTGTTTAGTCTCACATTGGCTCCAGAATGTCTGTATGAGAGGGCCTTAAGGATTGTAATTTCATTGAAAGTGTGGCTAGGAGACTTGTCTTAAAGCTGTATTTGACTAGCAAGCACACAGTTTATTTGGGAAATAGTGATATAGATTGGGGGTGGAATTCAAAAGCTTCCCCTAAGCTACTCTTTGGTACTGCCACTACAACACAGGTAACTAGAGAGCTGAAGAAGATCTAGTTACTGCCATGGGCAACTTGGGAGAAGTTCTGGTCCAAATGAAGGGAAGGTTGAGCTCAAGGGAATCAAAAAGCACAGTTAGCTAGACATATGGCACGTACCAACCACGTTCTGTTAATGTGCTGCCTTTGCATTACTTGGGAGTAGAGCACCTCCCAACAAAATGTGGAAGTATACTTTTCTTACCTTTATGCCTGAAATAATTAACCAGTAACCATCTCAAGTGACTATAAGTGATATTTAATGGAACTGCACAGGTAGTTTCATACTATCTATGTTTTTGCCCAACAAAATTAAACTCCAAGTAGGAAGTAAGTCTACATGCAAAAACAGATTTAAAATTAAGAGACATCCTTCAGGGACTTCCATGGTGGTGGTCCAGCGGTTAAGACACCACGCTCCCAATGCAGGGGGCCTGGGTTCGAGCCCTGGTCAGGAAACTAGATCCCACATGCCGCACCTAAGACCCAGTGCAGCCAAATAAATATATTTTTTTTTTTTTAAAAAGGAGACATCCTTCATTCCTTTATTTCCCTTAACCTTTATATTCAATTTAACAGCAGCTTCTAAAACTTTATCTCCAAAATATCACCTGTTTATTCTATTTATTTTCATTTCTTTTATTATAATCCCAGTTCAAGCCACCATCATGTTTTAGTTAGACCTTAACTTTGTTCAGTTAGGGTCTAAGCAAAAGTTAAGGTCCCTTGCCTCTCTACAATCCATTCTTTAAGAGCAGCCATGTTAATGCTTTTGATTTTATTGAAAAAAATTTAAAACTCAGTAAATACAAAGAATTTTACAACAAATGCTAGTGTACTCACCACCTGGAATTAGTAAGTTATTAATATTATGTCTTTACATATGAATGACATTTAAATATGATAAAAATAGGTATTACATGTATTGTGATGTCATCTTTGTTTCTTTCTTCAGCCCCATAGCCCAGAACTAATCACCACCTTAAATTTGGTGTTTGTCCTTCAAGGCTGTTTTTATACCTTTACTTGATATATGTGTTTATAAACAAAATATAGAATTGTTTGTATGCTTAAAACATCTATATAAAAGCTATCATTCTGCACCTTTTTTTCGACTGAACATTACTTTGTTGAAAGCTATCCATGTTGATTCTTACAAATCTTGTTTATTCATTTTAATTGCTGTGTATTGTATTCCACTGTATGAATAAAATACAACCTACTCTTCAGTTTTGCTACTGATTGATGTTTAGGTTGCTTTATATTTTTCTATTTTTGGCCGTGTTGGGTCTTCGTTGCTGCGCGTGGGCTTTCTCTAGTTGCGGCGAGCGGGGGCTCCTCTTCTTTGTGGTGCACGGGCTTCTCACTGCAGTGGCTTCTCTTGTTGCGGAACACAGGCTCTAGGCGCATGGGCTTCAGTAGTTGTGGCACACGGGCTCAGTAGTTGTGGCACACGGGCTTAGTTGCTCTGCGGCATGTGGGATCTTCCCAGACCAGGGCTCGAACCTGTGTCCCCTGCATTGGCAGGCGGACTCTTAACCACTGCGCCACCAGGGAAGCCCCTAAAGTAATATTTTTAAAACACAAGTTAGATCACAGTCTTCCCCTGCTTAAAACCTCCAGTGACCTCCCACTGCTAAACATTTTGCCTTGACCCACAAATCTGTTCTTCATGATCTTGGGGAAACCTTTTCTGATCACCCAGTCGAACACACCGCCCCCTCCTCCCGCCTGGCAACACTCTATTTACATCATCCTGTTTAATTCTCTTCCCGGCACGTATGTTTTTATCTCTTCATGATATGTTCTTCAGTGTTTGATTAATTCCCCCCACCCCCCGCTACCCTACTCCAACCCAACTAGAATTTGAGCTTCATAACAGACAGGACTTTGTCTTTTTTACTGTGGTACCCACCAGTGCCTTGAACAATGCTAGTGCACACTTAGGTTTTTATTAACAAAATGAAACAATGACCTTACCATAATTCTGTACAGTTTGTAGTATATATTGGTATATAATAGAACGTGGACCCATTCTCAATAATGCTTAGAATAATGCTCTGTATATGGTAGGTTCTCAACAGATATTGTTTGATAAATGGTTTGTTATTTTTGTCATTATCATAAAATTCTGAATTAAGAAACTTATGCTCAGTGTTAGATAGTAAAAAAAAAAAAAAGTGTTGCATAGTGAACAAAAGTAGGTAAGCAGCATTCATCATACCATTTTTCTTGATGGGGTTTCCTTCTTTCCAGATATACTGCATATCATAGAAGCCCTACAACCAGACTTATATCAGCTAAGAAGATTGGGATATCACTACAACAGCCTTTCCAGGAGAAGAAAGGGTTACAATACAGAGGAAATCTGGTTTCAGAACAATGGGGAACACATATAGAATAGTGGTCAAGAGCATGGGTTCTAGAGGTAGTCAAATCCGGGTTTTAATCCTGGGTCTGCCACTTGTTAGGGTAACCCAGGACCACCTACCTTCTCTAATTTTCTCTAATTTTAGCAACTGCAAAATAAGGAAAACAATGTCGTCTTTATAGCATATAGATGAAATGAACTGATACAGTAAAGCATCTGCACAGTGCCTGCCACCAAAGTGCTCAATAAATAGTAACAGTTAATATTATTAAATGGAAGTTATTATATATTCCCAGATGTTATATAATGTAAATACAGAGATTTTAACTTTTAATGGCATTTTAAGACTACAGTCTGGTTATAATGTACTAAGGAATACTTTTTCACTGTAAGAACAAATTGCCTTAGATGATTTACTTCTTGTCTTGACTTCTGGTTTTCATTGATGAATTATTATAGATTTGTGCAAATTTCAAGCAATATTGACTAAGCTTTTTATTTTTAAAAGTTCATTACTTTACTGATACATTTATATAAATATACATAACATTTTAGATAATGCATAAATGTGATCATATACATGTTTTCATAGTGAAGTTTTTTTTTAAATATCTCTCTCCCCCCTCTTGAGCCGCTTTACACCCCATTCCCATAGTAGCCCGTGCTAATAGCCTAATATGTATCCATCCATTTTTTTCTCTTGATTTATCCAATTCTGTGCAAACTATTCATAATATACTTATATACCTATGCAAATACAGGGTTTTTTGATTATTAATTTTAAAAATGAGACCATATTCTCAAGCATGTTGCTTTTCTCACCCAGCAATACCCAGAGGAACAATTCACTTGGGTATAATGTGAACTCATATTTTAATGGCAACACAATATTCTATGATTTAGATATAACATTATGTATTCAGCAATCCCCCAACTTCTGAGCATCCATTTTGTTTCCATTTCTGGCACTACAAATTATGCTACAATAAACATATTTATATGTCTTTATCTACTGATGTGTTTATTTCTTTGGGACAGATTCCCAGGAGAAGGATTGCTAGGTTGGAGGACATGTTTATTTTTAATTTTAATAGATATTGACAAACCTTTTCTACCAACAGTAAGAAATGTAAAAACATTTTGTGTCACTTTTACAGAAAATGGCACTTGTACATAGTAGTTTTGTAGCAATAAATGTGACATCTTTTTTTAAAAAGAGAACAAACTTCTGGTAAGGAAGTTTCAAACAAAAGAAGCATTCCATTGGGATATGTCCTCCTTTTTTAATTACTGTAATTGGGAAGTAGAGTTGGGTAGGGGATGGGGGCAGGGAGCAGGAGACTTGAAGAAGAAAGGATACTGAAATAGAAATCCTTCCAAGTTTACTTTCATCAATAGGTGACTTTCCCCTCCATAAGTGTGCTGTCCTAAAACAGGATGTCTGAGCATCCTGGTAATACACGGTTGTATGGCTGTTACACACTTTTTCTTGCAAGTTCAGTGGCTTCGTATTCTTTTGGCTAAATGTTTTGTGGTGTACAGAATGCTGAAATATAACACTTAAACATTTTTCACTAATTTCCTCTGGTAAGAAGATAGTCTATCTTGTGAAAGTTTAGATGATGCTATCAAGTCCCTCAGGAAGTTCAAAGTTAATCGTTCAGTTCACTACATTTATAGTGCCTCTTTGTAGGGAGTAGAATAAAATACCATCATTTACTTATTGGAATGAAAAACATCTTGATAAATTTATCAAACTGTTCCTGTTAATGGGAAGAACACTAATAGATGCTAGTTAGCATTTTGAAAATTTCTCCTTTAGTAATTTCCATGAGGAAATGTGAGTTCTGTGCACAGTAGATATATAATAAGTAAGAAATATTTATATACTTAATTTGCACATTTACTTTAAAAATATGATAGAAAGATGAAAATTGGCTAAAAAGGTTAAAATGGTAAAAACTTAAAACTGTAAAACCTCTTTCCTACATATCAACAGGAAAAGAGCCTGATTAATTCATGGTCAAGTGAGCTAATGACAAAGGATAGCATGAAGATGAAATTTGAAACAAAGATATAAAATTTAAATTATTTCAAGAATAAATCACATACTCCTACAAATATGTTTCATTAAACATGAAAATATAGTTTTCAATATAATTTTGTCGAAGTATTCTTAGCTTGCTTTCTCAACACATTGAGAAACTTAGGTAACGAGAATACTACCTTAATTTCTTATCACTTTCGTTTTCTTGCTTCTTGCATTATTGTTGTACTTAAGATGAGAGCATTCTGGAAAATATTTATGTATATTTTACTGAGAAATTTGTCAACTTTTTAAAGGACTAAACAGACTCAATTTTACAGTTTTTAAAAAATATAACAACTCAAATTAAGTGGGTAATATGTTCATGAAAAAGGGGAGAGATTCTTACTCTGTTCCTGCAAAAAGTCAGGGGCAGGATATATAATATTCTTTTGCAGTACCGTTAGGATTGTCTTTCTTCGTCAGCTCTAGGTTTGGATAAGCTCTAGGCCTGGTCTTCATCAGGTTTCCACTGAACTGAAGAGAAAGGAGTGAAGGTACAACCAGGCATATCTCACAGAGTGGGAGTGGCTAAGAAGTACCATATCTCTTCTTTTAAGTCTAAATCTTCAAAGAGGGTAATGATTAGAGGGTAGTTTAAACTATCAAGCCAAGGAAATGCACACACCTAATACCTAACTGTCAAAGGGGCGATTCACAGCTTGGTTGCATAACTGGAGGAGAAAAAGAATCTTTGGGATTAGAATAAACAAACATATATACAAACAGTTGTACAAGATCTGACAAAACTCCAAGTGGTTCTTCCCATAATTTGGAGGATTTTTTAAGAAGGGTGCCTAGACATCCAAAGGTTATCTAGTAACAACTCAAATTCAACACAAATCAAACAAATTATCTTCCTAACCTGCTCCTCTGCTTTTGACTCCTTTTCTGTATGACAGAGCCTATTAACTGGGTTCTATTTATATTTTGTATTCTGTTATTCTATCTGTATTTTTAGAGAAATCAGAACAGGAAAACCTCACTGAATTAACTCTAAGAAATTTTATGTAATATAACCTCTCCAGACTTCCAGTTCCTCATTTGTACATGAGGAATCAAGCCATGTAGGCCAAAAGAATATAGAACTCAGAAACCAGAAACATCTGTTCATACCCCAACTCTGCCACTTACCATGTGTGTTGTCTTGGAAAATTTTAGCAACTTATCTGCATCAGTCTCCTTGTTTTTACATTTTTTGACTTAATGATTTATCTGATAATGTTTCCATGTTTGTTGACATATTGAAGAAAGTTACATGTTAGCTTTAAGAGAGCCATAAAATTAGTAGACATAGATTGCATAGCTTGTATATATTGTAGTTTTTTTTTAAAAAATTAGAGTTGAAAGGCTCCTAGGAAAATGCTTCAATCCACTTGACTCTCTCCACAACCATGTTCCTGGCTGCCTCTAGCTGCCTCCACCTGAAATGTCCTACTCCCCATGTCCGTTATGTATTTTATAGCCACACTTCAAAGCCCAACTCAAGTCTCATCCTCTCACTGAAACCGTATCTGAATATTTCCGTGAAAATTAAACAATAATTGAAATTTCTGTAATAACAATACTTAAATTCATTATGTATTTCCACCCTTAGCAATGTATAATAAACCATTTGTTTTCCATGCATGACTTGTGCTTAAATTATTCGTTCTCTTATTTACTTCCTGTAAACTCATTGAAAGTCTACTATATACTCTGAGATCTAGGACTTTATGTAATGTTTCTTTGTAAAATGGGAATGGAAGTTCCTATTTCTTAAGGTTGTGGAAAATTGAATAAGATAACATATATGTAAGTGCCTGGCCTGTGTTATGGTTTAAATGTCTTTTTTCTTTCTTTTTTGTCAACAGCTATTTTATGAAAATTTTTAAAAAATGGACTTCTTAACTTGTTCTCAGAAATTAAGGATACCCTATGAAGAAAGCAGGTTTCTTTCTTTGTCAAAGGAAGCATATTGTAACTACCCCTGTCATTTTTATTAGAGTATTTCGGTATCTACTTGGAGATGTCACTTGAAAAAGTGTTCTAACTTTATACATTAATAGAATTCCATGATCAAATGTCTGGAATACTGGGACAAAAATAGTAAGGAGACTCCTTTTTCCCCACTTCCTTATGTGAGGTTGTTTCATACAATTGTAATGCAGTTGGATTCTTTTGTTACATTCTTTATACATTCTGAGATCCCCTGGCCTTCTAAACAATTTTTTAAAATTTGCATACAGTAAGGTTCACTCTTGGTTCAGTAAAGTTCTATGGGTTTGACAAATGCACAATGTCATATATCTACCATTACTATATCATATGGGATAGTTTCACTGCCCTAAAAATCCCCTGTGCTACACATATTCATCACTCTCTCCAAACCCCTGGAAACCACTGATCTTTTAACTATCTCTACAGTTTTGCCCTTTCCAGAATCTCATATGATTGTAATCATATAGTATATAGCCTTTTAAGACTGGCTTTTTCAGGCTAAAGACCCATGAAAAGAACTAGGGGTATAGAAATTGGTACTGAGCAAAGGTCCACAGTCTAGAAAACTATGAAATATCTGAGGGAATTGCTTTGATAAAGAAACAAAAGGAAGGAAGAAAGGTAGGAAGGAAGGAAAGGAGGGAGGGATGGAGGGAGGGAGGAAGGAGCAAGCCTATTTGGCAAGAAACACATAATTTTCTGATCACTAAACTAGTCCCCATAGAAGGTATACTTTCCAATAACCTTTCATGATGACTGACTCAGACATAGACTGTGTAAGAAAAATAAATGTAATTGTACCTTAAAAAAAAAAAAAAAAGACTGGCTTTTTAATTTAGTAATTATGCATTTAAGATTCGTCCATATCTTTATGTGGCTTGAGAGCTCCTCCTTTTTATCACTTAATAGTATTCCACTGTATGGATGTATCTGAATGTTTAAAAAATAGCATCCTGCTCTTGCTTCATGCATGCAATATCTTTTCATATATTTCTTTTTTATTGAAATATAGTTGATGTACAATATAATGTTACAGGTGTACAATATAGTGATTCACAATTTTTAAAGGTTATACTCCATTTATAGTTATTATAAAATCTTGGTTATGTTCTCCATGTTGTACAATATATCCATACAGCTTATTTTATACATAGTAGTTTGTATCTCTTAATTCCCTACTCCTGTATTTCCCCCCCGACCCTTCTCCCCACTGGTAACCACTAGTTTGTTCTATATATCTGTGAATCTGCTTCTTTTTTGTTATGTTCACTAGTTTGTTGTATTTTTTAGATTCCACATATAAGTAATATTGTATAGTATTTGCCTTTGTCTGTCTGACTTATTTCACTTAGCATAATACCCGCCAAGTCCACCCATGTTGTTGCAAGTGGCAAAATTTCTTTCTTTTTTATGGCTGAGTAGTATTCATATATATATATATATATATATATATATATATATATATATATATATATATATGTAAAACACATCTTCTTTATCCATATATATTTCTGATATTAATATAATCCTTTAAAAAATTTTGCCATTTCTTTCTTCCTTAGTAGTCTCTGTTTCTGCCAAGTTGCTTTTCTTCTGGCCTTTCTGTAGGCCTGTACTTTTACATTAAAGGCTTTCTGCAAATATCTGTTTGTCCTGGCTGTCTGTTTAAGAGTGGGACATCAAAAAACTGACTGGAAGCTCTGAGCATGAGTTCAGTGTGTTGCGCCTCTGTGCAGCAAAACTAGCGGAATGGTTTTGTTGGAGGTGCCCTACTGATATATCTGTTGGAGAAATATCAACATCTTCAGACTTATTCACTAGGGCTGGTCAGAATTCCCAGAGATCTGCTGAACTCCTGTGTGGAGAATAAACTTTTGCCAGCCTTCTGTGAGACAATGGGCGAAGAAAGCCCAAGGTCTAAATTCAGTTCAGAACTTTAGCTTAATCCTACCTGCTGTCTACAACTGTGTGGTCCAGAGTACCTCTCTTTTATACCTCCTCCAGAGAAAAAGACCTCTTTGACACCCCTGCCCCAGTCTTCTATGTGGTGGAAAAGGTATGTTTACTCCACTGTGTGGAGAGCAAGAAGAAATGCGTCAAGGATCTAACTGTTGTGTGGGTTTTTTGGAACAGCTTTACTGAGATATCTATGTACTGTACAATTCAGCTATTTAAAGTGTATGATTCAATGGTCTTTATTATATTTGCAGAGTTGTGCAACCATCACCACATCAATTTCATTTCATTTATTTATTTATTTGAAGTATAGTTGATTTACAATGTTGTGTTAGTTTCTGGTGTACAGCAAAGTGATTCAGTTACATATATATATTTTTTCATATTCTTTTCCATTATGGTTTATTACAGGACATTGAATATAGTTCCCTATACTATACAGTAGGACCTTGTTATTTATCTATTTTATATATAATAGTTTGTATCTGCTAATCCCAAACTCCTACTTTATCCCTCCCCCACCCCCTTTCCCCTTTGGTAACCATAAGTTTGCTTTCTATGTCTGTGCATCTTTCATAAATAAATTCATTTGTGTCATATTTTAGATTCCACATATAAGTGATATCATATGGTATTCGTCTTTATCTTTCTGACTTACTTCACTTAGTATGATAATCTCTAGGTTCATCCATGTTGCTGCAAATGGCATTATTTCATTTTCATGTCTGAGTAATATTCCATTGCACCACATCAATTTTAGAATGTTTTCATCAACTCATAAACAAGCCTGAGTCCTTAGCAGTCACCTGCCCCACCATTCCTCTCATCCTCCACTGCCCCCACTACCCCAGACCTAGACAACCACTAATCTACTTTATTTTTCTATGGATCTGCCTAGTCTGGACACTTCATATAAATGGATTCATACAATATGTGGTATTTTGTGACTCAATTCTTTCATTCAGCATAATGTTTTCAAGGTCTATGCATGTTGTAGCATGTATCAGTACTTCATTTTTTTTTTTTTTTTTGCCAGAAAATTCCATTGTATGGATATATCATATTTTATTTATTCGTTTGTCAGTTCATGGTTTGGGGTTGTTTCTACTTTTTGGCTATTATAGATAATGCTACTATGAATAATCATGTACAAGTTTTTATATGGACATGTTGTTATTTCTCTTGGGTATATACCTAGGAGTAGAATTGCTGGGTCACATGGTAACGCTGCAGTTAACCCTTTAAAGAACTGTCTGCCTGTTTTCCAAAGTGGCTGCACCATTTACATAATCACCAGCAATGTACAAGTGTTCCGATTCTCCACATTCTAGACAATACTTGTTATTATCTGACTTTTCCATTATAGCCACTCTAGTGTGTGTGAAGTGGGATCTCATTTTGTCTAACTCAATTTTAAATATACATTCAACTAGTCCTTAATTCCACCTTATCCTCACTTCCAGAGGTATAGGTAGTCACTAACTTACCATCTTTTAGAGGTTCTGCAGTGTATATTGCTTTCCCCTCCACCAATCGCTAAGCAGTAACATTTCTGTGCTTGTTATATCAGGTAACTCTGGCTCAACAGTTTTCCAGCTTCTGAAATTTTGTGGTTTCTGCCTTCTCTCCCATTTTCTTTGGCTGGTTGGCTTTATATCCTTGAAGAATTCATTTACTCTATTTTAATGATTTTGAGAGGGAGGAGTAGTTCTGCATATGATTAGTTCACCATCTCTAAACTGGAAATTCATTTTCAATTCTATTTGCCTATTGAAGTTTTTTGTTTGATGTTTTGAGGAGAATGAGGTTTAACAAACATTTCTTGTTTCTAAAAGAGGCAATCAAGGCATAAGCCACACTTGAGTAAAACATTACGTTTGGGAATAAATGAAAACAGAAGTATACTTGACTTATTTATGATGGTTCTTTTCTCTTGTGATCACTTAAAAATTATATGCACAATTACTTATATTAATTGTTTCATCTTTAAAATCAATCACTGAGATACATTATTTCAAGCTTCATATAAATGATGGCTATTAACTTCCTTTTTAAAGCTTTAAGAATATTAATAGTAATATTTATTTTGTATGTACTCTATCCCAGGCACTGTGCTAAGCATTGTATATACATTATCTCATACAATCTTTATAACATCCTCATAAGGGGAGTACTTTCAAACTGCTGTTACAGATAAGGAAGCAGAGGCTTAAATATCTAGTGTAACATACTAGGAAATGGTAAGCTTAGTCCTTTATGCTTGTTTTTCTGATCTTGAGCCTTGCCCTCTTAACAATATGCTGTGCTGTACTGGGGAGAACCTCGCCTGTTCAACTTACAGACAGTCTAGGTTGGTTAAATCTGCCATAGCATGAATTGTGCGTGAGTCTGTAGGTATTATTAATATGTATCTACATTTTAAATTAAACATATATACATGATTAAATAAGTTTTTGATTAAACAGGAGTTTTTCCTGCTTTGGATTTTCTGTCCTTTAAGCCAGGTTCAAGTATAGACAATTATCATCAATTAATATTATTAACTTAATGTGATGTTGGAATGCCAGTTTCAGAAGTCATTTCAAATATGGGCTTTCCGGTGTCAAGAAATTTATAGCACAGACAGACTCTTATGTCCCTGACTTAAAGAGTATTTTGCCAAATGCAGGGAGAAAAAGACCCCCTTACTTAAAAAAAGAAAAAAATTAGTTTCTATTTTGAGTTGTTTTGTTAAATTCCTCATTACAATTTTTTTTTGTTTGTGTCTCTATCTGACAAGGACTATGATGTCTATCTCAGTGGGTGGGTGTGACCGAAGAGATGATACACAATGTAAGGCTAATTTTGTTAGCTTTCTCCATCTCTTTCCCATTTCACTGAAGTGATTAAGAGAAAGAGCTTTCAAGACAAAGGGAAAACTTACTATAAAGGCCCCAAGGGGGGAATGGCTTGTGGGGCTATGAGTTTAGAATGTTCCAGGAACAGTGAGGAGGGCATTGTGCCCAAGTGCAGAGGGCAAGGGGAGGGCGGCTCCTATAAAGCCGGAGAGGTTGGCAGGATGGCTCCTGCAGGGTATGGCAGGCCACACCAAGAGTTCACAATACAGAACTGATGAGTAGTCATGAGTCACAAAGGGCAGGGACCTTCCATGGGGCAATGCCAGGCATCAGAGAGTACCTCATGACCCCACTACTTTATCCCCAAGGAAGCAGAGGGAGAGATTTGGGCCTGAGTGTCTAGCAATTTTGCAGGCAGTTTTAGAAGTCAAAGAATTACCATTTAGTTATTTTACAGTGAGATGCCTGTATTCCTGACTGGCCTGGTGTGGATAACTTCAGTTTCATCTATGGACACACATATGTGGACATTATAAATCTTATATGCAAAAAACAGACTTTTCAGAGACCTTTTCCTGGACATTTAACCCATCAGTGCTAATGGCACTGAACTGAACAAACTTCTGCTTATGTAGGAACTAGTTAAACTACCTTTATTTGGTTTTCAAATAAAGGTATCAAAATAAATTTCTCCAAACTGGAATGTCTCCTGAATAGAGTTTAAAGGCTTCGTATTTCATGTTTCAACTCTATAAACCTTTGTAAAAATAGCTGCTGGAGATGCATATGACGTGATTCCTGTTCTCAGGGAGCCCAAAGTCTAGTATAAGAGAAAGATGGGCAGACAGTTTTCTACAATGAAGCATGGTAGATTTATTTCCCAGTAGAGGCCAATTCAGCTTTTTCTACAGTTGTCACATGTGGTTGTTGATGTTTTTAAACCTGTAAAAAGTGTGGGTTATATCTGATGATGATGATGATACCTATCATCATTTTCAGGCATTACGCTAGATGCTTTACACAAATTAAATGTTATTTCCAAAGAGAGGCCCCTCCCCTACCTTCCCCCATTTAGCAGATGAGGAAACTAAACTTCAGAGAACTGAGTTAGCCCAAGGTGAAACGGCTAGTGTGTGGGGTCTGTGTTGAGTCCTAGGTTGGCGATTCTAAAGCCCCATACTTCCCGCTTTTCTACCAACTCCTTAAAAATTGGTTTCTATGATGTGTATCTGGATTGAATCAGAGACAATTTGGTAAATACTTTACCACCAACCCTCTAAGGACATTTGCACTGGTTTTGTTTTGAATGGTCAGACTGTTCTCTGAAACATGGGCCCTTCTGTATTCATTTACCAAAACTTCATTAAGTATCTGTGAGTGAAGCACTGTGCTAAATACTGGAGACACAAAGATGACTAAGACATGGTCCTTGCCTCTGAAGAACTCTTAGCCTAGAAGGGAAACAAGGAATTGTAAGGCAGATCGACAAGACTTTGCTAGAGTCATTGCAAAAAACTCCCTTGCTGCCTCTCAGGGTCCTGCCTTTCACACTCCTCTGCTCACTCTCCTTTCTCCATCTACTCCTTGTGGTCCAGGCTGCTCTGCATGCCATCTGGGTGAGCTCATTAATCCCCATGGCAATGCTCAGATTTCTCTCATGAGTTTCATACCAATGTATCCACTGCAAACTAAGCATCTATCTGGACTTGGCTATCCCATACCCAATCCAAGCCCATGTATCTATAATAGAATTCTATATGGAATTTTTTGTATTTCCCCACAAAAGAGCTTCATGTCCTGTGGCCCTTTCACAGTGAGTACTACCAGGTTCATATTGTTATACAAAACAGTAACCTTGGACTTACCCTAGTCTCCTCCCTCTGGGTCAACCCCAAACAGTCATTAAAATTAATATTTCTATCACTTTAACACTTGTCCTTCTTTCTACTTCTGATGCGATTATAGCCTTAATTCAGACTTATGACCTTTAAATACCACTCTGCAATAGTCATCTATCATGAGTTTTCCTGGCTTTAATCTCTGCAAATGTAACATGTGTATTGCTCTCAGAGTGATCGTCCTAAAATGAAAATTTAGTCATAGCACTCCTTGATTTAAAACCTTCTATTTCCCTTTGTTATAGACCTTAGTAGGGTATATCAAACCTGGACCCAGTTTGTTTAATGCACCTTGTCTCAGGCTAAGCCCTTTCTCAGCCTTATTTCAGCCTTGCTCAACATTACATTTCCCCTAACATGGTATAGTATTTTATACCTTCATGTTTTGGCTCAGACTACTGGTCCATTTGTCAGAAATGCCTGTCCTGCCCTCCTCCATGCCATTGTCATGATTCACCTGGTAAACACCTTAGCTTTCAGTACCTAGCTCAAGATTTCCTTCTTCTGTATGGCCCTTTTAGGGCAGAGCTAAGAATAATGAAGTAACCGTGAAGAACAGAGAATAAGTCTACTCTGATAAATTTCAAAAATTACCACAATATCAAAGTAGACTTCAGAACAATATTATCAGAGATAGAGATAGATATTAATTAAATAGAGATAAGTGAGTCAATTTACAAAGACACATGCAATCCTAAATATGAATGAACCTAACAAATAACCTTTAAAATACGTGAAGAAAAATTGATGGAATTTAAAGCATAAATACAAATCCATAATTATAGTTGGAACCTTTAACATTCTGCTTTCAGAAACTGACATAACAGGTAGAAAAGAAATCAGTAGGGATATAGAGGACCTAAACAACACTATGAACCAACTGGACCTAACTCTGATTTTTGGAATAATTCAACCACCAAGAGTAGAATACATATTCTTTTCAAGTGCACATGGAACACTCACCAAATACACCATATTCTGGGCCATAAAACAAACCTAAACAAATTTAAAAGACCTGAGTCCCTGCCTAAGGGGCTTATAGTCTATCTGGAAAGATGCCATATGTGCCAAGGAAATATCAGGAGAAGAAAAAAAAAGAATAAAAAGCCGTGAGAATTGGTGCCTCATGGCCTAAAGGATCCCAAAGCAAAGACTACTACAACTTTTACTGCCAGTGCCACCCTTTGGTATCTAACCACACAGTGTCTGATTTTGTTATTTAACTTTTCCTGTTTTGATGCATTGTCACTATGGCTGGGATTGTATAATTGTGAGCTTCAAGAGCAGAGACCACATCTTCTCTATGTGTCTCTTCCTACAACAATTAGTACAGTGCTTGCCACTTCGATGCTAAAAAAAATGGTTTAGAGTAAATGGGGTTCAGAGAGGGTCAGGTATTTTCCATGGCCATCAACTCCGCTCCAGACCAGAGTGGGTGTTGCCACTTTAACTGTGGTGTTCTGGCTGAAGACCAGGACTTAATTGTTGATGACCCTTCCTTTTCTGCTAGCCACTGTTAGGTGCAGTGGTTTCACGAAAAAAGTTCACGAAAGTCCTTAAGAAGACAGATGTGATGACTCTGGAGCTTCAGTGCCCACAGCCCTGCAAAAGGCAGAACGCCAGTGCTGCACTGCCAGAAGTCAACACCCCACCCTGTTTGCTCACCTCCTGGAGGCTGTGGTTCACCTGCATTCTGTTTCGTATTTGCCAATGGGTGTTTTAAGGTACATCCTACTCCCCTGGGTCCACTGTCTCAAGGATTTCCCCCTAATCATCTTCATTTGTACATATATATTCATTTTCATAATGTTGAAATTATAGAAATTATAAAGAAAATAAAAATGATCAGTTTTTCAATAACCCAGAAATAGTAACTTTTAACATTTTGTTGTATATTTTATACATATATAAGTATATAATATATAAATATACATATATATATATATAGAGAGAGAGAGAATGTATGCATGTGTATAAATTTCACGCTGTCCAAACTGTTGTTTTTCCCAATCAATAATACAGCATAAACATCCTTACATCTTTCCATGTCAGTATGCTTCCATCACAACATTTTGACATTTGTCTGGGATTTCACTGTGTACCATGATTTATATTAATAATCCATTTTTGTTGGCTATTTAGATTGTTTCCAGGTTGTGATTATTATCAACAATACTTCTGTAATGCCCTCATACATAAATGTTGGGCACATCTTTTATTTGGGCTTGGGTTATATCATAAAAGTGGATTTTCTGGGCCAAAGGGTATGCATCTAAGACTTGCGACATATTTGTGATAGTGACCTCTAGACATGTGATACCAGCTTATAGGGACATTGTATAAGTTATTTTCCACACCTGTTCACATTTTTAATTTATCCATTGCTATTTTGATTAATCCATCTCAAAGACTTTCAATGTTTTCTATAGATTTTTTTTTCACATATTAAGTACAAAAGGCAGAGACTAGAAAATGAAATAGCCAAGTGCCCTGTTTCTTTGCATATTTTGTTTGCTTGTGTATTGGTTTGGTTTTCTTTTTTGTGCTGCTATAAGTGTGTCTGGAAAAATCAAATTAAAGTAAGCTGAGTGAGCTTGACTAACGAGGAAGCCCCTTTCACTTCCCTGGAGCATGGCAGTGGGGTGCCCACAAATCCTGATATTATTACCACTATTCCGGAAGCACAATGATAAATGTCTGCATTTATCAGTGTCATCAAACTTTTCCATTATCTGGAAAGTTTCATTTCAAATACTTTCCTAAGGTCTGGGCATACCCTGTTGGTGTTTGTGATGTTTGCTACATTTCTCTTTATCTACTTTTTTGTACATTGTGGTCTAAAGATGAACTATGAAAAAAAGAACCAATTTGCAAAAATTGGAGGCCAAGAGACCAGGATTCTGATACGCCCTCTGCTACCCACAGCTGAGCAAGTTACTTAGCCTGTGTGGGACCTTGTTTCCTCATTGCAAATAGCTCTATATAACAATCCAGGGGTAGGGTGGTGGTTGTAGATGGGGAAGAAACCCATAGAAAGCCTTATTAAATATGTACTTGTGCCAGATACTATGTATATATTATCTCATGAATTAGGCATTATTGTCTTCCATTTTAAAGATGGGGAATCTGAGGTTCAGAGATGTGAATTAAATTGCCCAGGTCATACAGAGAGTAAATCACAGCTATAACATGTAATCTAGGTTTGCCTGACTCCAAAGCCTTTTCAAGGTATGAGTATATAAGTAACGATGAGAGTCTGTTCATTCATTTCTTAATTCATTAAGTATCTATTCAAGACATACTATGACCTTCCAGGCACTGTGGTCAGACCTGGGAATTCAGTGGTGGATAAATTAGATATGTTTCCTGCCTCATGAAGATATCAGTCAGCTGGGGGAAAAGAGACATTAAAAAGATGAAGACACAAATATATGATTACCAATTGTGATTAGTACTGTGAAAAAAAAGGACAGGGTGTTGGGATGGAATAACAGGGAAGACCTGATTTGGATTGAATAGGTCAGGGAAGACCTTTCTGAAACTGAGACCCAGAAGATAACTAGGTGTTAATCAGGCAAGAATGGGAAGAGCCTTTCAATATTTCTGGGTGGATGGAGCTGCTGAGGATAGAGAGGTGATCCAAATGGTCCCCAGCAAGGCTCTTCAAGGGATGAAGATGCCCTGATGATGGCCACAACCAGCTTTGTAGAGAAGGGTTGTGGCCATGTCCAAGTGTGTGGTATTTCCTTAATACATTATGTATTGGGGATAGTCCTGTCCAGACATGGAAATGGCCTCTCCCTTCCCTTGGAAATCCTGGTATGCCATCCAGTTGTGCAACTTCCCAACCTGTTGCCAATCAGCTCTGATGACCTATTGGCCCTGCACTTGGTAGTGAAGCTCATATTGTTGTTCCTCAATAGGTTCTCCATGTTCTAAGATCCATAGGGCAGAAAGCTGGAGCAGAGCATGTCTGGACACTTTTGTCCACAAGTTATCTTCACTTTACACCTGGAACTTACATGCCAAAGATTCAGACCTCCCACAGGAAAGTTGCTTAGCCTTTTGACTAGCTGTATAATCATAGGCTCAGGAAATCCAGCAGTACTTATTATATGGCGTCAATATTCTGGATAACAGTGAAAAGGATTACATGGAATAATATTTCTGGATCCTGGAAGATGAAGTTAAGCTACATAGATCTTTGGGATAATGAAGAAATAAACTGAGCAATATTTCTGGATTACAGAGAGAAGAGTGACATTGAGTCACTCAACCTGGATAATGGAGGGAGGAAGAACCTGACTCACAGTTCTGGGTAAGAGGAGATCATTCTGGATGACACGGAAGGATGAAGCTGGACTGCTTTTGTGGATAACAGAGGCAGGCAGCGCAGGAAAGGACGCAAGGTAGCAACACATTCAGCCCACAAGAACCAGCAAACAGGAGGGAGTGAGAGCAATGACGGCTTCCTTGTGTGCCCATCAAGCACAAACAGGAGAAGCTGTGCCTGGGAAGGCAGGTGCCCCGGGGTTGGTTTGTTTCCAAGGTCTTCCACTGCTGCTCCGCATGGCCTGGGGCCGGTGGACCTCACAAAGTCCCAGATACAATGTGCTTAAGTAGAGCACTTTGGTGACCCCCTCAGGCTTTCACAGTGACGGAGATACAAAGCTAGCATCTTCTTTGAACTGCCCAGATGAAAGGTCCTAGGAATCAACCTGGAGATGCTGAGAGTCGGACAGCTTAGTCATTTAGGCTATGAGGTGTTACAATCAGAAGGGAAATTAGTCATATCCAGTCTAAATCCTTCACTTTACAGTTGAGGAAACAGTGGCCTAGAGATGGGAAGTGAATGGTCCAAAGCCTCACAGGCAGATCATGGCAGAACTAGAACTAGAACCCAGAATCCCTGACTCCTAGTCTGGTTCTTTACGATGCCAAACTTGAAGCCATCTCATAGGAATAGAGAATGGCATTCTGGAGGAGGCTCTTAGGACTGAAATCAGAGACAGAATGGAAAGACGAAAGGAAGTGAATACGTTAACACAATTAATGAAAGCCTTCTATGAGTTAGACACAGTGCCAGACGTTTTTACGGATTTTTAAACCTCATTTAATCCTCTCAAAAATGCCCTTGATGGAGAGATTATCGTCATTTTATAACTGTTGAAACTGAGACTCACAGTTTCAGTAACTTGTCTCAGACCACACATGGCTGAGCCAGTATTTGAACCCAGGTCTGCTTGAAAACACAGCCTGAGCTTTTCTACCCCGGCTGCCTGGAAACATCAATTGGTTCTTGAGATCATCGCTGATGTGATAAATAAAACCTGGGACAGAAATCAGGCAAGGCTAGCAGCATCTGCCTTTTCCTGTGGTGAGTAGGGAAAAGGATCAGACAACTCTTTCCTCCAGCATGAAGGCGAGGCGATGACTGAGGTATCGGCTTTCTATGTTAAAGTCAGAATTCGTATTTTGGTGAAATTGTCATCTGGATAAATTTAGGGTCTCTGATCTCATTGTAGGCATGGTTACCCCAATGGTTATTTTCCTTTTGGCCTATGTACTCTCTCTGCTCTTAGGAATAATATTTTTATCCCAATCTAATCACTTATAGTATTTGGTTTTTATACAGGTTATTTTTAAAATTTTGGATACAATTTTCTTCTGAAAGTAAGTTGGCCAGTAACCACGAAATCCCTCTTAGTATTACTAAAACCCTTCTCTACCAATTCTTTAAGAAATTAGATCATCTTCAGATGAATTGTTAATAAAAAATTAACACGATGGCCAGTAGCATGGATATCTTTGGGCTCTTGGCCAAAAGATAAGCCATCTGTGTGTAAGAAAACAGGCTAACAATTTTGGACTCTGGTCTCTGTGGCCACAGTGAGCATTGACCTCACTGTTAATTACCCAAATTAATTGTTTTTAGGGGTTGTGTTCTCTCATCACGAAAACTTCTCTTCCCAATTCAAACCATGTGGGTTAAAACAAGAAAACAAAAGCCAAAACTACTCCCCACACCCAAAAGCCCCTTCTGTCAGGGCTCCCAAGTAGACTCGGGAGAGCTGTTAGAGGGCTGAGAAGGGCCAGTCATCAGCGCATACCATACATAGGTGGAGGGCTTGTTATTCTCAGTTTCCCGCCTAGGAGAGGATACCCCTATTGTTTCTGAAAGTGCTGACCAGGACCCACACTTCCAACTAAAATTCCTCTATCCCTCCAACAGCAGCAAAAGCAGCAGCAGAAGCAACTGCAATAGATAAGTGTTTTGATGAATTGCAAGATGGATAGGGCTTACAGTGCCCCCAGCCTTGCTGATACCAAATGCCTTTAAGATACAGCTTTTCCCATCCTAATCTACAAAGGAAACAGGAAAAAGGAACTTAAAACTCCCTGTGCTCAGACAGAAATGAGACTGTTACAGCCCGCTTCTGTGCTGTTCCTTCTTGCCTCTGAGTTGTAAACAAGACCTAGTAGGACATGCGAATGGAAAGTCACAAACCTCTGGGTGTTTGAAAGGATCCTTGGGACCTCATGCACATCTGTGGAAACTGGATGGAGAGATTTGGGGAAGCATGGATTCTTTAGCCGGCTTAGTTCTCTATGGA
Organism: Eschrichtius robustus; assembly: GCF_028021215.1. Classification (NCBI taxonomy): domain Eukaryota; kingdom Metazoa; phylum Chordata; class Mammalia; order Artiodactyla; family Eschrichtiidae; genus Eschrichtius; species Eschrichtius robustus. The sequence goes on from NC_090833.1 coordinate 75,422,834, forward strand.
GTCAGCTTGCTCCTTTCTGGTAAGGTTTGGCTTTATTATCTTTAAAAAAATATTTTTAACAGAGTTAGTGATTCTGGGCTCTCTCACCAACGCTTAGTGCTGGTTAACAAGGGGCAGCTGTGGCACAGGGACTGTTTCTCCATGAGTCTCCGTTTAATATATGTAAGGATTGACGTGGAAAGTCCTTGTGGCATGAACTGATTTTTCTAGAGTTTCTCTTCTGGATTATTGCCCGCTGTGTTACCACAGACTCTGTGAGGACTGATTAGGTCACTTTATTTGAAGAGATACACTTACCATAGTGCATTATTTTACTGTTCCTCATTCTAGATTGTTTCCTTACTCTGTAGAAAAAGAGACCTGGCTTTACCTGCTTCAAAGAAAATCTTCAGTCATTAAAAAAAAATCAAATTCATGCTGAGAATGATTCGGACCCACATAAGGCATTGTACAGATTGTCATTTTTAAATGAGAACAAAAATACTTTTCTATAAAGATTTCATATTTGTATCCTATTTTAATCAAAGCAGTCAAACTCTAGGCTTTTTGGTTTTTATCTTATAGTTGGGGTCAGGGAGATTAGGGCTATATAATTTTTGTTTTATTTAAAAAATATTTGGCACATAGTAATTTGTAAAGTTTTTATTGGCCCAATGAAATGAAAGTTTAGGCAATTACCCAGATCACTGGGCACAGGAGAGTAACAAAACCTATTGTGGGTTTAAGGAATGGTTGGCTTGAATGTTTTTAGATTTAGGTTGTCTGTTGTTCAGATTCTCTAGATGGCGGCGTGGCTTATAGTTCACTCACCCTATGGGATATCTATGAAAGTGGTATCAAATCATGAAGTACAAATAACAACTATAATGGCCATCAATCTCTCCCCTTCAGTTTGAAAGCATTTGAATTATTGTAATGAAAATAGAATTGATATAGGAAATGAATTTGGGACAATTTACTGAACTTAATGGTGTGGGCTATATTATATTAGTAGAATTTGATCCAAGTATACATAAGTATCTGCTAATTATTTTATATTTTTCATATGTTTGCAATATTTTATTATTAAATATTCAAAAAATTAATCCAATAAGATAACAGAATTGCATGTTTGTTTATAGCTCTTCAGTTTGTTTTCAGTGATCAATTATATTGAGGATTTAATAATATTTTAAGACTAAGAATGTGTAAACTGCTGAAAATGAAAGATTATCTGAGATAGTGTCAGTATTTATGTAGAAATTTTTTGTATTCATGTAGAAATAATGTTGATTTCTCCAACAATATGCATCTTTAAGCCAAATAGTTATCATAATTCCATTTTCGGTTTGCTTTTTTTCTGTGTGACATTTATTAGTAACATGAAATCTGGAACTGCTTCTACATCAGGGATTATAGTCATGCAAAGCCCAGGGGTCCACAGCTGCTCTGAGATACTTTTTAGGTTAAATAATATACACACGCACTCTGTTTTAATTCATCTTTTTTCCCCATAGTGACCGTGTTATGGCACTTTGCAATATAGGCTTAGAAAAGATGTCATAAAATCAAACAAAAAAGTTATGTGGCAAAATAGTTACTCTGTGTGTCTAAACCAAAAGCACAGCACTAACTTAAGCAGGGTGAAGCCCAAAGAGAGGCGTTTCGTGCTCTTGTTGAAAGGAAGGGTAGCACCAGCAAGGTTGGTTTCTGGAGTAGGTCTGTTGTGCTAAATCCTAACTTAGATTTTCCATCTAAGCCTCCATGAATATGAAAACTGAAGGCCTGATAATTGCAACAACAAGAATCCAGCATGATTATGTCTACAGGCATAGGATCCCATTCTTCAAACCAAACTCCACTGGCAGACTACAGTAATGGAGCAAGGGGCTCATGACTTATGGATTTCTCTCTCTAGTCTAGTGGGTTGTTCGTCATTCCTTTTTTCTGAACAAATAGAACTGAAAAAAATATCACATTTGCCTCAATGAAGGTGACTCTGGGTGGTAGACGCTAACCCATAAAAGGGTTGGAGGAGGTATGTAGTTTTTAGAAGGCTTCCCTCAAATCCACCTAGATTCTGGTAGATTCCCCTCCCAATAGCAGATCATGGCCAATACCAGCTTAGAAACAAGTTCTAAGAAACATACTAGATTTTCCCTACTCTCCCATTCTCACCAAACCAGGCTGCTCTCCCAAAGAGAAAAACAAAATAAAACTAATCACTCTTTCTGCTTTATCATAATATGTCCTTTGTGATCAACAATGATCCAATGGGAAGCCTCTAGTAGCATGCCTTCATGCCTCTTTCATGTCTCATTTGACATTTTAAGTAACAACCTGGGTTCAGAGATAGTGAGTATCTTGTCTGGAGTGGTAGAGGAAATTCAGTTATAAGGTCAGGGAAGTGGTCCCAGATGGAACCTCCTGATTAGGGTTGGTCTTAGAAGGCTAGTTATCAAGTCTGAGTAATCAAGGGTGGAGGTGTAGAAGCTGGGAACAGAGACACACCTGGGAATTATTCTCAGAAGGAGGAGTTTTGCTCTCTTCACAGATACTCCCTCCTAAACATTGTTTTTGTTGGGAGCTCTCAGCATTTCCCTTTCAGCCTTACCCTGGGAGAGCTTCCTTCAAGAGTCTAGTCCTTCTAAGACATCTCTTCAGGAGGGAAGAACTCTTCTAAGTTCATCTCAGAAGATTATGCTATATCCTCTGGGGGATTCAGATGGGTGGGGTCCAGTTTTTTCTGACATTATCAATTCATCTCCTGGAGCTCTATTCCTAAAAAGATATGTGTGTGATTTTGTCACCAGCTTATTCCCTGTAGACGGCTTATTGGTAAGAGCACAGAATCAGGATTCAAATAGATTTGTCTAGGCTGGAAGGGTGAACCAAACCCAAAAGATAAATAGATAAATGTCAAAAGAGATAAATGTCAAGTTATGCATTTGGATTCAATAAATAGATGACGTATGTTCAATGTGAGAGAGACCTGGTTTGCTGAGAGTTCTAGTGAATGACATCCAAGTTTTGGTGATACACAAAATTTGATGAATTGCAGAGAGCCAATTTATAGGCGCCAACACATGCTTTACTTGCTAAAAACGTAATACATAAGCTGTAACCGTTTGCATAGTAAAAATATAAGGTCAGAATTAGAGATGGTAATCACTTCAATCTGCTGCTCAAAGCACATCCATTAAACACTGAAGACACTGAACAATTTGACAGCAAACATAGTAGGCAAATGGGAAGGTAAGTGCTTTAGAAACTTTGTCATGTGGGAACATTTAGTCAGGAGAGAAGAGATGAAGTAGCAGCATTTTCATGGGTTTCCACATAGCAGACACCATAGATTGACACTGTATTTTGTCAGGTCTGGGATCCAGGGGTGGAGGGAGTTGCACAAAAGACAGAGTTTGGCTTTGTTGATGGAAACCTTCTAAAAACTGGATCACTATCCCCCTGGGGAGTGAGTTCCCACACTGGAGAGGGTTCGGGCATGGGTTGGGTGATCGATAGTCTTTAGGAATGTGAAAAGAAAATCCTTTTCATTTCACTACCTTTGGCTCCTCACTGACCACTTAGCAGGTAGACAAATGTTCAGAAGAGCCACCAAGATCTTTGCCCACTGAAATCAAACTGAGTTTGTTTTCTGAATGTGGACCCAGATATGGTCACTTTATGCTGAATTGTAACTCAGTTAACACGCCTTAGGAGAAGAAAAACCACATGCACTTGCGCTATTATGACTCACTTTTGAAGACACTGCTCTATGAGGCTGAGGTGGATCTCATCAAGAAGGCAGGAGGAGTTAAGAGCATGGATTGTGAAGTCACACACCTGGGATTAAGCTCAAATTGGATGACCATGGGCCAGTTATTTGATTGTTCTAAAGCACAGTTTTCTCATCTTTTACATTTGAGAATACTTTTTTCCCAGAGTTGTTATAAGCATCAAGTGAGATAATGCATGTAAAGTACTCAGCCAGTAAGAACTCTCTTAGTAAGTGAAGCTAGTGTAATCAAAAGAGGAGTGTTGCTATGAGGACCATTGGGCTCATTCAAGACCAGTCTAATCTTTTCCAGGTGTAGGGAGTCACTTACTACTCATAGAAGCATTCTCCTAAAAGACTTCAACATAAGCCAGTTTCTCAAATTTTGTGCTGATCTCTCCCCACTTGACAAGCCAGAACACTTGGCCTACTCTCCAGTGCTTTCCCTCACCTATCCCTGCTCATGGCTCTTCTACTTCAACCAGGCCCATCTCCACCATCTATGCATACTTTCCCCTTGGCTCTCGTTCATGCTGTTCTATCCATTTGGAAATGACATCCACCATGTTCACTCTGCAAACAAAATCAAACTCAGTTTGCCTAGGCCAACTCTTCCTCGTGTTCTTCCCCTAATTCTGAGTTCCCTTCCCACACAGGCTGTGCCTTTGGGCTTTAGACACATAGATTTAGCCCAGTTAACCTCTAACATTGTTGACAACAGATATTATTTACTTCTTATTCTCTGTAGTGCATGGAGTTTAATATGCCATAGTAAGAAACTTTTGGTATACCATGACAGACCTGAAAAAAAGAGGGAAATTGTTTGTAGTTGTACAAAGGGCTTTTAAGCATTGAAAGGATAACAATAATAATCAAGTTCATATATATTACAAGTAGTATTCACTCATATCTTAAAAGGTTGGCTTATGTTAAATATTTGCTGTAAATAAGGTCAAAAGAAAATCCCTTTTTTCCCTTAGGTGTGAAACATAAAAGATACACTCACGAAAGTGGGTTTAACAAGATTTTACATAATATTAAGTATTGTATGATTGTTGAATATTACTTTAAAGACACACAGTTTTATTCAATAGACATTTATTGAGTTATTGCCCACCATTCATTCATTCATTCATTCACTTAACTATCATTTCAATCAATGAAGACATACTGAGGACTTACTTTGCACCAAGTACTGTACTGGATACCAGGAATGCAAAAAAGGATGAATTATTTTTTCCCCTTGCTAAACTCACATCGTAGTAGGAATGATGACTATAGGCATATAAATTGTAAGATGCTATGATAAATAATGTAGTAGGGGTATATCAAAATCTAGCTTTTCAAGAGCTATAAAAATGTTTATTGGCTTCAATAATAAAAGCAACTTTAAAATCCAAATTAAACATAAATGGCTAAAAACATATAACGTCAACTTCATTAATTGCTAAATTTAGTATTGAAAATAATCTGTAGGATAGATTTTCCTCACTTTGCAAGAACTCCTAAATAATAATGAATATTGCCAAAAATTATGGCTAGTGTAGTTATGAGTTACTCATAGCCAAATGATTTTAAAACGAAGTAGATAAAAAGGAAAAGAGAAGAAAGAACTTCCCATCAGAGGGAGCAGGTGGTGTGAAATAGCTGGGCAAGCTCAGGGAAGTTGAGTTAAGTCTGGAATGTAAGGAGGAGGTAGTGAATTAAGGTTGGGTTCAGATCAGGAAGGGCCTCATAGGCCATTTTAAGTCATTTGTACCTCTTTCTGTACACGTGGAAATTTAGTATGGTGTTTGTTCTATCATATCTGATTTATGTCTTGGAAAATTCACTCTGATAATAGTGTGAAGCATGTATTGACATGGCAGAGACTTAGGCCTGGACCAATTTGGCTTCCCAACACTCCAGGCAGGGAGGCTTAGATGAAGAAGGGATTTGAAAGTGTTTAGGAGGTGAAACTGTAGGGACTGGTAATTGGTTATATATTGGAGGTTGTGGGAAGTGGGGTGCATAAGCATTGCTCCCGGCTTCTGGTTTGGGTAATGGTGCTGCCATTCTCTGTGTTGGGAAACATGGCAGAAGGAACTGCTTGGTGACAGGCTGGCATGAAGCAAATAATTATTTTGTACATGTTGATTTTGAATTTCCATGTTAAAGGTGGATATTTAGCAAAATTTGGCTGTCTGGGTCTGAAGCTCAGAAGAAGAGGGTCGGGCAAGGGATTGAAACATAGACATCTTTGTTTATGGTAAACGAAGGCATGGGTTGTATACCAAGACTTATGTGAAAGGAAGAGAAAGAGCAGATAGCCAAGGGTTCTATGAAGAAGCAGTCAGGGAGTTGCCAGGAGAGGCAAACCCAATCAGATTCCTTCCCTGGGATTTCAGAGAATTGGTGTTGTGGTAGCTAAGGAAGGAGAAAGTTTAAAGAAGTGGGCAGTAAGATGGGGATAGCAGAGTGACAGCCTCTGGGCTTGGCATGGGGGCACCAGACTGCAGGTGTGTTATTTTACAGAGAGCCAGCTGCACTGACAGCATTACCGTGCCAGAGCTGGAAAGATGTCAGAAGATCAGCTAGCATCACTCCCAGCCTTCAAGAAAGGGAATGTCTAAAGTTGCCTCCCTTATTTCTGGAATTTTAAACTGATAACCCAATTCCCACCGGTCTAGCCAGACTATTCCTCAACTCGCATCACACGTGCAGAATGTTTTTTAGATTGAGCCTTGTCTGCTTTCCTCTACATCCTTCCCCCACCGCCTCCTTTTGTCCCTTCAGGACCATCCTTCTCCCTGTGTTTCTTCCCGAAGGCTGCAGGGGCAGGTGTGGAGACATGGATCTGCCGGATGGACAGAGTCCTGACTCTTTTCAACACATCTGTTGATTAGAGGGGGTGCGTTCCCACTGCCTAGTGGTGCCATGTCTAACATGGTACGCACGCACGGAACAAAGAGAGGGAGAAAACCTAAAGATGAGCAAAAGGAGCCCATTAGGCAGCCAGCTGAGGGGCATGTGGGCGGCTGCTGTTTGCTCTGCCTGCCCAGGGCTTGACCAGTGAGGTGTGTGTGGTGGTCACACCCATCTCAGCAGATCTGTCAGCTTTCCCGCTTTTGTTAGAGGGTGATATCATGCTTCCTGGGGGGAGCGCTGGAAGACAATGCTCGGCCACTTTCCTCCAGATACAATAGGCGGAGTCAGGAAGGCAGTATTGACATTGCTGGGGCTGGGAAGGCACTCGCTGCTCCGCGGCCGTCAGATGGTGAACCAACTTAACCTTGGCACACAGGGCCTGGGTTTTGCAAGGCGTCTGGCTCCAGAGCCAAAGGGGACTCCACCCTGGGGACAGGAGTGCTTTAGACATCTGGGAATCTGGGATGGGCTTCGAATTCTGATCCCTGTGTCAAAAACAACCGCAAAACAATAATAGTACCAGGAATAACAAAAATGGCTACCATCGGCTGAATGTCGCTATGTGCCAAGTGTTTAATATGATTTTTCAAAATTGTTCTTATTTTATTTTTATTTTTGTTATTATTATTTTTGGCCGCGCAGCGTGCGAGATCTTAGTTCCCCAACCAGGGATCAAACCTGTGCCCCCTGCAGTGGAAGCATGGAGCCTTGACCACTGGAGTGCCAGGGAAGTCCTAATATGATTTTTAATATCTCACAACAATCTCACACAATAGGTATTATTATTTGTTTTGTTTTAAAAATAGATGGTGAAACTGAGGCTCACAAAGGTTGTGACTTGACTAAGGTTAAACTGTTGTGGACATTCATTATTTGGGACTGCCTAACATTCCTATTTTTCAAAAGCCACCATGCTTTCCCTCCATTGATGGGACTGCCAATCACTGATCAGAGTGTACTGTCCATCTGAAGACAGCGGTTGGTTCAGATGGAGGGTGCATGACCCAGTAGGGCCAGATAGACTCTTCTCTGGGAATTTATGAGCAAGGTGTTCTCTTTCTTCAGTGAGGACACTGTTTACCTGGAGCCGCCAGCTTCCCTTGGTCCCTGAAGCGAGTCTTTGATAGGAGAGAATGATGACAGAGACAGAGAGAACAGAACCCAGACAGGCACTCTGAAGTTATCTGAGCCCTGGATCCAATGTTTTTAGATTGGAGACCCATCCCTGCCCCTTCGAGTTATGGGAGCCAGTTGCCTTTATTTGCTTGTGCTATTTTGAGTTGTTTTCTGTCTCTTGAAAATGAATAGTCCTGAGTGGCCACATGATCTCAGTAGGAATGACGGTGGCAAGAATTAAACTGAGGGCTTCCCTGGTGGCACAGCGATTAAGAATCCACCTGCCAGTGCAGGAGACACGGGTTTGAGCCCTGGTCTGGGAAGATCCCACATGCCGCGGAGCAACTAAGCCTGTGTGACACAACTACTGAGCCTGCGCTCTAGAGCCTGCAAGCCATAACTACTGAAGCCTGTGCGCCTAGAGCCCAAGCTCCGCAACAAGAGAAGCCACCGCAGTGAGAAGGCTGTGCACCACAACGAAGAGTAGCCCCTGCTCGCCGCAACTAGAGAAAGCCCACGCACAGCAACAAAGACCAAATGCAGCCAAAAATAAGTTAATTAATTTATTAATTAAAAAAAAAAAAGAGTTAAACTGAGAATGACCTGAACCCAAATCCTGGGCTCTTTCAAACACTTCACT